>NC_081249.1:86414730-87039730 GCF_030490865.1 Poecile atricapillus
CACCTTTAGAATCTCTCACACTCCCTGCAAATGCCTTTTTGTGAGTAAAACTACCTCCTGCCTTCAGGGGCTGTGGTAAGTCTCTATGTCATGTACCGGGACTGGCAGACAAGAAATTACTTCTGCCTTGGAGGTTGACATCAACTAGCTCTATAAAAGTCAAACCAAATTGCCAAAGCATGTCACTTCACAGGGGCAATAACCTACTCAGTTACTGCTGGCCAGGGCAGCTCCAGGGTAACCAGAGAAGGACAGAGAGGCTCGGCCTGAAAAGGGCCTTAGAGATCCCTTTGTTCCAAACCCTCCTGCCATGGACAGGAACATCTTCCACTACACCAGGTTGCTCCAAACCCCATCCAGCCTGATCTTGAACACTTCCAGGTATGGGGCTGTGCAACCTGTGCCAGTGCCTCACCACTCTCATCATAAGGAATTTCTCCCTAATATCTGATTTAAACCTGCACTCTGTCTGTTTGAAGCCATTCCCACTTGTCCTGTCACTCTATGCCCTTGTCCAAACTCCAGCTCTCTCGTATCACCCTCCAGGTATTGGAAGGCCACAATAAGGTCTCCTGGAGTCATCCCTTCTCTGGGCTGAACTTCTCTCAGCCTGTCTCCATAGCACAGGTGCTCCAGCCCCCTGATCATCTTCATGGTCTCCTCTGGACTCATTCCATCACGTCCACAACCTTCTTATGTTGGTGGTCCCAGAGCTATACTGCTGGTGGGTTTTCACCAGAGCAGACAGGGAGAATCCTCTCCCTTGACCTGCTATGGCCGTGCTGCTCCTGATGCAGCCCAGGATACAGTTGGTTTTCTGAACTGAGAAAGTTCAGATATTATTGCTTATATCCTCCTTCCATGTGATATTTATCTGTTGCTTTTTGCCCAAAGGCTATTTTATCAGCTCTCAGTTTGTACCACATTTCTTTTAGAATTGCAGGTGCTTGTTACAACAACCACAATACTAATAAAAAACCACTGAGTTAAAGGTCCTCCAGATCCACTGTAATGACTTACATGTGAGAAACGACCTCTCACTTTTCAAATTTTCAAAGGTTTATTAAACCTTAACAAACACAGAAAGGACTGAATAAGGAAAAAGGGCAGCGCGCTGGGAGTGCGTGACTGTCTGCCACATGCTCATCCACAAAACGGCTTTTCTGCCTTTGGTACCCCTGGGGCTTGCATCAGGCAACCCGGGCCCCTCCAAAGGTCCGTCAGTCAACTCTTCTTTGCCCTTTATTGTGGAGACTGCTTTCTTGCAATTTGGTTGTAGGTTAAGTGTTGTCCTGGACAATCCACTCTGGGTTGGCCCCAGAGTGGGGGGAAGGGGAAAATGGGGAGAGCAGAGGGCATCTAAACAACAAACCACAATAACATAACTATACATCAATAAAACTTCTTATAACATACACACAATATTTATCCCCTAATTGAGTGAGCCAATCATCTTATTACCTATCTATAACACACACATGAGGAAAAAGAAAACCCAAAAATAGGGAATTGTCTCTGCAAACAGCTAATGTTGCCTGAGGTGAGTTGACTTGGGCTTACCCTTTTCCTAGTGGAAACAAGAGCTCATAGTGTTTCTGTACCTCTTTCTTCAGCCATATTAGAGTGATGGCTCACTCCCACATGTGGTGTTACCAAAACCTGTCTTCCTATGGATCTGTGTCTTGTGGTTGATACCCTAATACCTTGTAAGGGTTCAAACTTTCCTACTGAATTTCCTTTTGGACAACCAGTAAAGGCTTTCTCCACTGACTATGAGAAGAAAATTTTTAGCTCTAGAGTACCTATGTGCTATCCAACTTTCTGTCAAAAGTGACTGAAATTTTGAGGTATGTTCAAAGACACTTGGGGAAAAGAGAACAGGACTGAAAGGTTAGGCAGGCAAAGACAGAGGGCGGCAGCCACAAAGGTAGCATGATTGCACAGTGCTCCTTTCCCTATGAAACGAGGGCAAACAACATTTCCATTGCTTTTTATTATGTCCTGCTGTGCACTGCCATCTTCCACCTGCAAACATCAAAGAGGTACTGCTGTAGTAACCACACATGACATCTGATGCTGAACAGGAGGAGATGAGATCCTCAGTAACAGGGGACCTATTTCTATCTAAACTTCCCAGGCAATAACACTGGAAAAGTGTTTTATAAAATGCGTAACATAATGAGAAGCTGAGAAAACATTTTCCAAAAATTTGTTTCCAGTCCGCTCTAACAATTACCATCAAATCCTGAAATTTTATTCTTATTTCAGCACAGAACAAATTAAGCTTTAAATAAGGCCTGTATTATGGCCTGAATGAATAGGACAATGTTTGCCTTGAGACCTCTACCTTCATGTGGTAGGAGAAACAGGCTCATGGCCAAAAAACCAAGACTGGGCAGATGGCGACGTTTTATAACGTTGTCCCTAGACAGCCCCACATCAGTTCCAGGAATCACTGTGCCAGATCACAATCTGCTGAGCATCACTGTAGAGGGAAACTGCTACAGGCATGCCAAGGTAGCACAGACCATGTGATGAACAGTCCTTCCTTGGAAAGAAGGCACGTTACACAGGGATGATTTTTGGTTTTATTGGAGATGAGCTTGTGCGTTACAATCACTTATGCTATGAACTAGCTAGTGCCCCAGGTACTTCTACACCTTTCTTAGCCAAAACCAGGAAATAAGTGTCTCCTTTACTACTGAATTACAGGAGCATTTAATTTAAATGCCACATTAACAGGAAGAACCAGTAGGGAGCCCTTAAAAAGCACAACAGATATATGTGCTGCCTTATCTCAGATCTTGCCTCTAACAGTGGTGAAAGGATGGATTTCATACCCTTTATGATGCCATGGAGTGCTGAACTGGGAAAATTTGATTGCACACATTTCTGTGTATTAGCAGCCTTCTTAAGAAGGTTGTTCAAGTCCTTTTCTCCTGAGAGCAAATTCTTTCACCTTGCACTTATTATTGCAGCTGGACTCACCATTTCAGTCCTGACTCAGACCTCTCCTTAGTCCAGGAGATGCTCAGTGGAACATCACAAAGTCAGTCTTGTAATTGGATGAAAGACACTGCACCTGGGCACAAGATTACCATTGTGTCCCTTGGAAGAGGTGATTATGCAGCTGCAAACACATCTGTGTAAGCCCTCAAGCTGCAACAGGGACAGACACTGAAGCAGCAGTTTCATTCTGTTGCAGAGAATATAATTTGTTTCCTGATGGAAACATATGGCCATCATTAATAATAATCATTGATTATGCCAGTTTCTAATCGGGCACAAGACACCTCAGTATGCAAAATAGGATAAAACTACATCGGCAGATGATCTAAGGAGACAAAAGTGAGAATAGTGTGTGTTTATTTGGGGATGTGAGAGTCTAGAAGAGTGAAGCAGAGCCTAGCTTGACTAGTCATCTGCCAACCACACCAAGATGTCATTTTTTATTACAGATGAAGAAAGGCTTGCTCACTATTTATTTCCTACATTTGAACAATACTCTTTTCAAAAGTATGAACTACATTGTGCACTCTGACTCATAAAGGAAGCCAATAATTAACAAAATTATTGCTACATCTATTAACCACAGAGTCATCCTCTCAGGTCTTGGCACTTGCCCATCGGGGTCATATCTTTCCAGACTGTTTCATTTTGGAAAAATTTTTAGACATTCACTGCTGTGACACAGAATGACACATATTGTCTGGAATGACAGCTCTTAGGACATTGTATTCATCACTCTTAAGTTTTTATCACAGCTAAACGGTTTTAATTTCTTCATATTATAGTAGTAATTTAGATGATAATTTCTGGGAATGAGAGAAATTTGGAAACTTGGAATAAAATGCAAGGAAGTTTTTTCTGAGTCAAACTGTCCTTTCTCTGACATGTCAAGAACCCGTAGGAAAAGGTGTAATGGATAAAGTGAACCTTTCCTAACAGACCTTCTCAGCTTTTAGTAGTGGTTTAAAGACCTCCTGAGATGGAGTTTGAATATGGGCTACACTTTTTGTGCAGCTACCACAGACACATGGGGGTTTTTATGCCATCTAGAAGCAGATTTCTATGCACCAAGTTAAAAAGAAACATGCAGTTCCTGATTGTTTTTAACCTGACACCAGGATCTTTGTCACAAGTTCATTCATCACCAGTGAATAATCTTCCCCTTCTCTGCACCACTTGTGCTGGTACAGATGATGATCCTTAGAGCAGCCCAGGTAAATAAATTCCCCTGCAGATTACCTAACTGGGATTTTGGTAACCTTATTCCCCTCCAAATGATTATTGTTATGTACATTTGGATTTTGGTTTCAAACCAGCTTCATCTGACTTGGCAAAAACTGCTACTGTGCTTTGTTTCCAAGGAAATATTTGGATCAAACATAGCAACCAGAAGCTGCTGTTGTTATTATTATTTAGCAAATAGCCCAGACCTTTGTTTTCTATCCAAGCATCCCTCAGACTTTGAAGAGTTTGGAAATCTAATCCCACACTGAATCTTTGCAAACAATGCCTCTCTTTAAAACGGGCCAAGCCGCAAAGCCAAATCCAATCCTGCCGAACCTTCACGTTGCTCAATACTTGACACGAGCTCCAATCGCTGCCATCTGTTTCCAACTCTGTTATCCATTACTGCTGTTATGCTGTGCCTCCTGCGCCCTGTATCCATAGTAAAATGCATCAGACCAAAACGGATGAGGCTTTCTAATACTGCCAATGGTGTTATTGCAGAATTGTATTCATTATGCACCTTGAGGCTTATTTGAAGCATCTGGAAAGTTATGCTTTGAGGGTGTCAACAAAGGTTTCTGGGATTTCACCTTCTTCCTCTTACACAAGCCTGTTTTGAATTTCTTTTAGGCAAACAGCTCCAAAACACCTCTATTTTATCTCTAGTAAAAATATCACACTAGGTAAACACACCCCATTTCTATTCAAAATTTTGCTTGCTAGCTTGCTTTTTTGTTTTTGGGTTGTTTTTTTTTCCCCTCCAGATTTGCACAATAAAATTTTAATGATCCTCTGCATATATTGTTGACTTATATGGAGATCTGTGCTGCTTAAAAGTTAAGCATAAGTGTTCACTTCATAACAAATTGCTGCAGAGGTTTAGAAAGTCTGCAAAACCACTCTCAGCATGGGGCAATGATAGCCAGGAATAGGCATTTACCCTTTGTTCTTTAGAGATATGACCCCCTTTAACCAATGTTAAATGGAAATCCATCCTCTCATACAGGAAAAAGGGTAAGTAGAAAAACATAATCAGCTCCTACATACGTGCATGTCATTGTTTCTTTCTGCCTTCTTGCTTTATGGGTTTCCAGTTCTTGTGGGACTGGGGCTTTTCTGATGAATTTGAATTTCCCATAATCTTCTGGGGAGATGTGCCATCTTCTTGGTGGTTTTCCATGAATCTCTATGGACTGTGTTGTTTCATCTGTTCTACTAAGGAATATTCTTCACCTCTGGGGCCAAATAGTACTGCTCAGACTGTGTCCAAGACAGCAATTCCAGGACAGTTATCTCTCCCCCTCTTCCAGCTCTGTTCCTTCCTGCTTCCCTTACTTCCTACATTCTGAGTGTACCATGCTCAAGCTCCCAGGGAAAACTTGATGTTGGTAGTAAGCCTGAGCCATGATCAGCACCTCCAAAAAGACCCAAAAACCTGAGCTTGATGTGTTTGCCCTCATGCATCACATTCACATAGCATGGAAGTCTAAGCCAACACTGCTGAGCTCTAGGCTGCTGCTGTTTAGTTTCCTTCGTCATGTACTCAGTTCTCTGTCCTCATTTCTCCTTGAACTACACCAAGTGATAATTGAGTATAAATATGCAGGTTTTGACACTGTGACCATGCAAGCTGAAATCTGGTTCGCAATAAACTTTATCCTCCTTCATTACTACACCTCATCTTTGCTTAGTCACTGCTTGGTGTAAAGAGTTTTTTTCCCTGGAACAATGTGTCTTCTTCCCTGGAAAAAGGCTTCCTTGTGATGAAATGGATGCTGTAAATAGAGATGTCCACCCAGCTGAAGGGTTCAGCTTCAGGGGTGAGGGTTGGACAAGTTTTGTGCAAAACAGATCTTTTAACATGGTCCTTTCCCCTGCTGCAAAAGCTAACTCACAGCAGAGCACAACCCTTTCTGTATTCTTTGCTGGGAACTTCTTCAGCATCAGCACAGATGTCCACTCAGGGGAATTAGTTGCCTTTTTTCTCAGTTTTTCTGCCAGACAATGAAATAACAGGGGTTAGCACTAAGCAAACCGTACGGGAGATGTGTATATTTTACAAGATCTCAGAAATGTAGAATGTTGATAAAGACACATAAAAGCCTTGGGGAAGACCATGCTCTCTAGCCAGGGAGTGGAGACAACAACATTTTGTGTTCTGTTCCTGGAATAGCACAGAACAGGAACATCAGTGGAAAAAGACCTGTATAAACAGTGAGCTGGAGACACAAATGCATTTCCATGATCATTTTGACTTGACTACATCCACCCATAATTCAATGGCTCCTGTTTCCATAGCAATGGAGTATCTCATCATTTTTATATCTTTTTCTTCTCAACAACCATGTGAGTTGAGGAGATATTGTCTACACATTACAGACATAGCCAGAGGTGTTTTAATTCCCCTCTTTTATCACCCAATTGAAGGAGTTTGTTTATTTTCTCACCTTGGGTTGTGGCAATTTAGGAGCCAGCACCAGCACCCCATCCCAGTGTCTCCCTGCTCAGGAGGGGGGGGCAGGAATTGCATATGGAAGGTTCTTTATGAGTTACAGAGAATCTAAGCAGAGTTCTGAGAGACAGACAATCTTGCCTACAGGATGTTTGAACATTTCTGGAAGATTTCAAAGTCAAATGCTGGCCCAAAGTAGTCCCTCCTACTACACCCCTGATTGCTCAGAAACAACAATACCCACATGCCTGTGTACACTTGGACCTGGAGCCACCATCTCAAGGAAATTAACTTACTGTGACATCCCTCCATTAGCTCCATCCATTCAAGGTAGTATGTGGTAAGGTTACTTTTAAACCCCTCTTTATGGGCAGCTAAGCTATGTCAGACCCTCACCTTAGTGCCAATACCAAACCAAACACCAATTACCATGCACGTACTGGGCCCTCAGCTTTAAAAGGGCATGTTAAAGCACTGTATAAATGAGAAATTAGAAAATTAGAGTAATTCCCTCAGTGTTAAACCCCATGCCATCAAAAACTCCGCAATTAGCATTTCCCCCCCTTTTTTTTCCCCACAGTGGTTTTTGGTAAAATCTGAAGATGATCCTTCTGGAACACAGACAGGCTTCTTGCACCTGTAATTTGCAGAAAAAACCCTCTTATTTATACCCCTGGTTCTATGAATTTAGTGTTTGTCTTGATATATGAGCACTGTAGTGGGTTACTCTCCCTGGCAGGACAGCAGGCTGATCATCTCAATGCACTGGGACCCAGGGGCTTTGCCATGTCCCAAGTCTGCTCTCATCCACAGCTGAGCCATCCCTTCCTGGTTTTCCCATTTGAGGCTGTGCTTTGTAGAATCATAGAATGTTTTGCATTAGAAGGCACCTAAAAGACCATTTAGTTCCAACCCCTCTGCCCAATGGCAATGACACCTTCCACTAAAGCAGATTGCTCAGACCCCTACCCAGCCTGGCCTTGAACACTGTCAGGAATCGAGCACCTGCAGCTTCTCTGGGCATGGTGCTGATGAGAGGTGTGACACAGCCTTTGAGAGACAGCTGGTGTTTTTTAGATGCCAGTGGCAGGCCAGGTGGGACACCTTGGGGAGGTCAAAAGGCATTAGGGAACAAGAGAGGCCTGATTTGTGAGACCACTCAGGAGTGGTCTAGGGCAGTGAAGTCCCAGCAGAGCTTGTAATACCTGCCTAAAGCCACCTGACACCACGTGGATATGTGACACCCAGAGGACATCATATATGTCACTGTATACCTGGGAGTGGAGCTGAATGGGCTACCCAGCTTCTTCAATGTTTTAGCAGGAGATGAGCTACTTTCCAGCTCCCTGGTGGCTCCAAAATCACTCACTAACATGGGAGTTCAGTTACCCTGTAGACATGAAAACACATCCTGGCATCAGCTGGAGGGTTTGAATCACATCAGCGACTCTGCATCACATCTGCCAACAGGCACAGCTGGGAGGGGATTTCTTACAGCTAAAGGGCTGTACTGGGAGGAAAAGAAACTTCAAAGGATGTTAGGAAAGGAGGGACAAACTCAATGTCAAAGGCATTTTTGGAGGACCTGTATTCTCAACCAATGGCCATTGGTGTTTATCCAAAGAGACCAAGCCCAGGCCAGCCCCAAGACCAATTGCTGGGTGCTGGGCCACTCATCTTCCCCAGTTTTATAGCAGGGGGTTGCCTTGCTATCCACAACATCCTGTCTGCACTGCTCTGAGGAAGATGGACCTTCTTGCCCTTTTCCAGTGCAGCAGGATTGTGGATCAACCACAGCCTCCACAGCTGTCCTACAGCACGTGTGAGACACAGGACACCAGGCAGACTAAGCCATCCTCCCCCCAGCCCGCGGGTCCAAGCAGCACTCTAATCATGGCTGGGGGCATTTCCGTTCCCTGGAGGAACGAGCTAGGTGTTTTTCAGGCATCATGCCTCATTGACTGTTTTTATAGCATTACTTTGCAGCTGCAGGATGCAGTGATGGTGGGCTGCAGCTCTGACTTGCTGATTAGCATCAGGACTGTTGCTCTCATGGCTCGATGAGACCCAGCGATCATCTGAGCAGGGAAGAATCCACAATATAACATAAAATCAGGAGTGGTTATAAGCTTGGCATTTAGAGAGTCCTCTGAATTGTTTGTCATACTCAGACATTCACCAAGAGGGAAGCTTAATTAAAATGAGGTACTGAGAGAGGCTTGACACTCATCTCTCCATAGCAGCTCACTGCTTAATTGGAGAAACAAACTGTGTTCAGTGACTTAGTGGAACATCCAAGGCTTTTTTGGACAGGAATATGAGAAGGAAGGCTGAGGACAGTGAAATGTATTTTACCAGCACTTATTTCAGCTTGGTCTAAGGATCAAAATGCTGCTGGTGACAGTTTAGTCTGGATGATGAACTGTCAAATCACACTTACACATGGAAAAATGTGTGACTGGGATAACAGAAGTCCTCTCCCTTGTCATGCTCTCTTGTTTAGCTTGCAAGTGCTTGTACCTTGCAGAAATCTCTTTCCTGGAAAAAAAATCCCTCTCTGACAGACCTAATGCTGATGTATCATGTCTGAGTCCCACGGAGCTGGTTTTGGTGGTATTTGAGCATGTGCAGGGGATTAGAAGAGAGCCCAGGGATCAAACTACCCCAGCTGAATTGCTTTCCAGTCTAACCAGTTGGAAAATGTGCAGTCTGCCAGCGAAGGAGCGCTCTCTTGTGGGCTATGCAGAGTGTGAGTGGAGCGTGTGTCAGCTATGTTGGCTCAGAGGTGATTAATAAAGAAAATAAAGACTGAGGAAGAAAGGCATGACATAAACCAACACAGCAGCTAAGTGTAACCAGATGTCAGGTTGTTTTGATCTTCTCCTTGGAAAACCAAGGAAGAAAGAACACAAATAAGCCCCCCTCAAAGTCAGGGCCACTTTAGGCACCCACTGTGCTGCTTGAGGCCAGTTGAGATGAAAGGTAAGATCCAACATGTCACATGCCTCTGGCTGGGGGCTGTGAATTGCAGAAGCATGTAGGACAGCTGGCCACAGGGCACAGACAGCCTGGGTTTGCTCTAACTTCTTCTGTACTGAAGCTTTAGCAAAGCAGCCAGTAGCTCAGGATGGCAGCTGGACCAGGCAATTAAAGGTGGGTATTCTTCTGCCTGTAGTCACAAGAATGTGGTGAACACGAGGAAAAAGAAACACAGATGATGAACGAGAAGATCCTGTTAATTGATACAAGATGGTTTGTCCAAGGCTGACAGCCATGCTTGTTTTTGCTGGGTGGGTGAAATAATTTGCCACTGGACTTAGAAAAAGCCTATGACAAAGCACAATAGCTTGAAACAAAGGCTATGCTCCTGGAGTACCCTCCACCTCTTTGGACCTGCCTAGGTGTACTGAGAAGAACTCTTCTCACACTGTACTCACATAGTGATCTCTGCTGCCTCTCATGACCCAGGAATGTTTAGAAACTAGAATAGAATCACAGAATTGTTAAGCTTAGAAAAACCCTCAAAAAGCACCAAGTCTAGTCATTAATCTGGCACTGCCAAGCACACCATGTACCCAAGTGCCACAATTACATGCATTTGAACGCTGCAGATCTGACCCTACCACTTCCCTGGGCAGCCTGTTCTAGCACTTGACAACTCTTTCAGGGAAGAATTTTTTCCTAATATCTAGTCTAAACCTTCCCTGGTACAAATTGAGGCCGTTTCCTCTTGCTCTGTAGCTTGTTACTTTGGGAAATATCCACCAGAAACCCCAGAGAGACAACTAGAGCCTTTCCCAGCCCAGATCCAATACATGGAGCTGAGTTAACGTGCAAAATGCTGATTCTTGCATTTAAGCATATCATTACATACTTCACTGTAGTATGCTTACATACTGCATTTACTGTTTTTACTGTGTTGAGATTCCTCCTGGCTCAGGAGAATTTCTCCTTTGCCTTTCCACTCAGATGATAATGCTCAGAGGTTGGGATAGGACCAGAACCAGTGTTTGATGCTGCTGCAGATGAACATCTTCACTCCTCACCAGCTGAAAGCTGATGGAATATTTACATTGATATTTACATTATATATTACATAGATACCATATATATTATACAGATGGAATACTGCTGGCATATTTACACTCCTTCTCGACACCCCTCCTTCCCAGTCAACCAGATAGGAAATCATTTGGCAGATCCACATCTAAACAAGTCTAATGCTCAGGAAACGCAGCATAAATTACTCAAGATGGGGTAAAACATGGCTTGCACATATGCCTATGGTCTTAGGGAGGAAACAGAAGTGACAGCTCTTTCTGCACCTGCTGCATTATGCACTTGGTATTTCAGTCACTCAGAGTGATGCTGATCCAAGTGCAGGCTCAGTCGTGTTTTGTGCTCTCTAAAACACAAGAAAAAGTAATCCAGGTTCCAGTGCCTTATTGCACAAGACCACATGGTCTGCTTTAGAGACAGCTGCAGAAGGTAAAGTGATAGAAAAAAGGAGGCAAGGACTGTGTCCCTATTTCACAGTATGATGCTGGCAGTGCTAGTAGGAAAAGACAAGCTGTCCTCCACAGTGCCTTGCTCTTACTAAATCCATCTGAGAAAGAGGCATTCCTAGAACCTGGGGAAATGGTTTCTCACCAGACTGCTCTGTTTTGCCCACCTCTGAACACTGCAAGCCTCACAAAGACACTCCGGTTTGCAAGGACAAATGAGAACTGCCCTGATGAGGGTTGGAGTCTAGGCTCAGATGCTTGTGGACCCTATTGATCTGTAAAGGGAAGAAAAGGCCACTGAAGCTGTAACCACGGAAAGTTGGAAACAGCCCATGAGAGCCATGGAGAGTTTAGGACGGGGCTTTTGTGACCCTCTTCTGATAAATCTCCCTGCAGTTCTCTCTACAAATACCTTCAGACATTTGTGCCACTGGATCTGCCCATGACAAACCCAGTGGTTCCTAGGACAGCAGTTTTGCTGCTTTCCCAGACCTGGAAGCTGCCTTTTTCTCCTGTGGCTCTGAGCATTCAAGATTTCCATTCTGGCTTGCAAAGCTCTGAGCGATGACTGCCTGTGCCTCGTGTCTGTTCTCCATCCACAGCAGCGCTAGAGGTATCAGAGCAGCACACCGTCAGCCTGAGAGGCTTATCTTTATCAGCTTAGGAGATGTAGGTCGTCAGGGAATTTTAATCAGCAGAGACACTTTCACATCCAAAGAGACAAAGATATTATCAATTCCCTTAAATGAGCACCAGAAGAGATGAGCCGCAGCTCTTGGGACTCTCTTTCTTCATCCTGGCTGAAATAAATTGTTCCACGAAATGCAGTGATGCCATGCTGATCCCCAACTGTTCATGCCCTGGTTTTCAGCCACAGATGTACTTAGAAAGTCAGATTCTCTGAAGGTTTTTCTTTTCCATGAGGAACATGCTGTTTATTTCTCTCACCACTCTGGAAGGCACCCTTCACGGTGGCCACCTGGAAAAGCTGTACCAGGACACAGCAGGCTGCTGTATTTAAATACGCCTGTCTTCTGGGTCAGTGCTTATTTCCACCGACAGTTTTGGTCTGTTTTCCTCTCCTTCTGTCCCAGGGCATTCCTCACTTGCCCTGCTGTAGCATTCCATGCTGTGCAGCAACAGCTAATGGGGACTTAGCGAGGTGTTAGCCTGGATGTGCTTGTTTCAGACAAAGGGATTAATACCTGGGGGCTTGTTAGGGACTCCTGCAGACAGCAGGTTTGAAACATGGTAAGGTTTTTCCTTTGTCTTGCTTCTGTCAACATCTTCATTAAATTATAATTCCATTTTCACAAATCACACTGTTGGCATGAAGACAGATACAAACAATTGGCAATTTTATTTTTTTCTCCCTTCTGTGGTTAGTTGAATTGCATGTATGGCTCTTTGGGTGGCAGTTAGGACTGATTACGTCTATAATCCCAGAAGGCAAAGACAAAGTGAACCTGGGATGTGTTTTGCTCTGTTATCTCTTTCTGAAGAGCTAAAGCATGCGTTTAACAGATGTGTTACTGTAGATGGGTTAACTGAGTTTGAGCAGCACTACAAAATAACCATCTGCAACCATCTATGTGGTTCAAATGTCCCCTGGAAATAGTCACGTCAAGGGTTGCCTTTATAAATGACAATTAATAGGCACTAAAATGTAGGTGTGCTGTGAAACCAGGTACTTTGACCCTCATTAAGCTTTGTCCAGGCTCTGGAAATGAGGAAAATATTTCCTTTGGACAGGGAGGGTTGTCAGAAAGGCTTTAAATTCAGTTTTAAAAAATCTTAAATTTAAATCCTTCAGATTAGCTTTTCTGTCAGTCTGAAAGAGGGCCAGTTAAATTCTAGCAAATTGAGCAAGCACTGGTCCAACACCGTGGATACAGAGGTGATTAGTGGGAAGGCTGGGGCAGAGCATAGGTTTTTCATGGGAGAGGGAGTCAACAGAACCAGGATGCAGAAAGCTGGTGACTCTCCTGCCACAATGCAATTCAAAGCTGTTGTCAGACACTGCAAGAGCATCCCGGAGGATACATATACATATCTATCTATCCATCCATATATACATATATATACACATATATACATACATAAGAAGGATGTAGACCTGTTGGAGCAAATCCAGAGAAGGCCAGAAAAATGCTCAGAGGGCTGGAGCACCTCTGCTATGGAGACAATCTGAGAGAGCTGGAGTTGTTCAACTGGAGAAGGGATGGCTTTGGGGATCTCTTAGAGCCTACAAGAGGCTACAAGGGAGCTGGAGAGGGACTTCTGACAAGGACTTGGAGTGATAAGACAAGGGGGAATGGCTTCAAACTGATGGAGGGCAGGGTGAGATTAGAGATTGGTAAAACAGTTTTCCCTTGTGAGGCTGGTGAGGTACTGGCATGGGCTGCCCAGAGAAGCTGTCAAGAAGTTCAAGGCCAGGTTGGACGGGGCTTTGAGCAACCTGATCTAGTTGAAGGTGTCTCTGCCTATGGCAGGGGAGTTGGAACTAGATAGCCTTGAAGGTCCCTTCCAACTCAAACTACTCTGTGATTCCATGACTCTATGAACTGAAGATATGTATGGATATATCGATATACATAGCTGAAGCAGAAAAGATGAAGACACTCGGCCACTGGAAGCTGCTGCCTGCTGAGACCTTCCATCTACCCACAGAAATTAATACCTAGCTCATGCTCCATAGTAATTAAGCAGTTAATTCATTGATTTATGATTTATGTAGCTCCTAATTATGGCTAGACATCTGGGTATCATGATAACAGAGAACAAATTTTTTGATAAGCAAGGTGAGAGCTGGAGGAAGGCATAATATCAATACTGGGGTGGCCTGTGCTGTGGTTCTGTATCCAAGTGAAAGTCTATCCAGCAGACATTTGAAAGCGCAGACATTTAGATAAGATTGTAAAACTGGCTATTTTCAAAGCTTCAAAAGATACCAGAGACTAGGAAAGATCTATTGAGATAGAAGATTTTCTGGTGTAATTTCCTCTATGGGGTTTGTAAGCCCTCATACAAAGGAAATGCAACTCAGTGTCATTTCCTGGCCTTATTTTAGGGATAAATGCCAGTTATCAGATCTGTCAGGATCTGATGAATGCTCCAGTGAGATTATGTGGTTATGGGAAAGTTTGCAACATAGCATAGGGTAAGACATCATGCAAAACGTCAACAATCCATGAGTCCATTGACGCATTTGGAAGTCTTGTTTTCACTCTGTGAAGGCTTGGCTAAAACCTATCATTCTTTGTCTGCCAGAAGATTTATGATGATGTTTGTTGTTGTTGTTGTTTTTGGGGTTGTTTAATTTTGTTTTGGTTGGTTGGTTTTGGGATTTTTTTTTTCCATGCCTCATTTAAGACATTAACATTTTAAGTATCAAAGGAATGACAAGCTTCCTAAACTCTGCAAGTACTGTGTGGGTTTGCTGTTCCCCTGAGGTCGTCTGTTGAGGCCACCAATGAAATTGCTGTTGTCACTCAATGTGCTGGTGGTGGCTGGGGTAGAGTTAACTTTCTTCCCAGCAGCTGGTATGGAGCTGTGTTTTGTATTTGTGCTGAACACAGGGTTGATAACATAGAGATGTTTTTGCTAGTGTTGAGGAGAGCTTGCACAGAGCCAAAGCATTTTCTGCTTTTCATACTGCAATGCTTGTGGGGAAGCTGGGGGTGCCTGGGAGGATGGGAGGAGACACAGGCTGCACAGGTGACCCCAGCTGACCAAAGGGATATTCAAGAGGGTGTGACATCATGCTCACTGCGTAACGCAGGGGGAGAAGGAGGAAGGATGGGACATTTGGAGTGATGTTTGCCCAAATCACTGTTCACTGTGATGGGGCTCTGCTTTCCTGGAGATGGCTGAGCACCTGCCTGCCCATGGGAAGACATCCTCTTCAGCAGATGGCTTTAACTTGCTCATTGAAAGTCCAGCCTGGCTAAGCCTCATGTTAAATAAAAAATTAAAAAAAAAAAAAAAAAAAAAAAAGATGAACAGTAGCCACTTCTTAGGCTGAATCATAGCTGTATTCTAAGAGGTTTGGAAAAGTCTCCTGCAAGAGGAGTGTTACTCTCTGTATTGCTGTATAAGGAGCTTCTGGAAGCAAGGCTGTCAAATTAAACACTCAGGTTTTGATGCCTAAATAAATACATGTATAAATATCTCATCCGGTGTTATGAGACTCTTTCCTGCCAGCCCTAATATTGACTATCTAAACCTGCAACGTCATATATGCCACTAGTGCCAGTGCCAGAGACATCAGTTCCACAGGCTACAAAATCTGTTTCCAAGAAAACCAAATAAATCTAGCCATTTTGATAAAGGAGTGGACTCACTTGAACTTGACTCTGCAGGACTTGGGGATGACATGTTGGTGTTCTGATGCAAACCAGATAATCTGGAGAAAAAGGGTTTCCAAATTATTTACTGCATCTTGCAAACAGGATAATATTCCACAGCAGGACAATCCTTCCCAGAAATTGCAGTCCCACAAAAACCATGGGATATCAGATATTTCCTGTACTGCAGAGTCAAGAAATTGAGCTCAGGTTGGGTTGACATCATGCAAACTCAATGTCATGGAAAGGACAAAGTGGAGAGGAACTTGTAAAGAATGAAAGAGTGAAGGTTTATTAATGCCAGACCATGAGGCTGGACTGAAAATAAATCTTGTCTGTCAGACTTTATATAACTTTTGTGGTTAAGTCACAATTCTGGCATGTAAAGTCAAATGGTGATGCTGTCTTCCTAAATAACTACAAACTGTCATCCTACTGAAAGGTGATATTGAAGAGAAAATTAGTGTTATATAGTCAATGTGTCTGCATCATAGGAAGAAGAAAAAAAAAGATTAATTGCTATCTTGACATAAAAGAGTAGATGAGGACTCTTTTGTTAGCGTTTTCTAGTGGAGCCTCTGGGATGTTTGGTTTTTTTCCCCCCCCCAGTGCTGTTCAATAACTCTACCATGTCACCTGGAAGAGAGAGAAAAATCATTATTCATATAACTTGCAAATTGGTCTGGACCTCTGATTAAATGGAATTATTTGAAAAGCACCTACTAAACCAGATGGGTTTGTAAACATCTGGGAAGAAAACTTTAAACCACACTTACAAGGCAGACGTTTGCAATAAGGAGAGCAGAGAGGGGTTTAAACACCGTGGTTCTGCAATTGTGTTCATCCAAGCCATAGAATTAAAGCAGAGAAAAATCAAATAGGTGATAAAGGATGCCATGACTCCCATATTCAGCATTAAGGAGTAAGGCTTACTAATTGATACAGTTTTTAATTTAGCCAAAAGAAAGAAAATTTAAAATGAATGTTAAAAGAGCATTGCAAGATGGAATCCTGAAAGCACGCTTTATGGCAAAAGCCTTAACGAGCTGTTTACTTATTTTGCCCAGAGAATGACTGGGATGTGAGCTAATTATGGTGTGCAAATTTCTACAGGGAGGTGATATTTATTGTGTTTCCTGTTCTGTTTTTTTTTTCCCTCAGGCAAAGGCAGAGTGCGAGCCAGTTGCAGGAAGCTGAAGTCAGACACCCTAGATGTTAAGTGGGTATTTTTAATGTTGAGGGTAATTAGCTCTTGGAATAAAACACGTAGGAGCCCAGTAGATCCTCCAAGGTTGTAGTTTTTAATTAGGGCTCAGAGGACTTGAAGAAAGCCTAATGTGAGTGTTGCTGTACTGCTCTCCCTCAATTTTCTCTATAATCAGTTGAGATATGAGACTTTTCTTCAGGGACAGCAGAACATGAATCAAGCCTTTTCCCTGTGTCTCTCTGTCACAGCAAAGATTTTCCAGAGAAATCAGCTTTATTCAGCAGCACCCTCTGGTATAATTCATTACAAAACTCATCTTTTATCCAGGGTGCTAGAAGAGCTCAGATCAGCAACAGCTCCTGAGAGGCTGCTTGGCCAGGCTGATGGGGGAGGTCAGACTGAGAGATTAGAGCACCCTCTCCTGCTCTAAAAATTAAAAGCAAAGCAATACAGCTGTGGCTTAACTGTCCCATGGGAAATACTGTGTCACTTACACACTTCAGTGAGCACTGAAGAGTGTTGGGAATTAATCTGATGGTATGCAAATAACACAGCATTGCAAAGAAATCTTTGCTTTCTAGTGTGGTTGTGGCAGTAATGATAAGCTGAAGATGTGAGGGAAAAAAACAGGGTTTGGAGATAGAGGCAGGGTTTTAAACTTCAATGTTTATTTCAGCCATGTGGATTACATAAATAGTTGGGGGGTTTTGCCTCAGCTACTTGATTTACCTTGTTTGTTTATTAGTGAAACCAAGAAGGCAGTGCCAGTATCTGAGCTTGTTTTGTAGAAGTAAGAGTGTTATCCCTGGTCTTGGATACCCTGAGCATGGGAGAAATGTGCTGGAGCCATTTGGGATAACCAGCTTTTCCTGTGGAGGATGGATTACTGACACAGTTATTACCTAATGGATGGAGGGCTGTTATATCTGCAAACAAAAGGAGAAGAAAATGAAGGCAGTGATAAAGTTCTCAACCCGCTTTACTATGGAAAGGTCTGAATTGTTAAGGGTACAGTAATTATGCTAATGATTAGACTGCCAAGATTATTCTTTTAATCTTTCATTGCTAGGATTTGAATGCTATAAACAAACATCCTCTACAAGTGAATCACTGGAGTTTTGCAGCTTCTCCTGGAGACTTTGAGTCTGCTGACCTGAAGTGGAATTAAACTGTGCAGCCCCATTGTTGTTACAGAAAGAAATGATATAGCACTGTGCATATAACATATGGATAGAGATATAGGTACATCAGTATGTGGATAAATCAAACTTATAAGTTCAAATTAAAAAAAGACTCCCAACTGAAAAAACTTTATTAAATGTTATTTTTTGAGTAAAACCTGGTGTCAAAACCTAATGCACTGGTAACATAAAAAGCAGTGTTCCGAGTTCAGGCTTGACTTTAGAGTGTGTCTTAGGCACTTTCCAAATATGAAGCTATTTTATAATCCCTGATAACTATCTTGAGCTGTAACAGCCTTCAATGAAGCACATGCCCAGGAACCTCCCTGGATCTGAACTGTGCAAGGAAATGAATGAATGGGAGCAAATTAACAGAGAGAGCTGCTCTCCCCACTGCATCTGAAAGACTCTGGCTTCCCTCAATCATTAGTCATGAGGAGCTGTTCCTGAACTCATGCCAGTGAGATGTGTATAATTTATATGATGTATTTGAAGTTAACACTGCTAAAAGGTCGAATTACAAATTATTCCCTCTAGACCACAAATGCTGGGCCTCTGACCGCAGATAAATTATTACAAGGGGCTTCCTAGCTAGGACAGCCATGGAGACATTTGTGGCTTTTCCAGGATGATAATTGTATTGCCAGGTCCAGAGGGAAAGTGCCTGGGAATGGTTTACTGAAGGGCTCAGCTCTAGGGAGGTATATGCAGGACACAGAGAAATAACCAAGAGTCATTAAATTATGGAATAGTTTGTATTGGAATTGTTTGTATTGAAAGGTCATCTAGTCCAACCCCCAAGAATACTTCTATGCAAGTGTAAAAAGCTCTGTGTATGTCAGGATGGGTACAAAAAACCAAACAAACAGGGAAAAGGGGAGCATGGCACATCTGCAGAATGATGAAGCCAAAACTCAAATATTCTGCGTACCCCAAACCTATGGCTCAATAAGCCAATAAGCTTATAATATATATATAAAATATAATATATATATATAATAGCTCAATAAGAGGAGCCATCTCTGCTGTGATGCAGAGAGATTTAAAGAGCTGTTCTGCAGGAGCCGATCCCAGGAGCTAAATCCCACTAATCCAAGGGCAGAGCTTTAAGATGCCATCCCTACAACTGGCGGGTTAGATTGGAGTACAATCTGTACTGAGACAGTTCAGTGTGAGGCAGACTTGGACCTCGGCAAGACCTTCAAGGAGCCAAGGGCTTGGGAGGCTATAGCCCAAGCTGTGAAACCCTCAGGAGAGGAATGGCCCTCACCAAAAGGGACACAGGAAGCTTTTGAGAAGGCACAGTGGATCCCAGAGCACCCACCCAGATGGAATGGCCTCTGCACACAAGAATTTGAAGGAGGTGGGCACCAAAGCAGGAGAAGCTGACCCTGCATTGCCTAGTCTCATGGTGGCACCCACATCCAAGGACAGCCACTGACACTGGAGAGAGGCTGCCCTGCTGTGGGTGGCTCCTTCTGGAGATCTTCCTCCATCAGGCAGAGGAGCTGTGAGTGAATTTACAGCACATGCTGCACTGCAGTGCTCTATGCTGCGTGTCCCGGTGCCTGAGCATCCAGGATAAAAATACTTTTCCAGTCATGAACAGGTAAGCTGGAGTAAGGGGTCTGCTATTTTTAGAGCACAAACTTGCTAGGATCAGCAAAGTTTTCTAAGCCATGGGGTGACACTGCAGATGGAGGGGAGCCTGCTATGGCTTTGCTATTTCTGTGCTTGGCTGTGAAGGGGGAGACTGTTATTGAAAAAAAAACCCAAATGACCCTATGGCTCCTAGTATTTAACCAAGAATATTTGAAGCAAAGAGTGTACACAGAGTTCTTCACCTGACAATTATTTAGCAGTTCTTTATCTAAATTCAAATCATAATCCTCCTTTTCCCTCGTTTTCTGATTATCTGTTTATCCACCTTTCAATTTGCCAGATTTAAGAGACTCTCAGTTGTCCTTGAAAAAATTTTCCCAAGTTTTAAAATTGTACGCACATACATACAAATCCCTAAGTATGTATGTGTGTGTGTATGTGTGTTTTTGTCTGTGTTTTGTCTTTGTATGGGCTGTGATTCATATTCACAACCCACTGAGGATTTTTGAGGAAGTTGATGGCCTAGTGCATTTCACCTTTTAATTTACTTATATGGGTGTTTGTCTGCAGGACTTTGAAACTATATTTCCTAGGAACCAGAAGCACAGTGCTTCTGTGCATAGGTTGTGTTCACTGCTGCAAACAAAGCAGACTCATTCTTCACTGCCAGGTTTCAGCATATATTGCAAAGCATATTAAAATGTTTATGTAAATGTGAATTTAAGGGTTATGACACGTCTGCCACTGGTTGGACCCTTTTCTGCATGGTGAAGTGGCTTTTGTGGTACATGTCCACATGTTTGTGTGTGGCTTTGGCTCTTCAAGGACTTGTGCCCTTAGAGCTGTTGTGAAGCTTGGGCTGATTCAGCTGTACCTACACACACAGAACAAATACCTATGGTGAAAGGCAAATGTAATCTCCTTTCCTTCCAGCACCTGGTAATGCTCTTCCTGGTTTCCTGAAGATCTTGGTGCAGATCTACCCACCTGGAAAACAATGTCATTTCTCCTGTGCTGTCCTAAGAGCTTCTTCTGGGTGCTGTCAAGGCACATCAGAGTGCATCACTTCAACACTGAAAATTCATTCAAGACATTTTTCCAGGCTCTCTGGCAGCTGCTCTTTGGAATAATCCTACTTTGTTCCCCAGCACATTGCTCTGTCTTTAAGATTGGACTGCTTGGACCCTGGAACTGTGACCCCTTCTTTTCCAAAGCCTTTCCCCATGTGGCTGCCAGGTTAGCTGTGGGACGAATAAGCAGAGACCCTTCACTAGATCTTGGCCACCGGCTGGATTATGTGATCCTACAAGAAGAATGTGAGACACCAAGAGCTCTACTTAGATTTGTTGACTTTGGAAAGCTTTCCTCAGCTTTTATAGGCCCTCTAAACCCTGGCTTCTGTGAGGTGGCTGCACATTTAGGGGAAAACTGGAATAAAGCTATCTTCTCATGGATGTGCATCAATTATAAGCTGGATTCCACCATCCACTACAATGCATTTGCAAGAACTCTGCCCTCTCCAACCCAAATTTTGCTTACAATAATGAAATATTTTAAGTGGGCTCATGTTGGCATCATTGCATCCAGTGAGGATATTTGGATGTACACAGCCAAGGAGTCAGCAACTGTGCTCAGGAACCATGGGCTACCTGTAGGCATTGTTACATCAGTGCATAAGGGAGAAAAAGGCATCGAAGACACCTGGAACAAGATTAAAGAAGTTAATAACATTAAAAGTAAGTGCTTTGAGTCTCATTCCTTTTTTTTAATTTTTTTTTTGTTGTTCCCCCAGGGGAGGACTGCATTGTTAGCCAACGGACATACTTTAGAGAATGAAAACCTAAAGTGATTTAAGTCAAGCAGAATCTTATCTCTGATCTCAAGGCTTCACATAAAAGAATGCTGGGTATTTTGTATGTGTTGAAGATAGATCAAAATAGTGTACTGCAACCAGAGAAATTGGGTCCAGCTTGTCTGAAAAAAATAATATTTCAGAAATTGTTCTCTGTGCTTGGCTTGTGTACAGAGGAGTTAATAGGAAGGTTTTATATTAATGGTAATTTGTACTGTGGAATATCAAAAATCTAAATCAATATCAAAAATCTGGCTTTGATGCTGTGTCCTGTATTTCAGATCTCCCCACCATGTTCCCATGGCATTTTGCAGGAAAAAGCACAGACTTTGGGACAGTTAAGCATGGACCAGATGTTTAAACACAATGCAGTGTCCATTGTAAAATCTGTATATTTGGTGGCAGGGTGAGCGTGTGGAGATTGGGCATTGCTTACCACTGTGAGGTATCTGCCAGCTCAGGGCACACAGAGAGAAAGCTCAGGTCTTGGTCAATGGCGACAATGACCACAACTGCCCATCATCTTGACCGGCACCCCACTTCTATAAAACTTCTCTCTATTCCTTCTCTACATCTGCAGAGATGGTAAAATTCACAACCTCCTTTATTAGGTGTTACAGACCTCTAGAGGTTGAACAAAATGGGTGTGACTCTAAGCTTCCTCAGCACATAACATCAGAATCTCACCTGATAGAGTAGTTCAGACAGCTCTTTTACTGGGGGGGAAGAGCTATTTTGTGTTGAAAACCACAAACAGAATACTAACTCTCTCTGCTCTCCTTGTGTTCCAGTTATACTCCTGTGCATGCATTCTGTTCTCATTGGAGGGCAGGAACAGGCCGCCTTACTCACAAAAGCTCTGGAAATGGGACTAGCAGATGGAAGATACATCTTTGTTCCATATGACACTTTGCTGTACAGTCTTCCCTACCGAAACAACTCATTCAGTGTCTTTGATAATGACAGCAAGCTCCGGGAAGCTTATGATGCTGTGCTGACCATCACACTGGAGTCTGGAGAAAGGACTTTCTATGATGCTTTCAAGGAAGCTAAAGAAAGCGGTGAAATAATCAGGGATTTGGAAGCCACACAGGTAAATAGTCTTTCTCTTGCGCTTTTCTGGGACCTGTCAATAGGAAACATAAGCCATAGTTACAGAAGTAGTACAGGAAAGAGTCAATCCAGCCTGCATACTTTCATTTTGAGAAAAAGAGAAGTTTGAATGTGGTCTACACTCATCTGGAAAGATCACTTTTCCCAGATGTCTGGCAATATAACTCACTTGGTTCAACTGTAGGACCGTGATGGGAATTCAAGAGAAAGGGGCTGTGTCTGAGGCTTTCAGGTTTGTTTTTCTATGTGCTAGCTGCAATGGACTTGAAGAGGTATCTCTTAAGGTGGGTGAAGTCCATGGAGTCTGTAGGGAATCAAAACAAGATGTCCATATGACGGAGAATTTGAGGAGATGAGACAGGCTAAAGAAATACTGGATGCTTCTAGAGGGAAATATTTAAGACCATTGCTGTTGCATTCTTCCTAGCACTATAGTCAAAGATATTCTTTGTCAGCACGATTATCTAGTCATTGTCGGCCTATTAAAAACCAAATCAGTTTTAAAGTTGAGGACATTTATAAGAACTGGAGAATCTTATACTGGTGAAGAGATACTGGATTCATCTGAGCTATTCTTCAAATCTCCCTACAACATTTCAAAAAATTACAAGTGCTTTTAAGGCACGATTTATCAGATCTGCACGGATCTGCTTTAGAAGGAGATGAATCATGTCTTGAAAGCATTAATTTCTTTTCCTTCACTTTAATGAGAGCCCAGATTAACTGTATTGAGTGACAGGTTCTTCATTGCAGATACCTACATCTGGTCAATTAATCCCCCAAATGTCAGGTTCTGTGGCTCCCAAGAGTACTCCTCATTTTTCTCACAGGTGTGTGGCTATAATCTCTCTTCACCTAGCAGCTGTGAATGACCACGTGATTGCAAAAGTCACCATTTGTATTAAAGGTTCCTAAATCAAGTCTGGCATGAAGGGAGCAGTGCAAAGAGAAAAGGCTCTATTACCCCACAGAACAAGTTTGCTGTGGCTCTGCTGTGGGATTTTTGCATCTTTGGGATAAGTAATATTCTGACAGAGGAGACCAATTCTTTGGGCATGACACATTTCCTGTCTTGGTATGGAGCCTCTGACTTTATCTTCTATTTGTAGAAGATGTTTTAGTGTCATGTTTTGAGGCAGGAAAAATTTGTGATAAATTTCAGCCAAACATCAGGCTCAGAATCTTGGCTTTTCCCATCATAATGCAATTTTGTGTGGTTTTAAAAATATTTTGAAATGGAATTTGGGAATCCACCATAAGAAAAGATGGATATTCAAGGTCATGCATATATTGGGTCTACCTTCAGCCTAAGGTTCTTTAAATCTATTACTCTGTGAGCCTTAATGTTCTGGTGTCTCAGTATTTAAGTTCACAACCTAGCCAGGGAGGAAATGTTGTTGCCACCAATCTCGAACTGAAGCTTAGGGGCAGTTTAACCTCAACTTCTCCTGTATTTTTTAGGTTTCTCCACTCTTTGGAACAATCTATGATGCCATTTACTTCATGGCAATGGCTATGGACAGTGCACGGAGGAAAGGAGTCAGAACCTCAGGAGCAAACATAGCTGAGCACACAAAAAACTTCAGCTTCCCTGGATTTAGTCACCGGGTAGAGACAGACAGCTGTGGGAAGGGGCTGAACAATTATGTGATACTGGACACAGATGGTCATGGGAACCAGCTTCTCCCAACCCACCTGCTGGACATGTCTTCAGGCTCTGTGTTGTCCCTAGGCCAGTCCATCCACTTCCCCAATGAAGTTCCACCCAAACCAGACTCCAGCTGTTGGTTTGATCCAGATGTTCTCTGCACTGAAGGTAAGAAAGAAAAAAAAGAACCAAAAATAGGATGAAATGGCATCGAGTCCATGGTTCTCATTTCTTTCATCTTTTCTCTCACTGCAAGTGGTTACCCCTTTGAATTAAAACTCCCCAACCAGAAGAGTCTAAATTCAAGAATCTAGTGTAAAAACACCCAGTCATCAGGCTGTTTGTAACAGGAATCCTGTGCAGAGGTGACACCACTGATCCACAATATTCTCTTATTGTTTGTTAGGACACAGAATTACAGAATAATTATGGTTGGAAAAGACAGTGGGATCATCTAGGATCATTGAGCCCTTAATCTACCACTGCCAGGCCCACCACTGAATATCACACCTACACAATCATTTCAGCAATTCCAGTGCCATTAATCCCACCACTCTCCTGGGACAATAAGTGCTTGAAAGGGTCTAATACTCAACACCTGCCAATATTAATAGTTACCATTATATATCAAAGGTTCCACCCAGCACTGTGTCTCTGTCCTTCTGGAGGACAGAGCACTAAGAGGATTTGCCTTGAAGACAGCCTAAGAGAGCTGCACAAGAGCAGATACTCTCAGCATCCTGCCTGTTAACCCCTGCTTCTTTATCCAGGTAGCAATGAGGAGTGAAGAACCATCAGATCTCACCTCATCAAGAAAAAATGATAATCATTACTCAAAATAATTTGAGTTATTATAGATAACAGAGGTATTAATCAAAGACCTGGAGGCAGAGATATCTGTGCTGCTTCCTAGGTTTGTCAGACTGGGCATTGGGTTTAACTATTGTTTTTAATTTGAGGCAACTGTGGTGCAGTTTTAAAGTTCACAGGAAAGTCAAAATCTCAGGGTAGGGTACTTAACCTCCTCTTGACATATTCACTTATAGTACTAAACACACCTATTGCTCCAGGATATGACTTAAAGAGATTAAATGAACCATATCTATGGAATATTTCATTCAGTAGCTGAGAAAACCGTTCTTGGCTTAGCCATAACTGAGCTGACACATTAATCAGTGTCACTCTATGAAAACTAGAGAACTAGAGATGTAGTGATTTTATAGCAACTGACAAGCAATAGAAGAGATAAGTATAATACTATCATATATCTAATTTTGCACTGCCCCTAGGAACAATGTAGCAATTTAGCATCCCATTGCAGTCTATGGAAAAGTCCCACTGATTTTTAGAGAGAACAGATTTTATGTTCATACCTTAACAAAAGCATAAAGCTCTAGGCATCTGTCAATTAGACAGTAATTTATTATGATTGCCAGAATTTCAGAGACTGAACTTTATGGCTAGAATTAAATGCAAGCCTCACTCCAGCTTTTGTTTGAAGTTAGGCTTGGAGGGGTGTTGGGTGTGAAGTTGTGAGGCTGCTGTGCTTCCTGGCTCCAGGTTCAGCAGGATCAGGGCTGAGCTGGTGTTCCCAGGACACAGACACACACACACACACTGCAGACATGGCCAGTCATTGGCAGAGTAACACAAGCAGGAAAGTTATGTCTTTACAGGCACCATTACCCACAGCCAGAACTGCTGGGACATGGACATCAGAAAGAGGCCTGGTGCTGCCTCTATGCACCTCATAATTAGGCCCCAAGCTTGTTACCAGATCTCACAGCCTCAGCTCCTGTAGACTCGCAAATGCATCCTCTGGTAGATGGTCCAAACCTAAATTCCCCCATAGCCATCCCTCAAACCCTTCTGTGCAGGAGTTGACTCCAGACTTGTGGTCTCTCATGGGTTGCAGGCTCCAGGACTTACCTTCCCTATTAGTTAGGATGATGTTAAGTCTGTAAATACCATCCACAGTCAGAGAGCACAGTTACCCAGGAAAAAAATGTTGATGGGGTTAAGAATGTGAAAATGACTGCACCAATCAAGTGCAGTGTTTGCCTGGAAAAAAATGCACAACATGGTTACATGTGACCAGAATTCCCATCCTCTCACATACTTGAGCATTCCTGTCCCATTCTATCTCCCCCTTCACGTGTGTTTGCCCTTTTCCCTAAAGATCCTGTAAGAAGTTCCATGTACTCCCACAGTTCCCTTAAAGCATTCCCTAATGACTTTAACTCAATCTCATACATTCCCTCAAGCATGCTGTAAGTTTGCTCTTTCCCAAAAGCTCATAATTAGCTTACTTTCACTTCTGGTTAGTGGTGAAGTATGGTATGGGTTGGGAGGGACCTTTCAAGGCCATCTATTCCACTCTCACACAAGATCAGCTTGCTTGAAGTCCCATGGAGCCTGATTTTGAGCACTGCCAGGGATGGGGCAGCCACAGCTCCCATGGGCAATCTCTTCCTGTGTATGTGTGAGGACAGTCAGGGCCTGGGGCCCTAGACTGAAGCAGTGACATTTCAGCTAAAATGCTCTATCTTTTCCTGAAACAAATACCAATTTTCAAAAATGCCTTCAGCTTTCACTGGAAAGCTCTAGATCACAGTGCTTGCAGATAGGCGCCAGTGTGACATAGAGTTGTAAACCTTTGGTCAACCCAAATTTCTCCATGTTTGCTTGTGTTTATAGATGTCTGGATACAAACAGAATAGAACAGAAAAATTAGGAAACCAAAGAGACAGACATAGCAAACAGTTCCCACTGGAATTTAGCTTATGCAGTCATTTCAGCTTCCCTTAGCTCTCCAGTAAACACACTCATCAGCAAAGTATCTGTCTCCAGTACTTTATGCTGATGGATGTGTTGAGGAGAACATCAACCTTCTGCTACTCCTCCTTTTCTTCTCTTTTCAACATTAGAAATCTGCAGCAGAGAATGAAAAAGCCCAGATGGGCCAGTGACTCACCCTGGCTGCTGGTGTAGTACCACATGATAAAGATTTTTTCAGCATTTCAGTTCCTGAAGATAAAAGGGACAAGTGTTAAAAAGTTATGAACTTTGCAGAAGCTTCCTCTAAAACTTAATACTTCCCTGTGAGTCTATTTATTTACTTGAATATAAATTATTTTTCCATTGATACAGGGCTCTAAGTCTGGTTTAGGAAAAAAAAGTGAATGGAAATAAATAATTAGCATAGCTGAAGTCTTATGTACACCAACTTAGTA
This sequence comes from Poecile atricapillus, assembly GCF_030490865.1. NCBI lineage: Eukaryota > Metazoa > Chordata > Aves > Passeriformes > Paridae > Poecile > Poecile atricapillus. Next base: position 86,442,106 of record NC_081249.1, read on the forward strand.
AGTATTTGTGTATTCATAAATGAACATTGCATTAAAATTTTCTTCCGGAATTCTCCTGGCTGAATATTTGACTTTGTAATCCAATGGCCTGATATTGATGTTTTTGATATTATTGCCTAAATCAAAATGATTTTCTAATTCAGTGATTCTTTTCCCATCTTTGCACAGGGATTGAGCCTGCAGTCATTTTGCTGGGAGTAATGCTGTTATTTGTCCTGGTGTTGTGTGCTGTGGGCCTGGCTTCTCTTATCAGGTGAGAATTGCAGCACACATTTGAGTTGGTGTCACTTTTAGCTTCTGTGTGAGGCTTGTGCTTTAGCCAGCAGTTTAGACTATGCACACACAGAAGGTCTGATTTTGCTCTTGGCTCTCCAGCCATGTATCTCCTCACATTTGTGGTGTGTTGGCCCAGGCAGCATGACAGGCATCCACCAAAGCCTTTCTGTCTCTCCCTTCCTCAGCTGAGCAGAGGAGAGAAAATACAATAAAAGTCTCATGGGTCAAGAGGAGTCAGGAAGTGGTCATTCACCAATTGCCACAATGGCCAAAATGGACTTGATGTGGGGAAACTAAATTTATTGCCAATCAAATCAGAGTAAGATAATCAGAAATAAAATCTTAAAAACACCTTCTTCCCATCTCTCCCTTCTTCCCAGGCTTAACTTACTCCTAGATTCTCTACTTCCTCCCCACCAGTGGCAATGGGGCCAGGGAATGGAGACTGCAGTCAGTTCATCCCAGATTGCCTCTGCTGCTCCTTCCTCCTGAGGGGAAAGACTCCTCACACCCTTCCCCTGCTCCAGAAGTGTGTTGCTGGATGTTTCTGAAGCATTGGGAAGGTGGTTATCACTTTGGAAGTGCAAAGATTGACATATAGACCAAAGACGGGAATCTGTTATGAGAACATGAGGGTTAAAACCAAGTATTTTTCTTACTCCAGATCATTCTTGCCTGGATTTCTGTTCTTAATATAATCATGTTTCCTATGAAACATGTGAGGTTGACCCTCTGTATTTTCTCCATGTACTAAAGAGAAAGAAAATACCTCTGGAGATAATTTGGAGCAAATATTTAGGATACATCTTTATTACCAATTTGATTAATTCCCTATTTTGAACTAGGGTTCAGCTCCCTGGTCATTCCCATTGTATTTGTCTGGGCATGAGATATTTGGAGTAAAAGCAGTAGTCTTCTGGATAAGGAATAATTTCCCAGAATTGCATGTCACATCTGTGTCCCAGCTCTAAATCCAAGGTAGAAATGTGCCAGATGGATTGGTTGGTCCGGGAGCTATGGATTGCTCTTGGCAAGGTCACTGTAGCCCTGAAGTAGTCAATGAACTACTGATGTGCACATGACCGAATTTAGAGTGAAAATAGACTGAAATTAGAAGGCATATTTACTGAGCAGCAATAAGTTCAGCAGAGTAGAGCTCCTAGATTGTTTCAGGAACAACCAGCTTTGCCTCTCAAATAATTCCCAGACATGTTTTGTCTCCACTCCTGAGTCATCCCTCCAAACCCAGATATAAGGCCACCCAGCAAGCAGCACCCCAAACGGCTCCCCCACTTTCAGCACACAGCTGCTTCTGATAGAAATGCAGACACTGATGAGGTTGCCTCCATCCACCCACACTTTGAAACCCTGCTCTGTTCCCTGGCTACCATCCTCTACAATTAAGTTAATAAAAGACAATCTTTCTGCCTACTCTATTTGTAAGCTCTTCCATAAGCACCAGGCTGTGCTTGGGAAGGCTTGGTCATGAGAAAAGATGTATGGCCATCTGCAAGGGAAGAAAAAGTCCAGCATGACTCAGACAATGATTTATATTAGGAAGGGGCATGTCTGGAACTAAATTTAAACCACAGCATGGTCTGACTTGAAATATGGAAGCTCTGGTCTTAGCTCTGTCAGGGATCTGCTGCATGACCTTAAATGAGTCACTCCACTCTCTCTGCTTAACTTTTGGCAGAGGGATGCTTTCCTCCCTGCTTAGGAAGAGGATGTGATTTATCAAGTAAGGTTTTTCAGATGGACTTGTGAAAGGTACATAAACAATGATATTTTTCATGAAGATGAGTTGGGTGGCTAGGGACAGTGTGTTTAGAGAAAGATTATAAAATGTCATCCCAAGTAAAGCCTGTGGTTATGTGGCCAAGGCTTCCTCTCAGCTTCAAGAAGATGTTTGTGCTCTTCTAAAAGTTCCAGAATGACACATGGAGAGGAAAAGTGAATTGTGGTGATTTGGGGTTGTTTTATGTGGTGGTGTCCTTCTAGAGTAGTGTTAGTAAAAGTCATCCTATTGTCTGCCTCATCACGGAAACACTTAGGAGAGTGCAGACCAGTCATCTGCTGTAGTGTTAACAAAGCTCCTTAAGCAAAAGAGGTGACACTGAGGGCAATGGGGGAACTTTCCCTTCCTTTTTCTGCTCCTGGTTGAGGAGTTTTTGACTGTCTAATAGATACTGCTGCTTTGTGCTCAATATTAAACTCTGATGTCCATTGAAACAATGGGATCGAAGTGAGGTGTGATGTGACATGTACCGTACTGCTCATCCCCTGTAGCTTTTCCCTCTGTATAAACCTGTGACCACTACAAGGGCACATCTTGCTCTGTGCTTCATAACGCACCATGCTGCAATATAGACACTCAGACAGCTTGTTTAGACAGTAACTTGTGTCCAGGCAGCTCTTATAAATTAACCATAGTTGAGCTTTAGTCCCTAAGAAAGGCTGAAGTGCCTAAATGTGGTTTGCTCATGACCAGACCAGCTGGACTAATAGAATTTGTTTTTGTCTCCTAATGGAGAAAGATTTGGGATATGACAAATAAAAGCAAGCAAAACAAAAGATGCCTTACATATGAATCCAATTAATGTTTGTAAACAGATTAAATCCAGTTGGCTATTTGTGATAAGACCCTTTGAGATGATAGAATTTGTTGCTATCCGTGTTGAAATGGGTAATTCATTAGTTAGGATTTGAGTCCAAGCCAATGCATTGTGATTTGTCCAGTGCTTTTACCAATGCCTACCCCCACTCCCACACCATTTTAGCCCTTAAAAATCATCCAGTTCCAACCACTCTGCCATGGGCAAGGACACCTTCAGCTACATCAGGCTGCTCAGAGCCCCATTCAACCTGGCTTTGAACACTTCCACGGGTGGGGCTGCCACAGCTTCTCTGGGTAACCTGTACCAGTGCCTCAGCACCTTCACAGAAAATAATTCTTCCTAATATCGAATTTAAACCTGTACTCTTTCAGCTGGAAGCCATTCTCCCTGACACTCTATGCCCATCAAAAGTCCCTCTCCAGCTCTCTTGTCACCCCTCTCCTTAGGCACTGTAAGGTGCTCTAAGGAATCCCCAAAGCCTTCTCTTCTCCCGGCTGAACAGCCCCAGCTCTCTCAGCCTGTCTCCATAGCAGAGGTACTCCAGCCCCTGATCATCTTCATGGCCTTCTCTGGACCTGCTCCAACAGGTCCATGACCTTCCTAAGTCAGGGTTGTAAATCATTCAGCTCCCCAGAGCTGGATGCAGCACTGCAGGCAGGGTCTAGTACTGCAGGGGAGCCAGATGTGGGGGATGTAGAGGAGGTGTAAACTGGCTACCTACCTGTAGTGGGTTGACCCTAGTTGAATGCCTGGCACCCACTCAGTCACTCTATCACTCCCTTTCCCACTGGGACAGGGGATAGAATAAGATGGAGATTGACCAGCAGGGTGAGGTAAGGCAGTTTTATTACAGCAAAAAACGAAATAAGTGGAGATCTGCATGTGCAAGAGCTAAAGAGGACAAAGATCAGCCTCTACTTCCCATCAGCAGTGATGGACACTTCTTGTGAAGCAAGGCTTTAGCAGGCATAGCTGTTCCTCCAGAAGGCAAACACTGAAAACTCAGGGATGCCACAACTTCCTCCTCTCTCCCTTAGCATATATCTCTGAGCTGAAGTCATACAGTATGGAATATCCTTTTGGCTAATTTGGGTCAGCTGGCCTGGTTGTGATCCTTCCCAGGATCTTTCCCACTCCCATCCCCTTTGGTGAGGGGCCATAATGCCAGAAGGACACTGCTGCTTGGCAGAAGCCAAAACACTGGTCTGTTATCAACACCCCTTCAGCTACCAATGCAAAGCACAGTGCTGTAAGGGCTGTGAACTTTACTGTGGTCAGACCCAATACAGTACCTAAAATTGATAACCATGACTCTGCAACTCTTGCAGGCAGAGTATCTTGAACAACCAGCTTTTCAGGGGTCCAAACAAGATAATACTGACCTTGGATGATCTCATCTTCATCAAACCAGAGCTACACAGAAAGGTGAGTCCTTCTACTCGTGAAAGGAATCTGATGGAATACTCTAGAACAGATTTGCCGTGTGGTATTTTCATACTCATGAAGCTCTGGAAGGGTCATTTTACTTCTTCATGTCATTTTCCCCTGCATATTGGAAAATTTCCCATATCCTGAGTGCTTTTGAGTCTCAGATTAGATGTCAGAGCTTTTATGATGATGCAAAATCATAGCCTTGATTGTGTTTCTTCTAGGTGCCACGGCTTATTCCTTATTCTTGAGGTTGGATGGTACACCATAGGGCATGTCCAAAAAGATAAACCATCTTACTCTCTAAAATAAACTGTCTTCATTCAAATGCATTGGAACCATTCCTGGTCCATTCTGTCTCATACCCAGAGCTAGTGATCTGCTGGGGGATGATCCCATGATTTCCTTACCCAGAGATCTGTACTGCAAGGCAGAGCTGGAGTGGAGGTTTACACCCCAAAGGTGGTAGCTGCCTAGCACCTGCTTTCCTTGCCTTCCAGAGGCTGACCTTGGACAGTCTGACTGATGCAAACAGCATAGCATTCAAGAGCAGAAGCCTGAAATCCGTAACCCGCTCCGCTTCCTTGAAAAGCACAGTTGCCACCCATGAAACCTCCAATGTGGCATTGTATGAGGTAGGTAGGGACCTCATGCAGCCTTCTCTCACTGCTTCTGTTCACTGGGCTGCTCCGGGGGGAAAAGTATCTGGCTGCAGTACTGTAGGTCCCAGGATGAAAATAGTTTGAACAAACCCTAAGGATGAAAATAAGTTGCTCCCAAGCATGGACTTAGCAGTGTTTAAGGTGACCCTGTCCCAACCCTCAACCTGATGCTTGGAGTCATGTGGGATGGGAATATTCAACATACATATGCAACATTGTCAGTCTGGTCCTGCCAGAGAAGTCATCATCTAAGGTGGTGGAACCACGATGAACCTTTCTTACAAGACAATGTTTATTTGGTGACATCTCTAATAAGGAACTTTCTTACAAGACAGGATTTAAATACACAAATAGAAGCTCAAATTCCCATTATGGCAATAGCACTGTATGGAGCTTAAGCAGACGCCATGGCCAAGAAAACTCATCCCATCCATCAGCTTTTTCCTGAAAATGCAGTTTTTTGAAAAATGGCATGGTAACTTTTCCTGAAGAAGAGCAAAATAAATTTGATCAATAATTAATGCCAGACAAAAGCTCTGGCCAGAGTTATTTTCCTTTTTAATCAATTTGTTGTTGTTTGTCAGATACTAAGACACTTCCAGGCATGAAGTTGTGATCCAGGTGAAAGCCCTGCCTCACTCCTTTTTTTGATGGTTTGCTGTGGATATTCTTATTTGGGTTCAGTATATAAATAGTCTGTTGCCAAGAACATTAAAATTCCCCAGCCACTTTCAAAATCAAGGATCTGAAATTTAGATCTGGGTCCCAATGTTAACTGTTGCTCAGAGATTTGCTCTGTCAGTCACCCACCTGTATTGGGATTAGGGGGCTGGAGCTTGTCTCTTGAGAGGAAAGGTTGAGGGAGTTGGGCCTGTTCAGCCTCAAGAAGAGACACCTGAGAGAGCACCTTACTGAGGTGTATAAATATCTGAAGAGAGGGTGTCATGAGGACAGAGCCAGGCTCTTCTCAGTGGACAAGAGGCAAAAGGCAGGAACTGATGCACAGGAAGTTCCTCCTGAACATGAGGAAAAACCTTGCTGTGCAGGTGACCAAGCATTGAAACAGATTGTCCAGGGACAATGTGGAGTCTCCCTCACTAGAGATATTCAAGAACTGCTTGGACACAATCCTGTGCAGTGTGCTCTAGGATAACCTTTCTTAAGCAGGAAGGTAGGACTAGGTGGTCCATCACTGGTTTCTTCCAACCTTAACCATTCTCTGATTCTGTGATTGTGGACAGGGAGACCAGGTGTGGCTGAAAAAATTTGAGATGGGACCAGTTCACAATCTGCAGAAAAGCTCCACCAGCATCTTAAGGAAGGTAGGAATAGGGAATGATGACATGTGGAGGGAAGGCTTCTCAGGGGATGTTTTAGGCTTCAGGGTGTTTTTGCTGTCCTTTGTCTCATGTTTATCCATTAAATCATGCACTGTGGTTGTCAATGAGTCTTGTCTGGTGGAATGCGGTAGAGTGGACCCCACAAGACTGCATCTGACAAATTTACCATAGATCCACATGTCAGTCAGCAGCTTGTAAAACCCCACCCTGGATCTGCCACTTCCAAACTGTTGAAGTGTTAAATGTACAACCAATGCTACAAGTGACCTTGCCTGCAAAGGCAGAGTGGTTTGGGGAACTCATCCCTGCAGTGTGAGGAACTGGTAGATATTTTCATGTATTATATGTTGACAGTGTGACACAGACAGGGTTGTGTATTTCTCTGGGGTTTGCTTTGTGTTTCCACCTAAGTTGCCTCTCAGATGCTTAATTTTGGTCTTCAATTTTATTGTTTCAAATGTCAAGAAAACAATCTTGATTTCCAAATTCAAGGTCATTAGCTGTTGACAGCTACTGCTAACATAGCAGTGGCATTTTTATGCATGTAAAAGCAACAAATTTACCAGGGCGTGTCTCCCAAAACACCATTGATGGATGACTTTGGACTCTATGTATGGTATTGCTTTCCAGTAGAGAGCAAGATCCACATGCTGAGCTCAATCTACCCCAGCAAAGCCATTCTGGCCCAGTGAAAGATTCAATCCAGTTTGTCTAAACAAAACACAAACTTCTGTTTAGTTTGCTTTTGCTACCTTGCTTTCTTTGCCTTAATGAATAGACAAAGGAAAACAAAGCTTGAAAAGAGCTTGAAAAATAAGCATCAGAGAGGTTGTTTATGTCCCCATTCTTCTGTGTAAGGCAGTTTGGGAGTACAAGTGTGAAAAGGGCAGCCAGTGGTATCAAGGAGCTGCTGAGCAGATATCTGGCTGACCTGGTCTTACTGTCTTGTTTCAGATGAAGGACCTGCGTCATGAAAATGTGAATCTGTTCCTGGGCTTTTTCTCTGACTGTGGCATCTTTGCCATAGTGACAGAGTACTGCTCACGAGGCAGCCTGGAGGACTTGCTGAGAAACGAGGATATGAAACTGGACTGGATGTTCAAATCCTCTCTTGTGATGGATCTAATTAAAGTAAATCCATTTCTCCTGCTGAGGCATGATCTGTATGGGACTTTTATGATGACTAAGTTATTTCAAACAGAATGTTGGGTTTTTAATAATAACACAGGGAAAACAAATCTGGATGTAATTGTATCAGTCTTTAAAGAAGACTTCCCACGCTTATTTTGTTGCCATCTGAGAGATGCACCATTTGGGCCAGTAGAACTACAGCCACACAGCAGGACAAGAGGCTAAAGCTATGTATCAGGCTGCAACTGATCACCCAGAACAACAGAATTTTGTGACAAATTCATTCTTTGCAAAGGCGTTTTCTTGTTGTAAATCAGAAATGCATCCACCATAGAGCCAAACAGTATCCATCCCCTGGTTCACACTTCCAATCATGTCCCATGGTTTCATGTCTTAATGGTGAATTACTAAACTGGGACAGGTGGATTCCAGAGAGTAGGAAGCCAGAACCATTCTTGCAGTTTGTGATCTGCCTTCTGAACCTCCTTGAGGGAGATGGGTAGGGGCACCCAGCTCTTCATGGCTTCCTTTGACCTAACTATTCAGTAACACTTGTGTCTACTTTCTTATCCTCGCCTAAAAGCAGAACTTCTCAGTGCAGTGAGATGTAGGGCTACAGAGGGAGGCATCTGAGTCTTCCTAAAGTTGTCAGGCCTTTCCAATATTACTTTAGGATCCAGACAAACCTATTTCCTGTTTCTAATCAATTTCTAAACTTCTCCCATAGTTTATTGTTTTGATCATTACTGCGTTTGGCATAGAGTCAATGCTGCACTTGATGCCATCTGAGGTGAAAAATTGGCTTGGTGTCTCTGTGTGCTGAAGGATAAGATAATTCTTAAGGATCAACCTGGATGTTTTTCTGTGTTTCATAGGGAATCAGATATTTGCATCACCGAGATTTTGCCCATGGGCGTCTTAAGTCTCGTAACTGTGTTGTGGATGGCCGGTTTGTGCTGAAGATCACTGACTATGGTTATAACGAGATCTTAGAGGCACAGAAATGCCCCTATATTCAGCCATCCCCAGAAGGTAGGTGTCATGAGGAAATTTTTTTTTTTTTTTAATATTTTTCCATTGATTTAAGAGATGTTTGTCCTAGTACAATTTCAGGCCAGTGGCCACACAAGGATTTTCATGCTAAATCTCACTACACATAGTTTCCTCCATACCATGCATTGTTATAAGAAAGGGTAAGCAGACGTTTTTTTTGGACTTCTTGAAAAGGAAGCAAATAGCAGAGTGACATGGTAAAGAAAATATGTTTTACTGTAAGCAGTGACAGAACTTCAGCATGTTGCAGTTGGAGAAGGCCTGAATTGTCCCTGAAATCTTATCAGTACTGGATTTCTGTGACCAGTAGAATGGCTTCACATCCTTAGACACAACACTATATTTGGAGTTTTATGTTAACCCAAATGCAAAGACACATTTTTTTTTAAAATAAGTCATTGAAAACACAAAATCATGTAGGTCTCTGAAATAGGTCCTCTACATACCAATCACCAAAGGCTGCCACAAGAGATTCCCATCTCTTATGAACAGCATCACATGGGACAAGGTGTGCAGACTTTGACAGGATTTCTTTCACTTGCCCATTGCTTTGGGGTTCCTCTGATATCCCAATTTATTCTTGAAACCTGGTTTCAAGTAGTATGTAGTGGTTTGATGCCTCTGTCATGGGAATTTGATGCCTACACCTTTCCAGTGTCTCACACAGGGCAGCTGTCAGACAGAAGACTTCCTTCTCCTCCGTCACAGAAAATAAATACATTTGCAGGGGCAGAAATGTTCCATATCCCCATTACTCAGAATGCAGTTACCAGGGTAACAATATCTCAGTTTGATGAGGCTGGATATGTTTTACAACTGTGTCTTTTGTCACTTGAACTATTGGATTATAAGAACTGTGCATCAGATTGTCACAAACTGCTTTTACAGAAACTATTTTCATCTAAAAACAACTACAGAAAATATGTTGCTAATTGTTGCTTTGTAAAAGAGCAACAACTGTAAAAAGAAATTCAAGATTAGGTGCCAACATTTTGTCTCAGGAACATTTTTAATCAAAAAAAAGATGTCAAAACTTCTGGAAGTGGTGAGATGACTTCTTATGTTGAAGTTCATGGCTGTTGTTATATGATACAAATATAACTATTAACAAATAAATATTGTTGACATGGCAACTTAAAAAAATAACATGGAGTAAAACTTAGAAATTATTTTTTTTTGTCATCACAGAAGTTTAGTATTTCTAACGCACCACAAGAAGTAAAAGATTTGATTCAATAAATAATGTAGTATTTTCCAACCTTTCATCAAATGACTGAAATAAGTTATCCATTTAAGCACTTACTTTTCAATAGTCTGAGTCAAAGTGTAAGAAATGAGATACTCTGATATTTTTTTAGAATTGCTCTGGACAGCTCCTGAGTTACTGAGGGACCCAGACATGTGCAGAAAAGGCACAATCAAAGGGGACATTTATAGCTTTGCAATCATCTTACAAGAAGTGGTTGCTCGGGGTCCACCCTACTGCACATCAGAACTCTCAGCTGAAGGTAGGCAACTACTACAATATATTTTTAAGGCTTTGTGCAGAGCACTCATAAAAGGTATGGCGCAGTCCCCTTATTAATAAGACAATAATGTATTAGTATTATGACCTTTCTCAGTGGTAGAAGTCTGTTTTTAACAAAGCATTCATAATAAACATCAAAATGTGTGGTTCTCATCACAATCTTGGTACATGTCTCCTCACTGCTTTCACTGGGATCAGGGTTCTCAGTGCTCCCCAGGTTGCCTCAGGCCTCTGCAGCACCTCCAGTTCCCTGTCCAAACTCGTACTTTTCATCAGAGTATGGGGTCAAATCTGATAGCAGAATTTCCCATAGCTTAGAAAGAAACTTCTTTGCTACCCACTCATCATCCCTTTTTTGTGCATTGTGAGGGCAGAAGTTTTTGAGCTGGACTCCTTGCCAGCATCCTATTTTGTCCATCTACCCATCTATTTTTTCTTAATCCTTTCAAAGGGAAAAGTCAAAATCCTTTCAAAAGGAAAGAGGAAAAGTCTTTTTTAAAAGAGACTCTCTCTTCAACAGAGGTCAAAGTGATGCATCATTTTGCTCATGTATATCAGAAACAGCAAACAGGTGAACTCCTTAGGAGCTGCTTATGGTGAAACCACGTTGTGCATCTGAGGGAAGAACAAATTCACTGAAGTCAGGGTCAGGTCACAAGCACTTGAGCAGGGAGGGAGTGACAACAATCTAAATTAGCTGATTTCAGTGACAGCCTATTCTCAATACATTTTAAGCTGGACAACCATCAAGTGGGCTATGACATTTCAATGTCTGCCAGTTCAGCTGGAAAAATGACCTTTCTGAGCCTGAAGCTGCTGTCTCAAAGGAAAGACAATGATTATGATGTATCCCACTGTGTACATCAGAGCTGGACCTATGATGTAGACTATGACGCAATTAGCAGGTTTCCCCAACCTTGTTCCCCTGCAGAACCTCCAGCAAATGTTGAACACAGTTCAGTCCTGTTTTCTAACCTGATAGAGTGATGAATTTCTACTCATTGTGTCTCAATACTAAGGAGCTCTCCACTTGCTGTGCGAACTTTAAAACAATCTGGGGAAGGAATTTCCCCTCGGCTGCCCCTGGAAATATTGGGGCCAGATGTTTTGATCAGTTCATTTGGCAGAGTGTAGGGGTATGAGCCAAAGATCTTTAAAGTAAGCTGTCAATGCTGAAAAGCTTTGGGTACTCACAGCAACAGCAGGACTCCTGCCAGAGAAAGAGGTTTTCACTCCATTTGACTGCTCTGCACTGAGCAAAATAAGATTTAAAATACAATAACTCTGGTGGGTGTTAAAAGACTGACTTCTCAGGGTTTGAAAACCCAAGCCCAGTTCCTTACAAGCCTCATTTCTAGAAAGGGAGCTCTAGACAAGGAGTCATTTCCCAGACATTATTTTGAATTCAAACTTTCCCCCTTAACACATTTTCCACTGTCACCACTCCCACCAACCTCCTACGTCCTGGCTCCCAGTTAACGATGAAGCATCAGAGGCTGGTATCCTTCCTGTCTGGGCTCAGCCTTAAACCTCTGCTGTCTTAGAAGACTGCAGGGCCTAGTGGAGGTCGTCAGAGGCAATTCAATAAAATACAAGCCTGAAGGCTCACACATCATCTGTCACACATCCTTCCTCCATCCAGCCACTTTATTACTCATAACCTGGTCCTCCAGGGACAAGAAGGCAGATGAATCTTCTTTAAACACTTCAAGAGACTCCTGATAGAGAAAAGCAGGAACCTCCAGCTTCATTTGTCACAGACACTGGGTGATGAGGGCTAAGAGTGACAGCTGAAGAAGCAAGCCAGGGACATACGAAAAGGTCCATGTCCTTTGCCCCTAGCAAGGCCCTCCATCTTACAGTGTGCTTCTCATTCTTCTCTTTGCCACAGAAATTATAAAGAAAGTGAAGAAGCCCCCTCCCCTGTGCCGCCCAAACATAGCTCCTGAGGTAGCCCCCCTCACATGCATCCAGGTAATGAAGCAATGCTGGGCTGAAGCCCCTGAACGACGTCCAGCCTTTGAGGAGGTATTTCATAAGGTCAGTGAATAAAGAAGCTGCTGTAACCCCTTTGTTTGCTCTTGGCAGGGAAGTGGTTTTTTGTTTGGTTTTGGGTTTATTTTTTGCTTAAGCTCAGTTATTTAAGAATTAAGAAGTTGCAGAGCCCTAGAGTCCTGACTTAGGGGTGATGAAGCAGCCCTGATATCTTCAGATTTGCAGTGTACCTGCACAGATGGTCTCATGGAGATAAAAGATTTGTAAATTATGCACCTTCAGATCAAATTTTTTTTTTATCTTCTTAAGTCTTTAAATTGTGACTATAAGGAAAATTTTACAAAGACTCTTAAAGACAAAGATACAACATTTGGCACAGGAGGTCTCTCAGTTCCAGATTGGTGAAAGCTTGGATAATATCCCAGAGAAATATGACTGTACCTGAGGCCTGTTTCAACAGCTTTCCCAGATACCTGTTACTGTCCAGTCTTAGGAACAGGTACTGGCAAAATAACCCCCCTTTCTGATCAAGCAATGTAGTTCCTGTGTTCTTATAAGGTCATAGAATCATAGACTCATTAAGATTGGAAAAGACTTTTAAGATCATCAATCATCAACCCTGTACCACCACCATGTGAACTGCTAAACCAAGTCCTCAAGTGCCACATCCACATGTTTCTTGAGCACTTCTGGGGATGGTGACTCCACCATTATCCTGAGCTGTCTGTTCCAAACAGGCTTTACAAACCCTTTCTGTGAAAAAGTATTCTCAATATCCAATCTAAACCTTCCCTGACACAATTTTAGGGCATTTCCTCAAACCACGTAAGCAAATGTCCACAATTTTTACCTTGGGGTTCTATGAAGCTGTGAATAATTTTGAAACCAGTGATTCCACTATTGCATCTAAGACAGCCTCTAAAGCCACAAACTATCTAAAAGTTCCAGAGGCTCAACTTCAGGTCAGGAGGAGAAAGGACAATTCAACAAAGAACTGGGAATGGAGGTGGCAGTACACGTGCATATCAGTGTGCAAATAAAAATAAAAATATTCTAATGCTAATAAAAATATTAGAAGTGTTGATAACACCCTGAACTTTGTGCCTCTGAATGCAAAGATTTGCAAGTTACCCTATAGATTGTTCATAGGATAAATGGGGTTGCAAACCTACAGCCTGACATGACTCTGTAACAATGTACATGTTGACAGCTACTATAAGGTTGTATTTCATCTAACCCTCACAGACTGATGCAAATTCACCTTCTAATTCACCATTTCCTTTATCTTTGAACTCTTCCCATTGGAAAAGCCAGTCTTTAGCACTGACACTGTTCTTTGTTCCTTTCCAAACCCAGAGAGCTACAGTGGTGTAAAGAGGCAGACAAATAACTCTCCAGTTTGATTTTCCAGTTCAAAACCATCAACAAAGGGAAAAAGACCAATATCATTGACTCAATGCTCAGGATGCTTGAGCAGTACTCAAGCAACCTGGAAGATTTGATCAGTGAGCGGACTGAAGAGCTAGAGGTTGAAAAACAGAAGACAGAAAAACTGCTGTCACAAATGCTTCCACCGTAAGTACGGGCTCTTTAGGTGGTAAAAAATCCTCAGGAAACCGAACCAAAAACACCCCAAAACAAACCCACAGCCAGTCTGGACAACACCCTTCCCCAGATGTGAGCAACATTGTAGACCTGACCATCAATTTTGACATGCACCTTCAAATCAGAGTAAGAAACTCTAATCAATGCTGGTTACAGCTGTATAGAACTTTCTATTAATGGAAGATCTGAACACAGAAGAACAAGAGCCTGAGCTCTTCGGTGTGCACTAGGAAAGGGCTTGGTTCCTGCCATCTCTTTTGTGTTGCTATTTCAGATCAGTGGCAGAAGCCCTCAAGACTGGTGGCACTGTGGAACCGGAGTATTTTGACCAGGTGACCATCTACTTCAATGACATTGTGGGCTTCACATCCATTTCAGCCCTCAGTGAACCCATTGAAGTAGTGGACCTTCTGAATGACCTTTACTCGCTGTTTGATGCCGTTCTTGGAAACCATGATGTTTACAAGGTGAGAAGTAATTTTATTCTGTGTTTCCTTTCCATCATTTTCAATTTCTATATTTCTTAACGTAATGGTATTTGCTAGGTGGAGACAATTGGTGATGCCTACATGGTTGCTTCAGGGCTCCCAAAACGGAATGGAAACAAACACGCAGCTGAAATAGCCAACATGTCCTTGGACATCCTCAGCTCCGTGGGAACATTCAAAATGAGGCACATGCCAGATATTCCCCTCAGGATACGAATTGGGCTGCACACAGGTAGGCAGCAGCATCCGCCTGCACCTCAACATCAGAGAACTCCTTCTCAACTGCATTTCCAACTCTGAATGCTTTCTTCATGCCTGCCCTCCAAAAAACACCCTTACAAGACACTTTAAAATCTTCCACATCAACAAGGGAGTTCAAATGGGAAAAACAAAACCCAGAGACGGTCTGTGGAAGAAAGTGGCTTAGTAAAATTTTAGGGAGAGGTTTGTGTATTCTGTCCCAGCCAGGAACTACATCTGGCATGTTAGTCACAAGCGTTTCATTGTGTGGATAGCTCTTTAATGTGCTACAGGATCTTCAGAGGTGGGATATTGAGACACCCAGCCATGTCTTTGCAACTCTGTTCTGAAATTAAAAAACATAGAAACACTGACATATAAAGTAAAAGAAGAAAAAGGTTGGAGATATTTATTATAGGTAGGATATGCTGAAAGAAAAACGTGATACAGCTCTTAAAAACATTTATGTTATAAAGAAAATATTATCTCTCATGTAGAAATCATATTGTATTCAATCAACAGAAAAGTTGCTTGTTTAAAATAAAAGAAGTTCCATAGATATATATACAAAATGTAATTAAACTCCAAAGTAAAACAAAAACCCCAAAACAGTAGAACTACAGTTATATAAGTGAAAGTATTTTAAATGTAGGAAAATACATCTGCTATTATCATGAATCTGTATATGTATAAGATATATGAACCTTCATAATTTTTATACATTTCTAGTCAACCATTAATAGATTTTTCCAGCTGTTTGTCACCAGATTTCCTGCCTCTTCCTCTAACGTACCAGGTGTTGCCCATTGTGGGAAGCCAAACAATGACTAAGAATGGCCAGGAGTCTGACCCAATATTATATGGGTCATTATATTATATATAATACAATATTATATTTATCCTTCTGCTTATCTGATAATATCCACACTTTTACAGCTTTAGCATGCAAGCATTTTGCAGATGTCAGTATCCTAGTCCCTGATGTACATGTTGGGAAACAGAAGCAGAGTAAAGGAAGTACCTCAGAATATCCCAAGAACAGAGCTGTGCCTTTAGCAGAGTTAAATTCAATATTATGAATCCTAGACCTTATAAGATCGTCTTTTGGAGTTATCTCTAAAACAGATCTCCCTACTTTTTTTCTTGAAGTTTGTGATTCTTAGTTGACCCTTCACAGAAGTGTAAAGCATTGAGGAATGATTGCAGGAGCACTGTGTGTTTTATACTCTATCAGAAATTAGATGAGACTACAGCTGCAGATTGTCTTGCCCAGAGCAGGAGTCTCTGGAGCACCAGCAGCATATTTTCAACATGGAAAGAGGGGAATTTGCTGTGCAACATCTGCTGCTGCCTGTTGACAGCAGTTCTGCAATGTATCTCCCTTGCAGTTGGCCAAAAAATACATCCCTAGGTGATGTCTACAGGGGGTAGTAACCTTTTTGTTTGTTTTTATGAACTCTGGATATCTGGAAAGCACAGTTGCTATGAACTGTTGTATTGGGTGTGAGAGGAAGAAGGGGGAGGACTGTAGATTTTGTTTTGCACAGATCTGGAAGCATCATAGTGTCATGGGAGCAGCCACAAACACATATTCCAAAGCAAACCAGCTCTCTGAGCCGCAGAGATGACAGCAGAGTTTGATTAACCCTAGACCCTGTTTCTCCTGAGAAAAGATGCATGAAGAAGGAGTTACCAGCATCACGAAAGCCTTCGGGAAGCTCTTGGGGAGCTTGGCTGACACTTTCACTGTACTGGAAATGATGGAGAGAGGGTGTGACCCCCAGTCATGTACTTCAGCTGCTCTCTGGAAACTGGTGCCAAGAAGAGCTCACGATGCCCTCTCAAAAAAAGCAGTTAATGCATTTTGAGCATAGGCTGTCCATGTCTTTTCAACCCTGAAACAGACAGCTGCACCTCTGGGAACTTCTGATGGCCCACACCCATGGTCCGCTTGTGGCAAAGCCTGGGTAAGGCAAAGAGGACAAGACAACCGGTGTTTGGTCTGCATATTCTCCCCTGCTTTAAACACATCCTGGAATCTTGGCTGTCCTCTCTTGACTTCACTGCAGGTCCAGGATAACTCAGCTGACTCAGCTGCTTCCTCACTACCCTTGCCTGGGCTGGAGCAGGACAGTCAGTGAGAGCAGTGGTGAGAAAATAAGCTTTTCCACGGAGGCTGAAGATGATTTGTGTATCAGTCAGGCTCTCTGGCAGTCAGCCCTGCACTTTGATCTTTACTTTTAAACTCTGCAGCACTGCTGATGGTCCTTACAGAGTCTTAGCCAGAGCCTCTCATTAACTGACCCTTGCAAGCCCTGGCAAAGAGACACTTCAAAGCAAACCTATGAACCTGTGTAATTAAACAACTAGGTCATAACGTCCTCATCACAGGGTCTCTGGTTTCCTCTGAAACTTGTAACCGTGGGAGATTTACCACTGGAAGTTTTTCTTAGCCTTCTGCTGAAGCTGTTTGGAAAAAGGGAACACACACAGGAGGTGAAAGCAGTGAGCAAATTAAGTCTTAGATGCTTTCATCACAGGGAACATGTAATTTTGTGAATTTTTATATAGTTAGGGTTGGTTTTGAGCTGACAGCTTTCTGCAATGGGACAGGCTTAAAAGCAGTATTCTAGAAAGATAACACCTCGCCCTATAAATCTTGCCTCTCCTATGTTGTGCGCTTTGAAGAAATGGCTGGGTGATCACAGCAACTGAGTAGGGAACCTGAATTCAGGCACCCACATGGAGGTGTTTCCAGGACTTTTAGGGAGCCTGCACTCATTTTGAGGACGTGTAAGTGAATCCTGTAAATCTCTTCATGTGCAGGAGTGGAAAAACTCTTACAGCTCAGTTGACCACATTGACTTGGTCACCACTGACTACAGCAGAAGCTCATCTGCTCTTATTTGTGCTTCTTAAAATGGAATCACAGAATCATAGCATACTCTGAGTTGCAAGGGACCCACAAGGATCATGGAGTCCAACTCTGAAGTGAATGGCCCGTACTGGGATCAACCCCATGGCCTGGTGTTATTAGCACCATGCTCTAACCAATGGAACTCAGATCCTCCTCAATGGAGGCTCTTTTTTCAACAGGAACTACCTTTTTATGTCCTTGCAACACCTATTACAGAAGGAGCTTTGGTCCTCAGTGAGATTTCAGATTGCTGCTGTCATATTATCACCACAAAAAGAAGAGAGGCAGTGTTTTGTGAGATAGTGTTTTCTCAGGGAAACCTCTTATTGAAGCATGAGTAAGAGGTCTCCAACAAGACCTTTTTCTGTGTATATGTCATATTAGCATGCACACAATAAAGACCAGTTAGGGAACTGTAAGGTCCTTGGCTGAGACTATTGACAGTGCCGCTACAGTTCTGTATAGAAGTGCCTATAGATGAAAACCTGAATTAAACTTCCTCTAGTGGATATAGTTCCTCTCCTGAAAAGCTTGAAATAAATTAGAGAGTACTGATAAGGATGGGAATTAACTTGTGAGAGATTCTGAGGAACAGTGTTTTGTCCGAGACACATTGACAGTTGAAAAGAAACCCCCTTAAGTCAGGTTTTCATGATCTCCAACAGTCTCTGCCTGCTGTGTTTTATCCAGTTTGATCCAGTTTGATCCATGCTGCTCAAGTCCTTGTAATACTTTTTGTATGAACCATTCTTCCTCTCTCTTTTTTAAAATCTTTTATCAAGCAAGGCTTCATCAGGCAGGAGTCAATATCTGTCTTACCTCTGAGTTTGCATTCTCATGAAGCATTTTAAAATACAGACACTTTGGGTAGCATCAGCTTTTCAGAGGTCACAGCAAGAGGGGTTCTTGTGAAGTTCTCCATAGCTTTCAACTATGGAGTTTCATTGTCCATAAGATAGATCTGAAAACTATATGAAGACTCAATTTTTTTAAATAAGGCTAAAATCATCATAAAATTACACTGTATTAAATTAAGTAACTGATCACTTCTAAAATATTATACAATCGCTACTATTTATATTATTACTGTTTTAAAACCAACATTTTAACCTATAACCGATTTGTATTATGAAAGCCCTAACCTATAACATCATTTCAGATACTGTTGATGATGTACAATGTTCACATCTCTTGTAATCTTGCATGGGAAAAGATTTCCTAGATATCAGTTATACTAAATCTTAATTCAGAGGGATCATGACATTGAAAAGGGCAGCAAAGCCTGAAAAGGCATATCTCATGAATGCATCTGATGGAAAATACAGAGAGTCCTTCTTTTTGTCTGCAGGAAGCCCCACACCTTATCACATCGATTTTTATTTTTATTTTTGTGCTTATTTTGCAGACCTGATATTTTTATTGTAGGCAATGAAATTTAGCATCTCCTCCTTCAGAGTACAGTCTAAACATTAACTAAGCTAAATGCCCCAGATGAAAGCTGTCTGAGCTGTTTGGCTTCCACACATTTTATCTCCCAGTCTGTGCATGTTCATGTGGATCCTGCACACATACCTCTCCCTGACAACTTGGCAATGATTCTTTGGAAGATACTTAGGAAGTGAATGGATCTTGTATAAAAAATGATTAAGAGGGAAAAAACAAGCTTTGACTAGACAGGCCAGCTAAAAGTGTCTTCCAAGGAGGGGACACAGGGTGGTCCAGAGTGCGGCTAGCACCTCTGGACAACAAAGACTGATTTTTAATTCTGTTTCAGTGGGTTACAGGGCATGTCACAGGATCTGAAATTTGGTTTTCTCATGTGGAAAAAGACCTTTTAAAAATGAGATTATGATAGTACTGGAGTTTCCATGAACTCTGAACAAATTTCTCCCAGATGATGGTGAACTGAGGACCTACCAGACATGACCTTTCTCTGACATGAAACACCAGCCTGAAATCCAGAGAAATTCTTAGCTTTTGACTGCTTGTAGCAAGCACCAAGGCCAATGAGATCTTTAGAAAACCTTCTTCTGCATTCCAAATTGATTTTTTGAGTATCAGAGGAGAAGATGAGATTTGTTTGTCAGTGAACCCTAGACTTATACAGGACCATTAGGGTAAGGCAGCTGACGTGTCTTTCAGGGCCTTGCGTGGCAGGCGTGGTGGGGCTGACCATGCCACGGTACTGCCTCTTTGGAGACACGGTGAACACGGCATCAAGAATGGAGTCCACGGGCCTGCGTGAGTATTTGGGACAGTCAAAGAAAGGGGAAAGTCAAATGACAGAATTCAAAGCAGCCTGAAGGAGAAGGCACCAGTTTTGCCATTGTAGGTCAGTGTTCAGGACCCTGCCTTCCAGCTTCAGACCTCTGACTCGAATCCCATCAACCAAAATCAACATGAATCTTGCCCTACCTTCCTCCAATATGGTTTGGATCTTGATTTCAGTCAGTGCTAAGAACCCTTGATTCAGAGGTGTTCTTGCACAGTAAAATAATGCATTTACCTTTCACAACCAGTACAAAGCAAGGGTTGAAGCACATGTGGGCACTGCTTCCATCATACCCATAGAAAGTCCCACTGAGACTGGAGACAGCAGAAGCACTGCAGGTACAAGAACATTGTTACACATTAATAGAAATTCATGTAGATAAATAGGAAAAATAGTAGGTTAGTCTCTCAGGAAGTGTAGCTCATAGCTGTGTGATCTTCCTCTACATATTCAAACTGATGTTTTTCTTTCTTATTATTATGGAAAAAAAATTAATAAGCTCATACCCCATCCTTCAAAGGGGAAGGCAATGTGATTGACAAAATTGAAATAAAAGCTCAACAAAAAAACTATTTTGGGGGGAAATGTTTTAGAAATATTTCCTGGCTTGTTCACACAAGCAGAACAATAACAAATTTCAGTGAGTTCCAGCAGTGGCTGTAAAACAATCTGGGGAAGATGGGAATTCAATAAAGTTCTCCACCTTTGCCCTCTTTGTTCATAGACTAAATGGCAGCTCTGGGTGGAATAAATTACCAAAAATCCAGACATATCTACATGCATAGACACATATACTTTATGTTCCCTTCCAAACTCCATCTCTCTGCTCTTCATCCCAGCTTTCAAATTATGTTGGGTGTCTGGAGCAGGGCAGTTGGCTATTTTTCATTTCTTTCTCATTCCCTAGTTATACTGTGGCAATAGATAAAACAGCAACCTAGCTGACAGTGTTACTGGAAAACCACTTACCATCTTTATGAAGAGATGGACTTCTACACTGAGTGTGTTTGGTATCCTTCTCCAGGAAGCCCCCAGAGTAGATGTCCTGTCCCCCTGTGCTCTTTACAGCCCTGCCTGGAAGAATCCATCAGTCAGCATTAAACTCTACATAGAGGAGCACCACACAGCTCCACAGCCACACACCTTGGAGTTGGAATTGGAGCACTCCCTCTTTGGAGCCCTTCTCCTTGTCAGGATGAAGCAGCAGGGAATTCGCAGCATGTGTGCGGTACAGTGATCCAGCTGCTTTGCTTTCTCTTCCCAGCTTACAGAATTCATGTCAGCCAAAGTACAGTGGATACACTTCGGAGTCTGAATGAAGGCTATGAAATCATACCCAGGGGAAAAACAGAACTGAGGGTAAGAAGGCCAGGGCTGTGAGAAGTACCTTCACAGGGAACTCATCTCGCTTGAGGAATTTCATATTAAGATCTTTTTGGTCTTCATACACCAATCTTCAGCTGAATCCTTCCAAAATTGTCCCTTTAATTTGTTTCAATACACCAGGTGGTTATTGAAGGACTGTGGGATCAAACAATCTGCTGTATGTGCTGGTACTTATATAAGTATAGTCCTCTATTTAGTCCACCCTTGACAGAAGCTGCTACTTTTCAATGTCCAAACAAGACAGTACTGAAAAATTCAAACATTATTTCTACCCTTACACAGTCAATAGACAGAAGTAGGAGCTTTCCTTTCCTTAAATACCTAGAATAAAATGCCTAAATATGGCCTCAGGTCCCTCAACAATCTTACATGACAAGTGGAATCATGCAAGTTCATATGTCTGCAAGTGGAGATCTGGGGTAAATATTCCAGCCTTAGTCAATGGAAATAAACCTTTACATAGTGGGAATAAATTGTCCCTTCAGGAAATTATTAACCTGAAGTACTTCTAGGGTCTGGTTTATGTGAAGATGAATGTTGGTTTTCCTCCCCTTTTTCAGTCAAGGGTGATTGACTCTCCTACAGGTGCCTACAGTTCATCAGATGCATCACACCTTGAAAGCTAAATCATCAGTAGTGGGAGAGGAAGTTATTATTCTGATACTCAGTTCAGAATGAGTTGTAAAATCTCTCAATTAATAATGCTGGTACTGCCAAATAAGATGATTAGTGATCCTGTAGTTTCCAATTTCTGTTCAGCTGTGTAGTTTCAATGACCCAAATCAATGAGGGTAATTTGTAAATGACAGTTGGAACAAGGATAATGAATATCCTCTTTCAGGAAAATGAAACTCAAATAATCCCTGAGCTATTCTGAAGGACAGCCCAAGACTTCCAGGCATGGTCTGTCTCTGGATATGTATGAAGCCAGGGAAACCTAGTGAGGAAAATTACATATCAAGCAGAGGGCAGTCAAAGAGCTGCTTTTTGATTGTATTTGTATTTGTATTTGATTTGTATTTTTGATTTCATTTCAGGGTAAAGGAGTAGAAGAAACATATTGGCTGGTTGGGAAAAAAGGCTTCCAGAAGCCCTTACCTAAACCTCCTGAAATAAAGCCAGGGTAAGTGTGACTTCATCACTGTCCAGGACATTCATTAAAAGGTCTCTTTTGGAGCTTACAGGCTGAAAATCTGTCCATCCATGTTATCTCTTTGCAAAGTCTATATCAAGCTCCTTACATGTTCAGGCATAGTACTGGGACTCAGAAGTGATGCAGTTCCTTCAGCACCACTCCTTATTCACAGTTCCCAAGAAATGACATGACATGGAAACTTCTGCTTCTCCCCTGTATTCCCTTGGAGACTGAACACCAGGGAATTCCTCCATGAATCTCCTTCCTGCTCTGTGTGCATATAGGAGACACATGGGAAGGAACACTTTCAGGTCTCTGGCATCATCAGTGTATACGAGACTCAAGATTTTTCTCCCTTTCCATCAAATTCCTGCTGAAAACATCAAACAAAACATCAACCTCATTCAAAGCATTCTTCCCTTTCATTCTAACAGAAAATAAGAAAGCTTCGTGTTACAAATTTCTGGCACTGTTATGTAATTCAATATTTGATGTTGCTTCCATACAGATGGAGGTGAGCAAAGATTGAGCACTCAAAATTCATTAAGTGGTTTTCTAGCTTTGCAATGCCTGACTTTGCAAACAGAGTACTCCCTGTTCAGCTGTCACCTGCTGTATGCCTGGAAAGGATGTTGTGGTCAGGACATAAAAACCAGGAGTCAGATTTGTTTGACAAGAACAGCGTGGTCACCCACATTAAAAGCAGTCAGCCTTGACTCCCTTTATGGACAATAAAGAGAAATACTTTGCTAAGGGGTCTGATTCGATTGGCTTTTCCAAGATGCCTGTTTTGTTGAGGTCCTAAAGTAACTACCTCAGAGAGCGATGCCTGACAGCAAACAAGGTCTGTTTTAATGTAGCTCTGACTTCTCCTGATCAATATTGCTCAATGTATTGCCTCATTCCCTCTTAGTAAATAAAAACAAAAATTCCCCATTTCCCCACATACTTAGGATCAGAGGATCTTGAGGATCCATGTGTAACCTCTGAAGAGTCCACCCATAACACTGCAGAGACAGAGGTGATCTACCCCTGTCCCAAGGTGCAGATCCTCATTGTTCTTTTGTAGTATCTCTGTCCCCACAGGTCATGCAGTGGTTGAGTGATTTTGGCAGTAATCAGAGGAAAAAAGTTAAGTTACACAAAATCATATTTATCCTAGCAAAGGGACAAAATTGAACTTATACCCCATATAAATCAAATGTCAAGTTACAGAAAGAAGTAACTGGATGTTGAAGCAAAGCAAATATTTGGAGAACTGCCTCATGCATAGGCTGTGCTGTTACCAGATAGGTATCAGACATTATGTCCTGTTTTCCAGCCTTATCTTGATGATTCATATTTTGGCAAAAAATCAAGAGGCTGAAAGTTGTTTTCTCTCTAGTTGGCCAACATGGTGGTTTCAAGTCACTGCCTTGTATCATTCCACAGGGATTTCCTCATTTCTAGGCTTTTGAGCTGAAGAAGGAAATGCAGAATAAATTCCTCTTCTATTCATTTTTTTCACTCTGTCCTGAGGCAACTTATCTTCTCTTGGGCATTTCCTTACCACGAGGTCTATGAGCACTGGTATTTATCTCGTGCTTTATATGGTGACTTGGGCAGCCTAAACATCTGCAGGTGGCAGTTGTGGTGGCCATGCTGAGAGGTGTTTCCTACTAAGTGAAGGTTAGTACATCACGTTTGGTCTTATGTCCATGCTATGGGACTTCAAACCTGTGGGCCATGGATTTATGGTCAGATCCTACAAATGGAAGTTTTTGAAGTTCCTATTCAAAGGATAAATCCTACATTCTTGGTCTGGTCAAAGCTCAGTTTTACCTGGTTTTCATGGCAGCTTTGGGTTAACTTTACATGACACACACCAGGACAGCTCTACAGCCTCTCTAGCCCTTCCCTTGCCTCAAGGCAGATCTCTACACACACACCTGGTGCTGCACAGGAGATAACGGCAGTTTGGACAGAGATATGGCATAACAAAATAAAGAGACAGCAAAACCAAGCATGCCAAGCAGTCAAGCAGCAGACTACCTGTAGGATAGACACTCTTTTGAGATTTCAATAGGAAAGGTTTAAAGGAAGGCTGCGGATTTTCTTTGAGGGTACACCAGCTGACTATCTGGGAGGCTGAATTATCAGACAAGGAGAAAGCACAAAGTTGTGAGTATATGAACATGGGATATTTGAAGTTGGCATCCTGTGATGCTTTGGGACAGGCAACATCTTTTTAACTCCAGTGGAGCATTCATTTTGTCCAAAAGAGCAGAAAAGATATGAGGTTATACTAAATTACCAGACACAAGCCTAACCCGGACTAAATTTCAGATGCATTTTGCAAAGCACTGAAAAAATATCTAACACTAGGAAAAATTCAATGGCTAATGAAATTCAGAGAGGAAAAAAAAAAAAAATACCAACCAAACCAAACCAAACAAAAAAAAAGCCCAAAACCAGAACAAAATCTAGAGCCAGAATGATTTTCTTCTGCCATTCCAAGGAGATGAGTGACATTCTTGGTCTTCTGAATTTCCAACTTTTACTATCCTGGCTCAGAAATTCTTTTCTCTGATACTGAATACAGTGTTTGAAAGCATCAGAAGCCCTCTATCCCAGCAGGTAGTTTTATTCAGAAACTTTCCCTTTAAATAATTTAAGTTAACTGCAGGAAAAAAAATTAATACAATTCAGCAAAGATACATATTGTCAATCCTC
Organism: Poecile atricapillus; assembly: GCF_030490865.1. Lineage (NCBI taxonomy): Eukaryota > Metazoa > Chordata > Aves > Passeriformes > Paridae > Poecile > Poecile atricapillus. Next base: position 86,466,892 of record NC_081249.1, read on the forward strand.
TCAAAGGCTTTTAACCATTCACCCAATGCCTAACTAGAGGGCATATGAGAGTTTTTGATTTTTAACATAAACCCAGATCCCTTACCTTGTATGAATTCATGCAGTAAGTCCAGAAGGCCTGATAGGTCTTCTAGCCCATTACCTCTCATGGTGGTAAGTGCAACCTGATGTGCAACACCACTGAAAACTGAAGATGCAGCCAGGAATAAGTGAGTATTTTGGGGCTCTCTCATCCTCACGTTCATAAGGATCAGCTCTGGAGGAAGCACTGAGATCCTTGTTTAAAGATAAATGGGTGAGAAGCAGTGAAGGATGCTCCGAGAATCCATCTCCCAGCCCCAAGTGAGAAACACCTTTTTATGAGCCAGGAAAAAGACAGTCATTAAGACAAAATTTTTTTTCTTCTACCCAGTACAAGGTTGTCATTGCTTTGTCTGTGTTGGAGCACCCTGGTTGGATCCATAGAGAGGCTCTAGTATTGCTGTTGCTGCTGATGTGTCTTTCTGAGGAGAAAAGTAAAGCACTTTCACTTGGGCTCCTATTTGAAGTCTGTCAAATGCACTTTTAAATCAAAAATTAAATAGCTTGTGGACCAAACAGCAGTTAAAATCTCTTGTTGTCCTCTCATAGCTGGAATTATACAACAACATAAAAATATTTCCTAAATAAATTTTATATAACATTTAACAAGAGCTGTTCAGGAAAATCAAAGCCTCCTCTGTCTCATAGGCTTGATCATGCAATGTCAGGACAGATGTGTTTTGCTTCACACCCAATCCCTTCTCTCCAAATTATTTCTGACTGCCTAACACAACAGCAGAATGAAGACAAAGAAGTATTCTGATCATGGCTGTGGCATAATGACAGTGAGAAAGAAGACTTTCTCTGAAATCTGATGGAGGATGAAAAAGGGAATGAAAGTTGGTGACTCATCTCCCTTTCAACAAGACTGTTTGACTTGTGATGTGATTGCACCAGCTTTTATATTTAAACAAGCTCTTCCTGAGCAAGCTGAAATTTCTGGGAGAATTGAGTGGAATATTACAGAATTTGTGCTAATAGCAAGTAACCCTAAATGCAGTGCTCAGAAAGAAAGCAAAGTCAGAACTTCACAGATTTTCTCCTGCTGGTTTTGCAAGCAAGGTGATGGGGAGAGAGGACCTTGGAAAACTAACAGCTGTCTCCAAAAAGAGGGGTTTGGCTGAGGCTGGAATGGATAATGCAGAATCAGACCTCTCCAGATGCTCAGACATTTGTGAGTTCAGGAGATGTGCAAGTTCTGTTTACAATGGATCTTTCTTTTTGCTGTTGTGCAGTGGCTGAAAGTCAAGTCACTGCCAAACATTTATTTGTGTGAGCAGTGTCTGGAGGAGGACCTCAGGCAGTCTAATAGCGTGCTTGATCACCAAATACCCTGGACAGGCCTTCACTGTCTGTGGTCACAACCTGCTGCACTGTTGTGCAGACACAGCAGCAGCCCCCTCCACTCCCCTGTGGGTGAAGTCCTGCTGGGTGGACTCAAAAACCAAACACCTGACGCTCACCCACGTGTGGCTGAATTTTGTTACTGCTTCCATAAAGGGTCTGGACACAAAGACTCCTTTTCTCCCTGCAACAGGCAGGATTTAGTCTTATTAAAAGTTATTTACCTCCTTCTGATCTGGTCACCTTGCATGTCTTTCAAGAGTCAATGCAGAGAAACAGATATTGCTTGGCAGTTCTGCTTTGGGATAAAACTCCTGCTGTGGTCCAGCAGCACCAGATTCCCTCCACTGGCTCGGAATAGAACCCAAGATATTTGGCTTAGATGGAGACATCTCTATTGCAGATAAAAAAATACCAGGGAGCTAAATCTCACCTGAGTTGTAGATTCCCAGAAGTCATTCCTTGTTGAACCCATCAGGATTATATCTTCCTGGCTGCCTCTCCTTGGGACCCAGCCCTAAAGGCACCATCACTCATGAGGAAGTTTATAAACAGGGATCAATGTTTCTAAAAAGAAGAAACATGTTCCCAGATTTAGATAAGGCATGGGAGGATAAATTGTCTAGGCATTTCCATTTGTAGAGCAGAACTGGCCAAAGACCTGAAACTTGGCTCTAACCTCCCTCAGGAAAGGCTGTTAAATTCAGGGACAACTGGCTTTTTCTTGGGACTGTTAAATAGGATTTCCACCAGGAAATGAGCCCACAGCTTAGCGAGGTGAGAGCTTCTGAAAGCAACATCCCTTGAAGAGAAAAGGCACTGAAGCAGGAACTGAACTAACCAAATGCAAAGTCTTCACTGATGTTTTTTTCTATTCCTCCCTTTAATGAATGGAGGAAAGTATCAGTGGAATAAAGGAATCATTCTCCCAGGAGTCATCTCATTTAATAGGTTCTGGAAACAGCCTTGATAAAGATATAGTTTGTACTCCTCAATCAACAAAGTCATTCATCTTGTCCTGGCAGAAGTGTCTAAGAGTGCCAAGAGCTCTCTGGACACTTAAAATTTAATTAGCTGACCTCATCCTTTGCAGTAAGTTGAGTGGGACAAGGGAAGAATTAATAAAGCCAGAACGAGGACCCATATTTGTTTTCCTTTCTGTCACCAGAAGACACTTACCTTTCCTTCAGTCTCCATTATAGTCTGTTCTTTATTTCAGATGAAACTGAACTGGTTCTTTCTCTAATGGCCTACCTGTTCACTGCAGGTATAGAGCTCATGGGTTACTCCCGGAAGAAATTGCAGAGTTCAAAAGGAGGAAAGCTGAAAAACTCCTTGGCAAAAGGGCCTAGATCTGAGGTAGTAGCTGTAGGACAGTCCCCATGTAGCTCTGCTGTTTAGTGTCTGCTTGTGTGTTATTTGTCTGCACTTTACTGGTTTTAGTGTCTTTTTTCCCCCTTTCCCTCTATTTTTCTCCTTTTATAATTTTTTTTTTAATATGTATTATTATTCTAACATGTCTCATTCAAGAGGTGCTTGGAACAGCAGCAAAGCTATAGCCTTGTTGGGTGATTTCCTAGTGAATGTATAATCTAGTATCCCATTAATTCCTGGGAGATATTGGGTATTATTATGTTTATTTGCCGTGTATTATCAATCCACTCCACGCTGATGTTCACGGTGCCAGGAAGAGCCCAGTACATGGTAAACACAGAGATAAAACCGGAGTTTAAGCCTGGAAAAATCCAAATTGCCTACTGTTGTTTTTGTGTAATGTACATCTCTTGCCTAGTGTAATTCCATACCTCATGACAGAAACAGGATGCAGCTTTGATATTCACCATTATGGTACTGATGGGTACAAGAGATAATGGATTTATGGTTTGGGTGGAATTTGGAAGTCACATGGAATATGACAGCATGACCTGATCAAGTAGATGTTATCAGAGCAAGGCTGCCATAGAAGCATGCACACTTGCACAGGTGTGGTGTCCCCTGAAAACAATATATGAGCAGGGATTTCTAATAATATCTCTAAAAGCACTGGTAATGCTTCTGCTCAACTCCTCTGGACTAATGTGTATTTCATTTCCACTTCCCTAAAAAAGGAGGGGTGAATGAAAGCTCAGAGTGCCTAGATTAGTTACAAACCCCTAAGACACACCGTATCAGGCTGACAGATTGCTATGAAGACTAAAGCTCCAGCCAGTTTTCTCACAAGGATAAATCCCAGCAGGTAACTGTTGGCTGTGTTCCTTTTTCCCAAACATATTTTTTAAAGATTCCGGGTGTGTTACCAGGCTGGTTTTTTATCTCACTTAACCGGTATTTAAATTTTTGTCTGAAATTCTCCCTATCGATCACCTAAGGGAGGAAAATCCTCATTAAAAAATAAAATAAACAAAATTGTTTGAATATGGGACACAATCTGAAGAGACCTGCATGAGCACTACCATATATGAACTGCTAAATACGAGCTCCAAGGCACAGAAGACCACCCTGCTGATTTACACCTAAGAGTACCAGCTAATCCTCCAAGGCCAGACAAAGAGGATCTCACACTTGGGCTAGCCCTGCTTGAAACCTGCACATATACTAATATATAAATATCTAGTACATATATCACCCACAGATATAGGCTTCCACACTGAAGCAGGCTGATCAGCAGTATATTATGGAAAACAGAAGGTCCTCATTAGTCAACTTGCCTTAATCCATTGGAAATAGTGGGAAAATCAATAAGACATTCATACCTTTATCTTTTCAGTGGTCCTAGTTCAATCCTTCTTGTGTGCAGGAAGCTTTCAATGAGGCAATTAAGTCCTCAACAGCCACTTATTCCTACATGCCTGCTTGGTGGTTTAATGATGTTTCCAGCTAATCTGTCTTAGAAGCTTCTGATGAAAGGAACTATGCTGCCAATAACCTTGTTTTTCCTTGATGGTAATAAAGGAACATTATACAAGGACCTCAGATGCAGTGATCTATAGTCCATTCACCCAATTTATGGTCCTATTAGTCTGGGACCCTAATATGCTAGCAGTCCCCCAGGGTTCTTGCTGCAGTACAGTAGGGACCCCCTTCTTGGAGTAACTGTGTATTTTGGAGTATTCATCTGGCCTGGAGTCTAGAGGAAGGTCAAGACTTTGCTTCTCCTGCTCAGGAGTCAATCCTTTAACCTTGAAAGAATGGCTGTAGACTCTGCTGTCCTTGGTGTATTCTTGATTTCAAATACAAGTGATGGTTCTGGATGGATCTTGATAAAAAAACCCAGCAAAGCATGAGGAACACCAGAGTGCACCTCCAGTTACCTGATAAAGATAATTGAAGATAAACCTCTGGGCTATATCATTAGAGACCTTTATCTTTTGTCCTGTGGTAGGGTCTGTGACCTTAACATGGACCTTCTAACCCACTCATGCAAGTGGGATTCAGCCCAGAGCACCATGGCTCTCACAGACACTTGTGTAAGGCTGGTACAACAGCTATGTAGGATAAACCATGGCATCAAATGCTGCTGGACAATATCCTCAGGCAGATGAATCCCATCCATAGCCTCTTACAATACTTCTGAAAAGGGGAAAAGGGGAAAAGGATTTCTTTCTAGCTTCAAAACACAACAGAGAACTGTGTCACAGAGAGGTCAGTGATTCCCTAGGATCCATGGATAGGTCTCAGTTAGTATATGAGACTTAGACCCCATGCAAGTCAGTCAGAATTCACTGTGGAGTTCTCAGGGGTGAGATTTCACCCCAGTGTGATTGGCGAATTTATGGAGGGACCCATTGTATGTGAATCTTCGTACAATCTGAACTGCACTCTGCTGACTTTAGATGTGTAAGCATACAGGTGGTGTATCCTGCACAGACAAAAGCACCAGCCTGGGATTATGCAAAAGTACTGAGGTCCAATTTTTAAAGTTATTTTCCTTCCTTTTTTTTTTTTTTTTTTTTTTGGTTACTCAAGGATTTGACTCTCCTTGAATTCTGACCCTTCATCCTATGAACTCAGCTTAGTGACAGGAGAGATCCCTTGGCATTCTTTCTTTTTCAGGAAATACAGTAAATACCCAAATAATTGCAGCTTGCTGGCCAAACCATTGGCTAACATGGTGCAGCTGACCAGCAGATAAGATCATATAATCAAAGCATAGCTTGAGTTGGAAGGGACATTTCAAGGTAATTTAGTCCAATCCCCCTTGCAATGAGCATCCTCATCATAAAATATTTCTTCCTTACACCTAGTCTAAATCTAACCTGTTTTAGTTTAAAAACGTTAGCCTTTGTATTATTTCTACAGGATACCTGCTTCATGTAGATGGTTTTTAACATATATTTCTATTCTAAAGTAATTGCACGTTCATTACACAAAAAGATGGTGCATACAGTTTAAGCCATACATTTATGTATATATACAACTATTTATTATTTATTTCATATTAATTATTTATATTAATTATTAATAAAAATATTAATTATATTAATTATTTCTTTCTACTCTTTATATAATAGCAATGATGTTATTGGTAGGGATTAGGATTTAGTTCTTTTTGGTTTACAACAGTTGGAATGGTATCTTCTTCTGTTATATACAGTGAATCTTATTCCATATGATGCTTTATCCATGACAGGGCAATTGTAGATTTGAGACCTTCCTAAAGCCCTGCCATTTGCTGGGCTTCTGGCCTCTTACAAGTCCTTGATGTTTATTTTGTCTCTGAGAACCCCATTATGTTATAATGAATTTGCACCCACCAACTGAGGGTGGCCCAGGACCTGGGCTTGATGAACTCTTGAAGTATTTCAGCAGAAGATCAACTTCAACTGCATCATTTAACATTTCTGCTTTGGCTGACACAAAATGATGCTAAATGAAAAGTCATGCCTTGGTGAGCTGAGTTGCTAACTCCTCTTTCCTTCTCTGTTTTGCAGCCACAACTGGCCAGATGTACTGACCAAGAAATTGAAATCTGTCCTGAGGGACACAAAGAGGACACTAAGAAAAGCAAATTTTAAAGAGCTGGGGATCGTGAATGAGGCTGGAAAAAGTTTTGGAAAGGATGAAATATGAGAAGACCACTGCAAAGAACTAGTAAGATCAGGAGGAACACCTTGAAGCCAATCCAACAGAGCTCACACTCTCGATTTAGCTCCCAGCCAGTCCAAAGCAGTATAATTAATGAAGCCTCTTAGCTCTTTCAGAGACTGAACCTGAGCAGGCAGATGAATCCAGACCATCATCTCTTGTGAAACTGGGCTCCAGCTCAGAGCTGTATGTGTGTGTTTTGGGAGGGGTGCACTGGGGAGGAAAGTGAGGATGATAATGATGGTAGTTCCTGTTCCTCACAAGCAACTGTCACAAGGATGAACTCAGTATTTTAACTAGGTCTGCATGGCAGCACTAACAAGTCCAGCTGCCCATGGGCCTGGATCCAAACAATAATGCCAAAGTGCTAAAATGGTTCAACTCCTTTATGTTAAGTAGTTGTTTTCCTGTTGCTATTGTGGGAAGGTCTGGTTTCATGAAAATGAGTGCAATTGAGAAGAAAATGTTTTGGACAACAACAAAGAATATCTTTACTCCCCCACAGAAATTTTCATTCTAAATGTTCTGCTCCTGTATGTCAACTTAAGCTGAAATATTTTCCTTCAAATTGACATTTCATCTGCAAATGCCAATTTAATGCTATTTGCAAAATGAAATAACAGTTTTGAATTGAAACAGTTTGGTATGAATCAATATTTGTTTCAAATGCCAAAATGAGATTCTGCTCAAAATGTCAAAATATGTCATATTCGCAAATCCAGATCTAAATTGCAAGAACTATTTTTTTGCTTTATATACACACATATACAGGATATCTAAAACACTTTATGCTTTTCATCCCAAAGCAGGATGAAAATGGAATGTCAAGATATTGCAAAACTGTGATGCAGTTCTGTTAGCTGAGTAGTACTAATAAAATACGAGCTTCTTTTTTCCTGCAAAAGTGGGGCTGAGGGAATGAAGAGAACATCATTAAAGCAGTGCAAAACCTAAAACCCATCACTCTTTTTCCCTTCCAATCTCCAAGTGGTCTCTAAGGCATTTGTCTATAAAGTAAGCCCCACTGTGGGTAAAATGCTTTTTGTAAAGGGTTAACATTTGGCCTGTAGGCACTTCCACCACAGCACACTTCCTAAAAGTCAAATCATTTTGGTGTTGGACCCTACTTCTTCCAAGGTTTTTACTCCTGTTCAACATCTGGCTCCTAACAACCTTCTGGGAATTGTTCTCTCTTCTGCAAGGCTGAAGAGAAGGGCAGGTATGGTAATTTAATCAATATTACCACCAGAAGTAGTTAACTGAGAACACTGAGACCCTCCTCAAGCTCAATTTGAACTCTTCTCATCAAAACACATTTTTACCATTCAGATAATAAGTAAGAATCAACAAACTCTTGGCAAACTTTGATGGATATTGAAAATATCTTTATGAAGCAAGGTGAGTGTGACTTGACAGAGTTAAGGAACACAGTATTTTCACAACTAATTCACTGTATCAAGTATAAAGCATGCCCTGTCAAAGATATGTTTGAAGTATAAACATCTAAAAAGGAAAAACAGAAGGGAAGTTCATTAATGCTCTTTAATAATGAGCTTTTACTCTGTGACACCTCATTTTGTAAAAGAAGCTTTTACTTTTTTAGCGGTGAGTTAATATTCCATGTGGGAGAAGTTGGCCCTTGAAGAACATCTGTCAAAAGGCTCATACAACACTCCAGCTGTCAAATGGGGATTAGGAAAGCCTTCACCCTCTGCCCTATGCTCACCTCCTCTTTGAAAATTCATTAAGAAAAAAGTCCTATGCAAGAGATATAGGGCAGGTAATGCTGCCACAATACACCTCAAAGTACATTTCCAAAGAGGAATGCTGTCTGGATTGGTCTGTGCAAACATGGGTTTAAAATCAAACTTCCACAGAATCAATGTCTTTTTCATTATTTTCCTATATAAAAAAAAAAAAAAATCTACCATTGCTATCCTGTTACATAGCAGAGTGGGTTATATCAACCTGAATTTTCCATGAAAATGATTGAAACAAGATTTCAACCCACACTTCTGCACACAGTTTTGAATTCTTTCTTCAGCCTGTAGTCTTCTAAAATAAACAACATTCTTTTAATTCCTTTTAAAAATTAAGATAGTAAATCTGTGGGAAAGGGTAGCAGAAAAGCAAAGTTCTAGTCACTGACGACTTTAGTAATCCCAGGATAATTCTTTATTCTCTTTGAAGCCAGTGGTAACTTTTCCTTAGTTTCAACAGGAAGAGTCCAAGGACTCATCCCTGCGTGTGATTACCACTGTTGTTAGAAATATAAAAAAAATATATATGAAATATGCTGTTAGAAATGTATAAAGAAGTATGCTGTTAGAAATATATAAAATATATTTCTATTTTATTTATAATATATATTTATATATATATTTATATTGTTCTGTTTAGCTAGATTTAGGTTCACTCATGAGATTTCTTCCCATACAAACTATGATTACTGTATCATGCTCCTATTTTCTCTTTTTTTTTTTTTTAATTATAGTGCTTCTAAAACTAGTCTTAGGATGTTGTAATGAGGAAGGTGTGGTCTGGAAGCAGCAAATGGAAATTTTTGTAACTCCACATCAGACTTCTTGGGTGATTGTGGACAAGGCACTTGGTTGATTCTTGGACAGGGAAGCACACATTGAAGTAACCATTATCAACAAGAGCCTACCACATGATTGCTATAAGTTTTATCAGTAATGTTACAGAGTGAATTTTAATGTAATCACGCAAACCCACTGAGAGCTGTAGAAGATGCATTTACATACAATAAACAATATCTGAATATAGTTTGTATTTCATACAGTATTTTTAGCAGTCAATTTATAACCTATGACAATAAAGATCCTTGAAGACTTATCCTTCCACCCGAAAATCTCATTCTAGTTTGTGTATTTACCTTCAGATGACTTAGCTTACTTTTCATCTCCCTGTGAAGATAAGGCACCTATGGAGACCGTCTTTCACATATTCACTGGATTTTACAGTAACTTACAAGCAGGTCTCAAGATACATACCAAGCCAGGGACAGGATACTCAGGCAGAGAAGGTGTGAGATGCAAAAGAAGATATGGAGCAGCCACAGCATGGATGAGTGCCCAAACAGCTGCAATGTCTGCAATTTTCCCAAGTCTGGGAAAATTTCCCATGACAGGGCGTGTTAATGTGAGGAGGGGTCAATACCACTCTTCACAGCACAGCCCTTTTTTCATTTCTCATTAAAAAATGTGAAGATGCTCCTCTGGGGTTTGGAAATTCAGACATGTGAATGCAGGAGTAGAGATGAGGGTAAGTAATCTCAGGATAAGTCTACGATTCTGTGATTCCATCCTCACACCAGCAATGAATCTGTCAAATAGATGCATAACAGACATCACATCAACCAGCTCCTTTAAATTCATGCAATGGACATGGTCTGGCAAGGTCCTGTGCACAGGCAGAATCTCACCCACTTTTATCTACCCACCCACACAGCAGTCATCAGACAGATACATCACTGGTGAAGGTGGGCTAAGGATCACCTGCTGCTGTAGCCACACATCCTTTCATTCCCCTTCAGCCATGCCTGAAAGCCCTAGTGTGGCACTCATCACCAGCCTCATCTATGTTAAAAGTAATGGCTTGAATCATATCATGGAATTATACAAACATTTAGGTTGGAAAAGACCCCTAAGGCCATCAATCCCATTAACCCAACACTGCCCAGTCCACCACTGAACCATGTCCCCCAAGAGCCACATCTTTTAAACAGCTCCAGGGATGGTGACTCCACCACTTCCCTGTCCCAGTGCTTGACAGCCCTTTCAATGAAGCAACATTTCCTAATACCCAATCTGAACCTCTCCTAGTGCAACATTTCCTGTTGTCCTATTGCTTTTTATCTGGGAGCAAAGGCTGGCCCCCAGCCAGTTACAACCTCCTTTGGAGTAGTTGTAGAGAGTGCTCAGAATAAAAGAATACATGGGAGAAGACAGAGAAACTACAGCTCATCACACACAAACTGAAGCTGTGTGAAATGGTGGTGTTAGAGAAAGATCTTAAGGGTAAAATCCAGCCTGATGAAGAGTTATAGGATTGCTAAGTCAGCTGTAGGATACAGAGAGTTTTATGTACAGGGAGGTTGGATTAACACATGGAGTTGAAACAGACCTCCCAAAATGCAGAGAGCCATTGCACTGAGGATTATTTCCAGACCTTGGGTGATTGCAATCCTCTCCTCCAGTCTCCTGCAGCTGCAGTGTGAGCAGCAGCACACACCGCTCCTAAGCCAGCAACTACTGAGACAGGTGAGCAAGGGGAGCTTTTCTATATTCATCCCACACCAGAGTACTCCTCCAGCCTTCCTAAAATGACCACAGGAGAGAGAGTTCTCTGAAGCAAATGAAACAGAATCCGTGTTCTGTGCAGTGCAAGAAGCACATAATGCTTTTCCTCTGATGCTCATTACTTTACAGCTGTTGGTATTAAATTTCATTCACCAGCTTTTTCCTCATTCACCAGAATTTCTCACAATCCTTTCCAAGCCTGACTTCACAGTATTGGCAGATGTCAGCATCCCATGGTTCTCCTTCCTTCCCTGAGCATCCCTAAATTCTGTTGAACAGCACAGGACCCAGTGGAGGGACTGTGAGGGCCACCCACAAATTTGTCATATGATGCAATTCTGATAATGCAATTCTCTGCTTGGCTTCCTGACTCCACACCTGTCCTGATCCATGACATTTCCCTTTCATTTTGTCATTACTTGGTGCAAAATGTCATCTTTTCCTGCACAGGACCTGTTTGGTCAAGAAAATTTTATCAGGTGGCTCTCTTTTATTGACTGCTTTCACTAACACATTAAAATTACTTTATTCAAAGGAATTAACCCTCCTTTTGCCATATTCTGTTCTCCACTTGGTAGCCAGGAGCCAGACTTGGTAGTATGGACTTCAGACACAGTGAAAAAAACAACAGATGATGAAAGTAAATACACTCATTTTCACAAATCTGGGTGTCTGAAACATGTTCATTAACATACAGAGAAGCTCAGGAAAAACTAATCCAGAGCCAAAGACCAATGCTAAAAGATGTTATATCCACATAGGCCTGATGCCCAGATGAAAACTGCAAAACCATGTGTGTAATCCCAGTTGGTCTTGAACAGAAGGCATTTATTAAGTGCTGGAGCCTTTTTATTTTCTATTGTTGTTAAAATTTGTCAAATTGAAAACATTCTGCAGTTTTCAAGTGGAAAATGGCCTGGTTTTCAGAATTTGTTTGTCAGACATCTCAGCTGCCCGTCTGCTGGGCTATTGAAGTCACTGATTCCAAAGCAGCCCTGGAGGCAGAGGTCTAGCTCCAATCCCTACATACAATTTCCTCCTTTTTTTTTATTTTTTTCATTCAAAAGCTGGATTAGGTTTAAATGAAAAAAAAGGCATTTCAAAAATTGAAATCCTGCAGGAAACCAACTGACCTTTCTCCACACTAGTCAGAAAAACGTGGGCAGGAAGAGTAGGCAGCAAAAAGACTGCAGGGCTAAATGTCTGGCCTCAAGGTCTTTTCTCACCAGAAGAAATGCACTGTCCAAACATCACACAGTAATAGCTGGTGGCAGATGTGCTGCAATTAACTTATTTAATAACCATGGCTTATTGAATATTTCTTCTGTTGTCTCATAGACTGGGAGTCTGATGCTGTAAAAAAATTGCTCACACTTCCCTGCATGTGACCTCTGCTTTGGTACAGTATTGTTTTAAAGGAAAAATCTAAACTCTTATGCTGAACACTTCTGGTTTTAAAGGAAGGCCAGACTCTGCTCTGAACATACATTTTGTGACTCAGGGCTGTTTGCAATAAAAAAGCATGACAGGAGCACAGCATTCCTTTCCATTCCTTGTTTTGAGCTGTCTGGGATATCTTGGCACTCTGTCCCGAGAACAACACTGTGTGGAAATAAAGCTTTTGTTTAACCTACTTGTGTGGGCTCCCTGAGGAGGTGACTGCCTTCTCAGCCAAATCTGTAACTCTTAGCTCTCCATACACCATCAACAAATAGAAAGCACTGGAGGGAACAACCGCAGGTTGTTTTCCAAATAAGGTGCCAAAGTCTATTCATGGATTCAAAGTGGATTCAAAGTGTATTCAAAGTTTATTCATTTATTCATGTCATCAAGGTTTCTCTGCCTGACTGCACCTGTCCTGTCAAGACTGCAACAAAGTCAGGAGAAAAGACAAGTACAACCTGATACTCATGGCGGGTCCAAGACTTCAGTCCAATCTGCAGGGTGACCCAGGGCGCTCCACTTCTCAAGCTACAGAGGGATCAGCCTGAAAACCTTCTCTCTATGCCTGTACTTTTGTCCTTGTGTTTCATACTGGGATGGATACAGACTGTCCAACACTGGTGTGTTTGGAGAGGAACCAGGCAGCAGAAGGTGGGCAGGTGGAAAGGAGCTGTGTAAAGAATCTCCCCCAAATGGGGAGTCTTCCAGCTCTGGTGGGACAATAATTTTCATATCCTATGAGATCTCCACCAAATCATTCCCCATATTTGGAATAATGCCTAAGCACTGAGAAGAGCCAGCTTTGCATTATCTATCCAGATTTCAGTAAACCATTTGATGCTGTTTCCCAGAGCATTCCCCTGGAGAAACTGCCTGCTCATGGCTTGGACAGGTGTACTCTTCTCTGTGTGGAAAACAGGCGGCTGGATGACCACGCCCAGAGTGTGGTGGGGAATAGAGTTAAATCCAGCTGGTCACAGGTGGTGTTTCCCAAGGCTGGGTATTGTGGCCAGTCCTGCCTAATATCTATATCAATTTTCTGGACAAAGCATGGAGAGAATCCTCAGTAAATTCACAAAGGACACCAAGTTGGGTGGGAGTGTTGATCTGCTGGGAGGGCAGGAAGGGTCTGGACAGGCTGGATCAATGAGCTGAGGCCAATTGTTTGAGGTTCAACTGGGACAAGTGCCAGGTCCTGAATTTTGGTTGCAGCAACTCCAGGCAGTGCTAAAGGCTGGAGGAAGAGTGCCTGGAAAACTGCCCAACAGAAAAGGATCTGGAGGGGCTGCAGCTGCATCCTTGGGGAGCCTGTGACTATGGACATCATACTCATGTTGCCTAACGCTACAGGGACCCAGAGACACAGTGTCCCCATGCATAGCTTCAAACCAAATTCCATGGCAAATGTGTAATCAGGATAATAATCTACAGAAGGGCCTGCAGATCTCAGTGGCTCCAAGGACTGAAGGCTGTTCTCCCTTCCCCTGAGGGGAAATCTGTAGTTTCACAACTGTGGAAGCACTGAGTGGTGAATTAAGGTGTTGATGGGAAGTTTTTCTGTTTCACTTCCATCTGGACATAGACAAAGCCCATCAATGTGAATATCACCTTTGCTTCTCTTCCCACTGCAGTAGGTCATCCAAAGAGACAATGCTGGAACACTGTGTTCAGCCAATACCTCCTGTATTTGTGTGAGTCCTGAAAGCTGCAGTGCTGAATGCACTTATCCTCGCTATCTCGTGCCCAGGTGCTGGAGTTTCCTAGGAGTTGTGAAGGGCTGCAGGGAAAATCCTCCTGCTCTTTGAAATTACAAGGCAAAATGAGTGGAAATATGATTTTGAATCCTTGCTAAACCCAAAAAAAAAACCCTCACTGAGGGTGAAGGAGTACTGAGATTAGCTCAGCTGGTTAGTGCATGGTGCTAAAAATGCCAAAGCTGCAGATTTGATCCCTGCGTTGTACTCAATGACTTTGTGGATCCTTTCCAACTCCAAATATTTTGTGATTCTGTGAGTGTATGCCTTCCAAGTTTTCACCATTCTCTCAGTGGCCTCCTGCTATCCCAGACTGTTATTGTGTAGGGAAAGGAACATCCATGCTGCAGCAGTTATCTTTTTTTGCTGTCCCTTACTTGCTGTAAGAACTGGTCCTGGAAAAACCTTTTGCTCTTGATTTTGTACAGCTCACTCAGATTCTGTGGAGTTTATTTATAGAGAGAAAAAGACATTGCTGGTCTCTTGAGCTGGAGAAAATATTTCACTGTAATTCCTATTATTGTCATTCTGAAATATTTTAACTAAATTTTAACAAAGTCACAGGGAGATCTTCAGCATGGCCAATGAGGACAGTAACTACTTCTCACATCTGTAATTCAAATTCAAGGTTCAATTCAAATGTAAGCATTTTATGCTCTGTATGTAAATGCATTTGTGCCTACATGTATATATGCATTACATATGTGTACAATAAATGTATTTGTATGCATTCAACTAAGCAGCATCCATTCACCACCAGAGGGCAGGCAGAGAATACGAAAATTAATTGTCCTGTGCTTCCCTACACATGTCAATGAACAAATTGCTCAGTGGGCAGAAGGATATACCAACCTTTTCTTTGACCATCTCCAATGACTTTCTTATCATAGAATCATAGAGCAGTTTGGGTTGGAAGGGACCATCCAAGCTTATCTAATCCGCTCCTCCTGCAATGGCTGGGGACTGCATCTGGTGGCTCAGATGTCCATCCTGGCCTTGAATGTTTCCAGGGGTGGGGCATCCACTACCTCTCTGGGCAACCTGTCACACTGTTTCACCACCCTCATTGCAAAAAACCTCTTCCTGCTATCTAAACCAACCACCTTTTAGTTTAAAACCATTATCCCTTGTTCTTTCGCAACAGGCCCTGCTAAAATGTTTTTGTCCTGAATCTCAACCCTTTCAACTACCTCGTATTTCACAGGGTGATGGGTAGTTTTTGTTTCATTTGGTTGTCTGAGATCTAAATCTAGCAATGTTGATATGAATCAGTGTGTCCACTCTCACAGCCCTGAGTCCTAGGAGCTTTTGGAAAGGTGCAATGAGCAAAGAAGAGCTTCTCTTTTCACTTGTACTA
The DNA here is from genome assembly GCF_030490865.1 of Poecile atricapillus. Lineage (NCBI taxonomy): Eukaryota > Metazoa > Chordata > Aves > Passeriformes > Paridae > Poecile > Poecile atricapillus. Next base: position 86,482,278 of record NC_081249.1, read on the forward strand.
TGGAGAGGATAAAAATATATAAGTCTTGATGCCAGAAAGCAAATCCTTAAAAGCATGTACCTCCAGCCAGGAGATGCTTATGATATGGCACAGACAGATGTTCTAGATGTTATGGGTCAAGAGATCCATAAGGGTCATTATCTAAAACCCAGTGCCTTCAACCTGGGGAGGAAAAGGGGTGGTAAATCTTATCCAGAAGTTTCATCCCAATTCCATAACAAAGACCTTTACAATTGTGTACAAGGAGATGAAAATGTATGGAGGTACAGAGGCCCTTTTCAGGGCTTTGCTCAATGGGATGATTGATGTCATACCCTGAAAAGAACAACAGAATGGCAGAATCACTTACAATGTTTGTAGCACGTCCTGTAATACCATCCCCAAGTGGCTTCACTCAAGGAAACCTGGAAAGTATTTTAAGGGATTGCTATGTCCAGCCTGGGCTGGAAAGCTGGGACTTACACTGGCAGGATGTATACTCACAGCCATCAGAATAAACCAATTTTCTGTTTCCTGATGACAAGAGGGATTCATTTCCCTTAATTCTGAATCTATGTCTGCAGTAGTCACGCACCAGTCCCTTCGTCTTCACAAGAGAAAGTCAGAGCTTGTGGAGGTGACTCATCTGCTGGACAATTAGATGAATCATGAGCAAGACAGGCTTTCATTTCCCTCCCTGAGCTGTGGAGGATATCAAGATCAGTGGCTCATTTGATAGGTCCCAACCTTGCAGCTGTCTACATTTGATCAAATATATCTCATCTTTTTCACCTATGACATTATTCTGGAGTTACAAATTTTTATGAGAAAAATGAGACCAGGAGTTTACTCAGCTCTTCAATAGCATCACTACTTCCACCTGGGCTTGGCAGGATGCAGGTGATACACGTTTGAGCATAACTGTGCTTCTTTGTTCCCTGTATTTCACCATTCAAGGCACTAAACTTTCTGCAAATTTCGCCCATACACTGGATTCAAAGTTTTATCTGAGGTGCACCCCTGTTCTGAAATTTGGAAGGAGAAGCCCAGAAGCAAATCATGCTTACAGTGTTTTGAAAAATCAAACAGATAGATGAGCAAGATTTTTTTCCTTCAGATTATTGCCTTATGTCCTCTTTCTGTCTCCACTGAAATAACTTCACTATCCCTCTGTATCTCCCAATGTTCATTGCTTCATCATTTGGTTCAGAGGGCTTGATAGACTGAACTTCTCCTCCATCAGTATATTCCACCTAAACACTTCACACAATGAAGTCTGATGATGTATGGTTGCAGCTCAGCAAGGACCCTGAAGGAATTAAGTAAGGGTTTCAATATTTTTCCTTAATAATTAAAAAAAAAAAAAAAAGTCCAATGAGCAAAGACATTTTGGAAATAACCCAGAATCCCACTGTGGGCTATAAAAAACCCCCGTGATTTCAGTAAGTGATGACGTAGTGATGGATCAGGGGGCTGTGGGAAGGATCAAAGTGTTTAGGGAACATGACAAAAATAGAGCATTTCTAACTCATTTCTTCTCTCTCTATGATTCTGACCTTTTTTTTCCCCATCATTTGCCTAAAAAAGAAGTCTAGGAGGAGAAAAACACAGTGTAGATCATACTCTCTACTAACTGTTGTGAAATGCTTTTCTTCAAGAGCTGAAAATTACCTGTATCATGACCAGTGCCAAGGCTTTATAGCTATAATGCCAGTAATCTATTCACTATTGCTTCACTGCAGTAAAACACCACCTATCCACAGAAAACATGGTAAAGAGGTGGAAAGAAGGGACAACAAAAAGGGAAAATTCATTATTTAAATGGTGGTTGAAAAATAAGAGTAATTTTTATTAGTCTGATTCAATACTATGGACTGAAAATGCTGGGGAGAAGGACCAACTTTCTTCATTCCACCAACCAAAAGAAAAGAAGGAGGAGGAATGGATGCTATTGCACACTTTAAATTAAGCAGGAGATTCAGAGAGAAACATGATCTTTAGCCCATTAGCACAGAAGGCAGAGCAAACTGTTCTTCAGCTTGTTCCACACCACCTGATTCATTGATCCTTCTGCTAATGCAGTGCTAGAGCAGAGATATAGAAAATATTTGCAAGAGAAACCACATCAATCTTGTTTGCTCTGCATTTCATGATAAATCAGACTTGTCACATGCAGCACAGCTCCTTGAACCTGTTGATAAAGCTTTGGGATGTTTCAAGCACAGGCTAGAAGATATCCCTGGAGAAGTTAGCAGAGGGCAGGAAAAACCCAGAGACACTTCAAAAGTCAGGGTAAAATGCAGGTTTCCTTCAACCATGGGAGCAGGGCAAGTGCAAGGCAGAAAGTTTCTCCCTTATTTCTTGCTTCTTGAGTTGTTCACCTATTGACTTTGCTTGCAAGCCATAGCTCAAACTCTCAATGCAGGATGGTGCATGTCTGAGGACAACAGGGTTTGGAAAATAAAGCCAGAGTAGCCTGGAGATTGTTTAGGTCCTCCATAGTACAAACACAAAGTCCATTTGCACAATTTTGACACCCTCACCCCAACCCCCACCAAAAGTATGAGACTCTGCAGCTCCTGTCATATCTGTTTACTTGTCTGGGAGTTTTTCCCACATGGTTTTCCTCTCTTTTTTCTCTTACTGCCTCCCTGTAAGAGCTCCCTCCAGGAGCCTCCCCATCAGGCATTGTTTTCTCCCCAAGTTATTTGTGTTATCATCTCTCTGAAAACTCTGCAGAAGACCCTTTTCACCAAAGTCACCCCATCCTGTGGCAATTCCTGCTTGTGCTGGGAGTCTCCACCATATCTGCCACTCCAGGTGAGGTACAACATCTCTCAAGGGTTCCATAAATGTCTTTTTGTCTTTGTGATGTGCGTTTTGCTTTCTTGCTCAATTTTCTGCCACAGTCTGCCTAGGCTTCAAGCAGTGTTTGAGGACCCTGGCACCCAAGAGTAATCAGATGAGCCAGGACTTTGTCCACCCTTTAAATCACTGCATTGTAACATGGTTGCAGCTAACTCCTTCATAGCTGTCCACATCTGGTTTGCTGAGTGTGGGGTGTCCCATGGGAACTGGATATGCATTTTTACCCTGCCATGTGGACCTGAAGAAGGTTATGGTCAGTACCAAACAGGACTGACACAAATCTAGTCTGGGGAAATGCCAAGAGCAACATCTTCTTTGATTTAAAATCAGCATTGCTGAGAACTGCAGCACCATAAGATGAGGGCTGAGATGGGACAGGAATCACAGCTGACCTGGTGACCAGAGAAATGTCACTTTTCAGCTCACTACCTGTATCAGCACCAGTGTGTGAAGCATCATCCCAGCACCAAACTTCCCTCAACAACAGCAGCTGAAACAGAAAAAGAGTGGCTAGAGCAAAGCTCTTGGAACCATTGTTCCTTATGTATTTTTTTAAAAAAGAAGAGGCTATAGAGGAAATGGAGCATAAATATCAAACTTTGTTTAGGCTGGGAAAATATAATTTATAATTAAAGACAGACATCTTGTTGATAAGATACAACTTATTTGCACATGATCAACTTCTAATCTTTTGCAAGTTACTAAAACCAGCCAGTTCTCTTCCTGGCTGTTTTGTTTGGGGTTTTTGGGATTTTTTTTAGTGTATATTTCTAAAAAAGCAACCGGGCTTACGTCAGCTTAAGATAATGATGCTTATACTGGAAGTGATATCTTGGAGCATCTCAATAGCCAGGAATTTTTCTTTCTGTTCATACACTACTGCTTGTCTCCATGCCAGCCCCACCAACCAAGCCTGTTCCCCTCTCCCATGGAAGAGTGGGAATCCCGTGACAGTAGGAAGGGAAGGAGAGGGCCCAGGGTTGATTTTGTGTGACCAGAACTGACCTGTGGCTTTTTATTTTCATGTGGGATTTGCTCGTTGCCACATCCTGCTGCCTGAATATGGAGGCGTGTAGGATCTGTGCATGGCAGATACCAGCAGACGTTATCACAGGACTGGTGCTTGTAAGCAGTTTTGGTGGCAAGTTTTCCGGGTGTGGTGTCCCTCCTCACATCCTCAGGTTCTTCCATGGGGTATGCTTTGGTGCATCGATGCTGTCAGATAAGCCATCTCTCCAGAGTCAATCCCACTGAGGGTTAGCTCTCCCAAGGGCACCCTTTCCCACAAAAACAGCTTGTTCCCTCCAAGCTGGGTGTAGTTCTGTGGTTTCCTTCAGGACCTGCATCAGGTTTGATTGCTTCTGCTCCACACAGTCCTCCCACACTATTCCACAGCAGATTTGGACACTGTCAATATTCAATATTCACAATATCAAGGTATCCTCAAAGAAAGCTAGCAGTGAAACAAGAAATTCAGGGCTGTAGGGGAACCATCTAGAGTCAGATACCTGAGTGCTACACACCAGGAAATAGACAACTTGCTCTAGAGAAGGGACAGGTCTGTATGGATCCAGCCAGGGATCACTCCCTGGGAGAGATACCTTTACTGGGAGAGATGTAACTGGAGAAGCAACAGCACTCATGTGTCACTGGGCACCAACCACTGGGTGACCCAAGTTTCTGCAGCCCACACACCAGAGATAGACATCTAACAAGAGCAGCTTCTGTGTGAATAATTTCTTCTGCTTCCATGTAAGCCTGAAACTCATCTTCAGGAGGCTTCCTATCCTTTCTGTGACAGGCCATTTTCCTTTAGCTAGCCATGCACCACCTGGGTAATAAAACTGGCCCCACATCTCTGAGCAGCACAAATGCAGCTGTCCTCCAGGCTTGGCTGCTGCGATGTCGAGTTGGCCAAGAGGTTGTCCTGGTGTGATTACAGGAGGGGAGACAATACCTCCTTGGTGTCCTCCCTCTGTCAGCCCCAGACAAATGAAAGAGCATGGAGCATGAAGGGAGGTGCAGCTTGGGTGGGAGATGGACATCAACACATCAGTGTGGAGCTGATGCCAAACCAAATAGCACCGCCATAGTCATGAGGCACAGTGCCACAAGATAGAGCCAGAGTGGACTCCTACTTTAGGAAGATCACAGGGTCATTGGGGCTTTCAGACCACATGCTCACTCCTTGATACTGTGCTGTATTTTTTGGACTACCTATGTCCAGTATAGGTGCTATTCTGAGGTCCTCAATAAGGTTTTGGAGCTGCTGTGCACAAAAAAACTCCTCCAGATCTGCTTCTGTTGCCAAGACAAGTCAATGAGAAATAGTTTGCCTACTAATTGTTAAACCATTTGGCCTTTAAAAAATCTGCATGTGCAGCTATACATGTTCATTATCATACATTATATCATTAAGAACATTTATCGCTATTGTTTACTTCTTTGCCATAATGTGCACTTTGCTTTAAAATTTATTATCCTTGTTACATTCTTATTGCAGTAACAGGTGCAAAATGTACTCATTGCAACATTTAACAAACCAAGTCTTTCACATCTGTAGGCATTTTCATCTTGAATCCTGCAGTAAGGTGTAGATCTGAAGTAACCTTGTCAGGAGCTGGTGTGCTAAAGAGAATGAACAGTAATCTGTCACAGAGGAGCAAACCCTGGAGCCAGCATATGTTTAGCAGAATCCACAAAGCTGTTTGGCACATGGTGCTAAAGGACATGGGTTTTATCTGATTTTAACAAACAAATCCGGGGAAGTTGGACAGAATTTATGCTGTCCAGTAGAAGGAATCAGTAGCCCCGTTTTTCCTTTTGGCCCATCAAAAATCCTCATTCATAATGGCAGATGTCAGTGCAAAGAGGGGAAAACACACAATTCTGAAGGCAAAATTCTACTCCAGGCAGGAGGTGACCCAATTGAGATACTCTTTATGAACCCAGGGAAGAAGATCTGCAGTGGTCCCTGGGATGCTTGCTTTGGTCTCTGATGCTTGCAGGAGCTCCCTGGTAGAGCGGCCCAGGCAGGGCTGCACCTTGGCTGGTGAACCCAACACTCAGTTTGATCCTGAGACACCCACTGAGGAGCTGGCCAAACTCTCTCAGAGGTTTGCACTGCTGCAAACTATCATGTAGGGGCCAATGCACCCCTGCCCTGGTACCAGGGCACGTCTAAGCAGAAAAAGACAACAATGCAATGCACAGGTACCCCACTGGTTTGCACAAGTGCACTGCTTCTGAAATAAAAGAAATCTTCACATGCAAGGGAAAGAAGGAAAAATCCATCCCACTGCCCTTTCTGGAAGGCATTTACATTATTTCCCATTCAAGCATTAAATTGAATTTATCCTTTCCCCCAAGGGTGCGTTTGGTCATCCTACTCCTGTGCCACAGAGACACAACTGAGCTGTTGGGAAACCAAACATATGTGTTGTCCCTACTGCAAAGCTTCCCTCCCATATAACCTTTTCCTATGCATCCCACTCTGCGTGGACTTGGAGTTTTGGGTTTGCAACTAGCTCAGTGCCCCTGATGCACTCCATCCCCTGGGAATCTGCAAGCTGACAGCTGTGGGACAGGCGGGGATGACTTCAGAGACAAGCACGTGTCTGCAGAGCCTGCAGAGGGGATCTTTTTGTGGAATTTACAGACTGTTTCGTGTGTCAATATGAGAGGAGCATAATTACCAGCTGAGAAACTGCAGGAAATTAGCCAAGACTGAATGGACGAAATGGAAAATAAAGAGAAGCGCAGAGGACACACACATTTTAAAACAATTACGGAGGTATGTATTCACATGCTTGTGGGAGCCTGGGAATACATAAGAGATCGTGACTGCAAAGGAATGAATTCACGGACCAGTCTATGGGGAGCATTTTTTTTCCCTGTGACTTCAAACTTCTCTCGGAGCTCACAGAGTTTTAGTCAGCTGGCATGCAATAGAGGTACGACTTCCCTAAGGAAACTCTTCCTCGACTTGCCGTGGAAAAGCTGCTGGGAGAATCTGTGAGACAGAAGGCTGCAAGCAGAGGTGATTCCTGCTCCTCCTTCTCCTCCAGCCACAGAGCAGGTATGTGGAGATGCATGCGAACCTGGGAGCATGCTGGAAAGTTGAGCTTTTGACTGCAGGAGAGATGGGGGCTCTGGCGACTTAGAGCTGCAGCCTTTAAAAGTAACACGAACGAGGAAGGTACTGTATAAATAAAATATCCCGTGTTTATGGATAGGCTGAGGAACTGGCTAAACACACTGTGTAGATGGCTCTATCCACACAGCTGTATATTTAACCCATCAGGGACTTGCACTGCAGCGAGTCAGATCCCTTGTGTTAAGGAGGCACCGATTAGTTTACAACAATGCAGTTGTCATACTCCAGGTTTGTTGTTATTCTCTGTTTGCAGTAGTGAAAGATGGGGACGTGTCTGGGTATTTTTTCTTTCTTTACAGGACTTTAGCCTGTTTGTGGAATTGCTGCATTATAGTAGTGCTCTGAACCAGGAGTGCTGCAGAGATCAGCCTTGTACACTGATTAAATGCCACTTGCCCAGCTCCCCGAATCTTAACACAGCCTTGGGCAAATCACACAGCCCCCGGGTAAAATGGGAAAAAAGGCTGTTTGGCTCCTCTGCTCTTCTTACTATCAGCACTGTCATTGAGCTCTCCCTGTTGGAGCACGAAGTGTGAGATGGCAGCATTATTGTGCTACTCTTAAGATCCTGACAGCTTGAATGTCACCTTGGGTGAACAATGACTTACTGAGAGGGTTTTGCTGCATCTGGATTGTTACCACAGGAATTAACACTTAGACAGTATTTGGAACTGATAAAGTTTTAGAAAATTCTTACTTATTTAAAAGTCACAGATAAATTTATAAAGCCAAACCCTGTTGTATTTTGATAAAGTATTTTTGATTAAAGTGCAGATATGTTTCCTTAAATAGAATCAAAATTTAGGTTTTCCACAACAGCAGAAATATGTTTGTGGTTTTTTTTTTTTACTAAGATGTAATAATTTCAACTTTAAAATCAACTTATTACTCTAAAATGCTAAAATCCTTTAATTTTCAGTGATAGACATTTACAATAAGTAACCTCTTTTTATAAAGATATTTCCATTTCAGTGATTGTACCAGTGCTTTAATTTTTACTAACATAATGATGGATGGATTCAAGGATGGGTATCAGTATCATGCAATCAGATCTATCAGAAATAACTATCCTCACCTCATTTTTCCTCCCGTTGGATCACACAAATTGAATAGATCTTTTCCCAGGCACTGATTCCACTGTCAACTAAAACAAACTGCTGAATTAAAAGCCTGTCTTTCTCTCTTTTGCTGCACTAAAATAATATGGGAAATTATTATGTTTTAGCTCCTGAATTTGAGTTTTCCCAGAAACTGTGTTTTCCAGGGAGATAGTTTGTTTTCATGGTCAGATAGTTTAATCTGCAAATCACTTTCTGCTGATATAAGTGTTTTCATTTTCCCTTCTCCTACTGTCCCTTCACTCATCCCCTTGCTCAGCAAGTCTCCAGCCTGGTGAATTTCATGCAATTGTCATTTTATTCCCTTTTCCTTTCCTGTAGAGAGGAGTAGGTAAAAAAAAAAAGAAAAAAAAAAAAAAAAGTGAATAACATAGGGAATCTGGCTAAACCCCATGTATCCCATTAATTGAAAATGTTCATTTCTGGTGGGGAAATTCTGTTGTCTAAACATCTGACTGCAGGTGCAAGTAGAGAGAAGACAGAGTGAGAAACAAGGAAGGCAACAGCATCAAAAGACAGGAGAAAAGCCATGTTGGGGTTAGAGGAGATGTAGGAATCCTTATTTTGGTATGCAGACTTGACTTGGCTGTGATTTTAATGAAGCAAAGTCCTGAGCAGCAGAATCAGTGCATGCCCTTCCCTCCTGGTTTGGCATTTGTTTCTGTCCAGGCTCTTCTTCACAGTTCACCTGGCACAACTGTTTGGTCCCTTGGTAAAACAGCCTGAGGAACTGAGCTGGGTTTTTAAAAAGCACAACCAACAAAATCTCTGCTATTTTTAGACTTGCAAGTCCAAACTTCCCAAAGTGCTCTGAACTTCCATGTGAAGGAAATGTGAAGCTACAGTCATCTAGGTCACTTGTTGCTCTTCATTACAGGCATGATATTAGTAGTCCATCTCTAAATTAAATCAAAATACCCCATCTTTAAATTTATATCTTTTTCCTCATGGAGGCCTCAAATGTTTGAGGTTTGTCTTGCAAAAGAGTCTGTGCTTTGCAAGTGCTATTACATGCTGCTGACAGGGCAAACTCTAAACACAGAGCATCTGAAAGGAATTTAAACCTCTGAACACCACAGAAGTCCCCAGCTTCGGCCTAAGTTCCCTGCTCACCCCAAGGGGTTTGCAGATAGAGAGCTTGAGTCCAGGAAGAATGCCAAAATCAGCACTGCAGCCAGCTCCAGACAAGGGGAGCTCAAGACACAACCTGCTTGAGGGAAGATGGTCAAAACGAGTATGACAAGAGACCAGTCAAGGGGAACTTGTCTGGGGTTGTGATAATCTCACTGATGGATTGCTGTTTTGAGAGCTTAACATGAATTTTTCTATCCATAGCACCTAATCATGCCCTCCCCCGTTGTTTTTTCATAGCATTTTCATGGCTAGACCGGCAATCTGGTCTGCAGGAAGGTGTCCCTAACCACGGCAGAGGGGCTGGAGCCAGCGATCTTTAAGGTCCCTTCCAACCCAAACCATTCTGTGACTCCATGATTCTGCGATTTATGCCTCTCATTTCAGGGTGCATTGTGAAGCAAATTAAGTGTTAAGAGCCCAGCTCTTCGGCATATTATTTCAACCACGGGAAATTTGCATTGCTACAGTAGAGGCATGTGGCTCTGGGAGAAAACAATGGGAAAACCTGTGTAAAGGTGGATTTTCCAGCAGCAGTACTTAGTTAGCAGGAGACAGGGAGGAAACCAGCAATTAGACAGCTGCTTCTGCCCTAGAGGGCAGCACAAAGTAATAGATACAAACTTGAACTCACAAGCCATCTGAAATCATGTTCTGCATGACAGAAGAATGTCTATCAGGGTGGTGCCCTGTTGTGGCTAATATCCTCATCTTAATTTGTTGTATCTAAACATAAACCTGTTGCTAAAAGACACAGAATGATTCACACAGATACGTCTCAATGGTATGATAGGAAATTAAAAACACTTTATTTTTCTGACTCCAGTATTTATAGATTCTTGACAATGACCAGGGATTGGATAATTAAGTTACCACCTTCCCGATCACAGTGGTCATGAGAAACATCCATCAAAAGACGTCTCTTAGAAGGAATGCATAAACATCTATGTTTACAGTTACTTTCCTGGGAAAGATGAAAAGACAGGATCAGAAGGCTTAATTTTCAGGGTGACATAAACCATTTCCATTTGAGTGCTCTTTCTCTATGATGCCAGATACACTACCCAGCATGAGCATCTGGTCTTCATTGGGTGGCCTGGGTATCATCTAGGCAGCATCTGGAACCACACAAACCCATTAAATGCCTTGCATCCTCCTTTTCCCACCAGGCTCAAAGGAACACAAAGCTACACAGGTAGGTCAGAAGTGTAGTAGGCTCAGAGATGAGTTCATTTATTGCACTGCTTGTGTCCATCTCCATATTATATGATGATCTGGTGCCTGCTTTAACATGTGTTGTCCTCTGTGTCCCATTTGAAATCTAACTATAATTGCTTTTACCCTCAGAACCATGAAACTGAACATCATCTTCTTGCTGGCAGTGGTGAACACAGGAGCCTCTAACTATCATCCCATAGAGGGGACATCCTGTGAAATGGTAAGGAGGGATTCCTGCCCAGGCCCTTTGGGATCTGCAGTGGGGCTGGGACAGCCTTGTACAGGCACTGTGCAAACAGCCATAGTCTCTGAGAAGGGAAATCCCCCAGGACCAGCCTTTCTGTGGTGGCAGAGGTGGGATTTGCAGGGTTAGGGGATGGGTAGCAGGCACTTCTCAGGCTATGTCCTTTTTCTAATGACAGCACATAAGAGGGGTGGAGGAGGGGTGAGGGAGGAAGAAGGGTCATTATCTCAGGGTTTTTTTTTCTAAAGGGGAGCTGGTTAAAAAAAATTTGACCTGATTTCCTTGAGACCATAGAGGGGTTCTGGGACTGAGACAGAGAAAACGCTTAGACCTAAAATCAACTCCTTTCTATCAGGCTTAAGTTTTTTGTGCTTTAAATAGAGAATCTTCTGTGAAGTATATCTGTACCAGCCCTTCTGTACCAGCAGGGAGACTGACCTCCTCTGCCCTGACACAGCCTTGCTGCCAGGGAAGTTGCACCTGACTTCTGCTGGAGACAAAATAAGTGGCAAAGCCTCTTGCTCTAGTACAAAATTTTGTCCTTGGATTTTTGCAAGCACCAAGTACACTATTATGAATGTTATTCAGACCTGAGTTTTCTCCCTTCCCTATCAAAGTGTTTCTGACTGTAATAGGTTTTTAAAAATACCGTTTTTTTCCCTGAATATTGGAGCTGCTTAGCACAAATCTTCAAGAATTTCCAAAATAGGAAAAAAAACCCTATTTACTGGCTGTACACAACTCCCTTATGGGACTCACTGCATTCCTGCCCACCTGCTGTGTTGCTGCACTTCCTGAATTCTAAAGAAACTAAAACCCAGTTTATACAGAACGATCTTGGGAAAGTGACTGAATAGTTCAGTTCATTGGCTGGAGATGGAAGACTGATGAAGCTTGGGCCCCATGTATCACAGTCAAGTGAAGGCTGGGAAAGACACACAGTAATCCAAGCAGACTTGTCCCATCACTGTTTTTGGATGGGTCGCAGACCCAGCTGACTGCTGAGAAGTAAACATGTGCTTGTTTCAACCACTCCACCGTAAACTGGTTCCATCAAGCCAATGACCCAAGGCTCTAAGCAGTTAACTGAGATAAATTTAGCTCTGACAGAAAGCTGCAGTCAAAGGCTGCAACACTTATCTCAAATAAATGAACAGCTCAGCACTGCAGATGTCGATGCTGATCATCTTCCTTCACTGGATGTTTACTCCAACGAAGGGTGCATGTAAATCCAAACACTGCTTAAAGAAAGAAGGAGCTACTGGATTAGCTGCTGGGTTCATTGAAGTCCTGCATCGCTATTTTTCATCACAGCCTCAGTGTTTCACATGGTACTTTCCCTGTGCTGACACCTCTAAAACAGCAACAGCTCAAAATTTAATACTTTCATCTCAAGTCTCCTGGAAGAGGCATGAGTCAGAAACTTGTGCCCATCTCTGATTCACCACTAGTGTTCCTGACATTGAACAGGAACCCTAGAAGAGGTTTTAGGAAGTATGCAATCCCTTCCAGACCCTTGACACAGGAGTGAGCTGCACTGATTATACAAGTTATGGCATGTCTACTTGTTTGCAAAACAGTGCACAGCTTAAATGTCAGGAGGTTCTTCCTAACTCATGTTGCCTTCCAAGGACAAGCAAGGCTTCAATTAGATCATGTTCTACCTCACAAAGAAAGATGTTTCTGCTAATTCATGTTTGCTGGCAAAGGATAAGCTCTGAAATAATTTACAGAAGGGAAGGAATTTTAGGAAATTCTGTCTTATCTTGGGTTGAGGTGGTGCAAGAACATGTGCACGACCAGTTATCACAGGTCAGCTGATGTGGGGTACCTGGGCAAACTGCTGAGGTTTGATTCTGTAGCTGAAACTCCACCTGGGCAGCTGTTCTAGGAATGGCCATGGACACCACACAAGTGCAGCCCAATTTCTTTGGTTCAAATGTTCATGAGTTCAAAGGAAAATGTGAGTGGAGGCCTGGATCCAGCTGCTTTTCTTGCAGGGCTCTTAAGAACATGGATGACAACTTCCTCCCAATGCTGAGCAGCAAAGAACTGAAACAAGAATCCAAATGATGCTCAGCTTTTGAGCTGTTGGGTCGTTTTTTTGCCAGCACACAAATGGGACCAGACACTGAAGGGACCAAATGCCCCTCACCCTGCAGTACTTCTTGACAATGGACTTGAAATAAACTGATGGCAGCACCAGCAAAAAAGATGAAGTCAGAACATGAGACTGGCAAAACTCTTCCCCAGTCTCAGGCTGCCCATGCATTGGGCTAAGAGGTGGGAGGAGGGGAGATACACCAAAGAGATGATCTATCCCAATGAGATGTGCTTTATCTTTTCTTCCCATTCCTGATGAGGATGAAATTCATGCCGTTTGGGCCTCAGGGGAGTAAAGAAGGTGCAGAAAAAATATGGTGACTATCAAATTGTCAGCAAAAAAGAATGATGGTTTAAAAAAAAAATATGGGAGGGGAACTATTATAGGAGCAAATGGCAGACAGTGGGAAATGAATGCAGATTAAAAGCCAAATCCTGCAATATACATGGTGATACATGGCGAGACTGACCTCTCGCCCATTGACTTCAGTGAAAATAGGCTGGCTGGCATTGACAGGAGTTGGATCAGAACTTTCTCACAGAAGGAGTGAAGGGGGCTCTACACTTGTTGAGATTTGGCTCAGAGTGTCTGAAGAAACCTGGCATCTCCGTTAGGCTGCAAAGTACCTGCTGCTTTTTCACTCCGGATTTTTTCATCCTTCTGGATTCTGCCTCTTCCACAAACCAAATAAAAAAGGCTTCCTTTTAATGCCTTGGAGCTAAGCCCAGTTCTAGGCATATTGTAGCTCAAAATGAGGAATCCTACGATGGCTTGGCAGGAAAGAAATAGTATCAGGGAGAGGCCAGAAAAATTCCTTCTTTCTCCATAATATTTTTAGCTGGGGGAGATTTAAGTGAATTGGAGGTGGGGAAAAAGGGTTTCATGTTTTTGTAGTCAGTTTACTTAGGATCTTTGGGAAAGATATATTACAGGAAGGACTGTGGAGCAGTCTGACTATATCTGGAGTTTGGATGAGCACTGGTACTTTTCTGACACATTTTTGTGTGGTCTCCAAAATTTAGATTATGCAAAAGAGTTTCACAAAAGACTGACTAGTGTCACACTTCTCCAAGGCAGATGTGCCACTACATTCACCTCAAAGTTCACATGAAACAGATGGGTTTTAATATTTTTTTACTTTTAATGTTTCTTTACTATCTGAAAAACTTTGTGTCATGAAATCTGGATCCTGTTTCTCTATAAAAATTAAGATTAAACAGATTTTTTTTCTTTTTATTTATTTCCTTTCTGATCTTTCTACAAATACTATATGGTCCAGACAAGCAAATACATTCATGACAAAGAGTTTTCCTCCAGTAAATTAAATGCCATCCAAGTCTTTCACATTCCATTTCCTCACGCTGCTGTATGTTCTCCTTATTAACAAAATATAGCTTGATCTTTACATAAGGATGACCATGTTCATGTTCCAAATCTTCCTTAAAAGCACACACTCCAAATTTGTCCTAGACACAGACTCAATCCTACCTGCAATTAAACAGACTTGCTTCTGGAAGATGGATTTGATTTTGACTTTTTTTTTTTCTCTATCTGCTGCTGAGAATTGGCCTGAAAAAGTATGACTCTCACTGCACCTCACAGCTTTTTTCTCTCTCAAGTGCTGGCTTTACAGAATTTTTCTTTTCCATGGTGTGTCATGTGTGTTTTGTCAAAGCAGTTTCACAAGGCACACCCCCCATGCAAGAAGAAGGTAACTGTTACCTTAGCAAAAGGATAAACATGGATAGTAAAAGCAGGAAGAGTTTGGGGATTTACATCAGAAATATTTCAGTCATTGAATGACCCATTTTGGATAAAGGTGCATTACTAAACTAAGCCATGGCTAAAGGAAAGCATGATCTAGTATCCAAGGGTGTGATTATGAAGGAGAGACAGGTTTTGTGATGCAGAATCCTTATATGTTCTTCCACCTCCTTGCTTTTGGACCCATACTGTCAACAGAGTGAAGCTTTTTCAAGTACTGCTTACTCTTGCAAGTTGAGTTAAAAAAATCTAACACAGACGTAAAAGTGAGAAAATTAAAAAAAAAATCAGAAGAAAAGTGAAGAAATGGTGCTTGATTGCAATGGAAAAGGGGCAAAACTCCTTTACTTGGGACTGTTAAAAAGAGTCCAGGAGAAAGGTACAAAAGGAGAGGATTCCGTAGGTATCATACACAGATAAAACTCTACTGTTGTAAGTCAGAGATGCCTTTAAAACGAAAAGAGTGCTGTTAGCTGCAGAGAAGTGTTAGGATTGTTGCTCTTGCTGTCTGACTGCTCAGATAAAGTGGTGGAATCAGTGTTTCAGGAGGAGGTTCTGCCTGGATCTTGAATGTTATTTTCATTATATATATCATGCAAAAATGTTTTTAATTTGTCAAGTGACAACCCCTTTTCTCTCTTTTTTGGCAGGCAAACTCACAGGCATTTTGCCACAACAAAGACCTCCACCGAATCCCTCACGAGCTCCATCTGAATGTAAACAAAATAGATCTGTCTGGAAATCTGATTCAAAGCATCCCTAAAATGCCATTATCATTTTACACTTCACTCCAGTATTTGGATTTAAGCTTCAACCAGATAAGCTTCATTACGTCTGGAGTGTTTGCACACATGACGAGTTTACTGGAAATAAATTTAGCCAATAATCATTTACATGAGCTTGCTCAGAATGGGACAGAGGGGATTGGACTTCTGCCCAAGGTGGAAACAATGGACTTGTCCCACAACAATCTGTACAATGGGATGGCTGAGTATTTCATTAATCAAGCTCCAACACTGCAGTATCTTTCCTTGGCAGACAACAGTATTGTAGTGATATCACACAAGATGTTTCAGGGATCCCCCAGTCTTGTGGAGATAGATCTTCAGAGAAATATCATCATGGAAATAGAAGAAGGTGCTTTTGAGACTCTAGCAAACCTTTCCAAACTCAATCTCTCCACAAATTCAATTACTTGCATCTCTGATTTCAACCTCAGGCAATTGGAGATACTTGACCTTAGCAGGAATAGCATTGAGACCTTCAGCATCACTAAGTCAAATGATGAATATAGTCTAAGATATCTAGATCTTAGTGAAAATAAATTGCTTCACTTCCCAGTCTTCCCTCAGGTAAATAAACTGGTAACTCTGAATTTATCAAATAATTTAATCCAGCTCACTGCTGAATCCCCATATAATAAAATGGACTACATGGATGATGAATGGCTAGATGCTTCTTTTCATCTTCTTGATCAGAAGCAAAGTAAAAATACAAGTTCTCTTCATTTATCCCAACTTGTATATTTAGACTTAAGTTATAATGAAATTAAATCCATTCCAGATGGGTTCTTTGAGTCAATGTTGTCCCTTCACACCCTTAATCTCAGCAAAAACTGTCTTCAGGCATTTGCAGTAGGTTATGACAGCACACTAATCTCCCTAACCGTCCTTGACTTGAGCTACAATGCTTTGCAGAACCTTCTCCTCGATGCTGATGCCTTGTCAAATTTGAGGGAGTTTCATATTCAAAACAACAACCTTCAGACCCTGCAATTCGACATATTTTCCAGTCTTCCTAGCCTCAGACTTCTTAACCTACAGAGCAATAATATCAGCCTTTGCAGCATGTACTCAGGATTAGCTAAGCAAAGACTTGCTGGAGACGAAAGTGGCTGTGTGTCATTTGTTAATTCTCCTGCTCTCCAGTACTTGTACCTAGCAGACAACATGCTGAACATCTTACCAGCACACACCTTCTACAAGACCCCGCTGCTTGTCTTGGATCTCTCCATGAACCCTGGACTGAAAATGGAACTTAAAGCACTAGTAGGACTGGAAAAGTCTCTGGAATACTTGCATTTACATGGCAATAGCCTGACAGATTTAAATATTGACTTGCCTTGTTTTAGTCACCTTAAGCATTTAAACCTCTCTGAAAATCAGCTGAACTGGCTGCCTAAGTGGAGTAGTGACTCTCCACTGGAAGTTCTAGACCTACGGAACAATAGGTTCAGTACGTTACAGGACAGCAATATTTTAGCATTAGAAAATTCACTTAAAAAATTGTATCTCTCTGGGAACCCACTCAACTGCTGTGGAAACATCTGGCTTTCATCAATGATCCAGAACAAAAATGTCCAGATCCCCAATGTGGAGCACTTAACGTGCCAGTACATTCAAAGCTTCGGGTATTGGGAAGAAATGCACATTGGGAACATTAGACCAGAAGACTGTGAAAAAGAGGATCTGAAGAAAATCAACATCCTCATTATATTAACATTTGTACTAGTTTTATCTGTGATCATCATTGGTGTGGGTTCATTTTTTTGCTTCCGAAGACAAAACTTTAACCATCAATTTAAAGCATAGGAACACAAAATGCCTTGAAAACTGAAGAAATCAGGTGCTACCCTGGCACTGTGTAGGAATGAAGGAAAAAAATCTCATCTTTGAGTTTTAACTGTGGATTTTGAGACGGTTTTGAGGTGTCCCTGAACTGCACCACTGTAGTGGTCTGGGTTGGAGGGACTGGAAGGAGAATTTGCTCTGTTTTGCACTTGCTTCATTCACATGCAGATCTGCTTAAAAGATGACACAGTGTTAGAAGAGGCCACTGTAAAGTTCTGCTGTTGTTTTGAGAGATGTGTAATTTAAACCAGCTCAAAAGAAAAAGGCCTCTAAGGTCTTGAGATCTGAGAGTTTTCACTAAGCTCAGATGATGGCATCAGCCAATTAAGAAATCCTTTCTCAAAATTATGTGCCTCCACAAGATGTTTCGATTTGGTCTGAGCTTTGCTTTTACCTAGCTGGTTAGCTCCTAACCCTTCTTAAACTGAAATTATACAAAGATATGCCAGAGTGGGTCAAAACACCATCTTCACTCAGTGAAGTTGGTTGCAAATTCCCCTTGAGTTCCAAAACAATGAGAATTTAGCTAAAAAAAAAAAAAATTAAAACAAAACCAAATTACAGGTAGTGTCCGTTGTGCTCCTGTTCACTATTTAGACAGCTGACCATGGAAACCAAAGACCATGTGGTAGGAACCTCTTTGGATATCTCCTTTCATTTATTGGGATGTTGCTCCAGTCACTGGGGCAAGACATGAGAGGTAGATGAGATCAATTAGTTCTGGCACTTAGTACCCATGAGGGATGAGAAAGAAATCTCAAGCATGAGACAGCTGCTGATGTGTTACCAGATCTGCTCAGGTCCAGATCTGTCACAGGTCCACAGTTTAACTAAAAGAGGAGAAATTGGCCTCTCACGTGCAATACATATTTAACCGGGTATAATGTGAAGAAATTAATCACTGGGGTGAATACTTTGCAAAAGAAAAATCTTGGAGAATGGACTTCAACC
Organism: Poecile atricapillus; assembly: GCF_030490865.1. Classification (NCBI taxonomy): domain Eukaryota; kingdom Metazoa; phylum Chordata; class Aves; order Passeriformes; family Paridae; genus Poecile; species Poecile atricapillus. Next base: position 86,500,441 of record NC_081249.1, read on the forward strand.
AGCTAGAATTGGACTGAAATGCTTACATTTCTAAGCAAAACCTGAGGGAAGTTCACAGCATACAGTTGAATTTCAATACAGAAGAATAATATATCTCTTTTTAAAGGTCATGGAAAGTTAGACTGCAAAAAGATACCATTGTGAAGTGATACACAGGAAACCCAGTTGTGTGCCATTGTTCAGATCAGATGTTCACTGTGTCACCCTAAAAAGGCATTACAGTCTAGAGGATGTGCTGTAAGAAAAGTTATGCAGATCCTCATTCCGTGATGGGTTTAGCACAGCTAACATGCTACGTTGCTAAAAGTTGACACTGACATGTATTTTGTGTTGTACCCTGACACAAAATTCACCCTTTTGAAGTGAATAAAAGCTCACCAGCAGTGGGAGCCTGACCTGCTAATGGAGTGCAATGGCTTCAAAAGGAACTATATCAGGTCTTCTGTTAATGCCACGAACTTTACATTAAGGCATATAACAGAAACAGAGGTCAAACCAAAACCTGTCCAGGTAAATAACTCAAATTGCTGCTTCATTTCTGTTTCTTCAAGCTAGTGAATGAAAAAATTAACACACTACAAAAAGGTGTATAATTCTATTTTTAAAGCAGCTACATAAAAAACTGGCTGGTAGATTTCACTGTGGAATTTTGTATAATAAAAACATATTTGAATTTTGTAAAATGCACAGGGTTGTGAATATATTAAATCACCAGTTTGAAATGCTCCACAGATGAAAAGAAAATCCTTCCTGTTTTTCCTATGGTGTTCAGATTCCACCTTAGACCTCTACCTCCTGGTCCTGAAGAAGGGACAACTGTTCCATATCTTAGAGTGCCATGGAGACCAAGAGGGTCTACTGAAGATGCAGGCAAAAATTTGGAATAGGTTTTTCAGAGAACTTGTGGGTGACCCATCCTGGAAGTGTCCAAGGCCAGGTTAGGTGGTGTCTTAAGCAACCTGGTCTAGCAGAAAGTCTCCCTTCCCATGGCAATGGGGGTGGAACTAGATGGTCTTGCAAGTCCTTTCCAACCGAAACCATTCTGTGATTCCTTAATTCTACAAATTTGCACAAATCCTCAGCAGCAATGGGGCCTGATCTAACATCTACAAAAGCTCATGCTTGAGCCCACCATCGGCTCAAGCCTTTATTCAAGTAGGGATATAAAGTCCAGTCTTTAGTCTCCAGTCTAGCAGACTGCACAAGCAGCAATCCCAGGAGCTATCTGGAAGTCCGATGTTGAAGGTGCTGAGCTTTTCCCTTGGTGTGAAGGCAAGCTGAGCTGTGTGCCCAAACACAGGTTAATCTGCCACACACTGAGTTTATGGCTTTTGTGTCAAGCATGACAATCTCCTTCTCAGAGCCAGTATTAACTTGACCAGCATGGCTGGAATTAGTTAATAGCCTGATGACAGAGTCAAACCCGTTTAATTACTAGTTTTCACACTGCTTTTGTTTAGCTCTCCCAAAAGGAAGTGGTTGTTACTACTAAACATCTGGGACTAATTAGATTTGCATTGACTTCCCCAGGAGCAAAAACAGTTTTCTCAAGAATAAGCCTCAGGAGTAAAATGCAGCACGGCTTGTTTGGATTTTTCTGTTAGCAGTATGATCAACCAAGAAGTGACACAACCCTGCTCCAGCCGATTCTATTATTTTGGATGGAGTGAGGAACAAGAGGGGGGAAAAAAACCCCATGAATAAAATAGCAGAGAGGAAAAACAGGGAGAAATATGAGCCCTGCATATGAGCCCTGCATGATATTATGCATCAAACTAGGGGGACTGTAGCTGACAGCCCCAGCTCTTGCCTCTCCTGTCCGTTAGTGTGTCTTCAAGAAGCCCAAATGCCAAGCCATGATCCCGCATCAAACGTTGACGTTACTCACACATTACACATCTTGCCACCAGTCAGCTCCATTTTCCTAATTAATGGCACAGTTTAATGAAGAAGAAAATTAACCCTTTCCCTGCTGATACCAGGATAATAGGCATGATACAGTCTGTTTTGACTAGAATTTTGCAGGCAAGAATTTACACCCTCATTTATTGCTTTTTTGTAAAGTCCTTGCAACAGACTTGTAATCTAGTCTTGAATACTTACAGGAATGTGGCAACCTGCTCCAGCGTTTCACCACCCTCTGAGTAAAGAATTTCTACATGACATCTAAACTAAATGTGCCTGGCATCAGGTAAATATAAGTACTGGAAACATTAGGAATGCTAGAAAAAATAGAAACAGAGAGAGTCCCTAAATACTCAGCAAGTCATGGCTCATTTTAGCCATCCATGGAAAATAAGTCTCAGTTTCCAGAAGTACTGGCTTTTTTTCTCCAGAGTACCCTTTTTTCCCTGCAGAATATCCTGTACCCTGACAGAGTACCAGGGCCTCTGGCTACAGACTGCCCTGCAGGGACTGTACTCAGCCCTAAAGCAGCCACAGTAGGTCAGTACACAACACAGTAAGTGCCTCCTAATATTTTGGGAGCCCAAAGCATTTGCTCTCTTATTCTATCTAATCCCCATGTAATTCAGAACCCTGGAGGGGAGAAAACCAAGACAACAACTTGGATCCCCTGTATCTCTATAAGAAAGAAAACCAGGCAAGGTATCTTCTTGCCATGTTATTTTCCATAAACATTTACCTATTCTGTTTGTGCACACATGTGCAAAGGCACAGACACACAAGGCTAGTTTCAGAAATAGATAATTTCAGGATTAGCTTTGTTTAACCTAAATTAGAACAGCCTGTGCTAAACAATCATCTGTAATAACAAACAGCCTGTGGTGCTGCTGCTTGTGGATTCCTATTTCATGCCTGTCCATGTGAAACATTTTGATCAAGATTTTCAAAAGTGATCACTGATTCATTTCAGATGCCTAAATTTGCAGCCTGTGTCTTGCCAGCCCTGCAACAAGTCACATTTTCCAGAAAACGGGGTCCATTTCCTCCAAAAACCAAGGCTCTGTGGTATGTCTTATACAAACCCCAGAAAAAAAATGAGGTTGTGCAGATGTATATATAATTATTTCTCTCAGAGCTTTCTAATTAGAGTTTCTGCTCTGCCAGAGTTGTTTGGAGCATCTGAAGAGCTGAAAAACAACAATGTTAACACCTCCTCTGCCCTGTAGTCTGCCCTCAGAAGGACCATATCAACTCAAGTTAACTATCCCCCCACTCTCACTCCCATCCTCAGTTTTTGTGGGTAAGTTTGAGTGAAAATAGAGAAAATAGACATAAGAAAAGAGCAAAATTAAGTGCAGCATCCTCAGCTTCCTGTCAATGCTGCAGCTATGCAGCCAGAACAGATTTTGGTCCCATAGGTCCTGGATTGGTGAGGGTCCAAATAGATTTTGCCAAGAAAAAAGAGGAATGAGGATTGAGAGTTTAGAGCCGTCAAAGTGCTCAGAGTGAGTGATGGGAAAAGGAGGAAACAAAGTGTTGGTGTAATTCCCTCTGAGAAGTGAAGAGGAACAGGCAGTGGTAGGCACTTATCCACCTCTCCCCAAGAGTTTAGAGAAGATCAGGAAAGCATCACCCAATCTCTTGTAGAGGAAAGGTGAGAAGAGAGCCTAGGAGAAAAATAATGGAACAGAAGTGAAGGATGATAGAAGAAGTGAAAGATGGAAAGGAAATGGAGTAGAGAAGAGAGTTTTAGTACAATTCATGTCTTCATGAAGGGGAACGGAGAAGTGTAATTGGAAACTGAAGAGCATCAAATAGGGAGGGATAGGAGCAGCTTTGCAAACAGGTAGTCAGAGATGAGCTGTGCAGAGCAGGAGGAGACACAAGTACCTTGGTTACACAACATACTGGCTACATACAAGTGTGTGATGCATGAAAACAGAGAAGGACATCAGTTCATGCAGGGCGGCAAACAGAAGTGTAAAGTAAACAGGGAAATGGGATGAAGCTGAAATGGGAGGAAAAAGAGACAAGAATTTTCTGAGGAGAGTCTGTCAGACTGTGCAACACTCACAAGGAAAGACATCTGGAGGCTGATGCAACATGATACTAATGAAAACTTTGGCAAAAATGAGGGAACAGTCTTGAAACACTTGGAGAGTCACTTTTCTCCCAAGCTATTGTTCATGGCAGTTCTGCTGCATTGCAGGGCCAAGCTTGTTCCACAGATTTCCTCCTCCTGTCCATGTCTAACAGTCATTGCATCAAAGACACATTTGGGAGACACATGGGACACTTTATTGCAGCCTTTCAGTATTCAGAAACAAAAAAAAGAGCATCTTTTTAAATGGGCTTTTTAAACAGGACATGGAAGAACAGTTTTAAACTAAAAAATGGGGAGATTTGGATTAGACATGAGGAAGAAATTCTTTACTGTGAGAGGGGTGAGGTACTGACACAAGTTGCCAAGAAGCTGTAGATGCTCCATCCATGAAAGCCAGATTGGACAGGACTTTGAGCAATCTGATCCTAGTGGGTGGCAACCCTGCCTGTGTCAGGGGGACTGGAACTAGATGATCTTTAAAATCTATTCCAGCCCAAACCGTTCAGTAATTCTATGATTTTCCAGTTCATAAGCAGTATACTTTGTGAAGAAACATTCTGGGAAATGACTACAGAGGAGATTCTTCTCTGCTGTTCCTAACTTTCCCAGGAAATGGAGGGGAGAAGGGAATCCAGAGTGCCAGATCAAAGACTAGAGGAAAAGACTCCATTTTCAGGAAAGAAACCCAACAAAGAGAAGAAAGTCTGGAACAGACAGCAGGGTAGGAGCTGTGGCAAGAGTCAAGCAGAAGAGGAGTAAGAACAGCTAAACCAGGATTTTGGAGTACAAATCAAAGAATCACAGAATGGTTCAGACTGAAAGCGACCTCTCTAGTCCAGCTGCCCTGCTAGAGTAGGCTCACCTAGGATATTTCCAGAGGAGGAGACTGGATGGGCAGCTACAAGGAAGATGGCATCATCTCCTCCCAGGAGGATTCAGTTGAAGGACAAGATAGAACCACTGCAAGTTGCAATTGCAGAAGATCCCATTAAACATAAGGAAAAAAATTCTTAATAATGAGAGAGGCTGAACTCTGGAAAATACTTGTAGGCTTTCAAAACTCCTCAGGGCAAAGCCCTGAACAACAAATTCTGACAATAAAGTTGGCCCTGCTTTTATCAGGCAGCTGGACAAGGTTTTCCAGAGGCTCCTTCCAATCTGAATTATTCTCCAAACCTTTGCAAGACAGATATGGGTCATGCACTGAGATGAGAAACAGATAGCAGAGAAACTTTGCAGCAATAGAGTCTGCAAGCAGTATCTGTTCCCTGTACTGATGCAGTAAAAGGGATTTCACAGTAAAAGTGTCCAGAGAGACAGCAAAAGTAGTTGATGATGTCACATGTGGGCAGAGATAGTCAGATTATTGAAGCCTGAGTTCATGTCATCTTTCTCCTTTTTTTTTTTTTTTTTAATTAATATTTTCAAAATTTTCCATGAAACTTCTGAAAAATGTGAGGTTGGGAAATGTGTCCTTTGCAAGGCCAGAACTTCATTTTGAATTCAGATATTCCAACTGCAGCGAGCACATTCTTATATAACAAAATGAAGTAATCATTGCAACATTGTTTGCTTTTACTATCTTTGTTCAAGAGTAGATGAGGAAATGTTTCTATCAGCTAATCCTAAATAACATCCCTCCCAGCTATCACTAAAACTAAACAAAGTAAAATAAAACAAAACAAAGTAAAAAAAAATATATTAGGCTGTTGAAACTACGTAAATTTTTTCATATTTTTACACTCCAATTAGTGCTGGGACACAGGAAGAGCATAAAATAAAATACAATAATGGTAGTGAATGTATAAAATTCCAGAAGAAACCTATCAGATAAGATTTTAACTTTAAAATGTTTTTTTGATCATAAAACTTCCTTCCATCATGAGCACTTATATAGTAATTTGTGCTTTTTATAATACTTACAAATGTTATGACTCCACTGCCTTTCAATTTAAAATGTTACGAAAAATTCTGGCAAGAGTAGTAGATTGAGGAATTTCAAGCCTCCAGCTTCATTAATTGTTGTTTACTCTTGGAAAAAGCTCCTTGTGACAGACTTCAGCATATGTTTCTTTCCTTACATATGTGATCCAAGACCATATGTTTCCTCTAATCTGCCCCTTGTGTTTCACCATGGACATCAGGCAAGTTATTGCCTTGCTGAGCTGGACCAAACACTCCTTAATCGAGCTGTTTGGAGGGAATGATGCCCAGTTAGGTGAGGTTCCAGGTGCTTTAATTGCCTCTCTACATATGTTAAATCCAAAACACAAATCTTTACTGTCCTTCTACAGTTGAGAATCCCCGTACCATGTCTCCTAAGTGGGTAAACGTTGCCAAAGTGTCACTGCTCGAAAAAGCTCTGTACAAAGTGCAGCTGGAAATAGACCTGCCATGATAACTCCATGCTTAGATGGCCAAACCAGTCCTCTTCCCTTCCCTGATGGGTATTTTCTGTTCACCAAGTGGTGCTTTCCTTGGCAGTCCTTGGGTAACCCTGTCTGGATCCTATCGATTGATCCTCGTTTTTGGCTCCATTTATAGAATGTTATGCTCCATACAGGGCATTTAAATAATCTCTGGAGAACTGAACAAAACAAATTGGCCACTGGGACTGCAGAAGCAGAGGGGAAGAGCCTGAACAAGACTGTTGGGAAGTACCATCCTCCCATATTTCCTGATATACTCTTTAAAGCAATTTCCTTCCTGCAGGGAACACTGAGCCATGGTGTGCCATACTCTACATGGTGCTCTGAACATGGGGCTGTATGAGAGAAGGGAAAGAAAAGTCACCACAACTTTCAGTCACTGTGTTTCATGTGGGAGGTTTGTGGATGTGAACCACCAGTGGTCAGCTCTGTCTTCCTCTACAGCCCAGACTTTGGGGCACTTAAGTCACTGAGGAAGGATAAAATGAAGGTGCCACCATGAAGGAGTATGACATCAGCAAGCCCCAGGGTATCTGAAAGGCAACTGCACACCGGTTTGTGTGTATCCATTTGGGCTCCCTGTTGGATGGGAAGTCAGAATTAGTTCAATAAACAGAGGGTCCAAGTGTTTCGCCTTAACTGGTTGATACACTAAACCTGATCTCTGAAGTCTTGTGTCAGCTTACTCTCTTAAAAAGTAACCCAAACTAGAAACCAGGATAAACTTTGATCACAGAAGATTTTGCACAGCTCTCTTCCCGTGAACACCCAATGTCATGTTGTCCTCTTTGTTTACTTTTGCCGCCCCCTGCTTCCTCAGACTGCTCATAAGGAGGTTTTCCAGTAGAGTCAATAAAAGTGCAAGGACATCACATGTTTGTGCCCCAGAGTATGTGTCACTTCATTTGGTTTGCATCATGTACTTCCAACTGCTCTTCAGTAGGCCTCTGGATTCACCCACACAAAGCACTTTCAGATGTTTCCTTGCAGAGTACCCAGCTGATGCACATTTAAACAAATGGCTTACTGCTGTCTGTGGAGCAATGCTTTCAGCATCTTACCAACCAAAGGGTGTTTTTTCCTTGCCACCTCTTCTTTCACAACTTGCTTGTTGCAATTTTGGTCTTGTGCAAGAGTTGTTATGGGAATAAAGTCTTATCTCAAAGAAAGATCTTGCCTTATTTGGATTAAATAAAATGAGCAGATCTTCTTATCTTTCCTGTTCCAATAATAATAAAAAAGGCTTTATTCAATTAATAAAGCCTTAAAGACATGACTAGCACATAGCTAAGTCTTCTGTACAAACATCCAAACCTCTCTTGCTTTTCCACTGCACTGTTTCAGACATCCCACAAGTTAGAAACAAATCCACAATATGCTATCCACATTGGGAATGCATGGAAATTACTTTTCTGGTTAAACCAGCAGAGTTTTTGAAGATGTCTCAACTGTAAATGAATGAGGTCAAGTTACAATCTGTTCACCAGCCAAATCCTCACAGCTCTCTACATCTCTCCTCGCTTGTGAAGCAGTTTAAAACATTTTCATGTTTTACTTGACAAATGGGACAGGCTAAAACTATCTCCAGTATCATTAACATCCTGACTAGGGATAATTTATTAGGACACAACTCTGTGGCAGCTGCTCCTATCTGCCTTGTGCTGTCTTGCTTTGCAGAGCTCCCAGGTTTGCTCCTCAAGAATCACGGTCTCAAGAATAAGGTTACAAAACCTGGCAATATTTTCCATCCAGACACTGTGAGAGAGTTCAGAAAGGATCCAGGAGCAACTAGGAAAGGCGTGAAAAACAGGACCTTTACAAAAAGGTTGTGAGAGCTGGTTCACAGAGGAAGGGAGAGAGTTAAAGCATATAAACAGAAAGGGAAAATCTGAATCAGAGGTGAAGCAGGAAAAAACACAAAGAAAATGTAAATCAAATGTTGGGTGGATTTTTATAGTCTCACTGGTTGCACAGATGTAAATCTATGTTGGGATCAATCCTGAACCTCGGGAATGCAGCAGTCTGCCTTCTGGAAGAAGCTTTTTGCATGGGGAAAGGAGTGGATGCTTTCCCATCAATTTGGACTTAGAGATGTTGAAATGTAAATTATTCAGGACTTCTAAGACAATTCTAAATATCTTGGATGGCTTTCATACCAGCCTGAGTACCTAAATCCTTCTTGTTCCATGAACAAAAACTTGTCCCAAAACAATGAAACCAACATGTCCAGGCTCCTGATTGGGGGAAACCCTTTGGTAGGAAAGCTTCAGTCATAGCAGTGAAGGCACTGCTGCCACTGGTGCTCATTTTTTGTTTTACCAACAATGGGACAGCTGCTGACATCAGGTGATGCTCATCAGGTTCCATGTATCCACCAACTTTTTGAACTGTGATCAGAGGACAACCAAGGTGAAAACTGGTGTCACTAAGGTGAAAACCTCAACAAAAGTGAGGCTTTGTACAAAATATTCATTCATTTAATGCATCTTCTGCTTTTTCTTCCCCAGCTGTTCTGTATACTCCATCCTGAACGCTGACCTCCTCTCCCTCTGTTCTTCACTGGACTTCTCCCATCTGTTTCAGGCCATCTGTCTCAAACAGAACATAAACTCAACAAAATTTAAACCCAAGCTGAACTTTTGAACTGTATCATATTTGAGTCTACCGGAAATTAGGTCAGGGGAATTCATGCACCCATATTTCATAAAGAAGTGAGGCCTCTCTTCCTTCTTTATTATTATTTCTAGAACATTTAAATTTTTAGAAATAATATTATTGACTAGAAACAAAACTATGCTAATTGGAACAGTCATTTCAATGTGTCAAAATATTATAGTACAAATCAATTCTATGCTGTAAAAGGTGCAGGCAAACATGAATTGTGGGCTGGCACTGTGTCAAAAATACATCTGTTCTCAAAAACTTCTGACCAAGGGAAAATGGGGTCTAGTTTTGACTGTTCATAGTGTAGGCATAAAAACACCACCACAGTCCTATTGAAAAGGTAGAAGGTCAAATCTTCATTGGATTTTTTTTTTTTTTTCTCTTTTGTAGTATGTTCTTCTGAACCTGTTGATTTCTACAGTGTAGCGGTTTGGATCACCAAGCATAGCTGAAAGCATTTTTTTATCCAACATGTCATGGAGTGTGCTGTTTGTGGCAAATGTAAAGGACTTCAAAGTAGCAATGATAACTTATAAACCTGTGAAGTTCCTTTTAAGGAAGATTTTTCATCAGAACCTACATAAAATTCACTTATAAATCAGTGTGTTCTTTGAACCCAGGTAGAGAAAAATGAACATTTTTTTACATGCTTCAAGTGAGAACCTGTCCATGTTACAGTCCCACTGACTGCAGGAATCAGGACTGTCCTGTGTATCATAACATGTCTGAAAAAATCAATCAAAAATGGTAGGAGAGGAGCACAACCTGGTTCCTCTAACAGATGGGTAGGACCTGAGTGTTTCCAAGGACACAGAGAAACTGTACAAGGTGACTCCATTTGGAGCACCCATGTACAGTAAATATTAGCTTGCACACTGTTCTCAGCCTAAAGTGTGCATCACACCACATTTGCAACAAAATGCATTTTGCATTGGCCAAGGATGAAATTGCACACAAGGCAGAGGCATTAATCACAATGCATCTTTACTGAGTTTCCTTGTAGCAGCTATTCCCCATCTTTCTAGATCTCCTGGAGTAGAAGCTAAACTTGAGGCTTCCAGTTTAGCAACCAGACCAGCAATCTGCTACTTGTCCAAAGCCCAGTGGAATGAGGCATCCCTGTATTGTCCTGCTGTCCAGATGGTTGCCTTCTTCCCTCCCTCGTGTTGGGAAAGCACACGTGTGGCTGCCAGAAGAGAGTGGGACCCTAGGATGCTGTGAGAGAAGGCACCTTTCCATTGTTCAGCAGTACCTATGTAACACTGCCTTTTGGATACAGTCGTAGGGAATAAATCTTGCTGTCCCCAGACCCCGCCTCCTCAGTGCTACTGTTTTCCTTTCGTGCAGTAACATATGTCATAAATCATGCCTTTATAACTCAGCATTGCATCAGGCTGTCAGTACATTCCTCCATTAAGGAAACAGCCCCCTGGGGAGGGTTGCTCCAGACAAATCCTGTGCCAGGGAACATGCTTCTGGGGAAAAGGCATTGGACAACCCCTGCCAGCAGCTCCCTTTGGGCTCCCCGAGGGTGCCCTGCATGGATGGGTACAGACAGCTGTATATTTGCTCCACCCTGGTGCTGAGCTGCTCAGCCTCACACCAGCTCTGTTTGGGATCTGGATGGCTCCGTGTGCCTGAGCTCACAGCTTCCACCAAGGAGCTTCCCTGGGCACAGCCCCAGACAGGGTCAGCTCATGCCCTACCACGTCTCCACATTGAGAAGCTCAAAGCGAAGTCAAAGGTGGAAGAGGTAATGAAGCTGTCCTACAGCACTCCACTTTATTAAATCAGGAATTAGCTATCCAACCCCCTGGTCCCCTTGGGCTGGCAGCAATGACTCAGTAGCCAGATAGATTGCTCTGATGTCCAGTGCTGCTTTTACCCAGCGTAAGGAAGCTGCCCCAGAAAGGGCAGCACAGTGTGCTAGCATACCTCGCAGTAAGTGGTTTGCAAAATGGTCCAAAGATTGCTGCTAACATCACAAACCCATGACAGCTGGACTGATGGGCAGCTGGGATGTGAAGGATAAGGACTTGCTGTGTATCACACAAGCAGCCCCATTTCCCTTTGGGGTTCTGGAGAAAGCTGTGGTACTTGCAGGATAGCAATGCACCAGAGAAAACCATATTTGGTGCCTGGGGATGAAGAAGCAAGTAAGGATGGAACTAGTTTTGCTGCCTAAGGACTGTGTTAGGTGTAGTCCATTCCTTCCCACAGAGAAAGAGTGACCCAGGCCTCAAGAGGATTTTGTTTTCTCTGCAATATTGTGGTTACACTCCAGAAAAGCACAGAGATAGATGGGGCAAGAGCAGTCCCTGGTCACAGACCACAGCCCTTTGCTCTCTGTGTACTGGAGAGGGAATATAGGCTGGGAGGGGTGAAAAGGGGCCATAGAGCAGCACAGAGGAGGGGTGTTTTGGCTGATTCAGCAATGTAACTCAAGCAGAATCTTTGGCTGCCTGCTCCTGATTGGGATGATTAGCAAATAAGTAGTTCCCTGATTATCAGCTGCAGAACTGATAGTCAATTTAACAAGCCAAGTACTACATTTTTCTCACAGTGGGAGGATTGTCCCTATTGAGGTGGCCTGGAAAATGCCCAAATGGGCACAGGAAATTTGCTGGAGTGCAGGCAAAGATCATGTAAAGTAGGAGGCTCTCCTTCCCTGGGCTAGTTTTCAGTCTTCAGCCTCTGCTTGAAAACTTCCAGGTAGTGCAGGCTGGCATGCATGTGGACATAGGGCACAGGACATTTTGTTTAGTCTTTTTCCTGTTGTCACCATTTTTTTCTCTACCCATTTATTGGCAGTGATTGCAAGGCAAACTAAGCATCCTTCCTTCTGGCACAGCTTTTCTTCTCTGTCCTCACTACCTGTTCAGGCAGCTCTCAGTGCAGAGATAGAAGGACCTCTGTTCTTAATTTTTCCCATAAATTCTGGCTTGAATCACAGTTCACATTAATTTTATTGCTGGAAGGGCAGAGGTCTGGAGGAGAGTAAATAGCTGTCATCACTAGGTAAGAGTAGAAATCAACAACTAATCAACATTTTTCATTTATTTACAGTATTTAAATTAATTATCAGTGTCTGAATATCTAAGCCCCTTTTTTAAGGTTGCCTAAACCATCACACTCCTCTGTCACTAGTGGGCTCTTGTAGAGTATTGAAGCTGAGCCTTGGAGGAGTTAATTGAGTGTAGCAGTGTAGGTGGAAACTAAATGTAGAAGCTGTGAGTCACAGTCAATTTCTCATTTCCCTGTATTGTTTGTATTGTACTGTTTTCAGAGACGTTCAGTTTCTAAAAACTTGCAGCTTTAGCCAGGCCAGTAGAAATAAACAGCAATCTATAATTAACATCAGAGAAATAAATGCCTTAAGGACTAACCAATACATGTAACCTGACATCCTGAGTTTGAAAGGTTCTGCTCGTTGGAGAGGTCATAACCTTTCCATAAGGTTAACTGATGGCATAACCAAAAAAGGGCCATGTGGGCTTTTGGTTGGCAGAGGGTGGAAAGAGTCCAGCCAGGACACCAGTGCCAAGTCAGTCAGGAAATTTGAGAACCCATTGAGGAAGCTAAAGGGGCACAAAGGGAACTCCATATTCAAACCAGACAATAGAATACTATTGATGCAGAAGGGGGAAGAACAGTGCTTGTACATACACTCTACTTGCTTAAGATCTCTGAAGGCACTCATGTTGATAAGGCACAAAAATGCATCATGGAATGTTCTGGGTTGAAGGAGACCTTAAAGACAATCTAGTTTCAACACCTTCCACTAGATGAGGTTGTTCAAAACCTCATCCAACCTGTCCTTAAACGCTTACAGGGATGGACCTGACACAGCTTCATTGAGAGACACATGCCAGCATCTCACCACCTTCACAGGAAAGAATTTCTTCCTAATTTCTAATCTAAACCCTCCCTTTTTCAATATGAAGTCATTACCCCTTGTCCTGTCACTGCACACCTTTGTCAAAAGTCCCTCTCCAGCTCTCTTGCAGCCCCTTTAGGCACTGGAAGGAGCACTAAGGTCTCCCCAGAGCCTTCCCTTCTTGAGGTTGAAAAACTCCAGCTTTCTGAGCCTGTCTTTCTAGCAGAGGTGCTCCAGCCCTCTGAACATCTTCCTGTCCTCCTCTGGACTTGCTTCAGCATGTCCACATTCTTGTGTTGGGAACCCCAGTGCTGGATGCACCTATCCAGGTGGGGTCTCATGAGGGCAGAGGGGCAGAATCCTCTCCCTTACCCTGCTGGCCACACTGCTATGGATGCAGACCAGGATGTGCTTGGCTTTCTTGGCTGTGAATGCTTATTGCTGGCTCATGTCATGCTTCTTGTTCATCAGTGCCACCAACTCCTTCTGCTCAGGGCTGCTCTCAATCCATTCTCCACCTAGCTCCTGTTTGTGCTATGGAATTACGCCTACCTGAGTCCGGAACCTTGCACTTGGCCTTGTTGAACTTCACAAAGCTCACAATAAGTCCACCTTGTCAGTCTGACCAGGTCCCTTTGGATGACACCCCTATCCTCCAGTGTGTTGACATGGAAAACAGAGGAAATAGATTATTTTAGCCCATTTCACCTGAGATAGAAAATTACAGTTTCAAAAGATTTCAAAAGCTTATCAGCATGAACTCCAGCTGTGAAGTGTCATTTACAGTGGAACAACCATGGCTATTGTATAGGAGGATTTTTAACATAACATCCTATACCACTGAATTGCATGTGCTCTTTGTTAAGCATTTGCATGTGGGTAAAATATCAACTTGTGAGAGGTTGCCATGGAGATGAGGAGACTATAACAGCCTCAGTCCCCAGTCCTACTGACTTAATCCAGTGTGCCAACATGATCCCAGAATCACTTACGTGGCTTTGCATATGTGTCATTCAGCAAAATCAAGGGAAAGGTCGTTGTGCCTTATCCCACTCAGCTGGGAGAACAGGAAGCAAAATGGGGCTTTGATCACATAGCTTGTAAACTTGAGAAGCCTCACTACACAGACACATGGCTCTAACAAGACTGAAGAGAGCTTATTTTTTTTTTTTTCTTAAAAAATGCATCAGGTTGCCTTGAAGTCATGGCTTCACCTGGGCTCTATGTCCTGCTAAACTTCAACAGGAAAATTTGCATGAATAACTATAGGGAACAAGCATGAAGCTGCTAATATCACTGATGGCTGATGACTCATGACAGCTTTCCAGATGCTACTGATGGAGCTGCTGCCATGGGGCAGCCTGGCCCAGGGATCCAGATCTCATGCCAAAGCAGGGCACAGGAAGGCAGACACAGCATCTTGATTCCCATCTCTCATCTCCAAGCATGAATCCAGACTGCTGTGCACAGCAGGAGGAGAAGGATGATCCTGAGGAAGAGCTCTGTGAAGGAGGTTTATGAAGGAAAAACAGGTTTCAGTGTCCCAAATAATGTGGTACTTGCAGGATATTGAAGCTGTACTTGCATTCCAGAGGCACTTAGCCCATGAACCTCTTAACCATGGTTATCTGATGGGGAAGAGATTGTGGTGCTGCCTGTGTCCTCCAACTCAGCACAGTGAATGCCACAGAGAACTGGGGACACATACAAAACTTTGGAGTGGGGCTCCCTTCACTTGGAGGCATTTGAAACACTGTTCTCTATTCCAGGGATATTCCTGGAATTCCAGGGATATTCCCAATTCCCTGGGATTGATATTGAGCTGTTCCTAATCTTCCATTTCATGAATAGCATGCAATCCTCACCTTGGTTTTCACTGATTTCTGATCTAAAAAGATCAAATTGAACAGTTCAACCCAACAGTTTAATTTGAACACCTCAACAGAAAATGGATTAAAAATATAATTTCAAATTGATATAGCTTATCAGCTTACTTTTTAGTTTGGTAATTGAATCAGCAATATGTTTGATAGGATAAATCTTTATCAACCACAGCTCCACTAGCTCTGTTCTAGAAGGAAGCAGTCACCCTTTAGAGCAGCACAGCCTTTGCCAGACCCTGGAATTAATGGTTTGGTAGTAAGATGCCACATAAGATGCCACTTATTTCTTTCATTTTCAGGGGAAAAAATGTCACTCAAAATTTATAGCAGAAAACAATTTTGCAATAGTCCCAATGAAATACAAAGAAGATGCCTTCAAGAAACATAAGCAGAGTAGGGCTGACTGATGCCTCCATCAACTTTGATCCGTATTTCAAAGGCTGAACTGAGAGTGGATCTGTGCTTCCAAACTTGGTTTGTCCCTCCTTCATAAAGGAGATATCCAAAACATTGTATTTGGGTTTGTTTTCTTATAAACAATATAAAACCCATACTCATTGTTCCTTGTAAGCTCTTTTCTTTTATTGTCTGTGCTTGGGAATGTCTGTTGTCGGTTTTGATTCCTAGCAGATACTTTCCTGAATTAATTCAGATTTATTGCATTCTAGTTTTGGTATTCCAGCCTCAAGATGTGCCATTTTACACTGAAGTATTTCATTTACTTCTAAAGTATTCCTTGAGATTTGAAGAAGATCTGAGACTCACCCGTGCTCAAGTACAACTGGTTGAGCACAGGAAAAGCACCAAGAGTCAGTCTTAAAAGGATCCAGTATAAATCATTGCACCACTGCTATTGGAGAATGTGTTCAGTCTCAACATTTCCAGAACATGTAGACAGTGTTCTGACACCAAGAGAGAATATAAACTTGTGTCTGGGCTTCAAAAGAAAATGGAAAATTATCAGGAAACAATTACTGGGAAAATTAGTTTGGTTCTCAAAATAATGCTTCCCATTACAGCAATGTGTTGTGTTGTGCTGGGAAAAACATCCAAAAGGAAAAAATCTTCACAGATCATTAATGAGTGTAATAATGGCAAAAATAATGATGCACTGATCACCACACATAATAAAATGGACTATCATCAAAGGAATCTTATATTAGAAAAATATGCAGATTACAAAGACTGTTAATGATATACAGAAACTGCATAATAATGTCATGCTGAACAAACCATCATCTGAAATCCTGTTTTAGACACATAAGCAATTCCCTTATTTACGCAATGGTTATCCTCTTATTCCCTCCCACAATATTTACTTTCTTATGCACTTTGTGTAGTTGGTAGCATAACCAGAACTCAGAAGGGCCTTTCAAACACAGAATTCAGCTTACCCAAGTAGTCCCTTTAAGTGCCCATTAAAGCTGTGACATGACAGCAGCAGCATTTACAATCCTGAGAGTCAAGATAATATCCTGGTGTACACTGCAAACAACAGAAAAACTCTTCCTGATTGTCATCAGAGTGAAGTGCTGAATTTTTAGGATGCACTTTATCCATCAAGCTCTGATGGAAAAATAATAATAGCAGGTGGGAGAGAAGACTGATGATCTTCTGGTCATTTAGCTCTTCCCATTTGCTCCCTACCTTGCAAGAATTTTTATATCACTTTTGAATCAAATTAACCATTTAAGGAGAGCTGATCTAAGTTTGTCACTGGCAGGTATTTTTCCTTACACATAGACAATTTCTTCCACCTAAGCTACAATGGGCTCACATTGTTCAGAAAACATGTTTTAAGTCTTTATTTTGGTAGAGGATACTTTCTTTTTCCTTTTTTTTTTTAACTTTTTAATTTTTATTTTTTTTAAACTATTAATTAATTAAATCTGGAATCTGATCACCTTCAGGGTCATCTTATGAAAATCTTTTTTCAGATATGGGCTCTGTGTTCTGGCCAGATGAAGGTCAGATTAATCCCATCTCACTCCATCATGCTTAAAGCTGGGCAGATAATCTGAGGTGGTGGTCTGTAACCAAAAGAGAGACAGAGGTACCTCCAGCAGAGTCACATCACTAAGAAATGATTGTACATATTTTGGGGCAGAAAGGATATTCTTCAGAGATTTTTTTTCTCTCTGTGGAACAACTTAAAGCAGGTACATAACTTTTCAGAAGCTGAAATGAAGTGTCAGATGCAAAGAATCACCAGTTACTGAGGGATTAGCCACCTCTGTATGTCTTTTCTACTGAAGCCAACACAGCACCTGGTCTTTCCCTTTCATTAGTAACAGCTAAGACAAACTTTTCCAAAGGATGGTCCAGGAATACGTGATTCACCCTAGGAGACTGAATAGGTGCTCAGGTAATCTCTTCCAGATCTCCCCAGCCTGTATCTCTATAATATTGTATGGAGTAAAGATCAATTACTTCACCAGAGTTCTCTACAATCAGTCTCTGAAAGTGCCTCTTTCTCTTCAACAACAAAAAAATGAGCTCAGACACAAACATCACCATCAAATATGTTTATATTTAATCTGGCAAATCCCACCATTATGGTTCAAAGAGAAAGCACATCTTGTGCAATTTAGTCTCAAATATTTACAGTTTTGATATTGCAGCTGGGTATCTCCTACTTTCTAGCAAAGGACAGAGATTTCCAAAGGCATTGCAATACATACAATATTTATTCAAAGTAAAGTCTCTCTGATATCTGTTATTGAGTGATAATGTGAGAGGTTGAAGAGCAACCTCGCAGTTTATATTGCAGTGCAATTTCTGGATGTCTAGAGACCAGATGTTTAAACAAGAAGATGATTAGCACTGAGTAGGTGGAAGGCTTGAGGACAGGATGATAATGTAGAACTGAAGATTAAACATTCTCCAGAATCTTATGTGACTATAAATCAGTGGGTTTCTTCAAGCTTCACCAGGCAAGAAATTCCATGTTTTCCCCCTGTCACAATGAAAATTCCTAACAGTGAGAATAGTTATGATCTGACTTTGACAGACAGTAGTTAATAAACTACTGGGATGAAAGCAATTTTATTTGAAATTTAAGACAGAAGGAATTTAAAAATCAATTGAAGATCACCATTCTACCATATTGCTACAATGAAGTTGAATTGATAAATGAGTGCAGCACATAAAAGTCTAAGCAATTTCTAGAATAAGTCTTTGGAGAAGTCAAAGATTTCTTCCTGTATATATGGAAAAGGATTTAAACCGTTGACCTATTCACCAAAATGCCAAATCAGTGATTAATACAGCAAACTACTTCTCTCTCTGTCCTTCACAACATTATGCTGAATGGGTCTCTTGAAAAAGAGCAGGGATGAAACAGATCAGTCTCATCAGAAAATGGGTGACCACAGTTTCAGATGCATGGTACCTCTTGAGTTACAAATCCCTGCCATTTCTAAAAGAGCACTTCAGCATAGTTCAAGAAGAAATATAACCCCTATTCCACCTCATTTCTACACCTGATGGCATATTGTCTTTACACGACATGCTGGCAACTTGACATACATACTTATAACAAGCTCAAAACCAAATGCAGTGGTAAAATTCCAGCATCAATAAGTTATAATTTGAATGTTACATAAGTTTTTCCCAGTGTCTGAACTTTGGATACTTTTGCCTCACTCTGGACATTTTTGACCCAGTTTGAAATGTTGTAGAATGAATTCTACTTAGGACTGACTGGCTCAAGCCCTCAGACTGTCCTCTCACCACAGCAGCAGCAATATTATTGTGCAATAGCAAAGTTATATGATGACATTTCATATAGACTGATTTATGAGACAATAGTTTATTTTCCTTCAGAGATATGAAAGATATAAACAGGATATAAGCTTTCTTCCTGCAAACATTTACTTATGTTCTACACTTCATTTATCAGATTGGACTAATTGACATCAGACACTCATGCACAAAAAGTTAAATAAGTGCATGAATACTAACATTAGCACAGAGGGTCAAAACTAAATGAAAGCCCTCAGGCAAACAGTAATATATATTCAGGTGGGTGGTTAGGAAGTTACAGCTTGTCAGCTGAGCTCTGGTACTTAGCTTGTGCATGTTCTTAATGTGCAAGAGAACAGCTCCACTTTGACACGAGTGGTGGAGGAGAGATTTAAGCAGGAGTATCTCTCAGGGTGGTTGGTGTACACCAAGAGCAGGAACATGCACAGTGATGGTAGCTCAACAGCAAGCAGCATCTCAGTAAAGGTCAGCAGAGATGTGCTGCCAAACCTCTGAACTGTCCTTCTTCAAACCCACCTTCCAAAGGTCAGCACTGAAAGTGATGGGAGGACTTGTGGAGGGGATGAGGAGTGTGTTCCTACTTGAGCTCAAGGAGCTGCACAAATCTCGCTGTAAGCTTCAGAAAAGGATGTATAGATCCTAGAAATATATTTTATCTCAGCACTGCCTCTTTCAAGAAAGAGCAACACTCAAAAGATTTGCACAGCTGAAGTGATTACTGAAATTCCTCTGAAGCATTTACTCAGAGTGAATCTTTGAATTTTTGACTAGCAGGAAAAAATTTAAAATACTATATAAAAATATTTTTTCTTTAAAAATGACTTTTTGTTGATTTTCTGCTGACGCAAATTTGAGAAATGCCATGCAAACTAACATATTTTAGTGTTGAACATGTCACAGAAATGTGTCAGCTTGTCTGGGTCTTCATCTATGAAAGCAAAACCAATTATTCAGAAACAAAAGCAAGCCATGGGTTTTATTTAACAAGCCATCGGTTTTATTTAAGAAGCCATCACACAGAGAGGAAGGATGACGGTGTTAGTCAGCACTTTGTTGATACGAGAGGTGTACGTGCTGAAAGAGAGACTCTTTGTGACTTCCTACAAAAGGTCTGAAAGGACATAAAACAATAAACAAGCCTGACAGCACTCAGGTCAGACAGTGTGCTGAATAAACCTGAGTTGTGTGAATTACAATGGCTCATTTGTTAGAAACACAGAGGTGCACTCAGAGAGAGAAAATGAAAAAATAATTCTTGGCACCATCAGGGAGCACACACCAGTCTGTGATAGGCTCAATCTCATATCTGTTTAAAAATAAGGCTTTGCAAAGGACAGGAGATTTGAAAAAAGAGGTTGCTCCAAAACACTCACCTTAGATCCTGGATAGGACTTACCTTGGTCTGAACTACACAAGAGGTTGTGATACTCTAAGAATCACATAAAACTGAACTGTTCAGTTCTGATATCCCCATAGTGAGAAGGATGTGGACCTGCTGGAGTAAGTTCAGAGGAAGGACATGAAGATGGTCAGAGGGCTGGAGCACCTCTGCTATAGAGATAGGCTGAGAGAGTTGGGATTGTTCAGCCTGGAGAAGTCTCCAGGGAGACGCTAGAGCCCCTCTGAGTAGCTAAAGAGGCTCCAAGACAGCTGGAGTTGGGTTTTTGACAAGGACATGGAGTGACAGGACAAAGGGCAACAGCCTCAGACTGACAGAGGGAAGGTTTAGATCAGGTGTTAGGAAGGAATTCTTTCCTCTGAGGATGGTGAGGCACTGGCATGTGTCTCTCAGAGAAGCTGTGTCTGTTTCATCCCTGGAAGTGTTTAAGACCAGCTTGGATGGGGCTTTGAGCAACCTGGTCTAGTGAGTGTCATGACTACCAAAGGCAAGGGGTTTGGAACTAGACCAACTTTCATGCCTCTTCCAACCCAAACCATTCTGTGATCCTGATTCTATAGTTATGTATTGTAGGAACTGAAATGGGGAAATTATTATTATCAATAATTTTAAGCACCAGACAAAATAATTTTGTTCATCTCTGAACTTATCCCAATTTTTTGGCAGAATTTTCCAAAAAGCTTCAGTGGGAAGGTTTAGGGGCAGGTGAGGAATGTAATGTAACCTAAACCTACCCTCCTTCATCTTAAAACCATTCCCCTTGTCCCAGCACCATTCACCCTGAGAGAAGAGTCTCTCTTCAGCCTTCTTGAAAGTCCCTTTTAAGGGGACACTCTAAGGTCTTGTACAGCTATTTGTGCTGTCCTAGCAGGCATGGTAGCTGCTAGGGTGGGAATGGAAACCCTGGTTTTGGCCGGCGTTCTTCTTGTCACGGTGCCTCTGCTGCTGCCGTGTTCCGGAGCTGCAGCACAGCCCCGGAGACGTGGCCGGTCGGGAAGCTGTTCCCAGCTTTTGCCTTCCCCTCGGCCCCGCTCGCTGTCACCACTAGATGGGGCGAGGGACTCGCCTGACATAGCCCCGTGATGTTCTTTAGGGACCCCGAGACCGAGCACATGGCGCTTTGCCACCGCAGGAAACAGCCAGGCAGAACGCGGTGCTGACCTGCACCTCCACTGCAGCCTATAGCCTGCTCCACCAGCCCGGGGGCTGTGGGCTCTCCTTCCCACCTCAAGGCACAAAACTTCATTTACTCGAGTCAGAGTCCAGCTCCAAAACTGAAAATCTCCAGCCACAGCTCCCACAGAAAAGGCGCCAGGCTAGAAAGCTGCTGCATGCTTTTTCTTTCCCCACTCAGGCTGTAAACCACGCCAGAAACAGAAAAGTGGGGCCATGTGCTTTCCTTCTCACTTAAATGTGCAATCCTGGTTTTTTCATAGCCAGCAACTAAGCTAGAAAGCTGTAAACAGTCACGGATTGCTCCCACAGAAAAAGGTGCCAGGACGGAAGACTCTTTGCTGGCCTTCACTCTCCTATTGCAGCCTGTGAACTGCTATAAATGTTGATAAACTGCACTACCAGCATAGGCTAAGATCCCAGGTGAACTCACTGAGTACCAGGAGTTGCTTGAAACGGTGAAAAAAATGTGATTGTAAACTTAAATCAGAAGGCAAGTGCACAGCCCCAGTGTCAGTGCTGCACTTTGTAGGATGCACAGGGAAAGAGCAGGCTACGGCAGGCAGGTAAAGGCCGGCAACACCTTTCTGATCTGTCACCTATTGCTTTGGAGTTGTCACCAGGTGTTTTGGAGTTGTCACCAGGTGTTTTGGAGTTGTCACCAGGTGTTTTGAGTATCTGGGCTTATTTGGTGTCCTGTTGCATTTAGCTGGCTAGGCAAGTTCACATTGCCATCTGGTGCGCTGTTGAAAGGCTAGACGGGGAAGGACATGGCAGGAACAGCTGTTCTGTCACCTGTTATGTCGAAGCAGTCACCAGGCACTTTCAGTTTTGGAGCTCTAGAAGTCAGAGAGAGTGATTGGACACTGAGTTGGCTAGGCAAGCACGTAGCCTTTAGTGTTGGTGCTGCTGCTGAAAAGCTACGGGGGAAAAAGCAAAAGCCAGTAAGACCTTCCTGGCACCTTTCTGTGGGAGCACTCACTGGGTATTTTCAGTTTTGGATCTGTATTTAGGGAGAGTTGCAGATCCATGGTGCATTTAGGTTCTTCATCTTGACTTTGCAGCCTTTCAACAGGCTCAGGTGATAGTGATGATTAGGTGTTAGAGCTCTGGTTTGGGTGGGACTAGAAAATGGCCTGTCAATAGCAATAGCTGTCAGGGATGCCCACTCCTTTTGTGTAAGCTTTAGCTGGCAGCTCGATTTTTTCTTGCTGGCTGTGATTAGCTCTAACACCGTGGTTAGGTGTTAGAGCAGAGACAAAACTCTGGTTTTGTAGCTTTGGATGGGAATGCCAAGGGAAACTGAGGCCTAACAGCAGTTGGCCTTAGCAGTTCTTTGTGCATTTAGTTTATCTTTGCTTGTCTGTGCATTTTCAACACACCCATGGCCACCACTCCCGATTCCTGACAGCCCCAGGATGGCTGGGGACATTTCAAGAGCTCTGCTTGATTGCTCATTAATTACTAGGTAGTCATCCGGAGACTATAATCCGGAGCTGATGGTATTCCTGCACACCTTGTTAGTGTGGTTCACTAGGGTTGGAGGAGACTTTACTGCAGAATCATCTCCAAACCAGCTCTGCTTTGGTCTGTGGTTGGAGGACATCGTTCCCACCTGTTCAAGAGAGTCCTGAGTTATGTAGCTGGACTTGTTCTTGTATTCACTCAGGAGCAGCTATTTTTATTAGCTCTCATGGAGCCTGAACTACGGTCAGAAGGCTACAACACAAGAGTGTGATCCAGAATTTTAATGAGTATACACCTATATAACAGGAGTGTGTAGAAATACCCTCTTTGTACTGCACCAGTACCCAGAAAAATCGATTGGAGACTGGAAGGTGACATGTTTCTTGGCTACAAAAATGTAAAGCCCCTACTTAGTAATATGCTGCCTCCAGAGACATGGTCTTCAGAGTAAGGGCTCCCCATGTTCAGTCATGCAGTTACATGTGAGGATTTCTAGGAACACTGAATACAAAATATGTATCAAAGCATTTCTTTGTTAATTTATGGAACTTTTTTTTTGCTACGTGGCCTTATTTTTAGGAACTCAGCAGCTAGGAGTGCTTAAAAATTTCGAAGATTTTCACAGGTGAATAGAGAGACACTGGGACACTGGTGCTTCTGTTCATTTTCTTTGCATCCTAGGAAAAGACTGAAATAATGAATTTACATGGAAGCCTGCAAACAATGTAACATGTTTTCAAGCTCTGATCATGTCCTCAACATCCTTTCTACTTAAATATCTTCCCTAATAAGATAGAAGACAGAGCCCTCTTCTTGCGCTTGAGTCCTTAAATGTGTCTTTTAAAGGACACAGTGCAGAAGAGTGTTAAGTAGGGCAGAATTTGTCAGCCAGCAGAGGTGAAATTCCTGGTGCAACTAGTAGTGAGGATGAGGTTGCTATTCCTGGTAGGCACATGCACACACACTCCACAGATCCACATAAATGCATGGCCCCCACACAGATCTTCTACACAGACACACGCAGATCACTCCCATGATCCCAAATGGCATCAACTGCTGTCAGGGCATTGTAGCACCAAAAGTGATTCTCCTAAAAAATGCAAGGTCCTTAAGGGAACAACCTGCAGCATAATCTTACTGCTTGGAAAAAGTGAGATGGGCACAAAAAGTGATTTGATCTGCAGTCTTTGGTCCCTGTTCACTGGAAGAATGACTGGCTCTTCAGAAAAATGAAGAGAAATACAAAAGACTTATTTGTGCTGCTTGAAGACTCACTCTTAAAGCCTTCTCCAGCATTCTTTTGCCTGCAAATTAGTTAAATCAAGTGCTGCCCCTTGCAGAATTACAGCAGACAACACAGCAGGTGCATATGCCTTGAAACTGCATGTGGCAGTTGTTTCACATCACCAGAAGAAAGCCTATAAGCCTTTGTTAGATTAAATGACATCTGTGAAAAATGCTTTGTACTAAATGGAAATCTTGGAGTTGCGAGGCCTGTCTTGGAGCCATCACTTATACATTGTTTAAAAGACTGAAAAAATGAGGTCTTAACATGCAAAGAGGGATCACCTCACTTTATACAAGATCTCTTCTGTCTTTGAACTTTCAGTTCTCCTGAACAACTGGCTAAGATCATATTATACAGTTCTCAAGTTATCCATTTAAGTGATGTGGTCTTTGTAGTGTTTATAGTTTGAAATTTCATGATCAAGATGCCTGGT
The DNA here is from genome assembly GCF_030490865.1 of Poecile atricapillus. NCBI lineage: Eukaryota > Metazoa > Chordata > Aves > Passeriformes > Paridae > Poecile > Poecile atricapillus. The sequence goes on from NC_081249.1 coordinate 86,524,828, forward strand.
TACCTGCATGGCGTAGTCCCCTTGTCTTTTTATTTCTTTGGACCTTGCAGCTGGGGAAGAGATCCCCACAGGTTCTTGCTCCAGCTCAACTCTAGCTGATGCTCTAGAGTGAGCTCTAGAGAGTTCTTCCCTGGCTCATGGGCCAGCTACAGCCTCAGCCTGAGCAGATCTTGTGAAATGTCTGTTGGCAAGGATCATAGGATCATTAAGACTGGAAAACACTTCTGAGATCATCAAGTCCAACCTCTGACTGGCCATTACCTTGTCAGCTAGAACATCAAGTTATTTCTGGAACACCTCCAGGGATGGTGACTCCACCACTTTCCTGAACAGTTCATTCCAATGTTTAATAACCCTTTCCACAAAGAAATTCCTCCTGATGTCCAGCCTGAATCTCCCCTGGCACAACCTGTGGCCATTTCCTCTCATCCCATTGCTGGTTGTCTGGGAGAAGAGATCACTCCCCACCTGGCTCCAACCTTCTCTCAGGCAGCTGTAGAGGGTGAGGAGGTCTCCCGTGAGCCTTGTTTGCTCCAGGCTAAACAACTCCAGCTCTTGGCCACTCCTCATAGGACCTCTAGACCCTTTGCCAGCTCCTTTGCCCTTCTCTGGGCATGCTTCAGCACCTCAATGCCCTTCCTGAACTGAGGGACCCAGAACTGGGTCAACTCTTTTACTCAAAGAAGTAAAAGCAGCAATGTTTTTGGGGTATTGATCTCAGTTTCTTAAGATTGCAAACTCTTGCTGTGACTGGTGGAGTTTGGATGTTTCTGAAAGGGTAAAACCCGAGTCCATTAAATGGGAGGGGTATGAGTGGGCTAGTGTGGGGGCTCCTTGCTCTCTTTAAAAAAAAAAAGATTTAAAACCCAGATGAGGTCCTTTAACTACAAGGAGTGGGAGATTATCCAGAACCTCAGTCTGGAGTGAACTGATTCATTTTCTTTGTATCAGAACACAAAATTTGAGATGATATCTCAAAAAGGAAGCTCTCAAACAGGTCCCTTTATTTTAACTCCATTACTGTCTGGGTGCTTTAAAGCCTGGTGAGTCAGTCTGCCCATGTTGACCTAAAGTGAAGAACAATATGAATAAGGGAGCAAGGAAAACAGTGAAGAAAGGAAAGTTTTCTACAGAAGTAAAAATTGCTTTTACTCTTCAAAAGGCTCACTGTCACAGATTTTTGTCCTTTGTGATCAAATGAAATACATGTTCGTGGTTTCCTATGACAAAGGTCTGTAACAATCAAATCTTAGAGTTGAATATGTCCTTTTTTTTTCACAATTTCGAGCTAATTCAGAATGTCAGCAACAGAGGCATAGAAATTGCCTTCTTCATAGATAGTTTTATGATAAATGAATTTTTTATATCAAGTTGTTCATTTAAATACAGTAATACTCATTAATAATTCGAGTAACTAAACCAATAAGTAACAATACTGATTGTTTGCACTGTTCCTGCACTCTGTTTGACCTCTTATATTCTTCTCATTACATGGCCCTGTGGATTCTCTGGCAGGCTTCCTAGTTCTGTTGTTTCTGAAGAAAGACAGATGACTGGCGTTGATTGTCTTTGCTGGTCTTTTTTAAACTTTCTTTTTCCTAGCCTGCCCTGCTATGTTTACACTCTCCTATTTTCATCATTTAGATACAGCAAGCATTTTTCAAGGATGTCTGTATACACTACATTACTTTACAGATAAAGAAAATTGGTTGGTATTTCAAGTATTTCATGACATATGGAGCTGCAATACTTAATTTTTCAGAAGCAGAACTAAAACATATCCAATAAATATGGTGTTGAAAGCTTAGCAGTTAATTTACTAACAGTCTATGTGTGAAAAAAAAATAGGTCTTTCAGGTACTGAATAGTTTATGGTTTGCTCTTCTCAATAGAACAGTGTTACAATGCTTAAAATGACCTGATTTTTATCACTGCAGAAAATGAGCAACATTAGAAAGAATTTCCATCCATTCAACATGAAATGATACAGAATACCAACCACACTGTGGCCTCTTGCCAGCGAACATTCTGAGAAATACTTTCACTTGCAAACCTAAAAGCTTGCAGAAAACTATATGCCTTGGAAAAATAGAAAGCTGTGTGGGCAAATTTATCCAAAGCATGTAAACTTTAAAACATGCACAACACTTTTCAGAGATTTGTTGGCTTTTTAGATCAAGATGTTTCATCACAGCGCATTTGATCAATATGTTGTGGGAAAGCATATTTCAGATTATAATTTCCTGAGAAAATCACAGGCTAGTACATAGCCTGGGACTGCTCTGAGAGTGTTTGCCTAAGTCAGATGGAAGTTGGGGCTCTGATGCCATATCCACCTCTTGTAGGTAAAGAAATCAGGCAATAAAACGGGTATTGTAGTGTGTGGGGTGTGGTGAATTGTCAGTACGTCATCTCAGATGAAGTAATGACTTAGGAAGTACTTGCAGTCCTTGCTATGCAGTGTTAGGCAAATATAAAGTGAAGCCATAGAGCAGAAACGAGTAATTATGTATTACTCACTCTTCTGGAAAATCCAAAGCTTCACTGCTAAAAGCTGCTCATATTTCTCATCAACTTCCTGCTGATTCTCTGACAAAAAGGAAAACAGGCATGACTTAGATCCGTATTGACCAAGAATTTGAATGTCTCGGCTCCGCATTCAGACTGTACAGCAATCTGCATGCCAGATAGATATTGTTCAAATGCTTTAGTTTCTCATTTGTGACTGTATCTAGTGCCTAGATCCTGTACATACAGATATGTACCCAGATATGCTGGGCATGTTGGGACAGTGTAGGGATATTTGACTTGGCCTACCCAAGCTAATTGGGGTATTGTATGTGACTAGTCACAGCCTCACAGAATGCTCTGCTAGAGCAGTGTACATGCTAAACACTGAAAATACACACAGAAAATGAGTGGATTCAGTTTTGTTTGAAAAACTTCACATTGCCCTGGCCTGTATACGTGCCCAGTTGGAAAGAGAAAAGAGGGCAAGCACATTTAGTCTGATAAAATGGATTGACAAATTCAACTTTATTAGAAAGAAAATTAACTTGTGAAAAACATGTTTTCAATGCAACTCCAATCATCACTTTGACTCATCTAGAGAAAGAATGGAGCAGGGGGAAAGTATGTGTATATAAAATGGGATAGTAACAGAGAGCTACTTTCTGAAGTCTGGACAAAATGAGTTGAAGACATACTGATTTTCTGCTGTCCAAAAGGCATGTGACAAGATTCTACTCTGAAAATCAAGCATACTTCTGTATTTGCACTGCTTTGGTCTTGAAGTTGACACTGTTCCTCATTTCATAAAATTTCTAGCCAAGCTATGATATCCAGTTATATCTTTCCTTATGCCAATAAAAAGCGGGTCCACAGACTGGTTTAAGATTTCCAGTATCAAGGAACTTTTTGTGTGTCTTACTTGTAAATGCTGCTTAGTGTGAGGTTCATTATCCCTCCATGTTAAATCCCGATCTCTGTGCTTCTAGATTTATCCACTCTGGCTCCTAGTTTCTTAGTCACACAACTGAAAATTTCTTCATTTTCCCTCTCTACCAAAGGCACCTGGAATAGTTTCCTCCTTGCACTGGGATCTTAAGTATTATGCCTGTTTTGGTACTGATGTGCTCTTATCACAACAGTGCGACAATACAAAGAGGTCCTCTGGAATCAGCAATTTCACTAAAATAGCAAATTCAATAGCTTGTTTCCAGAGAAACAAGTACTTTTCAATTGTTCTAAACATAGTTTCTTCCAGAGTTTCAGTTTTCTGAAACTCTGAAATTTTATCTTTTTCTTTTCCATGCCTGGTTGTTAACAAGAAAACCCTCTTACCATCCTGCTAAAGCCACACTGCACTTAAATAAAGGGTGAGCTTCTGGAGCAATTCTGGATCCTGGGGTTGTTTGCTATTTCCTCCTCCCTTCTTAACTCTTTTTGCCTATTACTTAATACCTGTTAAAATAAGAGATGGGGTCTGAGGCACTTCAAATCTGCAGATATCTATGACGTAGTGTTAACTGTCTCTGACATCATTTCTACTAATGCAAGCAGCTTCCTTCACAGTGTGACTGCCCTCTTTGCAAACCACACACCTGCCACTCATCATTGTCACTGTAAGGCCACATCATTCTGGGAAGTTTTGTGTCATAGTTCTCACTAGTAACATAGTGGGAACAGTAGTTCCCACAGCTCCAGCAGCATCCTGGGAAGTTTCCTTTGTGTCCCATCTTGGTCATCAGAAAGGTTTTAGGAAAGATGAGTAGGTAACCTAGTTAGGCACAAGTATTTTTAAACATCTGCTGTGCTGATAGAAAGAATAATTTAATTTATTATTAAATTTATTGTTTAATAATAAATAAATGTGGCTGAATAATTAGCTAGAAGGTTGAAAGAATGTACTTTACCATTAAAGCTGAAATTGTTAGAATCTGGCTTTTAACAGGCATACATCAATTTCTACACCACATTGCTATAGTAGTCTCCATTTCCTCCTCATACTTTTTACCACTGAAGTAACTTCATGCCTTCTCTGCATTGCTCAACACCTTTTTCAGTGCCCCCAGCTCCTTTTCATGCTCCTAATTACTCCTGGAGTATACTCAGCTTCCTCTTCACATTCATCTTCTGTTTGGTTGAGAAGACAAAGTAGAAAGGAAATTGCCTGTTATTTCCCCAGGTTGCAGTTACAGACTGTTTTTGTGTGGCCTACCTTATTTTCTTTTCAGATTGGCTCTTTTTCCATTTCCTATGTAAGGGTGTGAATCCAATCCCCAGTTACTATAGATTATTTTGTTTCCTTGGTAATATAATCAAGAGTTTAGCCAACATGTCCAGGAAACTGATTCTTCCCCTGTGTTCAGTGGTTGGAAGACCACAATGAGATTCTGCATCCAGTACAAGAAAGGCACTGACAGACTGAAAGGAGTCCAGTGGAGGGTCACTGGGATGATCAGGGACTGGGACAAACCCGCAGAAGGAAGTAGTATCATTTAATTCAGCCTGGAGAAACAAAGGCTACATGGGAACATAATTTCAGTCTTCCACAATGTAAAGTGGGATTATAGAGAAGAAAGAGGCAGATTCTTCCTTGAGGTGCACAATGAAAGGGCACAAAAAAGTGGGCACAGGCTGTAATTTGGGAAATTCTGATTTAAGGAAGAGTTCACAGCATAGATGTTTAAGCATGGGAGCAGATGTCCAGAGATTATGTGGACTCCCCATTCCTCCAGATACAAAAACATGACTTCTTTGAAGCTAGCCTTGAGAGATTTGAGCACATAATGTTAGGAAGTTCCTTCCTATCAAAATTATTTTGTGATTCTGTATATTAAGTATTCTGAAACTTCTTTTCAGATTTACTAAAATTCATGAACAACAAGTCATTTAATAGGGGGAGCAGAGATGAGGGGAAAAAGTAGACTGACAGACAGATGAGCGAACAAATGAAGTAATGTTATCAGATTCCTTTCCCTAGAAATGTACTTGTCCTGACCACTGGCAAAAATGGTAGACCACTAGCCAGCACCATCCCTTGCCAAATGTTAGTGTCTGCAGTAAGAAATCCAGATTACCATTACAGGTAATTATCATTACAGGAGTTTCCTGTAGTGCCATTCTGAAGGCAGCTGTAGCTGTATTGGTGTGTTTTTACCTGTCCTGGCCCCCATGCAGACATGAAAAAGCAGTCTGTTATGATTACTTCTGCTGTGTGACATGTCTACAGGACACCTTTGCAGAATCAGGAAATAATTAAGCAGTGGCAAATACTAACAAGTTGAAACATTAGGGAATCTTTCGCCAGTGACATGATAATCAAAGAGGTAAGCTTTAATGAAACAATCATATAGGCAGGAACCGGTTTGGCTTGCAATACCTCACAGAGCTATGTGAAATATGAGAGCTTTCCAAAGCTATTGTTTGGGAGTTCAAGGAGTGTGAGAGCAGACAGTATTGAGGAAATTGAACGTATGCAAATTTTATGTAAATATCTTTTGTTAGATGGTGATTGAAGCCGTGGAGGAGGAGCACCATTTCAGGCCAGTTTAAAAACCAGGGACAGGCTGTCAGCTCAGGATCAGTCTCTCTATTTCTCCATGCACAAACATGTGGTCAAGGATTCTTCTTGGTATTCTGTCCTTGAACTGGTTTCCCATAGTGTCTTCTGAAACGTAAGTGGTCACACATGCTGTGTCTTTATGATAACATTTTATTGTATTTTCCACCAGCTTATTTCTTCTGAGGCACTGCTATATAATAAACAGGATATTTGAGACACAGATCCTTAAATGTGCTGATTTGGAAGTAGATGACATTGAAGGATGATTTGGAATGGTGCTCTCCATCATAAAACTGCTGTGAAATCTAGTGTGGATGACAGAAACCTGGAACTTGAGTAGCTGAAGTGGGATGTGCATGGGTAAAGTGGCAAGGAGACTCAGGACTAGACTAACAAGTAATACTAATAATTAGGATTGATATGCATCAGCAGCACAGAGAGAGGCCAGACAGTGGCTGGAGCTAAGACCATGCTGAATGGCAAACACAGTACAATTAGTATTCATATTAGCACTGTCAGTGTCCACACCTTTATACAAACAGAAGATTTCAGCCACAGTATTCAAAAATCCACCAACATTAGAGCTTAAACCCTCTTCTCAAAAATTCTAAAGGAAAACACTGTGAAAAACAGCTTAGCTTCCTCCAATACACTGTTCATTTTAATACTTTTCATTTTGGTCTTTGAATTTCATGCAGCCCGAACTGGGCAAGTGGAAATAGAAATAAGGCAATATAAGCTGGCAAATCTGTGGGAGGAAAAAAGGGAAAGGATCAGAAGGAAAAGATTGTGTGAATCATGTTGTGCTACAAAACCAACTTGTGAATTCTGTCATACATTATTTGGAAAGAGTTGTTTGGGTAGGAAACTGTTGGACAGCAACAGAGTTTTAGACAAACATAGCAAATATGAAGAAAGGTTTTTTAGAGGAGTACTTTGGGGAAGGAAGGCTGCCCTAATTATAGAGAGAAAAAGTGTGAATAAATAACTTCAGTGGAAGAAAACAAAGAGAACAGCACAGGGAGAAGCATGGAAACAGAATTGAGGATGCAGATTAGATTGAGCAGTTCCTGGAATTTTCTACAAAATGGAATAGCAAGATCACTTCTTGTGCATAAAATAGATTGAATTGTGTCAGTTCTTATCTGAGAGATATCCAGAGAATGACAAATTTAAAGATTGTTGCAACCCTTAACTAGTATTTTTCTTGATCCCAAGAAGAAGCTAAATATCGCTCCTCCTTATGGGAGGCTGCAGAAGTTTAAGTACACACCCAGGTAATGGGAGGACAAATGCAACTATGCTTTAGCCACTTCAGCAACTGGAGCTGTGTAAGGCTGTGTGAGAGGTGCAGTATCATGTTGGGTAAGACGCTGCACAGAAGGATGCCAGTCCCTCAGCTCAGAAAGAATTGTGAGGGATTGAAAAGTTGACATTTGTATTTTCATAGCATATTATTTAAAATCCACTGAAAGAAATTTAAATCCTTCCATTGGTTTGGGCAACCCTTGGATCATGTCTTCCTTCACACCTATGGCACTTCTGTGGTATTTTCCTCTCCTGTTTGCTCTGAGTTTCCTGCCTGGCTGAACTTTCTGATCTGGTCTTACAGGCAGTATGTGCTGCTGGTCCCATCGGTTGTGCGGAGTGACGCTCCACAGACGGCATGTGTGCAGTTACACAACCTCAGCGAGCCCCTGTCCGTGAGCGTTGTCCTGGAATATGGCAGTGTCCAAAAGACCCTCTTTGAGGAACCCATGACAGAGAATGACTTCTTCAAGTGCAGCGAGTTCAAGGTATTTTGTCTTTTGAAACTACTGAAGAGGGTGTAGTAGCTGGAAATAATTCTGATTGCAACTCTCCTTGTCAATGAGGGAAAGAAGACAAAGTGTTTAAAAACTGTTGGAAAGGCTGACAAAATAGGGGGAAAAAAAGACCTATGGACTGTAGAAGGGAGCTAGAGAAAGACTTTCCATCTCGATTCACAGAGTGAATAGAAAAAAGCTTTAGATTGTCATCACAGTTGTGTGCTCCTTATGGAACTGTTTAAGTATCAAGCAGGAGAACTCAGAGGCATTGCAGTTATTCCCTTTCACATGACCCTGCAAGATCTGCACACACAAGAGTCCCCAGGTGAGGTCTTCCAGAATGCAGCAGGAGAAAACACTTCAGAATTAAAGGTATATGCCTGTGGCAAGCTGCATTTAAGAAGGAAATGCATAGGACAGGGCACAGCTTCAAATCTTATTACCTGGTGACAGATTATGGGCCTTCCACGGGAGAAATTCACAGAAATTATCTCACTGACAAAGGTGGGGCTTCTCATGACTTTCCATAAGCCATTTATGACTCAACTAACAGTATCTTAGTCTAAAACCCTGCACATCAGGGAACCTCAGCATGTCTCATTTACCACTTTTCCTCTGGGGCTTTGTTCCTTTGCAGGTTCCTCCTGCTACTTCTGATCCCCTGGCATTCATTTCCTTCTCAGCCAAAGGTGCCGGAGTTGTCTTAGCTGAGAGAAGATCAGTGGCGATTCAGAATGTGGATGGTGCTGTCTTCATCCAGACAGACAAACCCTTCTACAAGCCAGGACAAACAGGTAGATGAAGGGTTTGAGTCATCTAGAGAAGTGAGAAATTGAGGGCAAGGGTGGGTCAAGGATGACAGAAACTTACTCTTGTGGAATAAAAACCTCATCTGAGTTTGGGATCATCAAAGTTAGTGAAAAATAGAACCAACTCACAGCAGCACAACGAAGTAGTAGAATCCATGTGTTTGTACTTAGTTAATTTCATTTACAGGATCCCGGGTTCTGTCAGGTTTACTTGAGGAGAGTCGCATAAAAAGTATCCTTAAAAATACAGAAAATATTAGGTTAAGTTTGGAGCTGATAAAGTTAATATAAAAATGAAGCAAACGCCTCATTTCCTGTCAGCAACTCTTTCTCCTTAACGGTTGATCTATTTCAAAGATTGTAAATTATTCCATTACAATATTTAAATGGCAGTACTAGTTGTGGTAGAGCTATCTCTTTAGCATAATTATACTTCAATGCTGCACAGAGTCTACACTTAGAAGAAAGACAAATTCTTCCTTCTCTCAAAGAAGAAAGAATTCCTTCTCTCCTTCTCTCCTTCTCTCCTTCTCTCCTTCTCTCCTTCTCTCCTTCTCTCCTTCTCTCCTTCTCTCCTTCTCTCCTTCTCTCCTTCTCTCCTTCTCTCCTTCTCTCCTTCTCTCCTTCTCTCCTTCTCTCCTTCTCTCCTTCTCTCCTTCTCTCCTCTCTCCTTCTCTCCTTCTCTCCTTCTCTCCTTCTCTCCTTCTCTCCTTCTCTCCTTCTCGCCTTCTCTTCCTCAAAATGATTTTTTCATTGAACTGATTTGTACAAACAGGTGGGTTTTGTAGGAAATATTCCAAAGAACAGAGTTCTTCAATAAGGATTAAAGGCAGTAAATTGCATTCACTAATGAGGTTGCTTCAGTCCAAGTGGGTAATAATTAAAGATATTTCAGCTGACATTTATATTTGTTTTATTTTTTCACTGGCTAAGACACTCCTTTCATTTTCCCTGGATGCTCTTTAGTTTTCCAAAAAAGCCTGGGCAAAGCTGTGTATTGAAAATGATTTATCACTGCTAATAAAATAAATTATAGAGGCATCAGCATGTGACACTTGGAGATCTGACACTTGGTGCCAGGTTGATAGTTGGACTAGACAGTCTTGGAGGTTTCTTCCAGCCTTGATGATTCTGTAATCCTTTTTTTGTCCTGTGTCTTTTTCAGTGATGTTTCGTGTGATCACGTTGGACACCCAGTTCAGACCTGTTCAGGAGACGGTGAGTGTGAGTGATAGCCAAAACTTTTCAAGTACCCTCTTGAGGTACCTCTTCACTGAGACTCTCTCACTTAGATATTGAATAAGAAGGGCCTGGAATATGCTTCCTAATAGATTTTATATTTTGTATTTTTTGTATTTTGTATATTTGCTGTGACTCCTTACCTTTGCATTCCATCATTTCCCTGTCTTTGTGGAGGGCAAGGCTCTGAAAGCACTTGTGGAAATCTCTCACAGCACACATATTTTGTAGTCCCAGATATGTAGAAAACGACTGGATATTTTTGCAGAAAAGATAAATTCACAAACAGGTTGTCCTGTTAAAATTATCTCTTTATTTACTTTATTTATCTCATGAGTTGTAAATTGTTTGCTTGCCCAGCCTTCTCTGTCCACAAAAAGGTGTTCACAGCTTTCCTTATGTTCTAGTGTTTATCAACCTCTGCTGTTAGATTATTGTTTTGATAAATTTTTTTCTCTCCCTTTATTTCCTCCTCCAGTATCCCAGAATCATCATTGAGGTAAGAGATACAACATGAAATTAAAGCACGAGTTCCTTTGGAAAGACTATGCTCCATCATTCCCCATAGAGTCAACAGCTGAGGGAAGCTCATCCAGAGCACACCATTTAGAGCCAATGGATTTGAGGCTGAGCAGTGGCAATATCCTCTATCAAGCACCAGAGGAGAAGAAATCAGCAGAACTGGAGCTGTTAGTCAGAGACAGAGTGGGGTTGCTGCTCTGCCTTTCATTAGAGTTCAAACAGGAGTGTTCTGTCCAGGCTTACCTTGGGTGAACTACAGCAAATAACTGGGGAAATAGCCTCATTCTCTTACACAGGCATAAGAATGGTGACTTTCTGAAATGCCATGTTCTCATGGGGATGGGTTAACAATGAATCATCTTCTACATTTCACATCACTACATCTCCCAGCGCTTTCTGAGAGAGGCCAGCATAATATTCCTGCCTTACAAAGGCAGTTGAGTCAGAAAGATCTGTGCTATGAGTGTCATAGATAGGCAGCCTGTGCCCCATATGCAACCTATGTCCCAATCAGGAACTGTTTCTGAATGATCTGAGGCCATCTGTCAGTGCAGCTAATTCCCAGTTAAACATAAACTTAGGTTTGTTAAATCCACAAGCAGAGATGAAAAGTCACGTCATCAGCCCCAAAGCGCTCTTAGCCTGTGACACATTTAGGAAATATGTCAGAAGACAGGCCTCGAAAGAAGGCAAGAAATGGTGATAAATGTTTTCCTATAACTCTTCCAGGATCCAGAGCAAAACAAGATCTTCCAGTGGCTGGAGGTGACATCCAAGCATGGAATTGTCCAGCTCTCCTTTCCACTAATCCCAGAGCCTATTCTGGGGTCCTACCAAATTACTGTGGAAAAGAAGTCAGGTGAAAAAGAGTACCATTCCTTCAGAGTGGAGCAATATGGTAAGCAAAGGCTCATAAACTACCCTGTGCTAGCAGTGAGGCTCTGCCTAAGTCAGATAAAAGCTACTAGTGCACAGTTTAAGTCCTTTGAATTCTCTGTGTCATGCCTGGAAAAGAAAGACAAGGAGAGAGCTGGGTGGACTGGTGCATGAGAAACAGGCCTTTCCCAGCTGTGTTGTCATTATTGCTGGTGACCTGGGATAAAAGAGAAGTTGAAGAGAGGAGGTGTCAGCAATCTATTTGATTTTATTATTTCACTTAATCTGTTGCCTTTCTCCTTCACTGCAACTGGATTGCATAATAACTTTTGTTCTCCAAGGCTGAACTACTTTGAGACATTGGCATTACTCATTTTTCTTTAAGAAAAGAGATTAAAGTGATTTATCATGGGTTTTGCTGTGACTATTATAGTTATTAGTATCATTATTATTTAATTTTAAGGAAGTTACTCATCTTACCACTGAAGGTTACTTTTTCTATCGTAACATACTACAGCCATTTCCTAGTTAGGATCTTCTTTGATCCATTTCCTCCGCCTTGTTGGTGAAAATGTCTTTGCCAACTGTTTTTTTACTGCCTTACACACACACACGCACATACACATACCTGTGAATGGCACACAATTGCTGATCAGTCATATTCACATTCCATTCTCAGTGCTGCCAAAATTTGAAGTGACAACCACTGGGCCAAAGGCAATTTCTTTCTTTGATGAGGAAGTCAGGGTGAACGTTTGTGCCACGTAAGTATCAGAGCTGAAGACAGCACGATTGTGCATAACAGATGGTATAGGCATTGGATGGTGGGCTGTGCTGGGAAGCAGAGACCCTGCTGCTGGTTCAGAATCTGGCTTTGAGCAAATCCTTTAGCTATGACTTTCATGATATAAAATAGGATAACTCTTTTCCCACTACATAGCAGAATTAAAACTGGGAGAGTTTGTGTGTGTCCAAATCAAGCACTTCCTACTTGCTAGCTGTTGTGTTTTATTATTACAGAAAATGAGAATCTATCATTAAAATTGCTGTGCTGTGATGCTGCCAAAGTGCAGGGTGCCAGGAGCTAAAAGGGTGAATAGGGTTCTTCTGCAATATGTTCTGCCTTGTGTAAGACCAATGAGAAAAAGCTGCAGGGAATGATACCCTGAGTCCAACCCTCCTTTCCAGCTTCATTCTTCTTTAAAGAATGACTGCACCAAAACAATGGTGAAGCAGGGCTTTTCTAACAAAATGGCAGAAACAGCCTATAAATAGTAGAAGGGAATTCTTCTAAGGCTGACTGACTCCCAACTGCTCTTCTGTCTGTGCTCTGGGTACTGCGGAGGGATTTAGAGTCATCATTGCTCTGCAACTTTTGCAGGTCTCATATTAAATCCACGTGATTGAATTCCCATGTTTCTGCCTCTCCTAGGTACACTTATGGCCAGCCAGTGCAAGGGAATGCCCGAATAAATGTGTGTCAGCAGCGCTTTTATAGTCCACTGTGTCAACAAAACCGGAAAAAAAACTGTGAATCTGCCACTGGACTGGTGAGATACATGCTACATAACAAGTCCTTTCTTCCCTGTCAGCTTTACTACCCATGTAGCACAGAATTAGGTGGCATCATTAATTTCCAAGGGAACACCAGAAGGACAGTCTCAGTGGTGTGTTTTTCTCACTCACACACAATGCTGAGAGAACTCACTAAAAGACTGATTTTTCCCTCAGAATGAATCAGTAGGAAGGAGGGAAGCTTATGAAACTGTAAATTTGTAATAATTTCTGAAACACTGGGGCTGTGTTCTTATCAAATCCAATCAGAAGATCTCTGTTGGGAGTCTTTGAGAACACTTAATATTAAACAAATGAATAATTTGTCAACTAGCTCAGACTCACTGTGTTGTGGTCACAGAGCACAAGCATTATGCAAGATGGGTTTAAAAAGGAGCATGAGCATAGAGAACACTAGAGGGGATAAGGAGAGAAGTTCCAGGTGCTAGAGTAAATGATATTGAAACAGTCATCTGGGATGGGAGCTGGGGAGCAAGAAATGTAAGGTAGGTGGGGAGCTATTCAGAGACCCACTAATATATAATGAGGAGCAATTTTGCAAACCTTTAGAAAAATGTCTTTTTCCCTTTGTGCTGCTATTTCAGCTGGGAAAGGATGGCTGCCTGAGCACTGTCATCTCCATCAAAAAACTCCAGCTTTACCGCAGCTATGCCATGATGTATGCCAGCCTCAATATAGAAAGCATCGTCACTGAAAATGGGACAGGTAACACCAAGTGGATGTTGGGAGTAACTGATTAAAGCTAATGCATGGATCTTCCTGAGAGGAATCCCCTGGATCAGCATCTGTGTGGTGAACAGGCAGCAATTATGGTTTTCTTTGCATAGCTCTCCCTCCAGAGCATCCCCACTCCATACAGCTTATCAAAAGGAACAGCTTTCTGCTAGTGTCTGATTTCTGTTTCCTCTCCTTTATACTGGGTGTGTCTCACAGGTATCCAGATCAAGGCCTATGACTATGTTTCAGTCAACCAAGAAAATCACCAAGTGCAGTTCAGGAATATGGATTCCTATTACAAGAGGGGAATTCCTTACCATGGTGAGGTAGGTACATGAGAGGATACGTTTAGGCCCAAACTCCCTGAGATCCAGCATTATGATCTCTGTGTTGCCCCATGTATGGCTGTCACCTGAATGAGCTGTCAGCTTCCCATGATAATGCTGCATAACAGTGACTGCACAGTTCTCTTGATACTCCTAGAGAAAAAAAAAGAAAATTGTATCACACCTGGCACGTCAGGGTCTCTTTTCTGCTATAGTCAGAGGATGCCTAAAAAGTGAGTAAGTGGAAGGTCACATAAGTGGGGAACAGGAGTCTTCAAGAAAATTCTTCAGGAATGGTTACGCCTAAACTAAAGGTAGAATTCACCCTGTGTTGAATCACACAATCCCAGGGATGTTTACTTATAGCAGTATAGATGTTGGAGCATATTCCTGCTTCTTAGCAACCTACACATGCAGGATAAACCAGGCACAAAAAGGACAATGACCTGTACAGCATCATCCTGACAGGCCATGCACACAGTGGGTGTGCACAGATGTGTAGGAGTTGAAAGGTGCTACTGAGCTCCACAGGTTGCCTGTGGCCATGAAGTCATCTGGTTATTTTAGCTGTGTTAATCAATGTTCTTCAATAAAAATTCCTCCTCCCTTTGTGACACATAGGTTATGCTGCACTGATGGGAATTTCCCACTGATGGGAATTTTCCTGTCACAGAACTCCTGCTCCCTCAAAATACTGAGGAGCATTTGCCTCTTCAATGCATTTCACTGCTATTTCTACTACTACTATTTCTACTCCCTGCAACAGTCCTCAGTGTTTAAGTGAACATCCTCTGGTAAACAGAGCTTTTCTTTTGTTATTGTTCTTTTTTTTTTTTCCTGAATCCCTTTGGTATTCGTTGTGTTCAGATCACTGTGACAAGTGTGGATGGTGAGCCTGTTGCCAACAGCACTGTCCTGCTGGAGCTCAATGGAGATTATCTGGCCAGCTATTCTACCAACAAAAATGGCACTGCTGCTTTTTCCATTGACACCTCCAACTTCTTTGATCCCAGTTTTAAGCTGACAGTAAGTAAACACAGGCTACAGCCTAATTCATTAATAAATACTTCATGGGAGAGAGGGTATAGAAGGAACACCTGCAAACTCTGTGAAAATCATATGAGAAAACACCTCAACGCCTCAGAAGAGGCACACTGCATCCCAGCTGTGGCTCTGAGTTGTAGTGATCTTCAGTCCCACCCTGCTTTTCTCTCCCCTTTAGAAGCTCTTTCTGCATTCATCTTCCATCTCTTTATTCTGTGTATTAGAGGACCTTCCTCAGACACTGCACTGCCTTCCCCATCTAGCCTTGGTGCGTGCCAGCATCTTTCACTGCTGCTGACTGCTTCCCTGCATTTCTGCTGGCACAAACTCATGCCTGTTATCATCACATGGTCCTCTTGTATTGTCATGCCTTTGTTCTGGTATGATGGAAAGAGCTGAGAAAAATTGTGTCATTTAGTACAATGCCATTCTAATTCAGTGTAAGTCCCAGCAGTTTATGTAACTGGTCCCAAGCCTGAAAAGAAACTGAAATAACCCCCCTATTGCAATGTGCCACAGGCATCTGGATGCCTACAAGTGTCCAGAAGGCCACTCACTCTGCACTGGTGAAACAAATTTTTCACACACAGTCTTACTCATGGCTTAAACAGCCTCCCAATTCAGTTTCCCAACAGAATATTTTACAGAAAAGATGTCTTTGCCTCTCACCTGCTCTGCATTTTCTTTTCTTCCATGCTGTTGATTCCACATGTATGGTTTACTGTTTTGCAGGTCAAACAGGCACCAGATGAATGTGCAGACTTTATCTGGGGGATTGATAATGAGCCCAAAGCCTCGTTCCTTGTCCGGCGTTTCTACTCACGGACCAACAGCTTTCTGAAGATTGAGCCAGTGACAGAGGAGCTCAGCTGTGGCCAGCAGCAAACAATCAATGTTCATTATGTCCTGAACAGAGAAGGCTACAGCAATGCCACACACACAAACTTCTACTATGTAGTAAGTCCTAATGTTACGCCTAAAACACCTTTTTTTCACCTTCTCTCGAACACCCTGTAAGGCAGAAATCTCATGATCAGACAGTGGTTATGGATCAGGGCTCAACCTGATGTCCTTCAAGGCTTCTCAGAAGAATACTCAAAATCAATTATTTCATGGTGGAAGGGAGAAGGTGCTTTTGATTCCCTTTCATGAGATTTTTCTATTCCCAGGTGATGACACAAGGAAAAATTACTCTCAGTGGCCAGAAGCAAGTCAGCATTTCTGGTGGTAAGTTCCAGACAATACTACTCATACTTCAGAGCATCGTAAGTTTTGCAAGTGATGAAAGCAGAAAACTATGGCTAAATCAGGTACAAGTTCCTAAAGCCCCATGACCTGTTACTTCTCACAGAATCATTTTCTTTTGCTGCAGCATCTAGCCAACCCCCCATATCATAATTAATTTTATCTTATTAATAGAAAGATATTTTTTTGGGGGGGACCAAACACATGGAATGCAACCTTCATCTGTTTTATTGTATTATTTTATAATGCCAAGGAGTATTTATGGTCTCACAGTTATTGTGTGACATCCTAGTCTTCACCAACTAGAATAATAAGGTTTTAAGGTTTAGAATAATAAGTGTCCCACTTGAAAGGGATATTTAGCAGCCAGCTCTTGAAATTCATTGTTTTTCAGAAATCTCCAAATACCCACAAATGACAGTGATCCTGACCTTCATTCTTTCATTGTTAAAAATAACTTTTCTTGCAGAACCTGGTCTATTTGCACACTTCAGGAGGTGGTTTAAGTAAGCCTCTCTCCATACATAGGACTTGTTTTCATATTCATTTGTTGGTCTTAAGCTTAATTCCCTGTCCACGCACTTGTGGTTTTCATTCATGTAGAGAAGAATTTCATATTTCTTAGTGTTAAGGGAACTCTCTTTTAACCCAGGATATTGCTCTATTTCCTCTGGTGTAGGAGGTTCTAGTTTAAAGGCAATGTTATGCTCTTCTCATAGCAATTGTGCACAGATTTCCATGTTTAACTTCTTCCCAGAGCAGAACTCTCTCTGCAAAGCACCCTGGTCTCAGCATCCTCCAGCTTGTATCTGTTACCTTGCTGATGGGAGCTGTCCCTCAGTCACTGAGAGATGAATCTCCCAATATCCAATTCCCTGGGTTTTAAAAGTGCTTATAGGTTACAAATAAATATGTGGTCCTTCCACCAAAGCTGATGTTTGCCTAAGCTCTTTTGCTGGCTTGTCCTCCCCTGATCCATGTCCCTTCCACAGCTCCCAGAGGTACGTTTTCCATCACACTGACTGTCACTGAGAAGCTTGGCCCCAGCGCCAGATTGCTGCTCTACACGGTGCATCCTCATGGAGAGATAGTGGCTGACAGCTCCAGGATACACAGTGATATATGCTTCAAAAACAAGGTGGAAACCTTTGCTTTCTTATTAAGGGATATATCAGGGTTTGCTGAAAAAGGGTCAGGAAACGATCTCAAGAGCCCTGCACTGGGGATGGCATTTAGGAATGGAAAAGGCGCAGGTATGTCTGGGATCACGAGAAGCTGTCCCTGGAACTGGCACATATGGTCAGGCTCAGACAAAACTCTTCACACAGTGGAGAGAGAAGGGTGGCTAGGGGATTATGTGAATTTTTACGAACGGATCTGGAAAGGCCATCTAGCGTTAGGAGCTTTGTCCTACAGACAACAGTGAGTGCCGGTGGAAGGGGAGATTTACTTCTCTGTGCCAGTCCAACTCACCTTATTTCCGTGGCGTTGTCTTGGATGTTCTGATTTCCAGGTCCAGCTCAAGTTCTCTGAGAAGCAGGGTCTCCCGGGCTCTAAAGTTGGACTCCACCTGGAAGCTGCTGCCAGCTCTCACTGTGCCCTGCGAGCAATTCAGAGCATCTTTCTTCAGTCTGGGCAAGAGTTATCTGCCGAGAGTGTAAGTCACATCCCCAGTCCTGTGTTATTTTGAGCAAGGAACAACTCAGTTCCTACCTGATGTCTCTGCTGCTGACTGTATTTTTATTTTTCCTCTGGAAACAGACATCTGTGTTTAAAGGCAGGACTAAGGCAATCATATACTTCAAAGACAGAAACGGATGGCACAACACTACTTTTGGGAAGCATGGCAGTGTAACATATACCCCTTATAAGAATATGCCTTATGTAAATCCTTGACAGCTTATTTCCTCACTGTAGAGTGATTATGTCAAAATTGCATTTTTACAGCTCAGGTACGCCTTGGGCTCAGAACAAAAGCTGTGGATGACAGCTAGTGTCTTGTAAAATTCATCTTCTCTTTGCTTAGCTCAAGAGTGTACCTCCATGCTTTCTGCTCAAGTTCACTTCACAAAACCATTGTGGCTCAGAAGGAACAGGGTACAGTTCAGGCCAAATTGCTTATTCATCTCTAGGTAGACATCACTAGTTAAGCCAAAGTCTGCAGGATTGCTCAGGGACCACCATAAACATTGAATATCTGTGATTTTGCACCTGCCTGAGACCTTCCTTGTGCTTACACTAGTCATTCTCACCTCCAGGTGTACTACCAGCTTGGTGGGGGTGATTTATATGGCTATTACTACAATGGGCTCAAGCTGGACGATGACAGGCCACAGATGTGTACCCCATCCAAAACCATCTTTTCTGATGGCTTGTACTTTGAACCTGTGAATGTCAGCCGTGATGGAGATGTCTACAGGATTTTCAGGGTATGTGGTCTGTGTGGGAGGCTCTTTAAGTGGGAGGGATTCCAGAACTCATCTACATTAGCATTCAACTTTCTCAGGTGGTGGTTCTTGCTGAGAGAAGGCAGCTGATGCCTGAAACTGCCTGAAGCCTCCAATCACCCAATTTCTGCCTTTTTTTCCTCATCACTTACTCAGGAGGTCTGAAAATCACTGCTAGAAAATAACTGGGATGCTGCCCATAGTTCAGCAGACATTTCGTAAGCAGGACCATGGCCTTGGCTCATGACTTCAGGCCTTTCCTGTACAGATCTGTGTCTGTGGTTCAGGCCACTTGGTTCCTGGTACACTGGGCTCCACTGCCCATTGGCCCTGTGCCCTAAGGCCAACATCAGACTCATCATCACTGCTCTCTGCAGAACACAAGGTGTCACTGCTCCATAAGAAATACACAGAGGTTGGTGAGGTGAAGATATTCAAGGCTGAAAGAATGGGATGAAATGGGATGAGGGAGGGGAGAAATGAAAATGAAAGGAATGATTATCAGTGATATGCACTGGCAGCTAGTGAATGCCCTGAGTGATTTGATAGATTCTTTCTCATTTAGGATATGGGTCTGAAAGTGTTCACCAACTCTGTGCTACGGAAACCAGTTCTGTGCAATGAGGAGAGACCAGATACGGAAACTTACCCTTCTCACTACTCTGGCGCCAATCTCAAGGCCTTAGGTAAAAGAAAGTTCATCCTGTATCTCCAGCCTCAGTCTACCTGGTCTTTAAAACTGTTGCCTTTATAAAAAAACAGTCATTATTCTGGAGGGTTTTGGGAAATAGGCCTGTGTGTTCCATTTTACATCCTGTAATCTCCTTCAGGCAGTCCTTGCAGTAGAATCAATTTTGTTTCAGGTGCAGGTGCATATAGAAAAGATGGGAAATACTGTGATGCTGCTTCTTTTATAAACTGATATTTGCCTTTTCAGGGCTTTTCAGGTCAGAACCTTTCATCGAATCATAATTCAATTAAATATTTAAAAGTCAAGACTTCACACAGCATGTGGCACACTCAGCACATAGTCTCCAAAGCCTTTATAGATCAGCAAAAGTTATTATTATCTCTCCATCAAGTCAGATTGACCAGCAAAAGAGCAAAAGTAGCAATCATAAGTTGCCACAAAATAAAGTGTTATTCAACATTAGGAAAACGTTCTTCCTCATGAGAATTCCAGTACAGTGGAAGAGAATCTCCAGGAGGTTTTGGAGTCTCCATCACTGCTGGTTTTCAAAAGTGTGCTGCACAGGAAACAACCTGAACTGCCTTTGAAGTTAGTCCTACTTCAATAAGTTGGACTAGAGAATTACAGGGCTTGCACCCAACATAGATTTTCTTTTTTTTTTTTTTCAATGATTCTGTGATTCTAAGTCACTGTAAAGCTTTTATAAGCTTTGATGACAATACTGGCTGCTAGTGCCCACTGGCAAATCAAAGAGAGGTAGTTGAAGAGGATGGGGAACACACTTTCCTAACTGAATGACAAGACCTTTCAGAATGAAATGAAGTGAAATATCTTGTAAAATAGCTAATATTTCTGGTATTTTCCCACGGGAAAAGAGAATGAATAAGAAATTGTTTCTTTGCATATCCCCATATTTCTTCAAATTTTCCCTGTTATATGAGGGGATGGGAAATCAATAAATGCTCAAACAAGATACTTAGTGTTTGTTTGTGGTGGTGAAGCATATCTGACAAGTTCAGATTCTTCTCACATGACGTCTCCAATGCTATCCTTTAACCATATCCCCACTTCTAGGTGAGGCAGCAATTATTGGTGGGGGTGGTGGTTTCAGCAGTGTTCGGAAATACTTCCCTGAGACCTGGATTTGGGAACTGGTGGACACTGAGTAAGCATGTTTATCTTCACTACTTTCTTCCTTTTTGAGTTGATTCATTTAGCTAAAATGGACTCTGGGAAGGAACCACAGAATATATATTTGCTTTGTAGATGTGGGTCTACTTTTCCTGTCTTGATCAATGACAATTGCAAACAAATATTCTGTGCTCTGTTCCCTGTCATTCTGATGGGGAGAAATAAATAAGGGCTAAGAGTGAAATAAAAGTATTTTTTTAAGGAGAGAGAAGGAGCTTGTTATTTTTCATCCAAATTTCAATTCAGCAGCTAAAAATTCAGTTTATTTTATTTTCTTTCAGGCTATCACAGCTTCTGCAATGAGAATATTTCCATCTTAACTATGCCTTCAGATGTTGTTCTAGAACATTAATCTAAATTTATTGATTCTAATCTGTGTGGTTGGGCATTCTGGTTTTTCAACAATTAGTATTTCTAAATTTAAAGTGTTGAGTATTTAAGTGCTTTAACATGTAGTTAACCAGCACCTTTATCTTTACTTCAAGCATTATAACATTATTTTTAATATATGGAAAGGTGTCTTGTAGAAAGTGAGATGAAAACAGAAGTTCTAACACAAGCAGAAAACCTGTTCTATTTGTCTTGAAAAATTCCAGACATCATTTCTCATTCTTTGTTTCTTATTCTCTTCAGTTCCAGAGGAGAGGTCAATGTGTCTTACACCATTCCTGACACCATCACAGAATGGAAAGCCAGCGCTTTCTGTGTGCAGGATGATGCTGGGTTTGGCATCTCCTCACCCGTTTCCCTGACAGCATTCCAACCATTCTTTGTGGACCTCACCCTGCCCTACTCTGTCACTCGAGGAGAAAAATTTAATTTAATAGCCAATGTCTTCAACTACCTCAACAAGTGTGTCCAGGTATATCAAGTTCCTTTTTACTTCCTATGTGGTTTGCTTGTTTCCCACAGATCTTTTTGCTCTTGAAGGAGGAACCTCAGCAGAGGGTCTGGGTACTGTGCTGTGCCTAACACAATAAATACTGAGTAATGCAGCAGCCTCCTTTGCTCTGCAGCCTGATTTTAAGGTCATTCTCTTTCATTTGTAATCTTGCTCCTTCTTTCTTTGTCTCAGATCAGTGCCATACTGGGACAGTCAAGTGACTATGAGGCAGAGATCCTTTCATCGGAGGGCAACACAGCAACGGTGTGTGCCAATGAAAGAAAAACATATATTTGGGCTGTTAGCCCCAAAAAGCTGGGTAAGTTTGTCTTTTTGCCACCTTGATATATCCCTGTTTGATCTTTCTACTCCCACCCTTTAAGACAGCATTAACAATCCACAAGCAGGTATTTCTGGACAGCTCCATCAATTGCTAATAATTTGCTAATAATTTTGGACTGGATTCTCAATGGGCAATTAGGACACTGCTCCTTCCCAGTTTTATAGCTGTGTTAATCTGCACTGTCTTCAAGTCCACATTGCCTTTTTTTTTTTAAACCAGCTGTAATTACTTGCATGTGTAAGTGCTCTGAAAGTTGAAATACGCATAAAGGCAGAAGAGCTACAATTAAACTATTGCAACGCTGCCCTAGGCCAGAGAAAATTCAGTACAAGGCTAAGAATAGTGGAAATTGGTAATGAATGTCTGTTTTTTGGCCAGGATGACCCCTCTTTCATTCTCCATGCCAGAGCCCCGGGCAAGCACTCCTTTCCACTAACAAATGGATAAGGAATCTTGATAAAATTGGATTTTACTGAGCTGTCTTTATAGAAAATCATTTCTCAGGAGTTCATCAGCCTAGAAGGGGCAGTCAAAACCAGGGGTAGTTTTAGACATTGAAGATAACTTCATTTTCTTGGGCTGGTGGGTGGCTTTCCAGGTGAGGTGAAATTTGTGGTTACTGCTGAGGCCAAACTGAGCACCAGAGGTACTGGAAACAGCACATCTCCAGAGGAGAAGACCATTTACAGGGACACCTTGTTTCAAACCCTACTTGTTGAGGTACAGTGGGAAATCTGTAGGTGCTTTCTACCTCGTGGAAACTGGAATTCCTGTGGCTGAGGGTTAGAAGCAGTCAGGAGTGGGGGAGGGAGTGCAGTACAGTGAGGAGGGAGAACAGTACCTGTGCACAGTAGGCTTCTCCATACCAAAACAAGGGTGAAAGTCATGGTGGTCACAGGTATCGACTGTCCTCCTCCCTCTGTCTCCTTCTTGGGACCATGAGCACGTGTCCTGGCAGCCCATGTTGCCAGAAGGGAGGAGATTCCATACCTTACTTTTAAGCACCTTCAGCATGTGACTCAAATACTGGGGAGGAGGATGGAGGGAAGATATAAAAGGAAAAGGGCTTGTCTTGAGCATCATAAAGCAACAGCTACATGGGATTAATTGGCCAGAGTCCCTCTCTGAGTCTAGAAATACCTATTTTTTAACTGCTCTTTGAGTAGGAAGGTGCTCTGGAAAAGGATGGTGTGTAAGAGAGGGAGCCATGGACCAAGAGATATTCTAGTGGAGCTAGGGTAGGACTGGGTACAAGAGGTGCATTGTCTGGACAGCCATATTCACATACTGTCTTACCCTGATAAATGTCATGGTTTCATGGTGATGTTCTGCATTTTTCTTTCTCTTCCTGACCACTTCACGGCAATCAAACAGCCTGAAGGTATTAAAAAGGAATTGACTCAGAGCTCCCTCGTCTGTGCAAAGGGTAAGGCAAATTCATTCATTCATTTGTTCGTTCATTCGTTTGTTCATTCGTTCGTTCATTTATTCATTCCAGGGAGTCAAGTGGAATTACTTCACTGTCTGGTAGATCTTGTCCTACAAAACCACAGACCCATCCAGGGGAGGAAAAAGATATTCAGGTGTCCTAGGGTAACCAGGACACAGGGTCAGGGTGCAAGGCTAAAATTCAAGATTTTAAGATACTTTTGGCTCATTGGACAAGTCTATGTGGCATTTTCCTTACCCAGACTGAAGACTATAACAGTAAAACTTCTGTAAAAAAACCTGTAATTTTAACAACTCTTCTTTTTACATTTTCTCATCAGGTGAAAAGATTTCTGAACAGGTGTCTCTCAGCTTGCCAAGAAACCTAGTGCAGGGATCAGCCAGAGCTTATTTTTCTGTCATTGGTAAGTTTAGTACATAGACTAAATGCAAAATGGCATTTCTTTTGTGCTGCACCAAGTGTCATCATGTATACACACACAAACCTTATGTAAAATTGAAGAAGTAATTATGCCTGATTTTAGAAGGTAAGTTTTCTCCTTTGCAAAATGGCAGTGAGAGACAAAATTTGCTCACAATTCTCTCATATCAAGAGTGAACAAAATGGTCCAATAATTTCCATTTATATTGCGTTTCAGATTATACTGCATTAACATATCCAGTTCAGTGTAGTAAAACAGCTGATTCAGATGAAAAGTACCGTAAGGCAGACTTCTTTGAAAAAAATTATCTTAATTTCTTGGAAAGAAATCTTCAGAACTTTGCTGACTGCATAATTTAAAATTTATCATTTTGCATAATGAAAAACATTTGTAAGTCAATTAAGTTCCCATAGAATAAAAGTTTCAGGTTCCAATTGACTCTGTTAATCTCAAAGTCATTATTAAGACTTGAGGGTTCTCTTCAGTGAAAATTCTTTGAGGTTCTGAGCTCGGATTGTTTTCTAAACACAGCTGGTTTGGGTGCCTGTGTCTGTGTGAGGTGTGCTGATGCTGTGCAATTACAGCCTCTGCAGCCCATCAGCATCATACCCCACACAACATTTTCACATGTACATGCAAAAACAGGAAGCAGGTTGTAAAGGGCAGGGAAATCTAAGCCTTCCAAGGATTCACAGCTGTTTCTCAGAAGCCATGCCAGCCTGTAGCGGTGCTCACTTTTTTCTCTCAAATTCTCAGTTTCTCAAAGATTCCTATGTTTCCATCACCCAGATAAGAAATGAAAAAACAGAGACAGTTTAGCGCTTGTCTTCTATGATGTGTCTTTGGTTACTATGATTACTCTATATTAGTCACTGCCCTTGGGTTCATAATAAGAAAGTATAGAGCAATGTATAATGCTATGTAATAAAAACATGTCTGAACTGAGCTGACTTCATGCATTTTTCACTCTTCAGGAGACATTTTGGGTACAGCCCTGCGGAACTTAGATAACCTCCTCCATATGCCTTATGGCTGCGGAGAACAGAACATGGCCTTGTTCACACCCAACATCTATGCCCTGGATTATCTGAATAAGACTGGACAGCTGACTGAAGAGATTAGAGTCAGGGGTACTGGGTATTTATCCACAGGTAAGAGGTTTTCAGATTCTTCCATCTTCCTCCCCAGGGAAATGGTCACAGGACCAAGCCTGACAGAGTTTAAGAAGCATTTGGACAGTGTTGTCAGGCAGATGGTGTGATTTTTGGGGTCCTTTGTATGCTTGAGAGGTGGACTTGATGACCATTGTTGGTCCCTTCCAACTCAGAATAAACTGTGATTCTGTGATCTAGTGTTGTGATTGTTTGCCTTGAACTCTTCAGCTCTACATGGCAAGCACTGATCTCTGAATTCCAGTACCACAGTAATTGCGTAGGAGCAGGCGATGAGAGCACCCCAAAAGCAGCAAGTCGTTCTTCCAGGAGCAAAAGCAGCTGGGATTCATAGTGGCTGGCATTGTTTGCCAGACATACATTACCTGATACTAAATCCAAAAGTCTTGCTGCTTCAGTTGAACAAATTGATCAGAAAATGTGTCTTCTTTATTGTGTCTCCAGGCTACCAGAAACAGCTATCATACAAACACCGGGATGGATCCTACAGCTCCTTTGGGTTACGAGATAGAGAAGGGAGTGTATGGTAAGTGATGACACTTTCTATTTCCCCAGCACAGGACCTTTAGGCTTTGAAAAAGGATCCAAGTATTCAGTGATTCTTATTTTTAATAGCCTAAATGAATATAGTTCAATTAATTTGAACCTTTTAGTAAAGGAGAAATTAATAACTGGAAAGAGGTCAACAAAAGGACAGTATGATTGTTGAGAGCTGGAGTACATAATGTTCAACAGGAAACTGAAGGATCTGGGTTTGTTTAGCCTGTAGAAGAAGAAGCTAATGGGAGACCTGGGTAAACTTTGCTGCTGCCTAGATGGGGACCGAGGAAATACAGTCAGACTCTTGTCGGAGCTGCACAGAGTAAAGGCAAGAGTTTGTGCTTACTCAAGTTGCTACAGAGACAACTCAAAATGAGTAGAAGGGCTAAACATCTTCCCTAGGAGAAGACTGTTGCACTGAGACAAATGCCCAGAGAGGATGTGGATGTCTATATCCCTAGAGACTTTCACATGACTGGACAAAAGACTGAGCAGCCGGACACAGCTCTGAAGCTGGCCTTAGTTTAAGCGGCTGGTTGAACAGGAAACTTCCAAAGGCCCCTTCCAACCTGGTTTGTTTCATAATTCAATTAACTAAGACTAGAAATTGCTAACATCAATCATCAAGCTGTGTCTATACTTTACCACTGCTGTAAAACAATGGTTTCAACACAGTAATGGAGACATATCCAGTCAATTTTTAGTATCAGGATTTTATGTATATTATTTATTTAAAACTTAGAAAACACTTTCTTCTTTTATCTCAAACATTATGAAGTTCTTTTTATGTCATTTTCTATGCACATCCTATGCACTGGTAAATGTCCTTGGTCTTGTTTACACCATACCTGCTTTCTGTTTCTGGATCACCTGCAGGCTCACTGCCTTTGTGTACAAGTCACTGGAGCAAGCCAAACGCTACATCTACATTGATGACAACGTCCAGTCTCAAACTTTGATCTGGTTGGCAAGCAAGCAGAAGTCAGATGGCTGCTTTGAAAATGCTGGATCACATTTCAACAATGCTTTGAAGGTAACTGAGATAAGTATAGCCATAAACTTCCTGTCTTGACATCTGGATTTATTTGGATAAAACACAAGCTTACTCTTCACCACACCTTTACTCTTCCTAGTACTGTTATCTCGTGTCTCTCCTATACAAGCAGGGCATGAATCTTATGTGTGCTCTTGATGATGAGGTAAAAACAAGTAGAACTTTCTGAGTTGTAAGTCTCAGGTTTTTTATTTTCCACCACTGAATTGTGTGCTCAGCCAGAAGCTATTGTCTGCTCTATTACACATGTACAAAAGTCAAGAAGATGCAGTCAATTACTTTGGCTTTATCCTGTGTGAACTTGATCTTTCTTGCTCCTGTGCACACATGGAGACAGAAATTACTGCTGATCTCAAACATAACTGATATATAAACTATGAATTAATTCATACGTTGCTTCCTTCCAGGACATTCATCCTAACCAGTTCTTTGTTTGTTTTTCATCAGGGTGGAGAAGAAGCTGAATACTCCCTCACAGCCTATGTTGTGGCATCATTGCTGGAGGCTGGACACTCTGCTGCAGTAGGTATTTGGTGCTGTGAGCTCAGTCAGCCCTTTGTCAAACTGCACAAGTCACAGTCCTCACATCAGCATTCTTTCCCAATGAGGAACTCCTATACTGATTGTAGGACAGTAGCTGTAGACAGTCTTTTTCAGAGCCCTGCAATCCCCTGCAAGTTTTTAATGAGTATTACAAATCAGTTACATATCCAGTGCCCATGGATTCACTTGAAAAATCCCTGAGGAATCCAGCTGGTTTAGACAATGGTAGTCTAAGTAGATGCAAAATCCAGACTAACTGGCCCACTCCATACAGAGTCCACTTTGGAATTTTCTCTGAATTTGACCAGTCCAAAGTTCAAGCTATCAAAATCTTCCATCTACAAACTCCCTTTTCACATTTAGTTCCAAGTTGTGTTTCCATTTCCCTATGTAAACCTTAATAATGGAAGGAAACTATGAGCTGCTGGTTGTAGTACTAGGCATTGGGAAATGCAAGCTGAGTTCTGTTCTCTGTTAATACATTTCCTGCATATCCTTGTGACCTTGTTTTTATGCTTTGTTCTTTATGTAATGGGGACGAGGAGAATTGTTCCAAATCTGACAGACATGTTCTAGATGTGCTGATTTTTTGAACATCCCTCAGATATGGGGTATGGGCCATCATCAAGGTACACGAGACCAACAGGATGAAAACATTGTGCAGAATCAAATAGTTCTATAGCAACAAGAATTTAGTTTCCAATATCTTCATAAGAAGCTCCAAAATCTGGTGCCACAGGTTTAAGTGAAGCTGCAGAGAGACCACATTGTTAGTAGTGTGCTGGTGATGTCCGAGATGAAGAAGAGTTCACAGAGATAGTCCATAAGGCTAAAAGGCCTGAAGAGTTACCTCGGTAGTTATAGCTAGCAAATGAGCAATATGCATTTGAGAGAGCCTGCTTAATCATGAGGTCTCAATACACTTTACGTAGTTCTGTAAAAATGGTGTCCACATTTTATTGCTAAAGCAACTGAGGGACAAAGGTTCCACTTGAATAGGGTCATCTCATGAGTCAGGGAAAGAAACAGTGCTCTCTTATTCCATCCATGCTGTTTCTAAATAAATGCAGAAAGGAGACAGCATGAGTGGAAGGGCCTTTTTTTTTAACAGGATACACTCTGTAGGCCCTTAAATATGCCATGGATCCTGTATATTTCTAACATGAAGAGTCAGAGATTGCAGCTTAAACAGTGATGGAAGTGTTTAAAAGGTATTGTGTGGAGACACAAATCCAGGTACCTGACACCCTACTGTGTTTTGCATTACCAGCATCCTGTCGTTCGGAGTGGCATGAACTGTCTGGAGACTGCATTTAACAGTGGGGTCCACAACCTGTATAACCAGGCCCTCCTTGCCTATGTTTATGGCTTAGCTGGCAGAGAGGAAAGACGCCAGTTCTTCCTCGAGCAGCTGGACGGGGCAGCTGTCAGGGCTGGTGAGTGCACATGGCCGTGGTAGAGGCAGTGCCACTGATGGGATGGTCTGTCACATCATGTAAGCTTCTCTGATGCACACTTTTGTCATGAATGCTCTCCCTTCCCATTTCATGCCTGTTATGCTACTGAATTTATCTCTAGGAGTTTTTCTGTCTGTCTCTTTTAGCTTCACAAAAATTTGAGCCGTGGCCTGATCTATGAAATTTTGAAATAATTTTGGGGGGGGAGAGAGAGTCCCCTGCATGTCTCAGCCCAAGGTATTGGAAGATTGTACCTAATTTTCCAATTACTTTCCTCTTGTAATGCTGAACAATCCCACTTCCCTTGGCTGTGTCATGTGCTCCTCTTTTCAATTGCCTTAGCATCCTTCTACAAAAGGTCAAGTGCCTTCACTTCAATCTCTCTTTGTCTTATACAGCCTGCTGTTATTAATTCCCTTTCCATCCCTTCCTGTTTTCTTTTCCAGCTCAGAAGTAAAATGTACCTAGTTCAGGACACCAAGATCTGAAAAAACTTATTTTTTTCCATGCTTTTTACACCGTACTTCTCTGTTTTCAGGTGGATCTATTTACTGGCAGAGAGAAAACAAGCCACCAGCAGAACGTTTGTCTGACTTCTATTCCCGTGCCCCTTCTGCTGAGGTTGAAATGACCAGCTATGTGCTCCTGGCTCTGCTCAACAGAACCAAACTCACTCCAGAAGACTTATCTTATATCTCCCGTGTTGTGTACTGGCTTATCAAACAACAGAACCCATATGGTGGCTTTTCCTCCAGCCAGGTAAAAACTGGGTGTGGTAGAAAGAGAGTCTTGGAGCAGTACAGTCTGCAAGCTGAACCTTGACCAATGCCAAATCTTTCTGACTGTGTATGGATTTGAATAATACTGGATAACTGGTGCTTGCATGGGTTGCCTTGTCAAAGGCACACCATGATCTTCATAGCTTTACACATAATTTGGTTTTAAACAATGAGAATTTACCTGAATTCCAAGTCATCCATGGACAGCAGTCACTGCTGACACGACTTTATCCCAGGTCTCCTTTGGTAATTAAAATCTGTTGCTCCAGAATCACAGAATCCAGAATGGGTCAGGCTGGAAGGGACCACAGGGGGTCATTTGTTCCAACCTCCCTGCTCAGGCAGGATCATCCTAGGGCACACGGCACAGGATTGTGTCCAAATGGTTCTGGAATATCTCCAGTGAGGAAGACTCCACAACCTCTCAGGGCAGCCTGTTCCAGTGCTCAGTCATCCGTACAGTGAAGTTCTTCCTCCTGTTCAGGTGGAACTTCCTGCGCATCAGTTTCTGCCCATTGCCTCTCCTTCTATAGCTTTGCACCACCAAGAAGAGCCTGGATCCATTTTCTGGACCCCCTCCTTTCAGATATTTGTGAGCTCCCCTCTCAGCTGTCTCTTCTCAAGGCTGAACAGGCCCAGTTCTGTCAGCCTTTCCTTGTAAGAGATGATCCAGTCCCTTAATCATTCTTGTCATGATGCTCCTCTGGACCTGCTCCAGGAGCTTCATGTCTCTGCTGTACTGAGGAGCCCAGACTGGACGCAGCACTCCAGATACACCTCCCTAGGGCTGAGCAGAGGGGCAGGATCATCTCCTCCACCTACTGCCAAAGCCCTTCCTAATGCACCGCAGAAGGACCTTTCCATCACCAGAGCATATTGGTGGCTCAGCGACAGCTTTCTGTCCACCAGGATGAGTTCTACAAGAACTTGTGTCTTGTCTCCTTGGCTCTTTGCAAAGCCCCCCTGCATTTATCAGTACTGACAAAGCATTGGGAAATAGGAGCTGCATTAATCCCACACACCATCTTACACCTGCATATCTAATTTGGGACCATGTTATTCTTTTCAGGACACTGTGGTTGCTCTTCAAGCTTTATCCCAGTATGGATATCTCACCTTCTCCAAAAACAGTCTTAATACAGTCAAAGTCCACTTCATGGAGACCCCCAGTAAGATTTTCCAGGTGAATGACAAGAACCGCTTCTTACTGCAGCAGGCTTCCTTACCCACTATTCCAGGAAGTTACAGTGTGGAGGTGAATGGCACTGGCTGTGTCTATCTGCAGGTAAGCAAGCTGGGAACTCAGCACCATCCTCTGGGAACTAAGCAGTGGGCTTTCCATGCTTTATTCCTCTCCGTATGTCGTGGTCTCCTTTAGGTCTGTGATCATCTCACACTTTCTGTCTCTTTCAGACCACCCTGAGATACAACATCCATTTGCCAAAAAAAGCTGCAGGATTCTCTCTGTCCGTAAGGACAGCAAATGTGTCTTGCACAGGCAACTATCCACCAAAGTTTGACCTTGTCCTCTCTGCCAGGTAACTTCCTTTTGCTGGCCTACCCCCTTGCATTCACAGTTTGGTAAAGCACCCAAGAAAGGATCTAAGTACAGGCAGTTAACTGCTGCTCTGCAGCTGTAGGAAGAAAAATGAGAGCTAAAAATGTCATTCACTGGTCTCCTTTCCATTTGCAGACCAGACTAACAGAACTTTTCTCATTTTAGTTACACAGGAAACCGCAGCATCTCCAACATGGCTATTATTGATGTGAAAATGCTCTCAGGATTTGTTCCTGAAGAATCTTCCCTGAAAAAGGTAACAAATGGGACCAGTGTGAATGATAAAGCCTAAAAGCACAGGAATTTGATAAACACAGTCTCTGATTAGCAAATATGAGCCCGTAGGAATACTGCAATGTCCCTGGGCATAGCCTTCTCTCACATACTCTGTGTTTCAAATTCATAGCTGTTTATGTGTTGAAGACAGATCTGTTAGGAGTTGCCAAATCCAGTAACCCAGGAAAGCTAAGACTTCATATCCCCAGGTCCAACCAGCAGCAAAGTTCAGTTCATATTCCCAATAAGCAGACATTCACACATATATATCCATGTATACATGATATAGGTGCCACACAGATGAGTAGAGAGGAAAGACAGCATTTCCACAAACACAGCGCAAATGGCCTTATCCTGTTCCCTTTTCTGCCTGACCAGATTAAAATCTCATTTGTGGAAAAGATAAACGAATACATAAATATACACAAGCACATACATCCATGTAAATACACAATGTGGCTCCTTATGGTAGCTGGCCTCAGGCACTCAGTCTGCCCAGCTGCCCAGCAGCTGTCCCTGGACCCTTGTTCTGTGGATTTGCTGACATATGCCTTCTTCAAGACCTGATCCCCACTTCATGGCCTGGAACTGAGGTCCCCATCACCCATATGTATGCATGATGAGGGCCTCTATAAGCATTCTTAAACATGCAGCAGATGAGCTGGGGTCGCCTGGTTTCATGCACACAGACATGCAAATAACTCTCCACTACCTGCTCCAGACCAATGTCCACCTCCAAGACTCTATGGTTTCTCCAGAAATAGGTTTGGACACCCTGGTCCCTTTGGTAGCTGTTGGATCCTCTGGTGTCTCCAGCATTTGGGTGCGGTTAATGCCTGACTCAGAAGCTGGCTACTATTGCAGTTTATCACCAGTGACCACACGCTGACATACGTAACCCTGCCACTCCAAGCATGAAGACTGGTGTCTCATGATGCTGGCACTGTGGGCACACTGTCCCTGTGGTCTCTGATCCTCTCTTCAGTGACTTGTACCCCCTACACACACGTTCATGCAGAATAGAGAGCCTTTTACCCTGGAAAATTGCCGGGAACAGAGATTAATAAGAAGGCAGGAGAGGTTGTTGTGATCAGGTGCAGGGCAGACAAGTGTGCTGACCACCAATCTGTTCACGCACAATTGGCCTCTTTTATCTCATTTTTCACCCTTTTTCCTTCCAATTGGATTTTATCCCTCTCTTTGTTACTTCTGGCTCTTCCCCTAAACACCCTGTAATAACTCTTGAGTCCCAGCATCCCATTCTCAGCCCCGTGGTCTGTGGGCAGCATTCCTCTTCAGTCTGCAAGGTGACCCAAGGATATTCTGCTGTTGGCTCCCCTGGTGGGTCTCACACTCTGACTATGGGCTGGTCACTGCCCTGTGGTAGCCCCAAGGGGAAGCAGGTGGCTCTGCTCAGGTCCCAGGGGTTTCCCTGTGCTCCTCAGTGTCTGTGTGCATGGCCTAACAGAATCTGTGTGAGAAATACTTCTGCCATAGTTAAATTGCTTTAATTGGCATTTTGCATTATTATCCCCTTGACAAAGGTTGTTTCTTGCTCTACAGTACAGTTTAACAAACAACCAAAACAAGGAGGTTATGGATCCTCCTCCTTTACTATCCAGAAATGTGGTTATGATGATGACAGTTCTGGGGACAACACTAATATGCACTTCACTGAGGTTCCTAATACAATTTAGGTTCACAATAGATGAGTTCCCTTCAAGTCATGAGCTACAGTATTCAAGTAGATTAAAAAAAAGAATGAAATTATTTGTAGAGTTTGCTCATACATTTTTGTATTTATAATCATTCAGCATTCAGGCCTGAATTTTTTTGGCTAGTGCTATATTAAATTCATTAATTTTCTTTGGAATATTTTTTTCTGTTGAGATGCTATTCTGTTTGACATCCTACTCCTCTTCATATACACTTTGGGACAAATAGCTGGTTTTTAGAGTTTGGACTATTTTGCTTTGTATATTTTGATATTAAAATAATTTTGTTCACATTCTCTTTAAAATGTTTTTAAGCTTTTCTTTAAGTGAGTCAACTTGAGCTGCAGAAATTAATTGTAAATTCTCTCTGAAATGAAAGAATTCTTAGGTTGATGATGAAAGTGATGAGTACCAAAGCTGTTTGGTGGAATTGTTTATCACTGTGACTGGTTATAAAAACACTCAACTTGCATTTCGTTTTTTGGCGGCTAGATGGCGGGGTGGCATAAAAGGAGCACGGCAGGCACTCGGAATGCATTTTGCTGTGGAATCTCTAAGTCTCCTTGGCAAGTCCCCCGTGCTAACATTTCTGTACTTTGATTTATTTAAAGCTTCGGGACGAGAATTCTGTTGTGGATCGTGTAGACATCAAGAACAACCACATACTCTTCTACCTTCAGAAGGTAAGTTTGAGAGGTTCCCTTTCAGTTTTATTAAACTGGAAGTTAAATACAGGCTCCCAGATAAAAGAAAAATCTTATTAATAGCATATTAACAATACCCATGCCTTAAAGAGGTACTTTATTCAATCCAACATCACAGGGGATAATGGAGATATTGCCATCAAAGTAATTAAAGGGAGAAAAGTAGGGAGAAGATTCTTAGGGGTACTGAAGGTGCTTTTAGCTGGGAAAAGGCAAAGAAAGAAACTAACAGCAATTTTTGATTGCAGAATGAATGCTGATGTGCTGAAAACCACACTGACGGAATTAAGTTGGGGTAATTGGCAATGGAAATAGGAAGAGGAAGAAAGAAAAGAGCACACAATTTTAGCAACAAAACATATTTAGCAACAGCCTTTAAACAATTATCTGATTTAACATCAAGTTTAGAAACTGGAGGGAGATGTAGAATGGCACACTGTCACACAGTCTGATTCAGAAATGAATCTGTTCAACCTCAGCCTCAGGGATGGCTATGAAAAGTTCTGATGCATCTTCTTGTCTCGCCATTTCCAGGTCTCTCAGAAGGAAATCAGCTTCTCCTTTGGTGTGGAGCAAAGCCTGGCTGTCTCAGACATCAAACCAGTGCCTGTACATATATATGATTACTATGAAACAGGTAGGTGACCCAGCAGGCCTCTGTAAAACCTGTGACAAAGGAGAGACAAGGAGAAACCCACTTTGGAATTCTGCTGGTTTTGATTACTAGACTGCAATGGTTTTGCAGAGCAGAAACAGTTCCAGCCCTCCTGTGTTTACATTTCTTGCTTCATTTCAACATGAAGCAGATAAGAAAGTGATACATGAGAGCTTCTCTCTTACAAAACACATACAAAAAGACGTGTGGTTCCACTTTCTTTCCGCAGTTTGGACATGATTGTTAAAATCAATAACTCAAAGGCAGCAGTGTTCCTGATTTACCTGAACTGCATTAGTTAATTTTTTTACTTAATATTGTCATAGCAAGCTTCAGCAAAAAGATCTTCCTTAGTGGATTTCAAGTACTTAAGTAGGAATGACAGTCCCACTTAGTAGGAGTTTAAGTAACTAGAACTAGGAAAATAAATGCCTGACAACCTTGTTTGAACTGCATCCCAGCAGATTAGGAGCAGCAGCAGTCAGAGAATTGACCCTGGAGTGCATTTTCTGCCACCTGATCCACATCTTACATGATGACAGCAGTGATGTGTCCGGGCAAACGTGGTCAGAGCACACTGGTCTCTGACTATGCAGCCCTGCAACTGGGTGCCCTGACAACTGGGAGTCTACCACAAAATTTATCAAATGTCTTGTTTTGTAGCATGTTAATGACAGGTGCAGACAGACAGGGGTCAGAATGATTTCTCACTCTCATACAAATGTCTTCTTCCTTTCTTCTTTCCAGATGAATATGCCCTTTCAGAGTACAACACACCCTGCTCCCCTTCTTCCAGCTGAAATCAGATGTGTGCCAGAAGAGGTAATGATTCAAAAAGTATCAGGCAAGCAGTTGTAGAATGAGATGAGGATAAGAGGCTTGCTTTTTTTCTGGGACCACAATGAAAAACATGTAGAATAATGAGGAATAAGCAAATCCCATATTGCTGTAGATCAGAATGACCCACACTTCAAACAGAACTGGGGTCAATGTGGATTAGAAACTGCAGATAAAGTCCTCTTCCTGACAAGGGAGATACTGTGCAATTGTTGACTCTGACCGTCCCTCTTGTTTTGAAACTTACTACATATTCCAGTGGGAGATCTGTGTAAAGGTAAATGCTTGAGATGTGTTCTGGGCTGTAGATTCCTCTTAAGAAATCCTAATCTCAGAGAATAATGTACTGCTGCTTCTGCAGATTTTACTTGTTTTGGTCTTTCCATAATCCAGAAGGAAAATCCTGAAGAACTTACTTTGATCCTCACCTTTTTCAGCAATTGAACTGAATCATCTACAGATGACAGAATTCTAATCCCAGGAAGACAACTACTATGCAAGCTTTGCCTCTATCTAGAAAGACATATTTTCTTCAGATTAGCACCTCATATTTTACTGCCCTTTGTAATAAAACATTCTGCTTGGCAATGGTGTTTGTCCCAGTCTTCACTCCTTGGTTTATCTAGAGATGGGTGAACACAACACTGCAGGATATGGTAGGAGAGCAGTGTTCAGTAGGATGTTAGGCTTGCTCAGAGATAGCTCAAGTGGAACTAATCCTCCCTCACAGTGCAGGAACCTCTGTGACAGTGGGAAGTCATGACAGAACCCCTCAGGCTCAGTGTAATCCCAGAAGGATGCAAAAGAAATTTGGAAGCTGTGGGAGGACATGAATGTTGGTTTGGAAGGACCTGGGGAGACCACCAACTTCAGTCTCCTGTTCTAAGAAATGCCCAACAGAAACTAACTGGCAGAAGGGTGTGTCAGCTTGAGAGTGGCATTGGGGTCCAGCAAAAAAACCCCACATTTTAGCAATTCAGCAACACCAGGACCCAGGAAACCTTGGGAAGCAGCTAGAGAGTTGCTCTAAACAGATGAGGAATTTGACATAGGAACCTAAGGCTCTTTGTGAATTTAGATTCTGGCTGATGTGAGCTAAGTGCCTTAACACCCTTGAGAACCTGGCCCCATGCCCTGATTCTCTCAGCTCTCTAAATGCACCACCTGGCATGTGAAAGCATCAGGCATGGAGCAGCTTTTCACATGGTAGCACTGTGCGTGCGGGAGAGCCTGAAGAGGCACTTGGATGCATAAAACAACATTCATGAGCACATGTGCCATGTATATTTCTGGTTATTCTCCTTAGGATGGACAAAAGTAAGGGAATGGAGTTATCTGCTTTTTTTTTTTTTCTTATTTTTCTTTTTATTTTTCTTGCTTTTTTTTCCTTAAGTTGCATATAAACTTAGTTTACCAAGAAACAAGAATAGTTTCTTCCCTGAGAATTCTGGTGGAATTTCTACCTAGTGAAAAAAATGATAACATCTTGAGAAAAGATGTTGTGAGGTGAGTGGCTTTCAAGTCTGTCAATTCTGCTCAAAACACTGAGTTTCAATCCCTGGTATTTCTCTTCCCATCAGAAGCAATCCCTGGGCACAACCCTTGACCCAAAAAGTCACACTGAAAGCAATGTTTCCATGTTTGCATGAGACCTGTGGTGACTTTTGATACAGACAGACACATGCTGAGAAGTAAGTTATGACTCTGAAGATGTTAAGGAGCTAAGTGACCCCAAACTCCCCCTTGCTCTCCCATCCCTGTCAGCAAAAAAGATTGTGTGAGCTTCAAGAGAGGTCAGTCAGGCTACTTCAATCCACCTTCCTCAGCTGT
Source organism: Poecile atricapillus (assembly GCF_030490865.1). Lineage (NCBI taxonomy): Eukaryota > Metazoa > Chordata > Aves > Passeriformes > Paridae > Poecile > Poecile atricapillus. The sequence goes on from NC_081249.1 coordinate 86,561,602, forward strand.
GTAAACTCAGCCTGCTGCTAAACAAAAGCCTTTGTTTAATGCCATTCCAGTGAATGGCCAACTGCAAGCCTGGTCAGATGGAAACTGATATGAAATGCAGATGCTTTCAAAAGCACAGCATTTAAATTTTACTACAGATTTCCAAAACACTAGGTTGAGAGGGAGTGGATGGAACAATACCAGCAGTACCTAGCAAAATCTGCATTTTACAGCCTTCTTTCGCCTCTTTAACTCCTTTAACTGCAGTGCAACTAGTGACCCAATGTTTGCTCTCATAGAGCTTGCATCATGTGAGGCTGCTCTGCTTCACAAATTCAGTTTGCTTAACCTCAATGCAAGTCAGATGAAAAGATGTAACAATTGAAAGGAGCTTCAGATACTGAGCTTGTAGGACCATGTGATCAATGAGAAAATGGTGAGGGCTGCATCCCATCTCCAAAAATGGCAAATGCATTTACACTCAGTTTTCTTTGTTTGCTATAGTTAGAAAGATGCTCTAGAACTCTAAAATTACCACGAATCAGTCTTCCCTTTCACTTTCAGTGAAAAGCAAAAAAGTGAACAGCAAAAAGGTGCACTTCCTAAGGCACCCATCGGCAGTAGTCCATGGAATGTGCCAGGACAGGCTCTGGAAGTCTTTCCCAGAGGTATAAACTGCCAGGACTCTGACACTGTTCTGTGTAATAGCAAAGCATTTGTGGTGTGAGCAACTATGAGTGACACTAGACATGGATGTGATGCTCCAGTCACTCCCTCATTTCCACACAGCACTCTCCAGCAGACAGTTTTGCCTAGTGCTGTTCATTTATGGGTCAATAGCAACAAAACCCCCTAGTTCTTCAAAAGAGGACAATCAGGACTTTCTCTTATTCCCTTTTTGCCTGAGGCCAGCTTGTTTGCCCTGAGACAACTTGGCGACCTCAGCTGTTTAGGAAGACAATAAAAGATGATAAAAGATAATAAAGATTGACAAGTCTTCATCAAGGACACATCCTCCAGCTTGCTCTGTACAGTGCTCAGCAGTTCAATATATAGCTGCAGAATATATTTTCACTGGAGACAAAGCAGAAATAGCCTTTATGTGAGGGGAATTAATCAAAAAACTTTTCAGGCATAAGGTCAGGGGTTGAAGGCACAAACAGGCTCTCCCTGGGGGGCATCCTTAAAGTGGTGCAATTAATATATCAGGTAACACAAGAGTATTGTTTTGCTGCCAAGCAGATAATAACAGATAAAGGGAGAGAAAGCTACAGGCTCTGAATAGCATTTGCACGCCTTCCATAATGTGTCTGGAACAAGTTCAATTTCTGGGATGTCGTGGTGGAAAGAAAAATTCTTTGTAACAACAAAAAAATGGATTTAGAAGCAAGATGTTGGTCAATGGCAAAAAGATCAAAGTACTCAAAAGGAGACTGAGCCCCCCAACATTTAATGTTATCAGCCAGCTGTGAGAGAATCTTAAGCCCAAACTCTCTTCCCCGTTCAAGTCATAGCAGTATCATGCCTACACTGAAGATAGACTTCAAAGAAATGAGAAGAGGTAATCCCTGCACTACAAGATGTAGGTCTTATGTCTTGCATTAATCTACGAACTCTTGGTTCTGATAACATCATTTTTCAGCCTTAAAGTGAGATCCACCCTTCCTTTCTCAGAGCACTTGGATTAGACATACAGCATTTCCCTCAAAAATATGTCCAAGAAATTTCATTTGGCCCATAAAGCTGAATCCAAAGACACACATAAAAACACTGCTCCTCCATAGTTCTCACAGACCAACCTGCAGTTCAGGTGATTCAAGTCTCTCATGTCAACAGTGCCTGAAACTGCAGGAAAAGACTTTAGAGGTATGATTACCTCAGTAAAACTCTTGTAGGAACTGTAGGCTGATGGCTGAATTCCTAAGGGAGAGCAGAACTGTATGACCCTTCTCCAGTCAATCCAGAGAAGAAGGACAACCAGCCTGGGAAGGCTGTTCCTCTCTAAGCTGATGGAGGGAAGGAGAAGAAAATAGGAGGGACTAATGGAGCCCCAAACACTTACAAATCTGTCATTACAATGAGTCATTTCTGCAGAATTAAATTAAAAAACAGTCTTTCCATAAAGCAGAGAAAAGCAATATGAAAGCCTCGGTGAGCTGCTTCTTTCTACTATGCCTGTTATGAGTTGTCACCTGAAATAAAAGCAAATGCTTCACCTCAGGGTACAGAAGTTGCAGCTACGAAGTGAGGATGGTTGTGTACAGCTGTGAAAGAGAAACAAAGGGTTAGGGGTTTGATCAGAGGTGAAAAGGTCAGAGAATGATTTGGGCATCCCTCAGCATGCTAGAGATGACTGGTCTCAGGCAGCTTTCTGGTAGCCAGAAAAGCCAAAACATGACATCATGTGCATCTCACATCAGCTCTTGGTACACAAGATTATTTCTCAGTACCAGTCATGAGCTGATTGCTGGCATGGGAGGTTCTGGGGGAACCAGCCAGACTACCTCTCCCACCTTAACTTGTTACATTTTATGAATTACATGTCAAATGTTCCCCACTTGATACTCATTGTTAAGTACTTTCTTTTTCCCCGTTAATAAAAACCTGATTTATATTTGCAAGTGTGAAGAATGAACTTACTAAGTACCTGAGATTTTTTGAGGGGCTTATTCAGATATTTTCTTGGTGATTTCTCATTTGAACTGAACCCTTGATGCTGCTTATAAAGACCACAAAGAAAGGAGGGCTGAAAAACTCTAGTTCTTGTCCATGCAAGGACAGTAAAACTGCAAAGCCCTCCCAAAAGAAATGCAAACTCTCTTATTAGCCTAACTATAGCACTGCGTTCATAGTTTAGCCTGAAAGCTGCCAGGTAATTTGTGTATAACTAGGAAAGATAATTTCATTTGTATATCCACAGAATCCTCTCTGAGGCTTGTGTAGGTGACAGTAGTCAGATTCCAGGTTTCACTGGCATTTGTCACCAAAACTGCACAGCAAAGACAGGTTTAATACTTTAGCTCACAGTTATTCCTCCTCAGATCTCAGCCTCTACATACACGTGGAGAAACATCTCTGTTTTGAAAACAGGTTATGGATGACCCATCCACGCTCAACATAGTCACTGAAATCTTGCAAATAAGTGGCTGACCTTCAACTACCTTCATCTTTTATATGGCTGCCTTTTCCAGGCATTATAGACCACTGAAATAAACTTCAGTCCTCCCCACCACCACATTTTGTTGAAAGAAATTCCATCACTCATCAAAATCACTGCAAGCTGTGACTGTTCCACTAGGGATATATGTATTTTCTTTTATGACCTCACCATCTTTTTAGCTGCTAGGGGACTTTGCCAAGACTCACATATCTTAGAACAATGAAAGCAATCTTGCACGCTTGACTAGAGACCCTATTGACCAAGTAGAACTTTATCTGTAGTTACCATGTTTCAGCATTGTTCCCCAAACACCTGGGCCAAACCAAGCATTTCGACCTTTACTATGGCTAAACAAATTGTTACAATCTAATCCTCTTAAAGATGGTTTTATAGGAAGTAGCCACAGCAAAAATCACAGATTGATTCAGTGCTTTTCAACTAATTTTTGTAGCTGTAATGACCAAGTTTCTTTGTGTTAATCTTCTTCTGAATGCAGCAATTAACCCATTCACAAGCTGACAGTGCCTACACCACAAATACATGGTTACAGATCCTGCAGACACATCCAAGTTTGCTTTTAGACTGCATGAGTGAGAAGGAGTACTAGAATTATATGAAGTATTAGCAGCCACAAATGCTTCAAAAACAGGAAAAAAAACAGGGAGCTCCAGAGACTGTTGTAATTTTTCTAAAGCCATTTGAGGATTCTCACAGGAGAGAAACACAGCTCTTTTCAGTAATAGTGAGTGAAATTTGAGGTCAAGAAATCACACAGAAAGACACAGAAATTACTGTGAGTGAGCAGCCCTAAAGGAAAAAAATGAATTGCAGTTGAGTAGTATTACTATAGCTTTTCACAGCAAGACAGATTTTGTTTGTAAAGATAATCTTGTACTAGTAGAACATATCTAATGCCTCAAATAAACCAAACCACAACCATAAAGGCACCATTTTTGGTGTCTAACTACAGCAGCAGCAGGACTGTTTCAGTGGCAGAAAGACACCTGTACTTAGCTGGTGGGGCATTTTTTAACAAAGATAACTGTATCAAATTTAACTAAATCAAACAGCTCATTCTGCTGTTGCCAAGGTTCCCTCTCATTGTTCTCCATCTACAAACACACAAACTCTGTGTGCTACAACTAAGCACAAGTAACTGAGGTCTGAAGTTATGGCTCAGTTAACACTCAAAGTTGGGCCAGCAAAAGCCTCCTTTTGAGTCAAGAATTCAAGATAATCTGTCTGTATACAGACATTTCTCCAACATTACCCAAAACCAAGAACCTCCTCCAGTGCCTGAAGCTACAAGAAATATGGAGCAAGACTACTTGAAAGCCCATATAGTGACAGAACAAGGGGGAATGGATTCAAACTGAAAGAGAGCAGGTTTAGATTAGATATTAGCAAGAATTTCCTTACTGTGAACTTGGTAAGACACTGGCACAGGTTGCCCAGAGAAGCTGTGGGTGACCCATCCCTGGAAGTGTTCAAGGCCAGGCTGGATGGGGCTTTGAGCAACCTGGTCTAGTGGAAGGTGTCCCTGCCCATGGCAGGGTGGTTGGAACTGGATGATCTCTAAGGTCCCCTTCAATCCAAACCATTCCATGATTCTATGAAATACTGACCTGGTGATGAGGTTTCTTCTCTCTGACCTCCCCATAGAGCAATCTTCACAAGCTTCTTGAACATATGCAGTTGAGTTAGAAAGAATGGGTAGGATTTGAATAGCAAAGACATGCAGTCAACAAATAATAATGATTAAAAAAATCATGAAAAACAAATGTCAATGGTTTCATAAAAATTTGCCCTGAAAACAACCTTTTTGTTGTATCCAATGGAACACTGTTTGATTCTCCTGTGAAAGACAAGTTATTATATGCTGTAGCCAAGAAGACTGGATGACCTCTGTTTTCCTTTGTTGTTATAAGATTACAGCGGATTATTTTTTTCATCCAGGAGACTTGTTTGGTTGCAAACCTATTAATTCAATAACTTCTCTATTACAGATTATTGCATTTTTTGTTTATTTCCTTACCAGATGCACCTTCTTCATTGTGATTAGTAGAGGTTTTGAACTAGTGCAGTGGATGATCTGGGTATAGGATGCATGGATAATCTTTGTCCTTCATTTGGTTACTGTTCAGAATGTATATGTGCACAGAAGACATCGTGACTAGTGCCAGTTCTTGGAGATACAACAGTGCACTTTCTGACCAAAGCCACAATCCAGCCTGAATTTGGGGCAAAATGTCTGCTCGTTATAACAGTAAGTTACACAAAACCACCCTTCTCTGTATACCTTTGGATGTCACCTAACCCACTCAAACCTCTGATTAAACGCTCAAAGGTAGACTCAGAAAGATTCTGGATTGTGATGACTAGCAAATTGACTTGTTTGGACTGAACACTTGCAATAAGTTGCAATAAGTTTGTAACTGCCTCAGAAAGCCAAGAAAAGCAAGAACCTGCAATACCGGTCATCTCCTTTTTCCACAATGCCAGCTCAAGTTCAAGCCCTTCTCAGTGAATTTCTGTTCTTGGCAGCTGCTAGTATGGGTATTCCATTGCAGAGAAAATAATGCCTGATCCTTAGGGAAGCTCCTCAACTGTAAAATCTGTAGAGATCCTCTGCAATAGAAATGACAATGAGGTGGGCTTTCAGAACAGAACCTCACTCTGTTGTCTGTGTTCTAAGCACCCACACCATGCCACAGAGAGGCCTCTGGGGAGCCATCTGCTCCTTCTGCCGTGTTCCGTTTCCATATGGTTTGATACTTCTGTGAAGAATTACAAGTCATAAGGGAGAACATGTCATAGCCACCCTACGTGCCCTATGTTTCTATTGAAATTTTCACAGACTAGCAAGAAACTAGAAGAGAAAGTCATAAAAGATATCAGGATATTAGAGAAAATCATGGTCCCATACAGGTACTCTGCCCTTGGAACCATATCTCTATGGCAGCCAATCAGCCACCCAATCTTTCACTCACTTCCAAGAAGGAAACTAGAATTTAGTCAAATGAGTTGAAGCAACAACAGTTTAAAAAGGAAAGCAGGAGGTGCACATGAAAGAGAAGCTAGAAGAGGGACTTATTCACTGCTTCCCATTGGCAGGCAGATGTCCAGCCACTCCAAGAAGTAAGGCCTCAGTAAAGGCAGCGGTTGCTTCAGAAGACAAATGCTATTACCACAAATGTCCCTCCTCCTCCTTTCCCCCACCTGTTTTTGCTAAGCATGGTGTCATGTGGTAGGTACAGGGTATCCCTTTGGCCTGTTTGGGTCATCTGTCCTGGCTGTGGCCACTCACAGTCCCTTGCCCACCCCAAGCCCCCTGGCTTTTGGCTGGGAGGTGGGGGAGGTAGAAAGCCCAGACACTCTGCAAGCACTCTTTAACAAGAGCCAAAACACTGGTGAGTTAAGAACACTGTTCTAGCCTCAAATGCAGAGCACAGCAGGCTACTGTGGAGAAAGCTGACTTCATAACCTCATGCTAGACAGACCCCGTACCAACATTAATGGAAAAAAATTATTTAGAGTTTTCATGTAACTGCTCTCTAGCATTGTTCTTCTTGTGGGGAGCAGCCCACCTGACTGCTTTGTTTTCTCTTCAGAGTACAGAAGAACAAAAGAACTTCCTTCTCCCTAATAAAAAACTCCATTAGCTTCCACACAGGTGTGAAAACTGGAAACCTGGGGAACTAACAAATTCCCATAGACCCAGCAACTGGCTAATTCCAAGCTGAAATGAAATCAAACTTCCACGGTGCTGTCATGTTCTCAATGGCTAAGGTAGAAGTAATTAAGACTTTTTAGATCTCTTTCTGTTTCTAGCTTCTCTATTTTCCATTTAAACAATTTTCAAAATACCTATGAAGCAAGGGAAAAGAGAGGTCAGTGTATTATTTTACTCAGAATCTGGTGACAAAGTATAGAAAATTGATCTACTTCACCTAGACTGTCAATGCAGTGGGTAAATTACAACAATGGGGATAACCCTCAAATGTTAATCTGCTTTGACAGATTTACTCAGGTTTGCGTCACTTTGTGCTTTTCAGTTCTGTGACAAGTCTCAGTGTAAAACCCACTAAAGGCATTTTGTGCAGACATTCAGAGAAGTGCAGTGAAATGTTACAGTCTGGAGATGGTGGGTTGATTTTTGGTTGCAGTAGTGTTAGGGGAGGTTCTTGCAAGGAATAGGATAGACTGGGATCTCCACCCCTTGCTGCAGTTATAAAGGCACCAACATCAAAGGAAGGAGCCAGGGAGGAGTTGAAGAGCAAACTCCTTTCCTTTGGAGCACTGGATGAGGAATGCTGCAGAGCTGTTAAACTAGTAGGCAAGGAATTGTTTCATGGGAAGAGAACTTATCTCTTTCTTCTGTCTCCCAGTGAGAAAAATGTGGCTGAAGTTTCTTTTGGCTATTCTTCTCTGGCATGTAACAGCTGCAAAGGAACCTGAGCCGTAAGAACCACTCTATTACTACTATTAGTATTTGTGAAAAGGCTTTAAAGTCAGTGCTAATCAATGTTATTAATTTTTCTCTAAAAATTTAACAATCCAGGGCTCATATTTTATATCTGGAGAGCTAAAGTGGAATGGGGATGGCAAGTGAATCGTTCTCATTTAATATGATCAGACCTTCACCTATTGCAGAACTTCCATGGAAGTTGACATGTGTCCAGAAAAGGCACTAGCAGTAGTGACAGCAGGGTGCTTTGCTAAAACCAGGTGGGCCCAGGGCTCAGATAAAGGGCAAAAAGGCAAGAGCTGGGAGCTGTGGGCAGTACCGGGACTGGGCTGGTTCAGAGCTGAGAAAGAGTGAGAAGCACTGGCAGTGTGTCCTATTTAATCTAAAGTAATTGGTGTTCACTTTATCCTGTTGAGGCTGTTTCTCCCTTACCTATGAATGTGGTCACTTTGATGTTTGGATTTCACAGGCAGTATGTCCTGATGGTGCCTGCTGTGCTCCAAAATGACTCTCCAGGTCAGGTTTGCCTGCAGTTCCTTAACCTCAACGAGACAGTGTCCGTCAGAGCAATCCTAGAATACAGCTCTGTTAATACCACTATTTTGAATAAAACCGTGACAGAAAGCAGTGGTCTACAATGCTTCAAGTTCAAGGTAAGTTAATTTTAATTTATATCCCCATGGAAAAGAAATGTAAACAGGGACAAGAAAATTAAAAGAAGGGAGGACAGGAAAGGAGCAAACAGGGAAAGAAGGAAGACTTGTTAAAGGAAAAAGGAAGCATAGGAAACAAAACAGGAGGCATTTTTTGTATTCATAAGTAATAAGATAAATAAGATAAGTAATAAGATAAAGCCCAAGAAAGGTGATGGAGTTGGTAGAAGTGAGATTGTGTCACACAGGAGCCCAGGCCACAGATATTGCTGTTCAACAGGTTCTGGAGTAAATTACTTCAAGACTAACAATCTCCTCATGTTTTCCTGTTTCTTCACAGATTCCTCCTGTCCACTCTGCACCACTGGCTTTCATTTCCTTCTCTGCCAAGGGCACCACAATCCGCCTGGAGGAGCGGCGCTCAGTGATGATCTGGAACGCAGAAAGCATCGTCTTCGTGCAGACAGACAAACCCATCTACAAACCAGGACAGACTGGTGAATGTCCACTTTGTCTATAACGTGGGCCTTAGGAGGCAATTTCTTCAGACAGAATTTCTCTGTCTGGTGTTTTCCAGGCTGAGTTACATTCTAGGTAGTTTCCTCAAAGTTTTTGTTAAAACTATTACAGTTCTTTGCTGAGGAGCTTAGGGAATCATCTTCAGGATGTCAGGAGACTGTCATTCCATGATCTCTGTCATTTTCTTTGTCCCTTCCTCCCAGGTGACATAAGCTATCACTGCTGCTGTTTCATTACTGATGACAGGCTAGGATAGTGGGGAGAGGTGATTAGATCAATACCTGGCATAAAACGATTCTTCCCTCTGTGGTGCTGGTCAGCATCAAAATAGACCAAACAGAGTGAAATCTGTTACTTTGAAATGAAATATAAGTTGTTAAAGACAAAATCATGCTATTTACCTTCTGCCTCCGGTGTGTTTGGACTTTAGATTCTCATGTTGTATTCCTGCACTTACACTTTCCCCTTATCCATGCTTCTCACATGGCCATTAGCAGAGCTCCATTTTTCTAGATGCATTCCTCAATTCATTTCTAGGTTTTAAGGTTTCTAGCACACACTATAGGGAAACAGCAGAAGACTTCTTCCCATATATTAGTCATATAATGCAGCCATTAGGCTAGATTAGTTTTACTTTAATTAGGGTCAGTTCTATCTACACAGATACATAGTATGCAAGAAAGCTTACCAGTTGGAATTTGGTGCCACCAAGGTGTCCAGTATGGGTTGTTTATTGGTCAAATAGCTTGGTTTTGAGCTGGGCCAAGCAGCAGACAAAAATTAAATTACGAAAGTGTAATGCAGTTCTTATTTGTTCAGTCATTCCTTTCTGTGATGTTTAATGAAAGTAGACTTTTCATTGCTAACATTAAAGGAAACTTTTATGAAAGAGTACAAGGACTTGATGCTAGGAAAAAGACCCTTAATCAAAGTCTGTGTAGGGTTGTTCTACCTTCAGATGCATTTTATTATGTGCATCCTGTGCAAGCAGGACTGTTGGAAGACCCTGTGAAACTGGAAGTACTAATGAATGCAAAATGTTATGTTCAGCCAAACAAACTATGGTCAATGCTAACACCCTGTTCCTTGCCTTTCCAGTGAGGTTTCGTGTTGTTGCCCTGGATTTCAATTTTAAACCTGTTCAGGAGAAGGTGAGTGACCATTAAAACTCCCCTGTATTTAAAATTGCTGGGAGACAACTTCTTCTCAAATTTTACATAAAGGATTGCTGTGGCTAAAATGAGTTGTTGCAGAGACTAAATGCCAAAGAATTAACCTGATTTCCTAAGCACATGCTGCAATCCACCCTTTCATTAGAGTCACAGGGAAGAAGGCAAGTGTGTAGCAGTTTGACTTCCTGATTCAACACCTTCTTTGATCGCTGGAAAGGAGCTCAAAACCCCCTCCACTTTGTTGCCACAGACATTATCTTAGCTCTGACCAGAAAGCCCATGGTTCAGTCTCCTGCTCTCACAGTTCAGCAAATGTTGCTTGCAGATGTCAGTAAATCATCCACCTGGCACTTTGCTCATTTTAGAAATGGGGGAAATTAAAGAGCAAGTTGCTACCACAATTATTTATCTCTTCAGGGGTGTTCTTTCCACTGCTCTTCATGCTCATAATGCATAAGGAAATTAATGGAAGGGTCTTCACTGGCCTCCTCTTAGGAGAGGAGACAGCACAGTGATAGCAAAAAGAGCTGGTGCTAGAAAGAAGCCCAAATCATGGTTTGTGTGCACCTCTGTAACTCTGCTCACTCGTACTCTCTGAGACTGCACTCAAACCAGTATGGTCAGAAACTGCCCCACCATTTTCATTTCATCTGTCTCCTTTATGCAAGCTTCTTATTGAAGTAAAATTGCTGTTAAACTGATCAAAATATGAGATGAGGACCTCTGATTAATGGTGTTATACTGAATATTGGTTATATACTTCTCACAGTCCTGAGGAAAAATAATTTGTGTTTGATCAGCAACCTAATATCTTCTTCCATTCTGTTTTTTCCTCTTTCAGTACCCCTTGATTACAATTCAGGTAAGAAATTTTTGTCCTTGTACTGCATTACTCCAGGCACGTCCTTACATGAGTTTGAACATGTCCATACACAGATCTTGCTGCTGGGTACACCAGCAGAAATCAACAGAAACTCCACAAAAAGCAAGGATGCTCTTTGAGCTTGACATGGAAAGCACACCTATCATTCCAGCAGTCGAAATCTGTAGTGTTCTTATGTCTGCCTTTGATTCATCCCCCCTTCCCCCATTTGCTGAACTTATTTTGGGGGTGTATCTTTTTGTAAGTCTAGTGCTGCTGAAAACTATGAACAAATAGAGGCTGTGAATACAACTACTATGTCAGTACTTTCATGGCATTTTCTGGGGATTTTTAAAAGAACTGCAGTTCGTGTCTAGACAGCATACTTACAAGTTTCCATGTTACACTATGAAGTCAGAGGACTTTATTTTCTTTGAAGTGAGAACATACATCTTCTGAGCCCTCCACATGTTTTTCTTCCAGTTGTTGCTGTAAAGAGTCAAGGAAATGGTGTGAATGAGTTTTCTTTAGTCTAGCTAGCATAACATATACTGAGAGGGAAATGCCACCCCAGTGAATGCGAAATAAAGGTTTCCTTCCTTCTTCTGGCAAAAGCTGAAAAAAAAGCTGGGGTTGCTAAAGGCCAAGATTTGTGTGGGATAAACTTGGCTGAAGTGAAAGCACAAAGAAGATTTTCTTTCTCTCCCCTCTTGACACAAATCTAGAGCAACATATACTAAAGAGCAGGAAAGAGCAGCATTGTGCAACCTTCCCTGATGATTGAGACTAATAAGCAGGCTGGCAGAGAATACCTAAATTGGGAACAATAGATGAGAATCTAACAACATTAATAATAACATGAATAATCAGAGTACAAAGGCACAATTTAACTCAATGCACATGCATTAAGCAGCTTCTCCAGGGAGTTAAAGCAACCTGCTCTATTTTCTTCTTGTTGCTGGTTTTGTGTGCTAGTAGCAAAAGATTTCCAAGGCAAAAAACTGTGAGCCTGTATTCTTTTTTTCTTCAGGATCCAAGGGGCAACAGGATCTTGCAGTGGCAAAATGTGACGTCAGAGATGAACATTATTCAGCTAGAATTCCCACTCACTGAAGAGCCTATCCTGGGGAACTACAAAATTATTGTAGCAAAGAAGTCAGGAGACAAAATAAATCACTCATTCCTTGTGGAGGAATACGGTAAATGCCACCAAAAAAAATATATTTTTTTATTCATTGTAGAAAATATTAGAGATGAGTCCATATCAAGCAACCTTTTTGACTGCTAAAACTTCAAACAGCTTCCTGGCAAATGCAGCTTCAATTAGTTGTCATTAAGAACTGGGGAGATTAAAAAAGAAAGAGAAGAGTAAAAAAATAAACCAAGAAAAATTTACAATTTTTCACACACTCAGCCAGCAAAATAATCTGCATAAGAAATCAGCAAGTTGATTGCAAATTTCAGTGAGACAAAATTTTGTCTCACTGAATTTACTCAGCTATGTCCATGAACTTTCTTTGCCAAAGCTCTGCAAGACATCTAGAAAAACAGGATTCACTTTAAAAGTCCTGTCTTTTCTTATAAGTATTGCAGAAATACTTTAGTAAGCCTTTGCAGATCAGGCCAGTTCTTAACCATATTGCCACCCTGGTTCTGAAATCCCATTCCCTCTATACAGACTAACAATAAAATATATATCCTCATTTTTGCTCTCATCTTAGGAGGGTCTGCAAATTTACCATATCCCAGTGTTGGGTTTTTTTCTTTTTGCTCTTTGTCCTAGTGTTGCCAAAGTTTGATGTCACAGTCACTGCACCAGAAAGCCTTACAATCCTGGATTCAGAGTTCACCGTGAAAGTCTGTGGGTTGTAAGTACCACGTGCAGAGTGGTTAGGAAATGTGCTGAAGTGGAAGAACTTCCCAAGGACTAGGGAAAGAGCCAGGGCTTAGAGAAAAGCCAAAATAGGGCCCCAGAAGATGTTGGTGAGGGTTGACTTGGTCATTGGAGCTTTCATTTATTTCTGTGCTCATCTCTTTTTATTGTATAAGTATTTGGTTCCACATGGTGTTCTATGAGGTGGATAAACCTTTTGAGAGGTTCCCTGGTGAAGTAGGATGTGTCCACTCCAAACAACACACTTCAGAGGGAGACACTGCTTCATAAAGCAGAACAACATTGAATTCTAGCTGGGGTGTTACTGTCAGAGCTGTCTAACTTCCCTTCCAAGCCTGGTCCTTCAGAAGGAACTTGCCTACACCAACACCAAAATCTCGTAATTTGGGATCCAGAGTTGAAATTCTGATTCCCTAGCAGATATGAGGAGTTTTGCTTTGATTTCAGTGAGCCTGGAACTCCAGTTTAAGCTGAAGATTGGAGACAAGTGTCTTAATTTGGTCAGTAGCCTCATCTGTTCATTATGTTTATAAAGGTATTTGGTTTTACATTCAAAGTGTAGCTTTGTTTCATAGGTTTAGGTGTGAAAAAGAACTAATTTTGATTTCTGAGTTGTATTTTCTATTTGGTTAAAGCAGGAGAGTTAGGAAAAACCTGTGAAACTATTCCATGCTCTGGCTTCCCAGCTCACTGCTTGTCCTGGATCTATTCCTGCACACATTAGCTTAAGATTATTTTTCAAGCATTAGCTCATAGACCTCATCAGATCATATTTCCTCTCCCCCTAGGTACACCTATGGACAGCCTGTTGAAGGGAAAGTCAAGCTCAGTGTGTGCAGGGATTTTGATTCATACGGGAGGTGTAAGAAAAGCCCAGTTTGTCAATCATTTACCAAAAATGTATGTTACATAATTATTATTCCTCGTCATGTTTGTCCTCTGTTCTGTGTTCTTGTTTCTCTCTCTTTTCCCATCACACTTTGCTTTCTGTCTTTGATTCTTCTATTCACCCTACTCCTCTCTTTGCTTGTATGACTACCTAGGAGCTCAGGGCACCTCATTTCTCTTCTTGGCTTCCTGCAGGCCTGAAGGATTGACATTTTTCTTCTTCATGGCTCAGTTTCCCATAAACATGCATAAATCATGTTAAAATTACTGGGAAAATGCTTCACTCACTAAAGAAGGATCCTGTGTATTGTCAACACTCTTTGCAAGCTATGATCCTTGACAACAGGATTTGTTTTCTTTCCTGTCCAGCTGGAGACAGAGGGTTGCCTCTCCCAGGTCTTCAGCTCCAGCATCTTTGAGTTACATCGCACTGGTTACATGAGGCACCTTGATGTGAAGGTCACTGTGACAGAAAAAGGAACAGGTAATCCCTTGCAGACAGACAGGAACAGCAAAAGCAGTGTGGTCCAGAAGGAGAGTAGGAGACAGCCTCTTCTTGCTGAGTACAAGGATGTCTCCATGAGGAGGGGAGGCACATTTTTACAAGCACAGTGGCCATCTAATGATGCTCTGTGCAGGACAAAGTTCATCTCCTCATGACTCTGGGCATGTCTTCCAGGCCTGCAATTTACAGCTGCTCAGGTTATTTCCATAACTCGGGTGATGAGCGCCATACGGTTTGAGAACATGGATCACCACTACAGAAGAGGAATTCCTTACTTTGGACAGGTAAGCAAGAGATTGGAGGGCTTGTATTGAAGATGACTGGCAGGCCATCACATAACAACAATGATGGCAACATCTAGGAGACTGTTTGGGGTGGGGGTGGTCTCCCCAATCTTCTTTTACTGAATGCAATGCCCTACTGGTAGTTCTGAATGCTGAAGACTATTAGTTTATTCTGATTCTGGCAGAAATACTTCAGATCAGAACAACCATTAACTAGCATTTCTCTAACTTGCATTTTAAGCTTGCTATAAATCACTGCCTCTCCCTTCAGAACTGACCATCACATGCCAACCAGACATGAATAAAAACAGCGCTGGATGAGGGAATAAAGAGGGAAAGGAATTTAAGACACACACAAAAAAATAAAGGAAATAACAACAGTTTTTGTCTCAGAAAAGTTTTTCATTTGTTTCATGACAATACCCACATAACTCTGTCAGTGGTTTAAAGGGTAGGGATAAATCTCTCTCCTTCAGCTTTTGTCAATGAGGAAAAGATAGAAGAGGACCAGTAGCACTGAAAGGAGAGGAGACTGTCTTTCAAGGGTGGGTTTTTCCCCCACTGTAAAGTCTATATAACTTTCTTTTTCGGTTCCCATTCCTACTCTCTTCTTTTTCTTTTAAAAATCAAAATGAATGCTCCTTTCTAGCAACATAGAATTTACTTAAAGGGATCTGTTATTTTGCTGTCTGTTTGTTCGTTTGACACAAACAGCAGAGACAGTGTAGACAGAACCAGAAAAATGTTCAAAATAAAGAAGTGGAGAAAAGGTTTTCAGACACTGAAAACAGCAGGAGCAGACTCTCAAGACTAAGGAAGGGAAAAAAGAGAGAAAAGAAAATATATTTTTAAACTGGAAATGTGTAGTCAGAAGGGACTGATCAGGGAAGAGATGAGACACAGAAGTTCTTGCTCCACAAAAGGTGGTGTGGCAATCAATGGTGTGGCAGATGCTGAGGAAGCTCCTGCTCCTAACCTCATAAGACAGCTCAGATAGTTGCCAGAAAGTGAAGAGAGACTTTTCAGTTGTCAAGTATTGTGTTGAAGGAAGATGGAAAAGTAATTCTGCTGTTTGGAGAGCAAACGAGTGCAAAATATCAGTATCTACATACAGAAAGACAATACACTCAACATGCTTCACATCCCCTTTTACAGATCAAGCTGGTAGACAAAGACAACTCTCCAATTTCCAATGAGGTTATTGAGCTATTTGTCAATAACAAGAATACAGACAACTTCACCACGGATCATAACGGTGTTGCTGAGTTTAGCATTGACACATCCGAAATGTTTGATCCCGAGATCAGTCTGAAAGTGAGTACAAAATAAGGCTGAATAGAGACACAGAGAGAGATGGCTGCTCTCAAAATGAACCCAAAAGAAGATGGGTGAGGTTTTAATTCTGGTAATAAAAATATGCTTTCTTCATCTTTCTTCATGGTCTAGAGCTCTCAAAAACTACCAGGAGTGAAGATGCAATGGCTTGTTGCAAAGCTGCTCTTTCCTTACCAGTTTGGCTTTAGACACAGTTCTTATCTATATGCATTACGTGAACTAATCATTCTGATGTCAGAATGTAATGGTGATTTCCCTAGTGATATATGTTTGTTTTCCTTTTCATCCCCACTCCCTCTCCTGTTCAGGCAGTTTATAAAACCAGTGACCACTGCCACTATGAAGGCTGGATAGAGCCTTACTACCCAGAAGCATCTCTCTCCGTCCAGCGCTTCTACTCTTGGACTGGCAGTTTTCTGAGGATTGAGCCCTTGTGGAAAGATCTGAAATGTGGGCAGAAGAGGATGATCACTGTGCACTATGTCTTAAACACAGAAGGATACAAGAGAATCACCACCATGAACTTCTACTATGTGGTGAGTATGAGCTTGTGGGTTGGTTTGCTGAAATGGTTTTACTGGACAGCTACCTGGCAATCCATCCACAGGAATTACAGCAGTGAGTGCTCTTCATGGTGTTCTCTGTCCACCTTTACCCTTCCTTTTGCTTCTGCCTTGTGACCAGCAACAAGGTCCCTAGCAGCAGCAGTGTGAGCAGCATGCCCTAAGGCTTATGTTTAAGCATTTGAGATAATCTCATTGTAGGTTGTCATGTTGATACACTTTGAACCTGATTGCTGCTTTCTCCTTCCAAGTTCTGCCAACCCATACATGTCTTGATCTTTGCACAGGGCATGGCAAAAGGCAAGATTGTCCTTACAGGGGAAATTAAAGTTAACATCCAAGCTGGTAAGTTAAGTTGCCAATCCATATTTTTTCATTCAAACAAACAAACAAACAAACAATCACATAGATGGTTGAACATAGCAGCTATAAGGAGGGCTGTATCTCTCTCCACCCATTCATGTGTGCATGGTAGTAGCACTACCACTAAGATCACTATAAAGCCAGGTTTAGTCCAGCAATTCCTTAATTTGATATTAGTCAAATAGTGTTCTCTAAAGAACTTCCCAAAGGATGGCATAGAGAATGCAGAGTGTCTGCTTTAGGGTCCTAACTGAATATGGGCACATGTTCAAATCTGCAATAAATCTGAGACCACCTGGATTAAACCCAAGCCTGTCACCTCCTGGAAAATTGTTCAGCTTATCATCTAAGTCCAGATCGCTCCACTGACTGGTACAGTTATATACTTGTTGAGTTTGACTACTACTACAGTAAATCTTTGATATTCCTTCCTTATTGGTGCCTTTATTTTCTCTAACAGGTCAAAATGGCACTTTCACCATTCCACTTGTGATCAGTGAGAAAATGGCTCCAGCCCTTCGGCTGCTGGTGTACACCTTACACCCTGACAAGGAGCTGGTGGCAGACAGTGTTCAATT
Source organism: Poecile atricapillus (assembly GCF_030490865.1). NCBI lineage: Eukaryota > Metazoa > Chordata > Aves > Passeriformes > Paridae > Poecile > Poecile atricapillus. Next base: position 86,578,825 of record NC_081249.1, read on the forward strand.
GCCAGTTGAGAAGTGCTTCAAACACAAGGTGAGAAGCTCTAAAATATAGCAAACCATACCTGCTATCAGATAAATACAAATTCTTTGTGTATACATCCACAAGAGATTTCCAGTTTTGTTTCTTGTTTCCTTCCACTTCTCTCTGTATTACTCCTTTCATTTTTCTTTTTTTCTCTTTGGCCTTACTTCTTTACCACCACCTCCTGGCCTTATTGTCAAAAGATATACCTTCTTTTAACATTAAAAATTTTCAGGAGACCCACATAAATCCCAAATTATTCTTGCCTCTCTTAAACTTCACTACTGTTCCATTCAGATTTTAGACTTTCTATTCTTCAACACAGTGAACATGCTTTAGACTTATCCCACTTCTTCATTCAATCTAATTTACACTTTTTTGTTGAAAAATGCAGTTTGGGTTTACCAGAACTAAATATACACAGAAAAGAAAGTCAGGGTAGTCTGGGATTTAATATTTCTTCCTCTTTTTTTTTATGGCACATTTTCTTTCATCATTATAAACTCAGATTTCACCAGTAAGATTTTTCTAATCTTCAGCTCCTAGAAGCTAAAATGCATCAAGCTACAGAAGACAAACCAAGTGACATTAAACAAAATGTTTCTAGCTGCCCATTTCTAGTTATCCCTCCTGTTTCTTTCCTCTTATCTAAAACAAATGTGAAATAGATTTTTTTTTAATAGATGCAAAATCTGTTTTACATATTTGCTAACATGGGCCATGGACCTAGGAAAAATATAATTTGTTCACTGTAGGGATTATTGCATGTAGTCACGTCAAAATAAGGCTTGATTTGATTTGATAATGACAGCAAAAGAATCACACTTCATTTCAAATCACTTGAGGTAGGCTTCATTTAAGCTATCACAGGAATCTAAGTGTGCTTATTGCCTAAGTCCCTGTTACAACAGAGGCCTGGTCAACAGCTACAGTGGAGATTAAACATCCTTCTCCAGGCAGATCTTCTGCACTTTAACAGAAAATCCCTCCACTCTCCTTCTTGCTCTCCACCCACAGATACCACCAGAGCAGCCCCAGCAGCATGGGCTAGCCATGCCAACATCTCTTTCATGAATTTCAGGTCCATTTGGAATTCTCTGAAAAGCAGATGTACCCAGCTTCCAAAGTCAGTTTGGTCATTGAAGCTGCTGCCAACTCCTTCTGTGCTGTGAGGGCGGTGGATCAGAGTGTGCTGCTCCTGAGGCCAGAGACAGAGTTGTCAAAGGAAATGGTAAGCTGCCAAATGCCTTGTCTCCTTCTACTGCTTCTTTCTCCTCCATCACAGTGCCTCTCACCACTTGAGATCATTACACTGAGTTAGAGTTCCACAGCTTCTGGCATGTGCTGTCACAAGCCATCTTTAGTAGGCAATAAACATTTTTTGTTTCCTGTGGATTGTAAGACCTCTTTCATGTGGGGTTTAGTTTAACCTGTGGCTGGTCTCTGGCAGCACAACCCTCCAGCATATCCACTAATCCCAGTCTTGTGCCATCAGCAAACTTGCTGAAGGTAGACCCTTGCTGCAACATCCAGATCATCAAGGAAGATATTGAGCAAGATTAGAGTGAGTACTGGAGCACCCTGTGGTACATCACTAGTTACTGGCCTCCAACCAGACTTTGTGCCACTGATCACTGCCTTCTAATCCCAGCCACTCAGCCATTTCTCAGTCCAGGAAAGATGGCATGGCTGGCATCTCAGTTTTGGCAATTTTCAGTATTTGATGGTGTAAGGTTGATGTTTACAGACACACAGTTCCTGTTTCCTTACCCCTCACAGGTATACAGCCTGCATCCCCTACGAGACTTACAAGGCTACGTCTTCCACGGGTTCAATCTAGAAGAAGACTCCAAAGAACCCTGTGTCTCATCTGACCACATCTTTCACAAAGGCTTGTATTACACACCTGTAATGTCTGGATTAGGCCCAGATGTGTATCAATTCCTCAGGGTAAATGTCCTATACATTACTAAAATATGCTGAAGTGAGTTTCTGCTTATGTAGCATTAGATTCTGCAAACAACCCTATTTATTAGTAAAACTCATACATGACAAGCTCTCCTCTTAGACCTCTATTCTCAATTGATTCTGGTGCCCACTGTGATTTTCCAGCCCACACACAAACCTCTCCCAAAAGTTTCTGCATACCTGTCTCTGGGCACCTCTGTGGTGGAAACAGAGGAATGGGAAAGAGAAAAGAATGGAACAAATCTCAGCTACAGTGTGGTTACGGCTAACGCTAAAATGTGTTTTTTTACAGGATATGGGAATTAAGTTTTTTACCAACTCAAAGGTTCGACAACCAGTTGTGTGTGCTAGTGAGACTGTAAGACGTCAGCCATATGTAGTGAATGCAGGACATGTGGCTTCTGCACACCACGTCAAATCACCAGGTAATACACAGCACAGGAAACAGATTTTACCTTTCTCCTGAAAGGACTTGTTATGCACATGGACAGTAGTCACCAACTTTGGTTTTGGTGTTAAATATTGGCCTGGCATAGAATGAGATAGCTTAAGTTAATGGCCAATACCCAAAAGAGTCTTTCAGGTCTACACTTCTGATTAATTTCCAGTTTCACACTGGGAATTGCAGTGTCACACAAAACTAACACTGTTGACATTGATTCCCTCCTGACCAGAGCTAGTTGGAAAAGATTATGTGACAGTGTGAGCAGTAATCAGAGCTAAGACCTGAGTTCTAGCCCTAGGTCTCGTGCTCATGAGAGACCAAAACACTTCAAGCAATGTTTTCTTTTTCCTTTGACACTGGGTTATACCTAACTGAGGGGTGTATTAGTAACATTTAATATTTGTGTGGCATTATACAGAGTCTCAGCTACAAGGAAATGGTAAAACACTTTTGTCCTTTGTACTGGCCCATGCACATTCAAACCTGTCCCCTCTGGGCATCTCCATTATATGAATCAGGTTTTACTAAGTTCTCATTATCTCTTACCAGCTGAAGCTGGTAGGGAGGAACAAGAGAGGAGACTCATCCTTGCGACTATTCGGGAATTCTTTCCTGAAGCTTGGATTTGGGATATAGTTCCAATTAAGTGAGTACTGCTTCTTTCATATCTTTGCCTTGCTTTAGGAATTACTAAATATGTTCTCTGATGTCCTGCAAGGTAGCAATCTCTTGCCAACTCTTCTTCCTTTGTGGCCCAGAAGACCTAGTTTTTCAATCATCAGCTGCCCATCTGGCCTTCTCTTTCCGGTGACCAAATTACCAAAGATGTCCCTAAAGAACACCTGCTCCCACAATGTGTGTACCATGAGTCATATTCCCTTCCTCAGAAGAAGGACACTTGTATTTAAAATACCAATTTGCAGAACAAGAACTCTGAGTTGTCTTTCCAAACTCAAGGATGTGATGGGCAGAAGAACTTCCAAATGGACTTTTCTCAAATTTTAGTGATAAATTCCAGGGACTGTACATGGGATTTCTGCAGATAGAATAAGGGTAGTTCTGGCTTTCAAAACTTGTTGCCTCTACTGAGAAGCAAGTTCTCTGAACTTTACCCTTTCTAAAACTTTCATCCTTCCTCCATTCCCATCAGCTCTACTGGAAAAGCCAGCATCTCATACACCATCCCTGACACCATCACCAAATGGAAAGCCAGTGCTTTCTGTGTGGAAGAGCTGGCTGGATTTGGCCTGTCTGTGCCTGCCACCCTGACAGCCTTGCAGCCTTTCTTTGTTGACTTGACCTTGCCATATTCTGTCATACGAGGAGAAGATTTCCTGCTTAGAGCCACTGTCTTCAACTACCTTGACCAGTGCATTAAGGTGTGTACTTCTGCCCACATTCTTAAACCTTACCCCATCTCCAAAGAAGCTGCAGCAAAATGACTGGTGCAGGTGGTTGGATTTGCTCTTGACTGAGGTGCTGCTCTTTCTAGCTGACAACAGATTACTCTGTCTGGATTTGTCCTCTGAAACCAGTACAGAGCAAAGGGAGATCTTGTGAACTGTGACTAGGGCAGGCCTGTAAAGCAATGCTCTCAGGATCCACAGAGAAAGGAAAAAAGTGCTTTGCAGAGTATCATTCACCACCCATGGTTATGCAAGCCATCGGTTGTTTCATTGGGGCCTTTTCCTTAAGGAAAAAGTGTGCCTAAGATGCTTAACATCCTACGTTAACAGTGAGACTGTTGAGAGGAAAGAGGGAAAACTGTTCAGGTTATACCTGATGGATGGTTAATCAAACAGCATCATCTGAGGCCTTGAATCTGCTCTACACTTAATTCTAGATGTAAGCAGATAGTGTCTCACCCCCTCAAATAATAAAGCACTGTTTGCAATATGGTACAAAACCTTCATCCCATTACACTATTCTTTCTGCTCTCAGATTAATGTTTCACTGTCGGATTCCCTTGATTATCAAGCCAAACTCATCTCCTCAGAGGATGATGGATGTGTATGTGCCAAGCAAAGAAAGACCTATGTCTGGAATATTTTCCCCAAAGAAATTGGTAAGTGCTTTGAATCTACCTGGTTTTCTGTTCCAGGATTGATACTAATTTATAACCTAAAAAGCTTAATCCTTTTCCAACCTGGACAGCTTGGTCTACCACTGCTCTTTCCAGTTGTCTAGGTTAAAGAGCTTCTCCACAGCTTCAGTGTGTTTATCATTGCCATTTTTAGAGATCAGTTCTCTTCCCATATGTCTCATCTACAGTGACTGACTATTCATTATGTTGAACTACATCTTATTCATCAGATGAAATTTCTTACTTTGTCAATCATCCTGCATGGTAGAGGTCCATTTTTTCCCTTTTTTTGCTGCTATTTAAGGTAATGTAGTGTTCAGCATTACTGCAGAGACCAAGGATGATGGAGCTTGTGGAAATAAAGCTCCCAGGAACATCAGTATTGACTACAGGGACACCCAGATCAGAACACTGCTGGTTGAGGTACTGCTGACAGCTCTTACTGTTTGTCCTGTACTCCTTTTCATGAGAAAACTAAAACAAAGCAGAAGTATCAAAAGAAAGTAAAAGTTTTTCAGGTTCCCTAAAAAAGTCCTGGTATGGCTCCACCTTCATTTGGTTGGGACAAGGTCTGGCTGTTTAATCTAAGACCAAGTCCACTCCTATCTGGTGATCTATTCAGTGAGGATCAGTGGGTATTGACAAGTGCATGACTCCCTCATGCAGAGGAGAAACTAGAAATGAGGGACTCCATCTGATGTGATCTTCCTTTTGGGAACAGCACATCATACATGAACTGTAAACTGTTGCTTCACCTGTTTCATGATGTAGGAGGTTGGGGAAGGGGGTGGCTTTTTTGTCACTGAATTTCTTCTGCATGCTTTTGTCTCATCTTTATATCATGTGTCTCTTCTTTCCATCTCCATGCAGCCTGAAGGAATCAGAAGGGAAAAGACTCAAAACTCCTTAATTTGTACAGAAGGTAAGGGTCTTACATACCACTGTCTTGAGAACTGAAAGGAAGTGGGAGTCTGCACTCTTTCCTGCAGTGTTTATTGATGGTTTCCCTTCCCCTTTTCCCCAGAGTTGTCCATATGACAGCTAGTATGAGTGCAATAGCTCAGTTCCCTGCTACCAAATTCCTGTGTGGTCTGGTGCATATCACTGAGGCAGCACCTGTGCCTTGGTCAGATGTGCTCAGATGCTTCAGGAAGGCTGCTATGAAGTTCTCAAAGAGAGACAACCTTTCCATGCAAATTATGTCCTGTGTTTCATTCACTCGTGTTGACTGTTGTCCTCTATTCCATGGATACCTGTAGCTTACAGCTTTCTACCTCTGGTGGGAATGGGAGAGGGAATGTAATGTTCCTTTCCACATTATCTCAGTGCTGGTTGTGTCACTGAAGGAATCCCCAAGGGTCACAGATACTACAACCTGTGTGCACCATGCCGTGTTTTACTGTTTTCTATTGAGCAATGACAGTGACTACACCATTTCATCTGTTCCTCACAATTTTGATTTTGCTGTGTCCCCTGCTCTCTTGTGCAGTTTTGTACTGTGCAATTTGTACTGGGACCATTTCAGTGTTATAATTAATATTCCTATAAAAATGACAAATATTTTTCTCCACAGGTGATGTAGTTATTCAAGATATAGCTCTAGAGCTACCTACAAATGTTTTGGAAGGATCAGCCAGAGCCTCCTTTTCTGTTGTTGGTAAATATATAATTAAAAAAAACATTCAAAAAAGAAAATATAGAATATGTAACATGAAAGTTCTTTCAGGATTCAAAATGTGAGTTTCCACTCCTAGTGTGGGAAACTTTTGAGAAAAGAGACTGATTCTCATCTTGTCCAGCAATGCTCTGCAACAGCAAGATAAAGTTTAAATATCAGTTGCACCACTCTTCACTATTCTGTTTAAATTTAGTGCATTTGAAAGTCTTTCTCTGAAGCAGCAGCACAATTCTAACTTATGACCTCAGCCAGATTCATGCTAGTACAGCATTCTTCTATGCACCCACCTACAAATCAGAGATGCCAGTAGTCTATTCAGTCTTTTCAGGACGTGGATTTGGTTACATGACTCACTAGCCATAAAATTCTTGCTTTCTAATGTTGGTGACGTTTAGAAGTTCATTCCAGAAATCCCTTGCTGGGTCTGTGCTACCTTTCCTAGAAATAAAAGTTAGGAGGTGGTCTGTGATACCTCTGCATTATCAAAGTCCCTTTGCAGCATTAGCTGTTAATCTTGCAATAAATGTTTTCAATAAAGAGCTGTGGCTATTCCCTTCCATCTTCTGGAAACAGAAGTTTCCTGTAAGTTTCTTTAATTTCCAACAAGAAGTATCTGCTTGAAGTGGCACCAAAATAAGGAGTGTTTCTGGTAAGGGCAATTTAGACTATGTAAGGAGAGGCAGGGAAGGGATTATTTGTTGTCTGCAAAACACAACAGAACTCAGCACAGAGAACTTCAAGTTTCTTCAGAAGGCTCCCAACCCCTGTGAGGCTTCTATGACTCTGCCTGTGGAATGGAAATTACTGGTAATTTCAGTGGCCATGAGTTGTGCTAATCCCCCCCTCCCATCTCCTCCTCCCCAGGTGACATCATGGGCACTGCCATGCAGAACCTGCACCAGCTCCTCCAGATGCCCTTTGGCTGTGGGGAGCAGAACATGGCCCTCTTTGCACCCAACATCTACGTCCTGGACTATCTGAACAAGACAGGGCAGCTGAGCAGGGAGGTCAAATCCAAGGCCACTGGATACTTAGTGAGCGGTGAGATCCTTGTGATTCCTTTACAGTGTGTGCTGGAATTCCCGTCGAGGGCCAGTGAGTGGAAGCAGCAGCATGGCTACCCTGACAAATGGCATCACTGTGGTAGCACAGCCCAGAGACCCAAGGATTTGCCCTGAACAATACATTTTTTACTTTCCTTTATCTTCTTATCTTATGCTTTTTTGGTGACATTAAGCTGCCATGTTTCCTTTGAGGTTTTTGAGAGAAGTCCCCTTCTCTCTTTCCACACAGGCACAGCATGTGTCCTGATCCTGTATGTTTAGTTGGAACACAGAGCTGATAGAGTTCTGCTAATTCTCTCAGTGTTTCTGCAAGACAAGGTGTTCCATTAATAGAACCCTTCAGAGCTATTCTCCTGCTTGGTAGATATACATTTCCTTTCCATTCTTTCCCACTGTGGTTTCAGACAAATATGTTAGCAAACAAAATAGGGTTTTGCTTTTACCTCCAAGAACACTTCCTTTTCCATGTTCTTGCAGGCTACCAGAAGCAGCTGTCATACAAACATCCTGATGGGTCCTACAGCATCTTTGGCACCAGAGATAAAGAAGGGAACACCTGGTGAGTGACTGGGAGCAGAATTGGCTCAGAGATGAATTTACATTCAATAATTATGGTGCAAGTAAGAGGCAGCTTTACTGGCTGGATCAGATGTACAGAGCTGTCTAGGACTGTAGTACTGAAAAGCACTAAAGGAGAAGTCTCTCCATCCTCTGCCAGGCCAGGTGCATCAGAAGAAGTTGATCCCTAAAGACCCATCTGACTTTATGATTCATACTCCTGCTGTCTCCTATGAAACCCATTGCACTGTGGTGCTCTATAGTCAGGATCAGCCACAGGGTGTGCTGGACATCCTTCCCGTGTCCCATCTAGCTACTGCTCCTCTAACTGTTCTCTTTCTGAGGAGCAGACACAGAGAAAGCAAGCCATGACACACTGGCTGTGACACTTCATGCTCTTCAACAGCACAAACGGGAGGGCTGATTTCTTCTGTTTCTTCCAGCACTCATCTCATAGCTTCATCTTTCCCTTGCAGGCTCACTGCCTTTGTGTACAGATCATTTGCACAAGCTGGTCGCTTAATCTATATTGATGACCGTGTCCAGTCTCAAACCCTGATGTGGCTGTCAAGCAAACAGAAGTTAGATGGCTGTTTCCGGAGTGTCGGGACACTCTTCAACAATGCCCTGAAGGTAGCAGAGAATTTACTACTTGGTCAAATTTATACTTATTCACTAAGGATATGTTCTCCTGCTACTGCCAAAGACTATATTTCACTCCAAGTGCCTGTCTTCTTCCAAGGGCTAATTCTCCACATCTTATAATTATTATTTTCAGCTCAGTCAGCTTTTGTACACTTACTTTACATGTTATGTGCACATGAGATAGGGTTACAGGACTGTAAGCTTGAAAAAGTTATGTTTTTGGATTTAATAGCAAAAGGCTTCTCTAGATTTGTGAGCTATTCAAGAGCTATGTGAATGCTCTCCTTCCCTTTGGGCTGCCTCCAGAACTCACCATACTCTTTCAGATGGGACATGGCAATTCATATTTAAAGGCTCTCAGCTGTGGCATTTACTGATTATTCTTCTCTCCGTGTTGTTTTCAGGGAGGAGTAGATGACGAGCTGTCCCTTTCTGCCTACACCACCATTGCCATGCTGGAAGCTGGGCACGCCAGTATGGTAAGTTGCTCTGATATTCAGATGGAACTGGTCCCTAGTTGTTACCTTGGGTCCAGCATCTGCTAAATTGTCCAGCTAGTAAAGAGAGACAAAGAGAGGGCAAGAGCTCCCAGAGTAGGTGACCATGCTCTGCATCTGCACTGGTTGCTATGATAGAGAAAATCCCCATTTCTATACCTCTTAAATCACCAGTCTTCGAGCAGAAGCTGTACAAACCTCAGTGGAATCAGATCTTCTATTTGTGAGACACAAAACATTCAATGACACCCTTCAGTTTCCAATAAAAAGACTTGACAGGTAGAAACCCACACACTATGGCTTAGCCTCAAAGACAGCCCTGTCAAGAAAGTAAGTTGTTGCAGGTAAATTTATAAAATCTACAAATGGAACTAAAAGATATGTTGGAAAAACAAATACCCATCAGAGCAAAAGCTGATCTGTCCTTTTCAAAAAGTTGGCAGTACTACAGAGATGTTAGACTTCAATACAGGAGTTAGCCTCCACTTTTTCATATCCTTTCTGAGGACACAGAGTCAAACTGTACATTTTTTGTAGGTGTAAACCTAGTACAGCATTGCAGAATTAAAGTTACACCGAAGTCAGTGAGAATAGGAACCACTAAGTTAGATTTGTTTAAGACAACAAACTCTTGGCTATAGAAATGCAGAGCAAATAATTATCATGGAGATGAACAGAAGGAATTATCTGTGAAACGTATAGACTAACCTCATCAAGGACACCATTGAAAGCTATTTGATTTGTTTGATGTTTTCTGCAAAATCCCTCCGTGAAGAATGCTGTATTCTCTCTCCTGAAGTCATTATACAAGCTGAAGTCCCACTCTCATTGCTGTGATAGTGATAGGATAAGGAACATGTTTAAAGAAAATAAATTTTTGAGCAGGTGAAGACTACTGTCCTGAATTAGACCCATATGCTTTTTTGTTTTTAAGTACCCTGTAATCCGAAATGCCTTTTTTTGTCTGGAGACTGCGTCTGAGAAGGGTATCAGTGAAGTTTACACTCAGGCACTCATGGCCTATGCTTTCTGCTTAGCTGGCAAGGCAGAAAAATGTGAATCATTCCTTGAAGAGTTACAGAAATCAGCAAAGGAAGTTGGTGAGTTTCAGTCATTTGGGGAATTTGGGAAGTGGGAAGATGGAACAGATCTTATAGATGGTCTAACCTTGACACTACTGAGAGTGTGGGCACTTGAACCAAACCGCACGAATAATCTGTGGAGTTAACCTGCAGTGCATTCATTGATTTGCAGAGAGCCCTTCTGAGGAAGAGGCCTGGATGCAGTGAGACTCCAAGTCAGTACAGAGCAGTGAATAATAGATATTGGTTCCTCTCTTTGTTTATTCAGATGGCTCACTGCACTGGGAGCAGGAGGAGAGGTCTCCATCAGACAAATCTCCCTCCTTCCTTGACCATGCCCCTTCAGCTGAAGTTGAGATCACCAGTTATGTGTTGTTGGCATTGCTCCACAAACCCAACCGGAATAAAGAGGATCTCACAAAGGCCTCAGGGATTGTGCAGTGGATCATCAGGCAGCAGAATCCCTATGGAGGTTTCTCCTCTACCCAGGTGCCAAAACTACTTTCCACTCCACAGCTAGTGCTAGGAATTGGGGCACTCTTTCAGGGGTCCAGCAGGCCTCTGACTACCTAGTCCTGTTTCTCTTTTCTACTTGTTGTCTCTGAGAGAAGCCAAACCTTTATATTAGGAGACCAAAATACTTCTTTCTCCCTTTTCCTAACTATAGAAAGGTTAAAACCACTCAAGAGTAATTTGACTAGCAATAAACACAGATATTTGTGTCAGGGGTGAGCCTAGAAAACACCAAGTTCCATCTGTTAAATGACCCATGAATTCTGTGTAGGTCCTCATAAAACACAGGCTTCATCACTATGAAAAGCTCTAGAAGCGCACTCTGCTGCTCATATTTTATTTTCTGAGACCCTTGTATTAGGAGTCAGATTCTTCTACCCTAAATCATACATGAGAGAATGAAATGGCTCCTTTGTATGGGAACACTGGAGTTATACACACATTCAGGACGGAGCAACTGCGATTGGGATTGCAACAGTGACTTTGATCCCCCCTGCACTGGTCACGCTGTGTAGCCAATTGTCTTTCATTATTTTCTTTTTCTTCAGGACACAGTCATTGCCCTTCAAGCACTCGCTGCTTATGGTGAGGCCACCTACAACTCTGCTTCACAAAACAGAGTCAAGATCACTTCCAAAAAGCCTTTTGAGAAGGTATTTACTGTCAGCAATGAGAACAGGCTCCTGCTGCAACAGACTCCCCTTCCAGAGGTCCCTGGGAAATACAGCCTGACAATGAATGGCAGCGGATGTGTATTTATGCAAGTAAATGTCTGCTTTCTTCTTCATTGTGTCTCACATTTTGCATACAAGATAGCCATTGTTTTGATGATTTTCTAGCTGACTTTTATTTATTTTTCCTAATTGCTTGATTTCCCTAAACCATTTAAACACTCTTTTCCCCATCCCACATTCTGACTCCTGGGAGTTCTGGCATGCAAAAAGAGTCCTTTCTGACCAACATCTGGTTTCTTTCTGGGAGGTGACTCTGGGTACAAGCACCTTGATTTTTAAAGAGTATAAATCTTAGGTGTTCATCATTGATATAAGCAAGGATCTTCCACTTAAAACAAAGTGCAACATTGCCAGAAAAATTCACTAAGTCTGACAATTGTTTTTTTGGAATGCAAAGAAAATCTTTGGCATTCTTGAACAAAAAGGTTTTTTCCTCTTCCAGGCAGCACTGAGATACAATATTCACCTTCCAGAGGGATCCTTTGGATTTCTGCTTTCCGTACAGACATCAAATGCTTCCTGCCCACAGGACAGACCAGCAAAATTTGATATTGTCCTCATAAGCAGGTAATGTGCCATCAGCAAACCAGCTGTGCAGATGACAAGACACACAGAGAGCATTGCTGTGTGTTTTCACTTCAGCTTATGAAGTCAAGAACCACAAGCTGATCGATATGCTGATGATATCAGCCTGTAAGACACAGTATCCCAGAAGACCGCTGACAGGGTACTCTGTTGTTTCAGCTACACGGGGAAACGCAGCAGCTCCAACATGCTCATTATTGATGTCAAGATGCTCTCTGGCTTTGTTCCTGTTAAGTCTTCCCTGGATAAGGTAAACTTAGAGGAGCAAGGCTTAAATTACTCTCCACAGGGACAGAGGAGAAAACCAGAGGCATGGTTAAGAACCATTCAGCCACAGACTGTGTGAAGGGTTTGCATGGCTGCACTGCTCATTACTGGGAGGAGGGAATGCCCTCCAGGGAACTTCAAACACACAGACCCTCCTATATTTGAAACTAGGAAGGGCTTCAGCTCAAGCCTGAGCAGCTGGCAGCTGTAACCAGGAGCTGGCACTGCCTGGGTGGAGAAAGGGTGGGAAACCTCTCAGACTAGCTTTGAAACATAGATCACACCAGAGTCAGGCAGAATTCCCCAAGTGAATTGCAGTGACTTGTGCATTTGGAAAGAGCTCATACCCCCAACTAAGTCAAGTGGTAGGTTTTTGTCCATTCTTTCAATCTATTCAGCAATGTTTGGACTCTAAAAGTCAGCTATCAGCCCTTGAAACTTGACTAGGAGAAGAATGAATACCACAGACATGCAGCAATAGGGTCTGAAGCAGCATTTGTTTTGCAATATTTTACAAATATATTAATCTTGATTTTCTTGTTTTGAAGCTCATTGACAGTCATACAGTGATGCAAGTAGAAAACAAGAAAAATCACGTCCTCTTTTATCTGCAAAATGTAAGTTCTGGTTACTGTCTATTTGATTTTCACAAAGGATGGAAACAGCATGTAATAGGTATGAATCTATATGAATATATGAATATGAATATACCCTATATGGTGCATATATCATGTTTTCTTCCTCAACAGTTTTCTACTGTAATCACTAAGCTGTTACTTTTCAAACTGCATGTAACATCCCAACCTTCCAAACAGATTCAAAGTGATACCAGCAACTAAAAAACAAAAAAAATTAATAAAAAAAGCATGTTTAAATTAATCAAAATTCTTTCTCCTTTCAGTCAAAAGCAGATAAATGCCTGAAAAGAGGTTCCCTTGTGTGTATGTCTATTTGGCAGGCTTCTTATAAACCTCTATCTTGCCAACAGCACAGGAAACACTGCTTTCATTCTCCTCTGGAAAGATTTTCTTTGCTTCTCTTACACTAGATCATTGCAAAATTTTACCTGTAATCCAATCCCTGAATCCCTGAATTTATTCAGTAAACAGTTTGCTCAGGGCACTAACAGAAGCCAATATCCCAGTGCTGTAAATTCACTCCCAGTTTCTTGGTGGCACATAATGTGCACGTCTGAAATGGGAGTGATTGGAAAACTAGCCTTTATCATCCTGACCATTGGGAGACCCTGGAAAATTAAACTCAGTGCCTCTGTGTCGCCCTGAAAACTCAGCTTCTGAGCTTGCTTTTCTCTTCTCTTCACCACACCTCGACCTGTGTCCGTGTGATCTGTTCATCTTCAGCGGCAACACCTCTGGACAATTTTCCCACCTCTGGCAACTGGATATGTAATAATTACAGAATTGGGTGATACAAGCAGGACAGAAAATCTATTAACTTTTCAGCTCAGTTTCACTTTGGACTCTCCAAACACGTTTAGATAATGGCTGTCCCATATCTGTAGGTGTGGTATTTGGAATATGCAGCCTGGCAGTTACCACCCTTGTCTGCTCTAGATGGTGCTGTACAGATAACAAGACTGATGTGATCTCTGACCTTCCATTTCAGATCTCACAGAAGAAAAGGAAAGAAATCACTTTCTCGGTTGAGCAGGACTTTGTAGTTACCCACCCCAAGCCAGCTGCTGTGCAGATCTATGACTACTATGAAACAGGTATGTCTTAGGTTTGAACCAGTGTGAAGTGTGGGAGAGGGACAGGGACAGCTGAACAGCATGCCTGAACCAGTCCTGCTGCCACCAGCACTCCTCTGAACTCCATCAGTACCTGAATCTAGGGCCAGGGGAGAGACTCATTTCACTTTATTGACCTTGGTCTCATGCCCAAGGTGACCAACAGGCATGACTAGAAAATTATGAAAATACATGCACCAGAGTAAAGGACATTTCAAGGATCTCCAGTTTAAGCATGTATAGGTTATATCCACCTCCAGGGAAAGGCACAAGAAGTGTTCTCCAGGGTAACAAGAATATTTCTATTCTTCTCCAGAAGAGTATGCTGTTGCTCAATACTCATCACCTTGCAAAGATGTTGCTGCAGAAATGGACTAAGGATTTGAAAAGGTAAGTGAAAGTCAGAAAATAAGCAGATAAGAAAGTGAAGTACAAAACAGCAAGAGCAGAGTGGGCTGAACAGGAACTATTCTCAAAGAAACAAAGTCTTCATGAGGCTTCTCAGAGAGCAGGCAGAGACAGTGGCCAGATACTGTCCCTTGACACCAGTGGAATCCAAGTGGGGACCACATCACGGTTCATGGGGCAGACTCAGCTTCTAGAATAAAATTCTAAGTGCAGAATAATGGAAAGACTGCAAAATACCTTCAAAGTTTCCTCAAAAGCATAGATATGTAGCAAAGAACCATTTACCTTTGTCTATCCTTGAAAGTCTTCCCTCTGGAGCCTATGCTTCCCAGGCCTAAGCAAGGTTTTCCACATGGAATAACAGAAACTTTTTCTGGGACAATAAATGCCTTATCTAAGGAGAAAAAAACTGACATGAAACATGGAGGTGGTGAAATAACTGGTCAGAGATACGATGCTGGTTGTAGAGGAGGTCAGGTCTGCATCCTGTTCAGCACAGAAATTCTGCTGCTGTTATCTGATGAGCAGTTTCTGAGGGGTCCAGGCACAGCTTGCTGCAAGACCTTGGTCCAGCTTTTTGCTGCTTCGCACAGAAAGAACCGACTACCCTGTATTTTTCTTTTTAAAAATACCCGTATTTTGTAACCTGCAGCTATTTGTTTGCTCTCATTGAGGTTATTTTCTTTTGGATTTTTGCCTGCAGGAGCACCATAAATGTTGAACAAGTGGTCAAGCACCCTATGTTCTTCTGTCATGAAGTCCTGGAAAGGGCCATTGCACCCTGGGAATGACAGTGGGACTCTGTGATGTTGATCGAGCTAGTGTCTGATTCTTTGTTTCCTTTCACATCACATCTCTCCAGTTCTGTAGCATAATCATGTATAACTTTCCACCAATAAACCTCCCTTTTACATTGGGCATTGGCTTTATTTCAGTGTCACAGAAGAGGCATTTTGATGATAGTCCATGTGTCGTGACTTCTGCCTGGGGGAGGATGAGGAGAGGAACACGCTTGTCCTGCCTGCAGCACTTTCCCACCACTGGCCACTACTGCAATACACATCGTGTTCAGTCCCCCCACATCCAGAGATGGCACCCACTGCTCATGGCTGCTGGACAACCCCTCACCTTTCCCCAGCCCTGTGGGGGCACTGCCTTTGCCCCTGTAGCATAAGAATAGGGGTTTAGGTGTGGAAGGACATTGAGACACTCGAGTGCATCCAGAGGAGGCAACGAGGCTGCTGAGGGGCTTGGAACACAAGCCCTGTGAGGAATGACTGAGGGAGCTGGGGTTGTTTAGCTTGGAGAAAAGGAGATTCAGAGGTGACCTTATCACTCTCTACAACTCCCTGAAAGGTGGCTGTAGTCAGGTGGGGTTGGTCTCTTTCTCCAGGCAGCAACTGACAGAACGAGAGGACACAGCCTTAAGCTGCACCAAGGGTAATAGAGGTTGGATATTAGGAAATAGTTTTTTACTTAAAGAATGATAAAATATTGGAATGGTCTGCCCAGGGAGGTGGTGGAGTCACCATCCTGGATGTGTTTAAAAAGACTGGATGTGGCACTCAATGCCATGGTTTATTTGAGGTGTTAGGGCACGGGTTGGATTCAGTGATCTTGAAGGTCTCTTCCAACTGTGTGATTCTGTGATTCTGTGGTTCTATGATCACAGAGTGACTCTGCATCACGCTTAGCAGGGGACAGGGTGAGGAATGGGGCAGCTTGCAGTCCTGGCCTGGTGATCACCTGGTCCCACATCCTGGATCTCACCCCATCAGGGCCTCCAGTCCACAAGTCTGGTCAGAGTTTGTCCAAACCAGGCCACCAGCAGCAAGCCTCCCTGTTTTCCTGCACCTCTTGTCATCCCCTACTTTGTCACGCTTGGAGTCGTGGTAGTTTCTGCAAACACTAACACGTTAGCACAGCAGCATTGGGAGGGCTCGGGAAAGAAACACGGATGCTGCTCCTCCTTCCCAGGAGCAGGGATGGAGCAAGGCGGGCACTGGGGGGGACAATGGGACCCACAGGGGCCCGAGCAGGAATTTAAGTGCAAACTGCTCAAGTGCCGAGGGTTAGGATGTGTTTTGACAGGATCTATTCATTCCACCAGGAGATTTGCTAAAAGCTGCATGCAGGCTTGCTTTTTTTTTTTTTCCCCCAGTGAAAATTAATCATCCAGTCAACACAGGATATTCCTCCACCCAAATAATTTTTTTTTCAAAATGCAGCAAAAAATTTGAGGTTTAGAATTCCACAGGGCTGGCTATGCAGGATGTGCATGATACTGGTGTTATAAAAAACCATTTTCTTAAATTCCACAGATGAGAAATCTGTGGGACATGAAATAGCTTTGGGTACATTTCTGATCTCCATGCAGAATTAAAACATCACTGGCAGTAGGAGGAAAAGGAGGAAAGCAAGAAAGTCTGTGAATTTTGTATTCCTGACACAGCCCAGATTGTAGCAACTGACTTGATTTACATGAGCATTGGGCTGGACTAAAGCAAGATAAATCAATAGTTACAGTAACCAGGTTGAAAAGGGGAGCAGACTGAGTGGATGTGGATACAGGGTGTATATCTTCCTTAGGAATGTAAGACCAATTAAGTTAAGGCTTCAGCATCTCACATGGAACTCATAAAAATCCCCCCTCAGGTCTGGCCAAATATGTTATTCTGTTCTGCCAAACATAATTTCCTGGGAAGAAACAAGGTCCTGGTAAAAAAAAAAAAAAAAAAAAAAAAAAAAAAAGTGCATTTTTATCATACTTATGAAACCTTATCTTCCTGCTAGGCCAAACCTAACTAATAAAACATGAAATGCTCATTTCCCACTGCAATCTCTTCCTTTGCATGCTGAAATGTAATGTTTGTTACCCAATTTTATCCTTCAACTCAAACAGATAATTGGTGTTTGCAGTCAGATCTAATAAATATCCCATGCTCACACTCTCCCTCCAGATTTTTACATCTAGATCATGTCTCCCTGGCTTCCACTCCCACAGGGAACAGCAGTATTCTTAAAACACATTCCAACACCTCCAAGATGTCTGGAACTTTGGTGTTGTGTTTCAGCTCTAGGTTTTGTGCTGCACACCTGTCGCTGTTGGACACGAAATAAGGAGCATGAGTTCAGTTCCACAGCAGAAAGAGGATCATCAGAAGGGCTTTATTTCAGGACCTTTCAGCCCCTTTTATAAGGTGTTTCAATACAGGTTTGACATGATTGGTAAAGGGAACAACACCTCTCTAGTCCCATTGGTAGAACAAGAGAAAATACACTCAACACAGCTGTACAGTATTGTTTTGAGAACTATAAACTATTTATAAAAATAGTCCTCAAGAGAGAAACTTTCTCAAGAAACTTTCCCTTGGGAAGAGAATTTTTCACTGACAGGCTGAAAACCTTTACAGGCTCAAAAAATCAGGTCACACACACCTCTAACTGAAGCAAGTATATTAATTGCGGACTGAACAAGCCTGGGACACCCATTAGACTGAATGTCATTTCTTCCTCTGTCATCTCATAATCCTGAGGTGCCAGGGATCTGGGGAGTGTTCCAGGCCTCAGAAGGTAGAATTACTGTCATTTTTAAGACTTACAAACTAAGCAAACTCTGTTGTCCAATGTGATAAAATCAGGCTCACTGGCCCAAGAGCTGCAATGAGGTACCTTACTGCTGCCAACTCAAAGGCTCATGCACTGGCTTACTGTCCTTGGTATTGCACATCTCAGTTGAAAAAAGCTGAAATTGCTGTGTAGGACACTGAACTGAGTCAGCAACACTACAATAAATGGGAAACTCCCAGCTTCACTGTGGGTGTCTGCCAGTGTCCTTGTACCTGCTCTGAAGCTTTTGGATCTCCTATGGGCCCATGCATGGCTCTGCTGGAAGTACATTAAAAGCTGTTCTGAAATGCAATTCTTATTAATAAAGAAGAGTTAACAACGTGTAATCACATCATAATGTCTTTGACTAAAATGCTCTGGCAAGATTACTTCCTTTTTGTGTTAAATAATTATTTGTAGAATTTATTTGTACTCTGGGAATTGATTTGCTGCTCATGTGGAGTCCACACTCCAGGATCTGCAAGAAGCTGATGTTATGCCCTAGTTAAGAAGAGGACTTACAATGATCATACCTGCTTTGAAAAGTAAACCTCAACTTTTTTACAGTAGAAGATTAGTCTCATCCACAGTGCAGGCAGCAGGATGCAAAATCTAGAGGAAAAAAAAGGGGTCTCTCCAGAAGAATGAGCTCTAGTGTAGAAGCATTTTCTTGCTTACATCCCTCAAATGCTTAGCTAGGGTCAGACAAAGGAGTCCTTGGTCCAGGGAGTTTGGTTGCTCCATCTTTTCACTCAAATCCTCTGTGATCCCTGCAGTGTCACAGGTAATAGTGCCAAGCTATTAACAACAGCACAGCAAGACCCCACCTGTATCATTTTGATGTTCAGGTCTTCTCAGCACCTGTGTCAAATATGAAGTGTAAGTAATGGCCAACCACTTCAATGATCAGAGAAGACCAGAAATGTGTCAGAATCCTTCAGCCAACAAATGGCAATGTCAAATTGCTCTGTCATCTTGTTCTCTGATGATTTCTTTGTTGAGTTCATTTGTACCTGGTGGACAATTAGGGAGGTAGGCCTTTGTCTGTACTGAATTGATCCCCACCATCTGATTCATCAGTCAGGTGACACAGAAGTGTGGTCACATCTCTGGCACCATTGGCTGTGAAACTTTGAGCATCAGAGAAGGACTTCCTGAGGAACATCCCTCATACACTTCAATTTTTGATTATTCAGAGCAACAATGATAACTTTCCTCGAGACCTTTTCAAGTGAAAAAGCAACATAGTGTAAGCTAATTCTGTAGCTCACAGCAAGAGGAAGTTCCTTTCTGCTTGACCTTGTACAAGGTCACCTCTTGAGGGTCAAGAAAATCCTAAAAGCAAGGCATTACACTGAATATAAGACCTAATAGACTCCTTCAAGGGAACATCTCACTCTTCCCCTTTCTGATATTCTTGCAGCCCAGCACACAGAGATCCTTTCTGCTACATCACTGTTGCTGCTGGGCAAACCAGGATCTCCCTTAAGAAGATGATTTCAGCAGGGCTTCAGGACCCCATCTTGTCACACTGTGTAAATATAACCTGGAGATTTAAAAAGTCCTGTTTGAGAGAAAAGAGAGGGTAGATAACAAGGCAGTCAGAGGTAAAGGGAATAAAAATCACCACTGGCTATTGACAGGACTCTGCTAAAGTGCTAACCTCACACATTTTTTCAGCCTCCAACCCTTTGGCTCACTACCCATAGGGAGGTTAAGGCTGGGTTGTTACTGGAAGCAATTGCATAATTGTGCCAGAGGTTTTCTACTTCACTTCTCCAGCTGTGATAAGCTCTAGGTCCCACTGGTTCCCCTTGCTGTCCTTGCTGTCAAGGCAAGGTGTGTCCCCAAGGTCTGTGCCAAGGTAAAGCACATCTGGGAAGTCCTGTGCATCGACTGTGGGATGCACAGCTGGCTCTCTCTTCATGGCTGCTTAGGAGAGGTCTTGTCCTGTCCCCAGGACAGGCTCTGTAGCAGGACACTGTGTTAAAAAGATTCCTGATAAATGGATTTGTTCTCCAGCTGTGTCAAGGCTCATACACCTTCCCCTGACCTGAAATTTCAGCTCTGCCCTGCCTAATAAGTTGAAACAGAGCAAAGCAGAGGTGCAGGGGAAAGAAAGAAATATGACAATATCTGATTTCCTTGCCTCATACTCCACTAGGACTTTCTTGTTTGGCTTTCCTGTAGCATCCTCCATCTCAAAACCCAGATGAGCACACCAGCTGAGCCCCAGCTCTTCTCTGCACTGGGAAAAGGCTGATGACTTGGGCACCAAACATCTGGCCTAGCTGTAGCACAGAGAGAGCCTGATGGCCGTGCATTATGTTACCCAGCGAGTCAGGAAACGAGCTGAGCACAAAGCCCTTCCCCTTGGCCCCCTTGGCTCAGACAGAAGGCTCTGGGAGGCAGGGCTGAGGAGCAGGTGGGTGTTACTCCAGGGGGTACAGCACAGGCTGTGCCACAGGGAGGTGGCATTGGCACCTCAAGCAGCCTTCCAGAGGGAGGCTGTGATTTGGAGTTTTACTGCTTTCTAGCTAAGTGAATTTTAAATCTAAATGTCAGAAATCTCTGGAATGCCTGGACACTATGGGTGTTTTTTCTCCACTGGCACTTCTGCTCATGGCCTTGTGCCATGAAGAGTGGCTGGTCTCTGGGGATGGATGTCTCATGGCCCCTGTGGGTGCCTGTTCTGTTGTTACATAGCCCTTGGGAGAAACATTTTTTTTCCTTCCTTTCCTCATCGTTTCTCTGTACGAAGCTTGGCCCATTGCCTTCGCTTCTGCCACTGCGCACCTCTGAAGAAAGCCTGGCTCCAACACTATTCAACCTGACTTGAACATAACCTCAGGGCCAGCAGAAGAACCTTCATGAGATGCCTGTACCTGAGGAGACATAGCCCAGACAATAATTTAACAGCCAAAGCTAAACAGAAAGTCTATATACATTTAATATATCTTTTTACATTGTAAATTTTTATCTGAAGAGTTATATGACTCAAAAAGAGCATAGTTGATTGTCCTGAGTGCTGTTCTGAGACACATTTGTAAATGTTTTGGCTTTTTCTACCTCCTGGGCAAAATTCTAGTACAAAAGTATAAATTAAAATAACTTGTCATTTGTTACTACATCAGGGATTATCTTCAATTCTCTGTAATATCCAAAAATATCGGCTAACATGCAAGCAGTTTCCTGTTTACACATTTTAAAATTATTAGATATCATTCACTAGTTACCTTAGATGGATTTTATAAGGCGATTTCAACAATTTATCCTACTCTGCGTGTGCTGTGTACTGTAAGTATCAAACAGACACACTGAAGATTTCTCATGCCTGTGGGTAAACAATCTTGTTTATAACCTTTTTTGCAACACACTGTATCAATTTCTTCTAAGGCAAGACCAAGATTATACATAGAGTGGATATTTGTTATAATCTAGCTGAGAGAGACAGAAAACTCCTGCTTTTTATAGGGCTTACCCTACAGATGGCCTCTTCACATCATGCAAAATATGGTCACAGGATCATTTATAAAATTCAGCTACCAATCTGGTTCACAATTTAATCTACAAAGTGCATTAAAATAAAAATAATTCATTGATGGTTTTGTCATGCCTGAATTTACTCATTTGTTCATATGACAGCACAGAAATATGAGTTATATTTGACAACCCAGCTGTCCACGTCTGGGAAAGGCAGTTCATCTGCTGCCAGGCCCTTCTCTCAAGTTAAATTATTCAACAAGCAGCTAAAGTGAATGATCTTTATTCATACTCACATTTTCAGTTTCATTTGAAGTTTAGCTGATGAAGCTGTTTTATGGTATTTCGTTTCACTGTGTATCTTCCTGTCCCTGCTTGTTGCAACTTGTAAAATGTTCATATTGACTGATGTTTTTTGATAGATGACCTTCCCTTCACTGTGGTCTGTGAAGTATTTTGTCTACTATACAAAGACAAACCCCTTTTTTCATCTTTGGATGTTGCTGTTATTCCTATAGATTTATCCAAAGACCTTTTCCAGTCATACTTTTTTTTTTTTATACAAAATAAATTATTTTGAGTTTTTTTTGCTTTATATTCACAGACTGGGAAAACTAATATCATCATCTGTATTTCCTTTAAAATAACAATACTGATTTTTTTTCTTCTGTAGTATTTTTTTCTGCCTTTAGCTGAACAGCTAATGCATTTTTTTAACTGGAGCTCTTTTATATAAGAGCTTTTCTATAAATCTGCAGAAGACTTTTTCTAACCTGTCACATAACAAGCTGATGTGGGCACTAAAGAGAGACATTCCTTTACTAGAGCTGCTGGTTTCCAACAGGAGTTCTTAGGTGAAAGTGCATGGACCACCACAGGCATGATATCAGTGTCTTCAAGAAATGTTTCTTCAGCTTTTTCTTTCCACACACGGCTGTTCTTCAAAGCCAAAGGTTAAAGTTCAATTTATTGCTTGGCTTTGGCTTTGAGGGTTGAGTGTTGTGCTACTGTCCTTGAGGAGATCAAACAAGATCATATTAGAGAAACAAGTGTCTTTCTTGGGATTATTTGCTTTTGGTAACAGGGGTTCCAAAATTGCTTAAGATCCTGAAGAAGACAAGGATTGCCCCATGTATCACTGTTGTGATAGTACTGAGAGTATTTACACCCAACCACAGACACCTTTTCTTCCTGCAGTTGCAATCACCAGCCAGCCACTCTAGTTTTGGATAATTGGCAGTCACCTACAAAGCTAAAGAATAGAAACTGAAAAGAAATCAGTGGAAAGTATACCAGAACTGGATTAAGGTGACTGAAATTACACAGCTCAATATCCTACTTTATCTTCAAGTGAAAATGTGTTTTCCACAGTGGTCATAGACTTGGAGGTGTAGGACACATCAAATTTTTGTGTCATCTTTGCCAGGCAAAGAAGTGAGGAGTGTATAGCTCAGATGAAACTTTGCAGAATAAGGCATGCTGTGACTGAAATTTATCAATATTCACGATGGCCTGTATTAACTTATTAATTTAATCTTTTGTGTCAATCATTCCAAGTCAAAATAATATATTTTAAAGTGCTGATGAAGAGGAACCATGAAGGAAATATTGTGGAAATTTAAATCAGATTGCTGTGATTGGATGCTGCCCACAGGGAATATTACCATGTGCCGAACACAGTTCATATCCCCAACACTGTGGATATCTGATGGGTTAAGGAAAGCAGGGCATGAATCACTCAAAGATTTCTAATATAAGCATTATCCAAATAAATACCCTTCCCCCACTTGCAGAGTCCCTGGCCAAATACTGTCCCTCTGTTCCAGCTCCTCCTTGCTGCCTCTCCCTGTTTCCGGATGGGCCCTGGCCCCCAGCCCTTATCTCCTCCAGCCCCCGGGCTGTTTGCAGAGAGCAGCTATAAAGAGGCTGACAGAGCACAGAGTTGAGGAGAATTACAAGGTGCAGGAAAACAGCAGCACTGC
The DNA here is from genome assembly GCF_030490865.1 of Poecile atricapillus. Classification (NCBI taxonomy): domain Eukaryota; kingdom Metazoa; phylum Chordata; class Aves; order Passeriformes; family Paridae; genus Poecile; species Poecile atricapillus. The sequence continues at coordinate 86,602,195 of NC_081249.1, forward strand.
TTGGCTCACCACGACCTGCTCTGCTCCATGGGGAAGGACAAGCTGCCCAGCAAACCAAACATCTTCCTCCTTCTTCTCTTCTTCCTTCCTGGAAATACTCCTCTCAACACAGAACCGTAAGCTACACAGGCGGAGGGGGGAGGGATGTCTAAGCGCTGCCTTTTTCCTTCAGTTTTCTTCCCACTAATAACCAAGCCCTGAGTTTTTTGCACAGCTCTGACAGTGCTCCCCACTCCCATCCTGTAATCCCCTGGCTGTCCAGCCCTGGGCCCCCTCTCCACCGCTACCTCTGCCAGTGGCCTCCTTCCACCCTCTCCCCAGTCTCTGCTCAAGTGCCCTCAGTCCTGCCCTGCAGCTGACTGATAGTGCAGACCTGGCTCCTCAGTATTTGCCTAAATATGTTTCTACCCAGAAACCTCTCAGGGCCTGGGATTTTGCGGGCATGATGCTAGAATCCAGGTGCTTACCTTTCCCAGAATATCCTCATTTCAATCACTGAGTTACTTCTCTCCATTCTCCTGTTGCTTTCAAGCCAGTTTATTCCCCTTTCTCCTGCCAGTTTGTTTCCCTTGGCAGCATCAGATGTACTCGTTCTCAGAGAGGATCTGTGACCTAGATTCTCTTCCTGCAGCAGGGAGGCTGGTGCCAGCGCCCTCCCGGGACATCCACGCCAGGGCTGTGCAGCCCAGCAGCTGCACCTCGAGCTGTGCCCATGGCTCTGGGCAGCGGGCATGGCACGGCGGGCTGGAGTCCGGCATGCCCGCCCCAGCCTTGCCCACCAGAGCGTGTGGCTCTAAAGCCTCTTGTCTGGGTGGGAGCAGTCTCCCTCTTCAGACCTTGTCTGCTGTTCTTCCTGCTGTGCTGACAGAGGCGCAGTTCTCAGCAGCACGGTGAGAATGTAATGCTGGATGCAGAGATTTTATGCCCATGAGCGCTGCCATAGTGCTGGCAGGAGGTGTAGCATTGCTGCTGCCACTTACTGTGTGGTCAGAGGTAAAGCTGTAACTGGGTCAGCCTGAAGGACCTTTGGCTCACACTGTACCATCAGTCCCTCATCCATCTGCCCTGCTGGTGTGCTTCTGGGGTAGATCAGCCAACCAAGTCTGCTTTGGGGTCAGGCAGAGCTCCCTGGTCTCCCTACAGTAATCTGATGTCACTAAGTAATGAAGATTACTTAATCTTAATTCATCCTTGCCCAACATCAGGGGGAAAGGGAATGAAACCATACTGCTCAGACCTATGGGCAACATAGAATCATAGAACCACAGAATGGCCTGGTCTGAAAGGGACCTTAAAGATCATCCAGGTCCAAACCCCCTTTCTCTAGACCAGACCTCCATTCAACCTGGCTTTAAACACTTCATGATGGGGTGGCCACAGCTTGTCTGGGCAACCTGTGCCCCTGCCTCACCACCCTCAGAGTGAAGACATTTTCTCCCTAATAGCTAATCTAAACCAATTCTCTTTTAGTTTGTCTCCATTCCCCTTTGTCCTGTCCCTTGGCAATAGTCTCTCTCCATCTTTCTTGTTGGGTACTTTTTGTCACTTACCTGAGCCCCATTCTGGGAGGGAGGAACAAAGAAAGGATGAGAGGTGGGAGAGAGAAGGGTGTTATTGGGCCTACAGAAGGAAGACAGGAGCCCAGTAGGGAGGCAGTTCTGAGCAGTGAGCTGCTAGGTAGTTGATGGTAGTGGTTTTGTTGCAGGTGCAGGATAGATCACAGATAGCTGTATACAACACAGAAAGGAAGCAACCCTTGAACTGAAGACAAAAATTAAACTTCCAACCAAGACTTGCTTACTGTGCCCTATGCAAGTAGTGGTATCACTTCTTTGAGCAGAAATTGCTGCTGCTATTTCTGTTTCAGAGGTGGCCAGCTGGACAGGAGACACAATTAAGGCTAAGATTATGTATTAGAAAAAAAAACACTTTCATCAAGTTAGTGCAGCACCGGAAGAGGTAACCCAGTGAGATGGTAGAAATTCCATGTATAGCGTCCTTTGCAAAGGTCCTGTTGCAGCGGGGAAGGTGGGCTTGGGACATCCAGACATCTTTTGTAACCAAAACTTCTATGACTTTGGAAGAATGCAGCCAAAGGTATTGTTGTCCTATTCTGGTTGTGCATGTAAGCTGTTTTACAATGCAGTGTACATGCTTGGGAATACTCTGCATTTGGTCATAATGAAACTTGAATTGGCAGTTATGGATTTGGGCTGATGAAATTCACTGCTTTCTTTGGTTGGGTGCTTTTTCTAGTAAGCAGCTGAGAGTCAATAAACAGATAGACATTATTCTACCTTAAGCTACAGTATTACCTTTTCCATATAAACAGACTCACCATTTTTACCTCAGCCACCATCTCTATGGTTTCCTATTCCTCCTTGATGCATGCCTCTGTCAGAGTCACCACCTCTCTTGTCAGAACAGCTCATTGCATGCTGAGGTCTCTTTTGTCAGCCCAGATGCTTTTTGTCCCGGAATGTCTATACATGGATTTTGTGACCAAAGTTACTTAAAATGCTCATAGTAATTTAATTTATCTGTCTCTTCTCAACAACACATCCCAAAACACCTAAAGAGAGGTCTATAGACAGCATGGTTTATATCTTTGTTTCAAAAGCAGGGAAGCCAGCCTAAGGGGAAGTTCTGCAAGTTGGCCAAAATTTCAGCAGAACAGTGAACAGGAAGAGAAATGAGGCCAAATTCCCCACGAACTAGGTCATGCTGTCCTTTCTGCAGACTGGATGTTATTGTCACATTGCCAGTGCCACTGACAGGGGGAATGGCATTAGGGGAAGCGGCATGGGCTGAGGCCGTGGTAAGAAGGTTGTGGAAGAAAGGAAACACTGGAGAAAGTAGAGAGTCACAAGCTGTAACTCACTCTCTGGGAGGCTGGAGTTCCTTCTTTTCACAGCTTCTGCAGCAGCACTGGCTGAGCAGAGCTCAGAGCAGGCTCCTCACCACATTTCATCACAGTGCTGCCTCATGGGGAAGGAAATGCAGGTACTGCCTGGATCCCACTGCCTCCACAATAGCTTTAGGACTCCCCAGAAAGCTCAGAGCCCAGGTAAAAATGTAGCTCTGGATGGATGCAGCTGTATTTGTCCTCTATTCCTTTCTGAGTAGTCTATTTGTTACTGATTACTGACTGAGAATTTTCCAAGACTGACCAACAGTGCTCAAGCCTGAGTGGTAGGAGCTCACTTATTATTTTCCCTTTATGAACAGTTAATTTGCCATTTTTGCTACTCAGTTCTATCATACAAAAAATCTTTCCCACAAATGTGTAAGTCAATTTTTTAGAATTTTCTTTTCCTGCACAATTATGAAAAAAAATGTACCTCCAAGATCATTTAGGTTTGTACTGAAGAGCAGGAGTCTCAGCACAAACTCTGGAGGTTTTCACTGGTTCCTACCCCTTCTGTCCTATCTTTCAACCAATTAATGCAGGACAGAATTAATAATTTGATTTATTAGTAAAATGATCCCTTTTATTGAGTGGCAGCTTAGTTTAAAGGTCCTTTGTGAGGGACCTTTGTCAAAAGTTCTTTGAAGATGCAAGTACACTTGAGTTGCAATAAAACACTACACTCTGAAATCCTTTGTGTGCTCGTCTTAATAAGGTCCCAAACTGCAAGCACTCACATCTTTGCTCAGCATGTGAAGGATTTGGAAACCTGCATAGGCAAAGATTGGAGCAGCCAGACAAGTGGGTGGGTTTCTTTCCTCAGCTGTTTTTAGCTAATGCCACTGAGTCTCAAAAGGAGATTGTGGGATATACAAAATTCAATTAACAGCCTGAAACCTTTCAAACCATCCTTACTCCCCTGCTGTGAAGGCAAACAAAACATCCTTTGTAAAGCACTCTCTATTAGCATAGAAATTGTTCCTTCTACTGCAAGCATTTTCCTGCTTTTAGGCTAATTAGTTAGACCATTTAATATGTATAAACCCAAAATAAAATGAATGCTCGTGTTATATGCACTGCAATTCGAAAGGATGACAATGGATTAGGCATGCTGATTTGTTAATTTTCTTTCACTTAATACGGTTGCCTTAAAACTGTTTCACGTTTCTGATCTGTCTTGCTTCCCTCTCTTCACAGGCAGTACCTGGTGCTGGTGCCCTTTCTGATACACACGGATTCTCAAGAGAAAGTCTGTGTTCAGCTGACTCACCTGAACGAGTCTGTGACGCTGAGTGCCACACTCGAGTACCTAGGGGAGAACAGGAGCTTGATTGATGATGTGGTGTCAGAGAAAGATGTGTTCACCTGTATCCCTTTCTCTGTGAGTATCTCATCCCTGTGGGATGACCTGTTGTGCTCATTGTTGTGGCATAGTAGATACAAGCAGTCCAGAAACGAGAAATAAGACATGCTGCAATCAGAGACCCCCAAGATAAGTCAAACAAAAGGATTAACTCAATGTGGATATCTGACAGGGGTAGTCTTATGAGGACTGATCTTCCCCCATTATCAAATTCTGTGTCCCACGTGGTACTTCTCTGCGTGCATGTCTTAGAGAAGTCTTCTGGAACTTTGATTGACAAAATGTGCCCCATGTTTGTTTGATATGTGTAAGGCTGAGAATAAAATAGCGTGAAAACTGTAGAAGTTGGGGAATTGTTAAAGACAGTGAGGTCCATGAAGTCATATGGCTGCTTCTGCAGCTTATGCACAATTTTTTACTGCAGAAGGGTGGTTGGTGAGTAACGTAAGCAACAGGTTCTATACCCTAGTTAATGAATCTGGGTTAATTTTCTTTTTGATAAATCATGTGATGGATTAAAATAAAATCAGGTTCAATATTTCTCTGAGTATATAAATGAAGGAAGGCAATCATGTTTTTTTCTTGCTCCCTGCACTGAGCCTTTTTTGTCCCTTAAGGGAACTTTCTGACCCAGCTAGCACTTCTTCCTTCAAGACTCAGTGCAATGGGGTGAATCAGTAAAGCAGTTATCCTCTTCATTCTCCTTAGCTTCCAAAATCCAATAGCACATCGGTGGCGTTTCTCACTGTGACGGTGACAGGGGACACACTGCAGTTCAAGAGCCGCAAGTCAGTGCTGATCAAGAATTCTGAAAGCTTGGTCTTCATCCAGACAGACAAACCTATCTACAAGCCTGGACAGACAGGTACCAGGAACTGTGCTGGTGTTGACTCTGACAGCATAAAATCTTAAGGGGTCCATTCTCCAGAAGTGCCGTACTTCTATTAAAGGTCTCAGATTTCTTTATGGGGGGATCTAAGGTGCTCAGTAAATCTTATTTGTGTCAGCTGAGGTCTAGTTCATGGCACTTCCATCATTCCTAGTCTTCATTCTCCAGGCACAGCATCTCAGCCAGATGTAGGCACAGGCTCTGATTCATTCTGCTCAAGCAGAGGCACAAAACTGGGATGACTGCCAGGCATAGTCTCCCTTGGTTGCACCAGAATCAACAAAGCAGGACAGGCACTCCCAAGAGATAATTCAATTCAGCCAAGACCTGATTATCTATCTAAATTTATCTGCCCCTCACTACCTGCAAGAGAAAGAACCTGAAGTAATTGTTTCTTTTACTTAGAGATCTCAATTCAGAGCCTGTTGATCAGAGTTATAAATTATTGAAACATTGACATTTCCTGGTGATGGCTACAAATTTAACAGTGGAACTTCCATTTTTTTCTGTTGCACTCTTCAGTTCAGTTTCGGATCGTCTCTCTGGACAAAGACTTCTACCCGCTGAATGAGAAGGTAGAGCCTTAATTGCTTCTTGTTAGCCAGGAGATTTAATCCTTAATTAACACCATTGTTGTCATCATCCAGAACCACTTATGACAGCCTTTAAAACATATGATACTCTCTCACACCATGCTTTACTTGCTCCATATTCTATCCTAGGACACACTCCACCCATCTCTATTGGCTGAAAAAAAATCCCCTTTTTCAGAAGCATATAGATGTTTAAAAGCAGATTTGCAGCTCAATGTATGTGGTTAAGCATGTGGGCAGGGATGTCATTACTGAAAAAAAATGTGTGGGACAAGTTTCCATTGGTAGTGACAGGTGTGCAGCTGTTTCTGGCAGTGGGTGCAATCCCACACTTAGAGAGCAGCGTGACAAGAAGTTGGTTTTATGGATCTGGTGAGAGGTGCAAGCCCACCTTTTATTTTATTTGACAATCAGTTCCTCATGCAGACAAATTATTTGAAAAATTGTGCTTTGTCACATCTTCATACTGTGGTAAGACAAAAGGTCAGGGCCCTAAAATATTATAGAAAAGATTCCCTTAGCCATCAAGAACCAAGGAAAAGGAGCAAGTACAGAAAAGGAAACAAAACCAAAGGACTTCTAAGAAGTTTGTTCTTCTGCCCTTCAGTCCAAATCTGGAAATTGCTTCTGTGTGATTAATATTTCTAACACTGATTTTCTTTTGCTCTTTTCCCACAGTTTCCCTTTGTCTACGTTCAGGTGAGTGGATAACCACAACATTATTTGCAGAAGAACGTGCAGGCACAGAGGTACCAGTCCCCAGCAGTTGTGTTTTCAGGCTGAGGGGCAAGGGAAAGATCACAGGCATGTGACCTTTTCCCCTTGGTTAAAGAAAGGCTGAGTAGTCAGGCATCAAAATAACTTCCAGCAATGGTTCTTTGATCACAGAATGAGCTGTAAAAGAAAACTAATTGATCATTACAAGCCATGCTATGAACAGAACTACTATTGGCTAGAGGTCATCAAAATGGCTTATTGCTCTTCCCAGTCAGAACTGAGAGTTTCTGTCTGCCAAGTGTGGTTCAAATTAGAGACCAGTGTTAAATAAGCTATCAAAACCAAAGAAACAAAATTAGGTGAGTAGACAATCCCTGTCTTCCCAAGCATGTTCTTTTTGTTTGCTGTTTTTTTAAATGGTTGAACTTCAGTGGCAGGCAAAAGTTAGAAAGGAAGATGTTGGAATGATTCATGCACTCACTTTTGCCTAGCAAGCTGAATAATTTCATAACCTATGTGAGGATGTGTCAATACCATGAAAGCCTTCAATTTTAAATCCCTAGGAAGGACATCTGTGTTTTCAGCTCTAGTCTGTAAAGCAAGGCATTTGTCTGTGCTGTTTAAGCCAGCTTATGTAGGCCTTGTCCTTCCTCCTCACCATCCCCTCTCCCTTCCTCAATACCCCTTCTCAGTCCAGTACTGCCCTTTCTTTGGATTTCACAGCTGTCTAGAAGGCACTCCTGTAGACTGGGAAGCTCCCATAGCAGAAAACTCACCGGTTTACTCTAGAGTAATTTCTTCAGCCAGATCAGATCTGTCAGTGCAGTTTACCACATGATTGCATGCAACTTGGACTGAACCAAAGGAAAGAGTGGCAGGAGTGAAGAAAGGTGACAGCCTTAGAGTCAGCACTTGTAAGGAAATAAATGTCCATCAATTCACACCCTATATGTCACTAATTTATCTTAGTGAAGCACAGAGGCAGAAGATCCTATGAGTCTGCTACTTCTGAACTATTATTCTATGACCTATTGTTTATGTAATTTTAAAAAATAGAACACCTTCCTGAGGAAGAGAACAAACTGGTTTTCAGGCTTTCCCTACAGATACATCACATGAATGGCAACAAGTTCACAAGTCCAGCTTGAAATGTAGACATTTATGTGAACATTTTCTTGAATTCCTCTCGCGAGGAAGCCCAGTGGTGTCCCTCACAATAAGTGGTGAGCTTTTCAGCAGGGTTGAAATGTGATGATGAAGAGGTTTGGTCAGAGCCATGAGATGCATTTTACTGACTGTGCCACCCTTGCAGGTGGCTTCTCAGGAGCATGGCTCCCTCTTCTGCCCCCTGACTGATGTTCTCCAGCTGGGAGATGTCATTCACATCTCCATTTCCCCTAAGCCCTGAGATAATATCTCAGTGCAGTAAGTGCACATAGTCACATACCTTGAGTCACACACCTATCTAGAGTAAATAAACTTTTGGTGACTGCCAAGGTACAATGCAAAGAGCAGGCAGAAAATGAAAGACTATAAACATTAACCATCCTGCCGAGGAGCCTGAAAAGGCTACATTAAACTACTCAGGACCACTGTGCTCTTTCAGTGACTTCTACAGGAAATTTGGGGCTGAGGGGATCAATAATTGATAGTCAATAATGAGCAATACACAAATATAGTAGTGGTGAGACTTCAGCTCCAACATTAGGAGCATGAAGACACAAGGGAGGAACCTCAGCTGGATGCCTATATGTGAAAATATACTTTCCTCTCTTCCTGTCACCATACCTAATCTTCATACCTAATCTAACCCACCTGCCCACTATCTTAGAACTCTTTAAACATGTACATTTCTCAGTCCCATAGATAAGTCAGGTGTCTGATTCCTCAGCAGATTGTGTACTGGTACTTCAGCAGTCTTCATTCCAGGCAGGGGAAACCAAAACTTTTGCATGTTGTATGGCCAGTCAAGGAAGCTGAAACTTCCCTCTTTTCTCCATGTCTTCCACTTACTTCTGATATCAATTCTGCTCCCTTCTGTTATCCTGCCAGTCTGTCTTGCCTAGCTTCCTGGCCCCATCCTTTACAGGTAGAGCAGATGGGGAGACAACGCCCCTGAGTGTAAGAAGTGTTTAAAAAGCATGCAAGGTATGCAGAATTGACAGGTAAGTATTTTCAGAACCTCACAGATTGTTGAATAATTACAGAAAGGTATTTGCCAGCTGGGATGTGCATATCCTGGGCACTGCACTGCTCTGTCCCTGGCACTCTCCTGTACTGTCTTGTGACACTGTTACCCTCACCTGCAGGATCCCCAGAGGAACCGCGTGTACCAGTGGCAAGGGGTGGAACTAGAAACAGGATTTACACAGCTCTCCTTCCCCCTCACCTCGGATCCCATCCAAGGCTCCTACAAAATAGTCGTGCAGAAGAGCTTCTCATCCCATGTGGAGCACTCCTTCAGCGTGGAGGAATTTGGTAAGGAGAGGAATTTGACAGTAATGCCTTTTACTGTGACCACTCTGGAATTTTCTGGGAACAACATGGAGAAGGAAGGGACTGAATATAACAGGCAATGAGGTTCATAGGGGCTGAGCCAGAAAGCACTAAATATCAGAAGTGGTTGCTGATTTTATGGCATCTCTACAACCTGCCTGAGCTTGTATTTGCTCATAGTGCCCTTGGGAGCACAGGACACACCAGAATTCCTGAGCATGGCTTGTGGCACCAATTTCAGCTAACTTTGCCTTAATTGATTCCAGTTCAGCAGCTTGCTGCAAGTAGCACTAAATATGAAGGAAGAGATGACAGTATTTTGGTGACTCTCTTTTTCTTCTCTCATCATCTGCATAGGATCTCTTTCTCCATTCATAAACCTCTCTATTTTTGCTCTTGTTTCTGTGAAAGCTTAGAAAGCATGTTTGGTAGAAAACTTGTGATTGAAGAACAAGCCACGAATGTTACAAACAGGCTGCTAGGAGAGACTGAGTAAGGAGAAATATGCTGCTGCAGGGAGACTTTTAACCCCCAGTTCTCTAACAAAACTTCTGGGTGATCATAGATGTGTATTCTGACCATAGCACGCATTTGAAAAGGCTGATTGCCCAGTGCTTCACACTCCCAGGCTCTCCACTGACTCTACTGACTCTACCAAATATTGATCAGGACCTGCTGTTTCTGGAATATGCAGACCATAGCTTGCCATTGAAGTCCATGGGAGATGACTTAATTGGCTTTGAGTCAGGCATGGTGGATAATTTGACCACAAAACAGGTTATAGGCTTCAACCTGCCATGGTGACAGATGCCCCACAAAATCACAGATATATGTGCCTTTGTTAGCCTCTTACTAAACTGATTTTTCTTTTCTTTGTTTTTCAGTCCTTTTCCTATGAATCTCTCCTATTGCTGTTTCTCTTACAGTCTTTTGAGGAAACGTGCCCTGGGGTTGAAACATTAAGCCTTGCCTCCCATCTTAGAGGCAAATTTATGTCCAAACCATGTAACCCAGGGTTATTTTCCATTTCCTGGATGTGCACCCACTCTGCTGTTATTTCTTTGCACTGTGAAAAAGCCCTCAGCTGCCCCACCTGGAAGCAGGACATTGCATGCTTCAGTCCAGTCCTGGGCATGAGGAATTGTAGGCATAGGGCTGCAGGATGCAATATGGGAAGAGGGATGTAATTCAATCGTCAGGAGCAAAATATGTATTTTACTTGTGCCCCTTTATACTGGGCTTTAGTGCTGCCTCTTCCACTTGAAAATATCGGACTGAGGGTCTGTGGCTAGATTCACTTGCACTCTCTGGGTATGCAGGACGATATCCCATGGCACATTCTAGTGTGTCCAGGAGTAACTCTGGATCTCCAGAACAGTAAGAATCAGCCAAGAGGATCAGTGATCTGAGGCATTTCAATGTGGTAAATTACAAAGGTGGTGAATGTGCAGTTCCAAGTCCCACCTGCAAATTATGCATTGTGAACACAACACACAGGACCAGCGTGTCCTTCTGAATGGACACAGGTGAAGGATCTGCTCAGCTGTCTGGTGCCACATAAGCTTGTGCTGAAAATAAGGGAAGGTAAGGACTACAAACTTCCTTAATTGCCTTTGAGGCCAAACAGTGGTGAAAGCTGAGAAAACCTATGGAAGGGGTAGAGAGCAATACTGAAGACCACAGAGAGGTTCATATGTAGATGAACCTGGCTCTGTGCTTGAGTTTCTGTGTAGTGCACAGCTCTCATTTACTCTTCTCACACCAGACTTTCTCTCTTCTGTCTAGTGCTGCCCAGGTTCGAGGTCCTGGTGAAGGTCCCAAAGATGATCACGATTAAGGACAGCGAGCTTCCAGTGTCTGTCTGTGGTCTGTGAGTCACAGAGCTCCAGTAAATCTCTCTTGCTTATCCTTCACTCTGCCTTTTTGCTGAGGACCAAGAGAAGTGCTCGGGGAGGGTTTTTAAACATTTCCCAGGCATATAGTGAACACTTATTTCATTCTGTCAGTCCTAAACCTGCTGCTTGGCCTGAACAATCAAAGTGAAGGGTCTTCCCTGTATTCCTTAGAAGATTATGTTCAACAAATCTGCATCCTTCTCTTCCCAGTTTATTTCACATTTCCTGTCTTTACATTTCTTCAGAGCTTCTCTGCCAATACTGAACCCTCAAATACTACAAGATGTCAGATAAGACATTATTTAAATTGCTGATGCAAACCCAGTGTTCTCATTTTTAACTCACAAATCACTCCTTCTGAGTACCTGATTGCCTTTCCATTCCTTCATTGAACCCTGAGCAGTTTGTAATACAGGAATGCTCCTGGCTGAAATAATTTTTGAAGTCAGCCTTTCTCTGCAGAGGCATCCCACCTAGAGCAGGATGAATGTATCTTCCATGGATGATGGAAGAATGTCACTATGGAAAAGATGGAAATCATTAAAATGTCAGATTAGTCAGCCTTTAAGAAGTATTAGGAAATCATCCACAGAGGTCTTTAAGGAGATGTGTCTGAGTGTGACTGATTGTCTCCTTATCTGATACATTTTTTAACACATTGTGATTAGGTACACCTATGGGAAGCCTGTTCCTGGTCTGGTGAATGTCCAGGTATGCCGGAAATTTTCCCAGTCTGCTTCAAGTTGTTATGGAAAAGAAGCAGAATCTGTGTGTGAAGAATTCACTAGACAGGTGAGTCCCAGGATCAAAATGTAGTGGTTTTTCTGAAGGTTAATGGGAAATGTTGTCTCAAGAGAGATCAAATGTTTTGGAATATAGTAGGGCATCAGAGATAGCATTCTCTCCAGGGAAAAGCTGAGAATGCCAGAGGAAGGCATTCTTAACAAAAGGACCATTAAACTGGAAACAGGACTGATGATGAAAACCTGACCCCATTGAAACTAGTGACAAAGCTCCAGCTGCCAGCCATAAGGTCTTTGGTATTAATCCACAAACTGAGAAAAGAAACTTTAAAGGAATTTTCTAACTGAGAGGGACTGACTGCAAGCAAGGAGCGAAGATGAGGAGAAAACAAGAAGGCTGTATAGAGAACAAGGAACAAAGATGAGGTGGTATTGTGAGACATATGAGACAAATACAGGAGAAAGAGCAACATGATAAAGAGAGGAGACAATGGAAGAAACAAAGAAAAACAGAACTAGGGCAGGAGAGAATTGACAAGGAAACCAGTGTGGCCCTTGGAAAACTGTGTGTCAGAAACCTAACAGATCACAGAAAATATGTGGATGAAACACTAGGAAACAGGCTGAACACAAGTTCTGGTCTTGGACACAACCCTTGAAGAAATTCTAGAATTTCATGAACAGAAGCTAAGCATGTTGGGTTTGGGGTATCTATTCTCATTCCTCAAGGCATAAACTCTCTTCACAGAATTTCAATTTTCTCTTCAATCCCTTGCTTAGGCAGATGCTCGTGGATGTGTTTCTGGTGTGGTGAGGACCAAGGTGTTTCAGCTCCTACGCAAGGGATATGAGATGAGCCTTGAGGTACAAGGCAAAATCACAGAAGATGGCACAGGTATGTAGGATATGAAGAAGGCAAAGTGATGGCAGGCTGACAGGAGGAACTGGCAAACAGGAGGAAAGTGGAGTAACATGACTAGAAATTCATTAATAATCCCTCTTTACTGTGCTCTGTCTCAGGAATAGAGATGACTGGAACTGGCTCCTGCGGTATCACGTCCACCATGAGCAGAATCCACTTTGACCTGTTGGATTATGTGTACAAACCAGGGATCCCTCTCTTTGGGATGGTAGGGAACTTCTGAGACCATGGGCAATGAATGGCACAGCAAACACACAAGTGCACAATCCCATCAGTGGGGATTCAGTAGTGGGGTGTGCAGGTTGCGTGGTTCAGGAGGCAGGTGATACATGGTGGAGGTTCCAAAGGAAGCTGGCTGGGGGAGTTAAAACTACTGAGGAACTTAGGATCCTAATAGATAATTTCCATGGGCTGACCAGGTTGTTTTGCTGAGAATTTTCTCAGTTGTTCCCTCAGACAACTCAGGGCATGCCTCACACATTTCCACATTTTTTTTCCTTTGTTCTTCTCTATCAAGAAATATCCTGCCTGGCAAGGAGGAAAAGAGGGGAGAGGGTGTATTACTTGGGAATTGTTTTTTGTTGCTAGTTTAAAACCTGAAGTTTGTTATTGCTTTGTTAGGTGAAGCTGGTCGATGGCACTGATGCTCCACTTGCCAATGAAACCATCACGATTACTGTGGGTGGAAACAAATACAAAGGGAATTACACTACAGATGAACAGGGACAATCCTGGTTTTCCATAGACACTATCAGCTTCACAGAACTCTCCCTGGAAATTCGAGTGAGTGGCAGTGACAGGGGTGAGCCTCTGTCTTTCTCAACAGGGGAAATGTCTATCCATGGGTTATCAGTCTTTTCTGCCAGTTGGAAAGCAAGGCAAGTTTCTTGGTGGGTCACCTCACTTCTCTGTGTCTTCTCTGCATGTTATCCATAATCCCCTAAGAATGTGAAATACAGAGTTTTTCAGTGGACTTTTATGTGACTTTATACCTGATCTTGTTTGGCTATGAACCTTTTATTCTTCTTTCTCAGGCAGATCATAAACCTGAACTGAACTGTTATGACAGTGACTGGATGACACCATCCTATGAGCATACCACGCGCAGAGTAACTCGCTCTTACTCTCTCAGTAAGAGCTTCCTCAAAATTGAGCCAAAGCCTGAGACATTAAGTTGTGGCTCCTCAGCAGAGGTCCAGGTGCACTATATCTTCACACCAGAGGCCATAGGCGAGCAGAAGAAAATTGTCATTTATTATTTGGTAAGACATATTTGGGGTTGGGTTGATCTACAGACACAGAAAGTAGTGTGTCGCCCCTAGCTGTGTTCCATGATGAGCAACCAGAGCACTGCTAGATGCCCAGTAATGATGGAGAGCATTTAAGATGGAAAGTGTGGCCTGCAACAGTGCAATCTAAATACACTTCCCTAATGTTTCTCTTTTCTCCGTCTTCTGCTTGCAGAATTTTGGGAGCCCACAGTAATGAGAATGGACTGTAACATGCTGGCATTAAGAACTACAAATTTGTTCATTTTAGGGATCATAGGAGAGAGACTAATTGAACTGTGACCAAACAATGACATGTCAGTCTCTCTCAGGAGAACAGGAAGAATCACATGAATATCCAAACAGAATGTCTTTCTCCCTAAATTTCTTTTTCCCATTTATCCCATTTAATGACACTAGCAGAGAAGAGGAGAGTAGCTTTGGAGAGCAATAAAAATATCAGTAGAAGAGACACTTCCGTTCTGGTGCACTGAACAGAACCTCAGGGGACTTAGGCTGATATCCAAAAAAGAAAATAGAAACCTGTGCTAGAGATGTGCTTATGTGCTTATTTTCAAGACTACTAACAATTAATGGAAGGACAAGATACCTGTTTATCCCAGTTGCATGGGAAAATTGATTTTAAGCATGTGCATACAGCAGGTAAACAAACAGTGAGAGAACTTCCATTTTTACAGATGTGGATCCCACATTTGAAATTCAAATATGAAGTTATGGAATAAATATTCCATATCAAAAGTAACTGAATAGAAAGCATTTTTGACTGTGTAAAAGGAATCTTTTTCTAGAAATGAGGGAATTAAAGGAAGCATCTAGGCGATTGCTTACTGCCTGACTTCAGATACCTTGTTCAAGCTCTTATACTTTGCAGCCTGTGGTCTTCTGTCCCAATTTTGTGTAGTTATAAAACTAATCCTGGTGAAATTTTTCTTCATATTGTTTCACAATGCAACTGAGAGAGGAATGAGGAGACTTTTTGACCTCTAGTCTGTTCCAGATAGTTAGAAATGTGCAGATGACTCCCAAAGTCATGTGTGGTTAGAGGCAAAATGCATTTGAACCTAATCTATATATGTAATACGTACAAAAGCAAAGTATGATCAGTGTGGTCTTCCTAGAGGCAAATATTTCTGTCTCCAAAGACCCAGTAAATTCCAGCCTGGCACTTATTTAGCATCTTCTTGGTGTTGCTCACACTCTTACAATTATTACCCAGTGAATATCTCCTGCCTTTCAACACTGGTAACAACAGTTCCAGGAAGATTTCTCTGTTACACAGGTGATGGCCAAGGGACAAATCGTATTAGCTGACACCCATGAGCTGACTGTGAATCCTGGAGAGGGTGAGCAGATCTATGCCTTTTTAACATTTCTGATGGTAATTTGGGGCAGGGGGATGTAGATACATGACTTCAATTCAAACACTAAATTTAACATTTCATTCAAACTTTACACATAATGTTTGAATTTTCAAAATTAAGCCTTTTTAGATGAAGTGGCTTTGGTTAGTTTTGTTTTCTCTGAGTTCCAACAGGTTCCAACAGGTGCTATTTTTTTAATGAGAAAATGTTAGAAAATTCAATGAAAAATAAGTATAATGTTTTGGACATTTCCTAAAAGCAGCATTGTCTGATGTCCACTCTAGCCTATTCTGATTTGGATGCTTACCAGGGTTGTCAGACTCCCATGTACAACAAGCAGGAAGAGTGTACCTCCATTTCTTTGTCTCTCTCACTTTCCCTAATTTTTCTCTTTTTTTTGTATTGTTCCTGCCCTGTAAGCATGTAAACACATGCATACCTATATTCTAATCAACACACTTAAATTTATTCATATGAATGTCCAAGGATTACACGTTTCAGTAACAGATACAGGCTGTGATGCAACTTTAAATGTCTTTTGACAATGAGAAGAGGGAGATATTTTGTAAGTCTGTGAGAAGGAGCTGCACTGCATTGGATATAAACAGATTATGGCAGTAAAAGATCTCGTGTGCTGTACAAAGTTCTGTATCCCCACTAGTAGCAGTGACTAAACTCCCACCAGGGCTGGTACCAAGGGATGTTCTGCCACCTTGTCTAGATTGTGACATAAAGCTCAGGCACAGATAGTGTTTTCCAGCACAGAGGGGCATTTTCTACTGTGTTTGGAGTAATAGTTTGGTGTGCTTGATAAGTACTTGCTTTGCAGTATCCTTGCCAAGTTATTCTTTCAGCCACTCTACAACCTTGACTGCTGTCACCCTTTGTAATAGTCATGTTACTATTTTTTGCATCAACATTTTTTTTTAAGATCTTGGAGCTTGAGGGAATAAAGGGTTGTGAACATCAAGAAATTATGCCACATGTTAACTGGGGAGAATCTAGAAGCCAAGTTGAGGCCCTCCAAACTCATGTCTTTTGTCAATTCACAATAAGTTTTTGATTGCAGGTGTCTTCAGCAGCAGCCATAGATTTTAGTCATATGTCAGTTTTCCAGCCCCTGAGAACTAAAAATATTCAGCATAAGTGAACTTGACATTTTTTATCTGGGGAAGGCAAATGCATATACTGGAACCTCTTGCTGATTGAACAGCCTTCTGTTCTCTCTGTTAGCTTCTGGGACATTTCAGTTGAGCTTCTCTGTTGAGGCAGCGATTGCTCCCGTGGCACAGATGCTTGTGTACACCACTTCACCCAGTGGGGAAGTCATCGCCAGTTCAGAAGATTTCCAGGTTGAAATGTGCCTCCCCAATAAAGTGAGTATAAGACATGGTTTATGCAACCCATGTTTGTCTTGTGGACAGCAGCTCAGTTTAGATTTCTGGAATGAAAGCAGGATTCACAATGGGTTCATGAAATGTTTTGACCAGATGTTGACTGAGAACTGGTGACCAGAATAAGCTACAAAGCTGTGAAAATGAAAAGTGGGGCAAGACAGAAACAAAAAGTGAATCACTCATCCTTACCAATTACATTGATAAAAGGTGAATATACATTAGACACTGGCAGAAATCAGTTCACAAGGCTAGAAGTGTCAGAATAATAATGTAACAATGTCTGGAAATGTGGTTGCTTGAACTTCCTTTTGGATTTGCAGGTGAGATTGAGTTTTGCACCCAAGGAAGGTCTTCCTGCTTCCAGTACACGTCTGCAACTCCACACCTCTCCAAGATCCCTGTGTGCCCTGCATGCAGTGGACAAGAGTGTTCTCCTTATGAAGCCTGAAAATGAGCTTTCTCCCAGCTCTGTAAGTCTTGGCTACTTTTGGTGATGAGCAAGTACAGGAACCAAGCAAGTACCCACTAGCACCACTATAGACACGGGGCTCTGTATGTTTACAGTTGCACTCCTTACACTTTTAGAAGCTGGCATTTACCAATGGAGTGTTAGGTTGTGTCTGTCCCTGTAAGTTGTGACCTGCTGCATTGTTCCCTGTTATTTGCATTTCCACAGGTGTATCAGCTTCTTCCACTGAAGGAAAGCCAGGGTTATAGCTTCAGGGACTACTACTTGGAAGAAGACAATGTTAATCCATGTGTATCACTTGACAATCTGTCATTAAATGGATTTCTCTACATACCCATTTCTTCTGATGGTGAAGGGGATGCCTATGAAATTCTCAAAGTAAGCATCAGCCTTTCATTTTTCTTTTTTTTACCCTTTTCAAATTCAGTCTCCTCTCTTCTTCTCACCTGCCCTGAAGGGCTTCTTAATAAAAAAATAAGCTCATTTGCTGTAAACTTGCTCATGTTTGTATGCAAGAAAATAACCAGGCCCAGTTCCCACATCTACTTAGTCCGTAAATAGTAACTGAATGCTTGCCTAAACCATTAAAACTTTGAAAGGTCTCCCCATAGCAAAGACACCTGCAAATGGGCTTTGGTAAGGAAACAGTCCTGAGAAATTACCTCTAGTGCCATAACATTAGAAACTCCTCATCTATTCATGTTTCCTTCCTCCAGTTAAATAGGTATTTATTAAAGTATCAATTAATTTGATAACCCACAAATCCAAGCATACCCATCCAAACTGTCCTGCACAAAGTTTTTTGGGTACCCTCACTCCAGTGCATTTCACACATGCCATTTTCACCCAGGTCCCCAAGGTAGGTCTGTGGCCTTACCTTTCCATCTAATGATGCCAGCATTTAGCTTTAGTATGAAAATAACATGATAGAGACTCCACACCTGTGTCAAACCAGCCTATCTGGAATTTACAAACGATCCTTTGTTATTCTGATAAATACCAGACTTAGGTACATCCATTCTTGACATACTAAATAAAGTTTATTTTCAAACCATTTCTTTGCATATTTTTTTGTTCTTCTTTCTCTTTGTTTACTAGGAATTGGGCTTAAAAGTCTTCACTAGCAGCAAGATCCATAAGCCTGAACTCTGCGAGCATTATCCAGAACACATGATGGAAAGGAGTTACAGTGGTTCTAGTACCTTCTTGGTTTTACCTCTCACACAACCTCCTAAAATTTACCACCCTGCTTCTTTCCTTCCCTCTTTGAATCTTTGAATATTAATTACACAGGCAGATCTGATTGTGTTCATCTTCCCAGGCAGCCAGATGTGCCTGGTTGGAACTGTGTGTGCTTGGTGACTCCCACACCAGCCCCTACAACAGGGGAGGGCATTTAGGCACTAAAAGAGTCTTTCACCACAAAGCAGTGGGTTTTTGGTTTTTTTCCCATCAGATCTGAGTCCAGCTATGAAAACCTATAAAAGGAGCATCTGCTTCTAGGCAGCCACATTCTAGCAATAGCTAGAGAAACAACTAGAGCAAAAGTGGGGAAAGACAAATGAGAAGGTGGTACAAGCCCATGGGTCAATGTTTTACTGCTGGGGGCTGAGAAATCTGGTTGTGTTCCCAGTTTCCCCACTTACATGACTGTGAGAGGCTAGGTAGGTCATGTCACTTCTCTACAGGTTCAGTGACTGAAGATAATGATGTTGCTTTTGTTTGCTTGTTTCCTTTAACAGATCTGAGATTAGAAAGACTATATAAAAGACTCACCTATATCACTTTCAGTTACTGATTTCTATGGTGCAGTACCCCAGTTCCAATTAAAAAATTGTAGCTTTGGCTCAAGTAGCAGCTTCTGGCCTTCTTTCAATTTGACCTAAGAGATCAGATCTTTGGTTTAGAAATGGAGGATTTGTCATCAGAGTATGGCTCAAGACAGCTGTCTATTTTGAGAAGATGTAAACTCCTCTAAGGCTGATGGAAAAGCCTTTAAAAAGGCACAACAGTATGCAACACTGTGAGAAAGCATCTTCCTGTGTATTTGCTAATGGCCAGAGATATAAAGACCCGTATCCTTTTTTTTTTTTTAAATTCCTAGAGAGAGGGCTAAGTGTAGCTTCTGTTTCTGGTCATGTATAAATGCAATCAGTTCTTCAATCAGATTATTGAAATATGTGTCCTGGTAATGTCTGGAGACAGTGAGTTTCATGTTTTATTCTGTATTGGTATAGAAATATACCCCCAAAACCAGGATCTTTCATGGTTCTTTTGGCACAATGGGTTTGCTGGCAGTGGGGGAAGAATGCTCACCTTCACCCAACCTCTGTAAGAAGAGCAGCAGCATTAAGAAAAATTAAATACTGAGATGGCAAGAGAGAAATTAATGTTTCCAGTAGCCAAGATGTCAAAGCTGTTCTTTCAATTTTAAAATTTGACCTAAGAATAACAACTACCTAGAGGGAAAGTATGTTCCTGGTTTGGAATGGAGTTTGACACATCTTTTCCTTTCTTCCTGTCTTCGAATGAATTTGCTAGTCACTACAATGAATCTGCATGGAGAACTGAGTTATCACATGGCAGAAGATATGGTTGATGGCAATCCTATGGACACAGTCCGGAAATACTTCCCTGAGACATGGATCTGGGACATAGTTTCAGTCAAGTAAGTGTTTAAGGGAATGTAGAATATGGTCATGTTGTGGTTTTAAACCAGTAATTAACAAAAAGGGGAAAAAGGAATTATTTATTTCTTGCTGTGAGATATGGATTAAAATAAGAGCAAACCAGGCATAAAAACTTAAAAGGAATAAAGAAGAGTTTATTGACAAACTACAAGAATAAGAACACTAGAATAAACTTTTAGAAAAACTTTTTCATTTCTCACTGCTCACTATTCTTTTGTTTACATGACAACAGAGACAAAAAACTGTATAATTTTGATGGTTTAAACAGTTCTAATTCTTTCCATAGTCTTTTCTTCAGTTTCTGTAGAGAAACAGAAGTTCTTTTCTGTTAATTTATGGAGTTTGTCACAAGAAAACTATTTTTGTTATAGTTTCTCGTTTCTCTGATATCAGCTGCTCAGAGCTACTGTTATTAAAGCCCACCCCTCCCATTCTACATCACTGAAAATGTGTTATGGGTCATGAGTTTGAAGATAGCATTTTTAAGGATAAGTTAGTCAAAGGCAAAAAAAGTATTCTTTATTTGCTTCTGTGAGCTTCACTAAGAAACAGTTTTTCTCATTGCCTCTCAAGGTTTCAAATTTCTCAGCACTTCACTATACCACAATTACTTCACTTATTACTCAAATTTACACTTTAAACACTTTATTCTTCTCTATACTCTATTATGAATTAAAGGGGTTTTTCTCAAGACTTCATTGTCCATTTCCATAGTTTTAACAGAAAGATATTTCAGCTTAATTAAAGCATTTCCTTAATTCTCTACCTTTCTTGAAGTCTCTTTTCTTTCTTGCCACTAGTAGTTTATAAAGTCTCTTTTCATGTTGATCACTCTCCTTTTCTCTCTCTGGATGAAAAGATTAATCCGCAAGTCTCATCTGGATAAGAAAGAGTTAAAATCTTGCCTAAGCTTTTGTAGATGGTTCGGTGATCTCTGCTGAACAGGAGCTAGAGCCGTCTGCGCTGGAAAGTTCTTCATAGCTGCTTTTAGAGAGCGTGGTCTCTGTCTTTGCTTGCTGCAAGCTCAGAGTTCCTTTCTTCTTTCACTCAGCAGTTTTCTAGTAAATGTAGTTACAGCAAAACCTCCAGCTGAACCAGAGATCGGGCCGAGCCCGGCCCAGCCCGACTTAGCTCGGGGCAAGCCTCATCTCCCGGCCGGGAGACGAGAGACGCGGCGGGCCCGGCTCGGCCCCGGCCCGGCCCCTGCCCGGCCACATGGCTTGGGCAGGGAACCGGAGGCCAGCCCGAGCTCCGCCACGCTTCACAGTCAGGAAAACAAAAGAGCACCACAGACTTCTGGGTGTACACTTCAAGGTGGGGTTCACGAGTTGATTCTACTTTTCAATGGCTAAAACTGCGGTCAATTCTCAGCAATGACCGATAATTGGTCAAGAGAAAAGACTCTCAGGAGACCCCAGCAACTTTAACTTTCTTAAAGGTAAAGGAACTTTATGACAGGTCACTAGACCAAAGCCTTGGACTAGGTTAAAGCCTCAGTGGATGCATGGGTATTTCAGTGAGAGGAATATTTCTAGTAGACAAATGGACTTTTTAAGGATTTTTAAGGATTATGTACAGGATGCTTTAGAGGAATATGCAAAAGCCAATGCCTATATCCCAGCTGGTCAGGGGTTTGCTGTCAGCAGATGTTGCTCAGTAGGCTGAGAGGAGAATAGATGAACACCAGAATATAACTGAAATTTTCTCTGTCCCTCACCAGCCCTGAGGGAAAAGCTGATCTGGAAGTGACCATCCCTGACACCATCACTGAGTGGAAAGCCAATGCATTCTGCACTTCAGCAGACACAGGCTTTGGCCTGTCCCCGACAGTGTCCCTCAGAGCTTTCCAGCCCTTCTTTGTCGAGCTCACCATGCCCTACTCTGTAGTGCGTGGGGAGTCCTTCACACTGAAAGCCACCGTGTTCAACTACCTGCCTGCCTGCATCAGGGTAAGGGATGCTCACAGCTCTGCTCAGCCTAACAGCCATGGGGAGACTACAATGGGCCATTTCTAACGAGCTGTTCCAAGCCAGATGACTGACCTGCAAATGTAATTTCATGTAGGTGTGTATATGTGCAAATCCTTGCTGTATTCAATGAAGAGGGAATGTGTTTTCCTGCCAAAGTTTCAAAAGCTGCATTTTATTCAGAGCCTGAAGTTCTGCTACTGAGACACCCAGCCTTGTCATCACAAATTTATGTTACTGTTCTACAGAAACAGAGAACTTCACAGATCACAGAATCATTGCATACCCAAATGGAAATTTCAGGTTCACCAGGGTGGATATTTATGTTCAGCCTTTAGTCTCATATCACAGAACTTCACAGAACATTTTCTGGAATGTGCAGACTTCTGTAATTTGTTGCATCTGTCACTAAAATACTATAGGAGAGCTATATGGCTTTGCCATTCTTACCTGCATTTTTTTCTAGCAAAAAAAAAAGACAAGAGAAAATTTTGGAAAGGATTAATACAGAATCTCAATCACCTTTGCTTAGTTTTTTATAAGTACAGATTTTTATTCTAAAAGGAATGAAGCTGAACCAAGGAGGGGCACTTATCCAGTCATTCCAATGCACTCTTACTTATGTCCCTGTATTTCCTGTTTTGTTTGCTATTTTCAGGCTCTTTATTCCACTTTTCCTTGTTCCCTTATTCTGTTTTTCCTTGTTCCTTTACTTGTTCCCACTGCTGGTGTTTTATCTCTTCACCTAAACAACTATGAGGGAGATCTTTAATTCATGGCACAACTGGTCTGTGCTATTCATTTTCCCAGAATCAATTTCCTCCCCAGAGATCCTGTTCTCTACACTGATCTCCTACAACTGTACAAATTTCAGTCATTTCCTCCTTTATCAGGCAGTTCTTGCTCTGCAATTCCCATAATGTCCTCAGAAACCATGGTATAACCAGCTCCACTACCTATTTCCATGTACTGCACTGTCTGCAATAACTCCAGTTTCTCTGCAAGTCCAAACCTCATGATGCCTCTGTGCACACCTGGCAGGTCAGTGTGTCTCTGGCTGAATCTACCAATTTCCTGGCTGTACCAGTGGGGAAACGGGAAGAATCCTACTGCATCTGTGTGAACGAAAGGAAAACTGTTGCTTGGGCAGTAACACCAAGATCTCTAGGTAAGAGACCAGAAGACAAGGAGATACTGGGGTCAGATGTCAGTGTATGGCATCAGATCTTTGGTGTGATGATCTTAGTGACTCCAAATCTGTTTGGAAGGATCTTTTCTCTTAGAAGTCCAACCCTGAGGCTGAGACAGGGCACTGGGCGTAGTGTTTCCAGGTCCTAAACAAACATTACAGGCCATGGCTTTCCCAACATTCTAACAGAAATCATAAATCACCTTAATGCATGAAAAGAACCCAGTCATTCCAGCTGTAGAGCTAAGAATGTCTTGTCTTAACCTGTTTGGGTCTGAAATTTTTTAATCAAAGCTTGCTTTCTCTGAAGCCTCACAGAAAAAGACCATTTGATTTATGAGCCCATCACTACTCTTCATGCCAGTGGACTAACACCTGCTTGGGTGGGCATCACAAAGGAGGGGAACTGGAAGGCTGCATCTGCATCAACATAAAACCCTGTCTCAGATTCAGTTCTCCTCTTGGAAAAGCTTCTCTGTAATGCATCACAGAGTTCCCAGCACAAACACACCCATATTTCCCTGACTCTGCCTGGCAGGACTGACTGACTCCTGTTTTCTCCAGGGCAGGTGGAGTTCTCAGTGACCACTGAGGCCCTACAGAGCCAGCAGCCCTGTGGGAACTACATTGTGGAGACCCCTAAGAAAGGGCGGAAGGACACGGTCATCAGACAGCTGCTGGTGGAGGTAGGTGGGCTGCTAATTTTGGTGGCACAGAAAAGAGGCAATAGTAGCAGCAAGAGGTGCTGTGTGATAAAGGTTTTCTGGTGTAGCTGTGGGAGCAGCAATAATGGCTTGTGGGACTCTTATTCTACAAGCTTTTACAGAAGAAGCACTGATGAATCTAACACAGGCCAATAGAGCCCATAACTCATAATGTTGCCATCTCACAAAGCAGAGTCTTACATTACATAGAGGGACAGGAATAATAACACAGGCAATAATGACAGGCTTTTCTGAGACACATTGTATCAGAGATAAATGAGAAATCCTTGGGTTTGCCTGTAATAAATCACAGGGATAGGTTGTGAATGAAACACTAACCAGAAAGCTTATGTTTCTCCTCCAGCCCATGGCCAGTACTCTGGAATATGGAACAGTCACTACAATCTACAAATATTTCTAAACAAAACTACCATCACTGCTTTGAATTGTGCTTATTACATTTCTAAGAATGTTCAAAACAGTGTAACTAACCTTTTTTTTTTCACATTCTTTTGTAGACTTCTTTTCTTAAGCAGTGTTTTGCAATGAAAAACATAGCTTTTCACATAAGTTGCCAGTCATAAAATTAATCCCCAGCATAAAATTCCCAGTGATGCTACACATTAGCAAACAAAAAGTACCAGCTTGTTGTATAGGGAAATCCATATAATAAGTCCTCTTTACATTGCAGACATTCCAGTTTTCAGTAAGGAAGAGCTAGGATTCATGTAGCCTCAGGAAATGTTTTGCTAACCAGAATGTAATAATGGAACAACATTCCTATCTGGCAGACTTTTTTTTTTTTTTTTTTTTTTAATTATTTATAAATGGATTTGAATTTATAATACACGAACAACTGTTCAGCATTTCAGGAAATGTTCCTAATTTCATGTATGCATTAGGAAAAAGACTGTTTTGTTCTTTGAAGATACAGGAAAACAGAGCACTGTAAAGTCTTCTCTCGCAGATGGCAGGGGAATATAAATTACTGAACAAGTACTAGAGTTACTTCTGTCAGGGTGTCTGAGAGATTGCTCATCCTATCCTGTTATTGTAATGTGGTAATTAATCTACAGCAAGCCCTGATGGGATGGAATTGGAGATTAGCATCCAAGGCTGAACAATTAATTAGCAGGGATGGATGCAGTGTAACATGCTTGGGGTGAAGCTGCATTGTGTTGAGCACATGGATGACAATATTCCCTGCAGCAGGCAGTGCATCCCAGAGGGAGAGAGAAGTGAGTGTGCCAGAGGCCCTGGGGCATCTTTCTGCCCCTCAAGAATCCAAGCCTCATTGAGAGCTCTTTAGAAAAGGGATTTTTTTTCACCCAGGAATTTTCATCTGTTCTGAAAGGAAGATCTTTCAAACAATTTCAGTTTGTATGTTTTAATTTCCTGCTGAAAATCAAACAAAACAATGGATTTCTCATTTATTTGCATATCAGAATGACATAAAACAAACAAGAAGGTGACTTTTCAAACAGAAGCATTTAACTCTGTTACAGTTTATAAAAAAAAACTTTTTCTTTTTGTTTTTTTTTTTCCTGCTCTTTTAATACTCTTCTGTCTTTTCATACTGAAGACTGAGAGACAACATATTCTGACTGTGAGAAAGTGAAGACAATAACACCATTGTTTACATGCTGGGAAAAAATATCATCTGGCAAAACTGGAAACCAGTACTGTAACAATGGGAACTGTCCTATTTAGAAGTTAAAAAATTGGTGCAAGGATGTCACTAAAATAAATTCTAACCAAAAAAAAGTTTTCTTGTAAACATTTGATACATGAGTTTTCTGCAAAATATTTTCACCCATCTCAACAGAAAAGAGGGATTATTTTCTGACTTCAGAGTCTAGACTAGAACTTATAAACCAGTTGATTGTGGCACGCATTTAAATTTTGGTTGTTGTAGCATGTCACTTGTAGGTGCATTGGAGTGTTGTAGCTGCCACCAGTCAAAGTTCTTGCATACATATCCACCCAGTGTGCAAGGCACTCAGCCATCACCACAGCCTGGAGAGCTCTGCTAGACTGGGCCACTGTGACTGGCAACTTGGATGACCAGGTCCCATGTCTCTGTTGATAACATCACCTTGCATGTTATCTCCATCACAACCTGTGAAGCTGCAGGGCCTCTCTCAGTAATAAAAAAGAAGAGAAAATTTATTACATTTCATACTTGTAATTAGCCAGTATGTTACAGTCCTCAATTACTCTCAGTTTAGCACGTGGAGGAGAAAAATTTCTAGGCAATTTTCAAAGAATGCCTTTTACTTTCCTTTTTGATATTTCTTCCTTTTCTGTTGCTTTTGTTTCTCATTTTTTGTTGTTTTTTTTTTCTTGCCCTTTTCCCCAAGCCGGAAGGGACTGAAGTGGAAACCACGTACAACTCTCTGCTCTGTGCATCTGGTAAGAGCCATTTGTTTTCCAAAACTTTCTTTGCTGAGGTAGAAACTAAAGACAAAGGTGGAATAAAAGGTTAGTGAGTGTTACTGAGAAGAAAGATGTAGGGATCTGAAAAAATTGAACAAACTAGATGTATGTCCAGATGTTAGTGAAAACATTTCTTCCTGTAGAAGAAGAGCTGAGGATGTAATAATGTCTGCAATTAGAGAGGGAGGAGCACATCTTTTAGGAAATTAGTCTGGCCAGGTCAATGCAAGGAGAGAGTATTTGGGATTTGATACAGTTGTCTCTAACACCTTTCATTTAACAGATGTAAAATCACAAACCAGACTCTGCAGTAAGCCAGGTCTGCCCACCAAAGCAGAAAATGCCAGAAAAATAGGCAGGAAAAGGTGTATTTGTCAGTCAAGGCTGGTTGAATGTTGCCATGTAGAAGTCCATGACAATCTGCATGTGAGGGTATTGCAGGCCCAATACAAAACTTGCATGACAGGAAATTCATCAACAAAATTACAGATGAATGGATTTGTTTAAGTCAGGAAACCCCTCTTCAAGGGATAGTGTCTCACCCATGGATAGCTGCTACCCATGCATTGTAGATCCATCTGGAATTGTAACCAAATTTATCTGCTTTTTATCCCAGAAGAGTCAGTGTCAGAAAGAGTCTCCTTGGTTCTCCCAGAGACTGTGGTGGATGACTCAGCCAGAGCATATTTCTCAGTGCTAGGTAAGTAAAACCTCCTTGTAGTGTCACATACTATTTTAGAACACTGCCCTTCAGGCTGTTCTCAGCCTAATGGCCAATTCACACACTGTTAATTGTCCCCTTGCCCAGGTGACATCATGGGCACTGCCATGCAGAACCTGCACCAGCTCCTCCAGATGCCCTTTGGCTGTGGGGAGCAGAACATGGCCCTCTTTGCACCCAACATCTACGTCCTGGATTATCTGAACAAGACAGGGCAGCTGAGTGAAGAGGTCAAGTCCAAGGCCACTGGGTACTTAGTGAGCGGTGAGCTTTCGCCTTTGTTCATCCCTTCCCTTGGCTACTGGGTAAGGACACTGTTGGCCACTGGCCTGGATGATCTGTTGGAAGCTGTCTCTAGAAGGGAGCAGGTACTGGCAGGTTAGGGCTATACAATACAGTATCTGTAAGAAGGAATCCTACACTCAGCTGAGTTGGAGGTAGAGGATGAGAGACAACAGCATCCAAACAAGAACACAGAAAAAGTCCAGGGCTGGCAATAACTCAGGATTTCTCTTCATAAGAAAAGGGTTATATGAAATACATAAATCAGACTGTTACCATTAATCATGGCAGCTGCTTATGTAGATCTTGAATTCTCCTTAGCATTGAGGTGTAGAAAGTACTGCTCATCTTTGAATCGGGTAGAATTTTACCACATTAGCTAGGGCATGATGAGAGACACAACAGGACATATACACATGATGAGCATCTGCCAACTAGCAAGGGGCTGTTGTGAGTCAGTATTTTTGCAGGAAAATTTTTGCAGGAAAATTGCATTTCTTCCAGAGAAAAGTATCCTGTTTTCTGCATTCCTATCGTGTGTAAGAGTCACATTTTTAATCAGCTCTCCTCTGGGAACCACTCTCACATCTGTCTCAAGTCTAGGAAGCATTTGCATCCTCATGAAGTCTTGGGCAGAGAGCAGCAATGACTGCAGATAGTCAGTTTCCAGGTGTTTTTGGAGAGAGGAAGAGCACAAGAATAGAGATATTCAGAGCTGGGGATTTCCCTGAACTTCCTTTCTAATACTGAGCAGCAGTATTACATTAGTACATATCTGTGCCATAGCCAAAGGGGACAGTGTGTCCCATGTCTGCTGCATTTCCTTTGCACTGCTCCTTGAAAAGCACTGTGGAAACTGAAATATATTTTCACTCTTCATTTCAGGGTATCAGAGGCAATTGAAATACAAACACCGGGATGGTTCTTACAGCACCTTTGGGCCACGTTATGGGCAAGCTGGAAATACCTGGTAAGACTTCAGCACCTCTGGCTTTTCCTTCCTGCTTCTCATGTCCTCTCATTCTTCAGTGTATTCTTGTACTTGTCCATTGTGAAATTTGGAATGGAGGTGGAGATGAAGTTAAATGGGCCCTATGACCTCTGATTGATACAGGACCTACTCAGGATGTCTTGGTTCCCTCTATCACTTTTAGGCTCACAGCCTTTGTCCTCAAGTCCTTTGCCCAGGCCCGGCCTCACATCTTCATAGAGGAGAAGCACATCCAGGATGCTTTGAACTGGCTTACTCAAAAGCAGAAGGAGAATGGATGTTTCCGCAGCTCTGGGACGCTCCTGAACAATGCTATGAAGGTAAAGTGTTGGCTCCACATGGGTTTTGTCAGGCTGGAACTTGACCATAAGTCACTCTGGCACTGACAGAGTAACTTCAGCACTTGGGGCGTGGGAAGGAATGAGGAGTTATATATGTGGGCTATCACAGGAGCAGGAAGAAGTCAGCAGCGTCTTCTGAAGGACTCAGCATGAAAAGGAGGCCAGGGAGAATTTGTCCCTGCAGGATGTAGATGTGTAGCACAGAGAGAAGCTAGTGGCACTGTGAGGGATCAACAAGTCCTTTTGTGTTTCCCTGCAGGGTGGAGTGAATGACGAGGTCACACTGGCAGCCTACATCACTATTGCACTGCTGGAGATTCCTCTGCCTGTAACCGTACGTGTCTGCACCCCAACCTGAGCCACAGATGGTACTAACCTGCCCAACTAGTGTCCCCACACCCAGATTATCAGGTCCCTTTACCTTTGGAAAGAAGAAATCCTGTCTGAATAATCTTTTCATTTAAGCCTAGACTGAAGGAACATCTTCCTCCATTTTCCTCTCCTGTCCCAGCCCGTGTACACATTTCACTTAACATTTTTCTGAGTTCTTTAGTGGATTTGCTCCATACAGCTTGCACTGACAGTGGGTTAAGTGATATTTGATTCTTTGAAGTGAGCCAAATAGGTTTTCTACACCTACAGAAATCTCCTTTTGTTTCTTAGCATAGTACAATCCTGTTGAACCACTCTTGGGCCTATTGGGCGGATACAACACCACAGGTCTGTAAAAAAGGATGGCACACTCAGGAATCCATTGTCATTTTCTCTACTTCTTCTAGATGGGAAATCCCCATCCTTAATGCTTGAATAATAAGATATACCTATAGGGAATACCATCATGGCACTATGAAAAGCCTGTGACCTACTTAAGAGCAGTGTGGGTTTGGTCATTCTGACCCACTCACTTTGAGGCAAGGTAGTGGTGCAGGTAAAACTGGGGTATGAATGACAGCAGAAGGATTGCTGAGCCAGTGTGGTTGCCAGGCTGTTGCAATCCCTCTACTCCAAACGTAGTAGAGACTGTTCTGTGTCTGAAGTTTTTTTCGTGTGTAGCAAGAACAAGCAGAAGGAAATATTTTGTCAGTAAGGTGACATGGATGACACTAACTTCACTAGAAGACCATTCTTTCTTTGTTATATGTTGTGTTTAGAAACCAAGCTCTCAGGCAGAACTGTATTGGATAATGAGGATGTTTTCCAGCTCCCTCTCTGAGTCCAAAACTGCCACTGAATGCGACAGAAGGGGTTTGTCACAATCTGAGTGGGGTATGGGAGCATTTCAAGTTAAACTAAGATTAGCACAGTCCTTAAGTAATTAAGGCTCATACAGAGTATTTCTATAAGTAAAATAGGCCATATTAAACCCTCATAAAAACCTTAATAGCATTGTCCTTAGCATGTATGTCTACTGCCACATCCTGCCATTAGACTGCACTCCTCCCCAGCATTTACCTTACAAACAGTAGTAGGCATAGACACAACCAAATTTGGTTTTATTCTTTGCTTTCTTAAAACCTGCTTAAAACTGCTTCTTCAAAAGGGATCACAAATTATTTCATCTTCCAGTACACACACAGTTAAAGTCAAAGCACAAAGCAACAGAAAAATATGTCTTTTCCTTCTAGACCCTTTATTAAGCTGTAAATGTGCTGTTAGCTTTCAGGTCATGGCATAGTCTCCCTGCAGAGCTACTTTTTCAATTTTATAGCAGCTTTTCCATCACAAATGAGGAGTAGTTGTGTCTTGCTGAAAGGTTGTGGCGTAACAATGTCTGTTAGTCATAACACCATGTAAAGTAGCTACATTTTACTTCACTGTAGTGATTGCACTCTTAAACCAATACATGATTTGCTAATGTGAACATCACAAAAAACATTGTAGAAAATACAAAACAACACACATTTTTATCTTGTGCAGGGTTCACCACCAAACTAGAATCTACATTATTTCAAGCAAGTGAATTTTTTTAAAAATGCCCTGGAAAAGGGGAAAAAACCAAAAATAAGCATAGGGTGAAAGCACAGAAGAGTCTCAGGATAATAGCTGCAGGAGGAAAGCACGTAATTAGTATGCTTAAAGCAAAGAAATATTTCAGAGAACTCCTCTTACTCCAGAACACAACCAGGCCAGTTCTTCTCAAGGAAGAAGGATTGGAGCCCTGCTTCACAGTCTTGAAATCAAACTCAGAAAAACCATTACAACAAGACATATTTAAAAAATTAGATTCAAGAAAAAGAACAGCCTTTGTCTGCCATTTTCTTCTAAGAATTCTTAGGTCTGGAGGGAATTTTATCTTTTTCAATGGTAAAATCTTTATCAGGTCAAAGAGTAGGATGCTAAGGGTCCACAGGTAGCATCCCTATTCCTGTTTTTCTAAGATGGAGCTCACTATGATAACCTCCAGTTCAGCCTCTCTCTTCTTCCAGCACTCGGTGGTGCGGAATGCGCTGTTCTGCCTGGAAACAGCAGCCAATCAGGAACAAAACCATGTGTACACCAAGGCACTGCTGGCATACGCCTTTGCCCTGGCAGGGAACAGGGAGAAGCGGAAGGCATTGCTTGACTCACTTGAAAAGGAAGCAGTGAGAAAGGGTGAGTGTTCCTGGTGGGACATGCCTTTCACCAGCCTTACACCTTCCCTTGGTGAAATGGCTTTTGCTGGTGGGGCAGTGGCAGCAGGCACTGGCCAGTGTGGGTAGGGAAAGGTGCAGGGAGAGGAAAGACTTGTGCAAAGGGATTACTTTTCTGAGAAGTCCCTCTCAGGGCCTGGTCCTTCTTCTCTGCCCAGAGGGAGCTGACCAGGAAGCACCAGGCACCATCCCCTTGGTGCTGAGCCCTTGGGTGGCTCTGCTCCCACCTCTCCTCAGCCCACTGCTCTCACCACTCCAGCACTGCTTAGCAAAGGCTTAGCAACGCTCAGGAACATCCCTTCCTTCCAGGCCAAGGGCTCAACACAGAACAAAGGTGACCTTGCAGAGGACAAGGCAGGTCAGTCAGAGAAGAGATGGGTGTGCTGAGAGAAAAAATGAGCTCACAGGGCATTTTGGAGGCCACGGCACAAGTTCGGAGTTGTCAGGGAAAATCCTATAATTCTTTGGAATTATTCTGCCTAAATCAGGCTGGACAGAGGGTTTGGCCAAGCAGTGAGCAGTAGCCCATAAATGTGAGTGTGGAGTGTGGAGGACAAAGTACTGGATGAGTCTCAGCACTCCCATACTCATTGTAAAGCTGCAAAATGTGTAAGCCTGACCCTTCCCACTTCACCCTTCATGACAGACATATCCTGGAGGCTCCGTCCTCCCAGCTGGAGCAGCAGCAGCTCAAGAAGCCCCTTGCAATATTTCATAGTAACAATTGCTTGTTGTCTCTGTCCCTGGCTCCTGTGAAGATGGGTCTGTTCACTGGCAGCGGCCTGGCAAGGAGCCCGAGGCTGATCTCCCATACTATCGCCACCGAGCTCCCTCTGCGGAAGTGGAGATGACGGCCTACGTGCTCCTGGCTCACCTCAGCTCGCAGCCAGCCCCTGCCCAGGAGGAGCTGTCGTTTGCATCCCTTATTGCAAAGTGGATCAGCAGTCAGCAGAATCCCAGTGGAGGCTTCTCCTCCACCCAGGTGAGCTGCTTCCCTCTGGCCACGCCACACATCAAGGTCAGAAGGTGGGACATGTCAGAGAGCCGGGTGGGAGCACAGGAAGTTTTGTCAGGAAGGTGGGAACTGGAACCCTGCAATAGATCCATGCAGTACCTCCCATGGTTGTCAGGTTCTCCAGAGGCTACAGACAAATATGTCAGGTAGTGCCCCTGGGAAAGGAAATATGCTGGAGCTGCTCTTTCCTTTTGTCTTTTCTTCTTTGTCTTTCACTGGGGAAAGTGAGGCTGCAGGGGAGGGTGCCAGCTGACAGAAAGGGCAGCCTGTGAGAGGACAGGCTGTGGAGAGACTAATTGCATCCCCTGGCTGCTGGGACTCATCTCTTTCAGGACACAGTGGTGGCTCTCCAAGCCTTGTCCCTGTATGGAGCTGCCACCTATGCCAAGAGCGGGGCGGCATCCAAAGTGGCCCTGCGGTCTGGAGGGGATTTCCAGCACGACTTCCAAGTGGATCCCAGCAACCGGCTGCTGCTGCAGCGCGTGCCCCTTCCCCAGGTGCCAGGGGAGTACAGCGTGGAGGTGTCTGGTGAAGGATGCGTCTACCTGCAGGTGAGGGTGATGGGGACAGCTGGCATCCTGGGAGGGGAGTTCCTGGCCAGGCTGGAGAGGACAGAATCGTAGGAGCATCCAGGTTGGAAAAGAGCCTGAGATCATTGAGTCTAGATCAGTAGCCAAAAGACTCTAAGGTCATTTAGTCCTTCCATTGAGGTAGAGGACAATGAAGAACAGGAGAGAGGGGAGAAGTGGGAGGCTGTGGGTAAAGGGAAGAGGACAGAAAGACTAGAGGAATGTGGAGGAGAAAGTTTAGGAGAGGAGGGAAGGCTCTGCAGTGTGGAAGAGCTGTGAGAAGTGGGCTGGCTGTGTGGGGCGAGGGTCCCCTCTCTCCCCATTGAGCACACACACACACACGCTCACACAGAGCTGCTGCTGTTCCCTAGACAAGCCTGAGGTACAACGTGCAGCCCACGCAGGAGAAGGCGCCCTTCCTGCTCCGTGTGTACACAATCCCAGAGGTGTGTGTGGACTCCAAGGCTCACAAGGTCTTTGACATTGGCATAAATGTCAGGTGAGTCTGTGCTTTGGTCTGAGATTTCCTGTTGAGCCATGGGAGCTGGGGGAGGTCTGGTTGTCCCTGTGGTGGGGCAGTCTGGGAGTGCATCACATTCCTGGGAAGGTGGGCAGGAGGCAGATGTTCTGTGAGGAGAGGCTTTGGAGGAAGAACTTGTCCTGCTGTGTGGGCAGCCCAAGGCTGGGCTAGTGGGAGGCTGTGTAGGTGACTAGCAGAACCTGGCACAGCTGGAGAGGAAGGTGCTGCACTGCCTGGCATTAGTGGGGTGCCAAGTGTTATGGAAAAGCTGGAAGTGTGCCCAGCTCTGGGTTGATGTGCACTGAATCTTTGTTGCTTGGTTCCTCAGTTACACAGGGGAGCGCAATGTCTCCAACATGGTGATAGTTGATGTGAAGATGCTGTCAGGATTCGTCCCCTTGAAGTCCTCAGTGAGGAAGGTAGGGTGTTGTGTGAAGCATTTCTTGAAGATATTTATCCTTAATCTAGAGTATCAATTTCATTATTTAAATTAGCATTTAATTATTTTCCTTGTATCTTCTCTCTCTTAGACCTGTCCATCTTTTCCTCCAGGTCTTCTACCCCTCAGCTCTGGAGTAGGGGTGAATGAGGGATGCCAGCAGCAGCATTCCCTTCCTTCTCCTCAAGCTCTTGTGGTAGCTTGCAGTTATATGTGCTGTTTAGCCCCAGATCGAAAGCTGGAAGGGCACCATGAGATCTATTATCAGGGATTCGGGGGCCTTGGGAGATACATGACAGCCATGACAATTCTGGTCCCTCATTCAATTTTTGTGTCAAGAAGGTGAAAGAGCCTGAGATGGTGGGAGTTAAGGGAAGACTTAGTACATGGGACTTCATACCACAGTGTTTGACAAGTCCTCTGGGAAGTGCATTTCCTGTGCTTTACTTCTCAGCACCTACATAGTGAGCCTTTAGTGGTGGGGAGAAAGTCAGGAGGATTTACTAACTCCCCTTCAGATCATCAACCTCCTCCACAACTCCTTTTTCCAGCTCACAAACACACGGTTTCACCAGATCCAGCGGACAGAAGTGAACACAAACCATGTTTTGCTGTACATCGAGCAGGTGAGGACGAACCCAGGGCCGCTGTTGGGCACGTGTTGAGCTCTACAGCACAGTGGCGATAGCACAAAATGGGGGTGGAGAGCATTGCTAACATCTCCAGGCTTGTAAGCACAGAGCATAAACAAATCACTCACCTTGTCAGTCTCATAGGGGACAACTCTCTCCCAGCCCTCAGCAGGCATTGCCTCCACCCTGGGCACAGATCAGGCTCTGATCTCCCCACCAGCAGAGCCTCCCCGAGGGTGGGGAAGGGTCCCAGGGTTTGCCCCTGCCCCTCAGCCAGTCCTACAGCCCTGTGTCCCCCCCTGAGCATGGGTGGCAGGGGAGAGCACGGGGGCCTGGGGTCAGTGCAGAGGCACAGGGGAGCCCCTGCAGTGCAGAGCCCCCCTGAGCCTCTACTGCTTCCCTTCCCCAGCTGGGCAGGGAGAGCCTCAGCTTCTCCTTCACGGTGGAGCGGGACATCCCCGTGCGGGGCCTGAAGCCAGCCCAGGTGAAGGTCTATGACTACTACGAGACAGGTGAGTGCCTGGAGTGCCTGTGGGAGCGAGGAGGGGCACGGGGGCTGTGGGGACCCACAGCTGCCCCCAGCCTGGCACTGCCACCCCAGCCCTGCCTGAGCCCTGGCAGTGCAGAGGGGCTGGGGTGGAGCCGTGGATGCCGGGGGTGCCGTGTTCATTTCTGGCCCTGGAGCGTGGCCGTGCCTGTGCTTCCAGGCAGACCTGCTGCTCCTTGTGCCTCTGCTCTCCTGGCTGCTGTGCCAGGCTGGCACTGACAGAGCAGTTTGTCCCCACCTCAGCCCAGTGTGCTGGCAGGAGGTGTCTGAGCAGCCCTTGGCTACCCTGGGGTGGAGATGCCCTGGAGATACCCTGCTGGAGCTGCCTGTGTGGGTGACTCTGCCTTGCTGCCACTGCCGCCAGACAGGGCTGGCACTGGGGCTGTCCCCACCCCAGCTGGGATCTCTGGGGGAAACTGGGATGGTGGCACCAGCCTGCTCTGGGAGCCTGGGAAAAACATCCCCCTGCCAGCAGTGCCAGGGATCATGGCAGCTCACTCTGCCTTCCCTTCTCTTTTCCAGATGAGTTTGCCACACAGGAATACAGCTCTCCCTGCACCACAGGTAGGGTACTGCTTCCTTCACTGCTCTCCACATCTTCTTCATTGTATTTTTGGTCATCCAGCCAGTGCTTCTCTTCCTGTTTGAATTTGGATGACATTGGCCCAACTTACAGGCACAGATCTTGGATATAAATCAGAGAGCATGGGAGTTACAGAGATGGAAAGTTTGCCTTTGGTTTGTTTGGAGGAACAGCTGCTTCCTGCTTAGGTTCCTGCTGCCCCAGGGTTTCTCAGGTGGCAGCTGTGCCTCATGGCCCTGGGTAACCAGCCCTCAGTCTTGATTTGGAGTCTGAGCTGGCAGGACAGAATACAGTCATCTTTGGGGGATTCTCTGCAATGCAAGGCCATGTGTATTTGGCTTAGGAGCACAGGTAATTTAGGAGCTTCTGTAAAAAGCTCTTACCAAGGTTATTTCTCCTGTCCTATACTGCACAAAGGGTGGCAGGTTTTGCTTTCCATCAGTTGCCCAGTTCCAGGTGTTTGGAATATGGAGGCTTCTGGAAAGCAGAGTTCCTGGGAAAAGGTTTTTCACAGGACCTGATGACTGTGACACCTGAGAACAGAGAAAAAGTGATTTGGACTTGGAGAAGGCAAAAGCTTTGCCTTTTGCTGGTAGTAAATGGTGGCGTTTATCTCCTTTTGTGGTTTTATCTGAAAAAGTAGAAAATAATCTGAATTCCTACACTTCAATTCCATACTGCTTGTTAATTTGGACTGTGTCCATAGGTGCAATGGTTTTCTGCTAATTCTGGACCTGCAGCCTCCCTTCATGGAAACATGTGCATAAGTCCAAACATTGAGTGGACAGTAAAACATTTCCAAAGGGTATTTTGGTGTGGTCTGGTTGTCCAGTGTGAGACTCATGGGGAAACCTTAGATTTTAGGCTACTTTTCCCCAGTTCTGTTAAAAAGCAGAGATTTTTATCTTCTTTGGAAAGGTTGATAGGAAATTGCTACCTAAGAGGCTCATCCACTAGTCTAAATGTACAAAGGTGGCCCGCACTGACTAAAAGGCAGATCCCAGTTGCCAAGCTTCCTTCCCTGCCCTGTATAGTAGGAGTGCAGTATATTTCTGCCATGTTTTGCAGAGAAATAAACAGAACATGTCTCCCTGCTACACTGACCAGCCTTGCCTGCTTACACTGTGCCCCTGTGTACATTTTGGTCATGACAAATCCCACTCTGCTTCTCTCTCTCAGTGGGACAGGGAGAATTTCAGCCCTCTCTCAATCTCACACTACCTCAAAGGTGACACAAGTAGTGAGTGCTGTGGATGACCCTCCACCCTGGTAAAACAGCAGCTCTCTGTCCTGTACTGTGCTTCCCACACAACCTGGCTTCCACATCCACATCTTGCTCCCTCTGTCTCTCAGCCTTAGAAAGCAGATGGATATATCTGTCTGACTTCTGTTCCCTCCCATCTTCTTTCATCCTTGCAGAGGAAGTAGACCAGGGAAATGACTGAAGAACACTCCCAGATGCAGGAACCCGCCTGCCTCGCCACCACCACACAGTGTGACAGATTAATAATGACTACATGGAATGGAAAGTGAACATTACAAATAAATTAACCATACTCACCAATTATTTTTGAACAGTTTGTTTCCACTTCTGATTTTTCCTGCTCATATTTCAGCCATAGCTTTAATCTCCCTGGCTTCTTAGGTTAAAGTGTAACCCATCTAACAATGCTTGTGTGCAGGGAAATAAGGCTAACAAGTGAGGGAAAAAAAGAGGGCAGAATGATGTAAGTGGGGGTCAGCCCTTCTAATATATCTGTCTCTGTGTTATGTTCTCTGAACTTATCATCTGAGATGCAGTCTAATCAATGGAGCAGGATAGGTAGTTCTTGGGAAAAATTTCTCTCCCCTGGCTTACAAACCATAACCTCTACTGAACTGGTCTCTGCAGAGGCCTATCCATGCCTACCACCATTATACAGCCTGGAAGATCAACTAATATTACATGAAATTCGTCCTCTGTGATATTCCCTGTAGACACCCCTCCTGGGATTGTTTCTTGTTTGTAGAAGAGTGGGAGGGAACATAGTTTGCCCTCTTCAATGATTAGTGAGTGCCTCGGGGTCAGGAGGGATGTGTGCGTGCGTTATGCCTTCAGCTGCTAACTTACAGTGGCTTGTTCTCCAGCTGAAGCTTGAGCCTTCTTGTGGAAGCTTCCATTATCTCATGTCTGCTGCTTCTGGGAGATTCCCAAGGAGCAGCTAATGGCATTTGCCACTAACCTACCTGCCTAAGCCTAGTTTAAATGGTACATTCAATTAAATCATATAGGTGCTTTGATAAAACTGTCTACAGGCCTCTTAAGACACCTCCAGGAATGATCCCCCTTTCTTGTTTTGTCTTGTGAATTTGTGGTTTTAACTTTTGAATGCAAAAAAATCTTATGTGACTGTTTGTTCTCGTGAAATGCTTACTGTAAGGTATGGCATGTTGTGCATCCAAACTATGCACAGTTGGCTCTTCCATCCAGTTTTTCGTTTAATATGCCTGTACAAACAGTGTCATTGAGAACAAATAAAATTCTTCATCTATTTTGCTAGATATTAATATTATGTCACTTTGTCTTCTGTGATGTTTGGGGTTTACACAGTCAAGGACTTTTGGCACCTCTATTCAGAGGAGTCTGTGGAATGAACCAGCTTCAGTGACAGCTGAGCAAAATTTCTAATACAACTAAATTGCATTTTGTTTTGAATTAGAAGTAATATAGCCATCCATTTTTTTCTACCATGAGGCAATTGCTTTTCCAGAGAAAGGAGGGTCTGTATTTGTGAAACAAGCTACATGAGGGACTCCTCTAAGTGTCTTTGCTTAAGCTCACACTGGGAGAGTGAAAGGCACCTCTGCACATACAAACATTCAAGTAAAACACACATGGTGCCATATGATCTCTTGAAATGAGGCTGATTGCCTCTTGCATCCCTGTGAGATATCCAGACCAGAGAAAATATAACCATTGGGAAAATATACATGAAAAATGTTTAACCCAAACTACGAGATGTGAATCCAGATCCTCCCCATGGGAAACTGCTGAAGCATTTTAAGCCTAATTGTGAAGGAGAAAAGAAAAAAAAAAAAAAGTATTAAAAATTACTCAGAAAACCTAGAGGGGATCTCTGGGCCTCCACTGAGGGTAAGAAGATAAAGTTCTTAAGAAAAATGCTAGGAGTTTGAAATTTCTTAAGTTCTTAAGAAAAATGCTCATAAAGTGGTTCTTGGTTGAAATTTTGCCTAAGATTATCTTGGGTGCCATCATGTGCCACATACAGGAGAACCAGTGATCAGTCCCAGCTAGCACAGATTTAGGAAAGACAGGTCCTGCTTGACTAGCCTGATCTCCTTCTATGACAAGGTGACCTTCTCAATGGAAAAGGGAAAGGCCATGGATGTAGTTTACCCAGACTTCAGTAGAGCCTTTGACACAATTTCCCACAGCATTCTCCTGGAAAATCTGGCTGCTCATGGCTAGGGGAGGTGCACTCCTTGCTGGGTAAAAAACTGTTTGGATAGCCAGGCCCAGGGAGAGGTGGTGAATGGAGTTACATCCAGCTGGTCACTAGTGGGGTCCCCCAGGGCTCAATGTTGGGGCTGCTCCTGCTTAATTATCAGTGACCTGAGGGGATCAAGGGCACCCTCAGTCAGTTTGCAGGAGACACCAAGCTGGGTGGAAGTATTGATCTGCTGAGGGCAGGAAGGCTCTGCAGAGAGATATGGACAGGCTGGATCCATAGGTCAAGGCCAGTGGTGTGAGGCCAAATGCTGGGTCCTAGAACAACCCCATGCAACCCTACATGGTTTATCAGTGGACTGAGCAATGCTGGGTTAATGGCAGGATTTGACCTTAAAGCCTTTTCCAACCTAAAAAATTCTACGAATGACACTCTTAAGGTCCCAGTCCCTCCCTGATTTCACTTCAGCTGTTTAGAAACAAGGAGACACTGCTAGAAAGGGAACATACACAGGTCTTCCCTTCACTTCTACCTGGGCTACTGCAAAAGATCAGATTGGACAGGTTCATAGCATCCTTGCACCTCACAGCAGTGATTTCACAGTGCAATCAAAGGCAGTATGTGATCAGAGGTTTATGGCCAACCTTGCAGAAAACACCCTCTGAAGAAGCAGAGAGACAAACTTCCAGTGCATCATGGATGAGATATGATGTCTTCCCCTTAGAGAGCTGGAAAGGATGGAGAAAAATCTCCCAACTGCTAAAACTTGTTTGCCTTCTGGTATTCTGGAGGAGTTCCCAAACACCACCTTGCCATGGATGGCTCTGAATTGAAATCTCAGGCCATGACATGGATAGGAACAGAAATAAGCATAACAATAACAGAAAACAAGGCCAGAGACATCTGATGAGTATCAATAATTAATTTATTTATAGTGTTCCTTCCTTTTTGCTTCTGAGGCATCCTCCTCTAACATTTAAATACCCCTCCCTTAATAAGATCTTCTAGGGGCAGAGACACATGAGCTGGTACAGCAAGGCTCTGACAAGATGCATTCTTCAGGAATTTCCTTGTTCAGCCTTGACTG
Organism: Poecile atricapillus; assembly: GCF_030490865.1. Taxonomy (NCBI): domain Eukaryota; kingdom Metazoa; phylum Chordata; class Aves; order Passeriformes; family Paridae; genus Poecile; species Poecile atricapillus. The sequence goes on from NC_081249.1 coordinate 86,642,029, forward strand.
GAGGTGGGAAAAGGACAAAGTGAGATAAATATTCTTGAGAGTGGTATCCAGAGTCCTGGATATCGCTGTGTTCTGGTGGCTATGTGAGTTCAAGCCCTGTTAAACTATGAGAAACTGCTTCACCTAAAAATGCCTAGTTGCAGACAGATAACAGAATGGGAATGACTGGACACATTCAAAGTATCTATGCTACGGAGACGGGAGGCAGATTAATCCTGGAGATACATGAGCTATCCAAGCACACATTCTCTCTCAGTAACTACATTTCCCATTGGAAAGCAAAATTGATCTGGGAAAGAGTTTGAGAGGTCCTCATTAAAGAGATGTGAATAACATCAACATTTCACCAAGGTATTTGGGAGACAATTCCTCAGTACATTTCAGTGTCTGCAGCATAGCAGATGTGGCCCTAAAAAGGGCAGAGACACAAAAATCTGAGTGTGATGTTCCATCCCAAGGGAGACTTGAAACTTATTTACATAAAGTGACGCTAACACAGAGGAAAAGACAACTGCCCCTGTACAAACAAAGGCGGTAACTGAGATTGCTATACTCAGGGAAGGAAAATGAAAGCTGTATCAGATCTTATGGAGGAAGTTTGGAGGAAGCATTGGTTTTGGGCTCTGTACTGAGATGGGGACTGCATTAGGCACAGTGAAAAAAATGCTTATAGTAGACACAGGCCCAGGAAACAGGTCTACAAAGGTCTACAAAAACTCTAGTTCAAGACAACTTGCAACAGTCCCTGCTGGAGCACCTCAGCTGTTCATGTGCACCTACCTGTGGTACAGGGAGCGCTGTATTCCTGTGTGGCAAACTCATCTGGAAAAGAGAAGGGAAGGCAGAGTGAGCTGCCATGATCCCTGGCACTGCTGGCAGGGGGATGTTTTTCCCAGGCTCCCAGAGCAGGCTGGTGCCACCATCCCAGTTTCCCCCAGAGATCCCAGCTGGGGTGGGGACAGCCCCAGTGCCAGCCCTGTCTGGCGGCAGTGGCAGCAAGGCAGAGCCACCCACACAGGCAGCTCCAGCAGGGTATCTCCAGGGCATCTCCACCCCAGGGTAGCCAAGGGCTGCTCAGACACCTCCTGCCAGCACACTGGGCTGAGGTGGGGACAAACTGCTCTGTCAGTGCCAGCCTGGCACAGCAGCCAGGAGAGCAGAGGCACAAGGAGCAGCAGGTCTGCCTGGAAGCACAGGCACGGCCACGCTCCAGGGCCAGAAATGAACACGGCACCCCCGGCATCCACGGCTCCACCCCAGCCCCTCTGCACTGCCAGGGCTCAGGCAGGGCTGGGGGTGGCAGTGCCAGGCTGGGGGCAGCTGTGGGTCCCCACAGCCCCCGTGCCCCTCCTCGCTCCCACAGGCACTCCAGGCACTCACCTGTCTCGTAGTAGTCATAGACCTTCACCTGGGCTGGCTTCAGGCCCCGCACGGGGATGTCCCGCTCCACCGTGAAGGAGAAGCTGAGGCTCTCCCTGCCCAGCTGGGGAAGGGAAGCAGTAGAGGCTCAGGGGGGCTCTGCACTGCAGGGGCTCCCCTGTGCCTCTGCACTGACCCCAGGCCCCCGTGCTCTCCCCTGCCACCCGTGCTCAGGGGGGGACACAGGGCTGTAGGACTGGCTGAGGGGCAGGGGCAAACCCTGGGACCCTTCCCCACCCTCGGGGAGGCTCTGCTGGTGGGGAGATCAGAGCCTGATCTGTGCCCAGGGTGGAGGCAATGCCTGCTGAGGGCTGGGAGAGAAGTAGCATTAAAAAAAGTTAGTCTAAAAAGTTAGAGTTTGTAGTTAGAAAAAGATTAAAATATTCACTCCCATTCTTAGCAGAGCCATGGTAGTTTTGAGTCACAAATTTTTTGCCCTATGCAGCCAAAAGTACCAATGCCTATGTTTCTGCCCCATCCTCACCTTTTCCAGGTATAGTAGAACATGATTGGTATTCAGCTCTGTGCGCTCAATAACAGGGTGGCCTTCCAGCTGAAGAAAGAAGACCAAAATGTTACTGAATTGATGGTGGCCTCCCTGTGCCCCTTGCACAGCCCCATGGGTGAGATGTACTCTGGTTGAAATACTGCAGTACCCAGAGAACTAAATCAGCAGCACAGATCTGGCTCCTGGGTGTGCCACACGAGTATCATGGTCTCCTGCTCTCCCCTTCACCAGGCTGGCTGAAGAAGTACAGCCTGGCTCCAGAAGAGCCTTAGCACTGGATCAAGCACAGTGATGGAACAATTAAATGGAAATATGTTCCTCCTGGCTTGATAGTTCTGCACCATATCACTATAGCCTTTATTTTCCAGTTCATGCACCTACTTGGCATCTCAAACAGTTACCCAACAACCATAGTCACAACGTTATGTTTTTAGATCAGTAACAGGAAAAAGGAAACAGCACTCTTTTTGAACGTACTATGCACAGACAATGTTTATGGGGAGCTGTTGGGACACAGTGAAAATAAAAGTGCCCATCATCAGTCTAAAGAAAAAATTACTTATTCTATTTTTTCCTAGACTCACATTGTCTCCCCTTGTGCTGGCCTTAAGCCATGTGTGAAAAGAGAGCATTGTACATGCCAAATGCACAAATGACAGTGACAAAATCAAGCTGAAGCTTTGTCGTTTGCTACAGACATTTGAAAGGTGTCTTGGATGTAAGAAAGTGGATGTTTTTCTCTTTGTATTCAGCACTGGTGATGCTGCACATTGAATTCTGCACTCAGTTTTGGACCCCTCTCTTCAGACCTTGGAATAACTCCAAAGAAAGACAATGATCTTGGAAAAGAGACTGGAATGTAGGTCTTACAAGGAGGGTACTGAGATTGTTTAGTCTGAAGAAAAGGAGACTCGGGGGAACCTTATTTCTCCCTACAACTCCCTGCAAGGAGGTTGCAGTGAGGCAAGGGAGCCTCTCCTCCCAGGCAAATAGTAATAGAACAAGAAGAGATAACCTCAAGTTGGCAGGAGAGATAAATGTTGAATAATAGGAAAAAGTGCTTCACTCAAAGAGGGACTAAGCATTAGAACAGGCTTTGTGGGAAAGTGGAGAAGCCACTATCCCTGGAAAAGTAAAAAAAAGAGTAGATGGGGAACTCTGTGATACGGTAGTAAGTCGGTATGGTGGCATTCAGTAGAATGTTGGAGATTGAGATCTTTTCCAAATGTAATGACCCCATGATTCAATGTTGCTTGAATAACAAACAGACTCCTACCTTCCTCACTGAGGACTTCAAGGGGATGAATCCTGACAGCATCTTCACATCAACTATCACCATGTTGGAGACATTGCGCTCCCCTGTGTAACTGAGAAACCAAGCAACAAAGATTCAGTGCACATCAACCCAGAGCTGGGCACACTTCCAGCTTTTCCATAACACTTGGCACCCCACTAATGCCAGGCAGTGCAGCACCTTCCTCTCCAGCTGTGCCAGGTTCTGCTAGTCACCTACACAGCCTCCCACTAGCCCAGCCCTGGGCTGCCCACACAGCAGGACAAGTTCTTCCTCCAAAGCCTCTCCTCACAGAACATCTGCCTCCTGCCCACCTTCCCAGGAATGTGATGCACTCCCAGACTGCCCCACCACAGGGACAACCAGACCTCCCCCAGCTTCCATGGCTCAACAGGAAATCTCAGACCAAAGCACAGACTCACCTGACATTTATGCCAATGTCAAAGACCTTGTGAGCCTTGGAGTCCACACACACCTCTGGGATTGTGTACACACGGAGCAGGAAGGGCGCCTTCTCCTGCGTGGGCTGCACGTTGTACCTCAGGCTTGTCTAGGGAACAGCAGCAGCTCTGTGTGAGCGTGTGTGTGTGTGTGCTCAATGGGGAGAGAGGGGACCCTCGCCCCACACAGCCAGCCCACTTCTCACAGCTCTTCCACACTGCAGAGCCTTCCCTCCTCTCCTAAACTTTCTCCTCCACATTCCTCTAGTCTTTCTGTCCTCTTCCCTTTACCCACAGCCTCCCACTTCTCCCCTCTCTCCTGTTCTTCATTGTCCTCTACCTCAATGGAAGGACTAAATGGCCTTAGAGTCTTTTGGCTACTGATCTAGACTCAATGATCTCAGGCTCTTTTCCAACCTGGATGCTCCTACGATTCTGTCCTCTCCAGCCTGGCCAGGCACTCCCCTCCCAGGATGCCAGCTGTCCCCATCACCCTCACCTGCAGGTAGACGCATCCTTCACCAGACACCTCCACGCTGTACTCCCCTGGCACCTGGGGAAGGGGCACGCGCTGCAGCAGCAGCCGGTTGCTGGGATCCACTTGGAAGTCGTGCTGGAAATCCCCTCCAGACCGCAGGGCCACTTTGGATGCCGCCCCGCTCTTGGCATAGGTGGCAGCTCCATACAGGGACAAGGCTTGGAGAGCCACCACTGTGTCCTGAAAGAGATGAGTCCCAGCAGCCAGGGGATGCAATTAGTCTCTCCACAGCCTGTCCTCTCACAGGCTGCCCTTTCTGTCAGCTGGCACCCTCCCCTGCAGCCTCACTTTCCCCAGTGAAAGACAAAGAAGAAAAGACAAAAGGAAAGAGCAGCTCCGGCATATTTCCTTCCCAGGGGCACTACCTGACATATTTGTCTGTAGCCTCTGGAGAACCTGACAACCATGGGAGGTACTGCATGGATCTATTGCAGGGCTCCAGTTCCCACCTTCCTGACAAAACTTCCTGCGTTCCCACGCGGCTCTCTGACATGTCCCACCTTCTGACCTTGATGTGTGGCGTGGCCAGAGGGAAGCAGCTCACCTGGGTGGAGGAGAAGCCTCCACTGGGATTCTGCTGACTGCTGATCCACTTTGCAATAAGGGATGCAAACGACAGCTCCTCCTGGGCAGGGGCTGGCTGCGAGCTGAGGTGAGCCAGGAGCACGTAGGCCGTCATCTCCACTTCCGCAGAGGGAGCTCGGTGGCGATAGTACGGGAGATCAGCCTTGGGCTCCTTGCCAGGCCGCTGCCAGTGAACAGACCCATCTTCACAGGAGCCAGGGACAGAGACAACAAGCAATTGTTACTATGAAATATTGCAAGGGGCTTCTTGAGCTGCTGCTGCTCCAGCTGGGAGGACGGAGCCTCCAGGATATGTCTGTCATGAAGGGTGAAGTGGGAAGGGTCAGGCTTACACATTTTGCAGCTTTACAATGAGTATGGGAGTGCTGAGACTCATCCAGTACTTTGTCCTCCACACTCCACACTCACATTTATGGGCTACTGCTCACTGCTTGGCCAAACCCTCTGTCCAGCCTGACTTAGGCAGAATAATTCCAAGGAATTATAGGATTTTCCCTGACAACTCCGAACTTGTGCCGTGGCCTCCAAAATGCCCTGTGAGCTCATTTTTTCTCTCAGCACACCCATCTCTTCTCTGACTGACCTGCCTTGTCCTCTGCAAGGTCACCTTTGTTCTGTGTTGAGCCCTTGGCCTGGAAGGAAGGGATGTTCCTGAGCATTGCTAAGCCTTTGCTAAGCAGTGCTGGAGTGGTGAGAGCAGTGGGCTGAGGAGAGGTGGGAGCAGAGCCACCCAAGGGCTCAGCACCAAGGGGATGGTGCCTGGTGCTTCCTGGTCAGCTCCCTCTGGGCAGAGAAGAAGGACCAGGCCCTGAGAGGGACTTCTCAAAAAAGTAATCCCTTTGCACAAGTCTTTCCTCTCCCTGCACCTTTCCCTACCCACATTGGCCAGTGCCTGCTGCCACTGCCCCACCAGCAAAAGCCATTTCACCAAGGGAAGGTGTAAGGCTGGTGAAAGGCACGTCCCACCAGGAACACTCACCCTTTCTCACTGCTTCCTTTTCAAGTGAGTCAAGCAATGCCTTCCGCTTCTCCCTGTTCCCTGCCAGGGCAAAGGCGTATGCCAGCAGTGCCTTGGTGTACACATGGTTTTGTTCCTGATTGGCTGCTGTTTCCAGGCAGAACAGAGCATTCCGCACCACCGAGTACTGGGGAGAGAAAGCCAGTGATTAGAGGGTGGGGAGTAATGAGTCTTTTGCCTTACTAAAAGCATATCATACTACTGAACTTTCAGATGGGGACTCTATACAAGTAGGGTACAATGTCTCCCCGATATAACAAAAATGACAGTTCTTGTATCACAAGGGTCAATAACCAAGTTATTTTTCCAATCTGGAGCAAATTCTGGTCAATACTGTGTTGCCACAGAGTGGCACGGCAAACTGGCTTAAGTTAGGATGCAGACACATACTGTCACAGGCAGGGGAATCTCCAGCAATGCAATAGTGATGTAGGCTGTCAGCGTGACCTCGTTGTCCACTCCACCCTGCAGGGAAACACAAAGGCAGATGCTGACCCCACCCAGCTTCATATCTCGAGACTATTATCCCACCCCAGTGGGAGCAATGCTCTATTGTGCATTGCAGACCATCAGCTTGCCTCCTTCCTCTTGCATCTGATGTGAAGGTATCACCAGTAAGTACAGAATGGTTCATGGCTCCCTCCCCAGTGTTTGCCATTGGCATGGGAATATCCCATCTTCCTATGTGCTCAAGAAGCTTAACTGGCCCCATCTGACTTATGGCCAAGTTCTAGCCTCATAAAGAAACAGCCAGGCAAACCTGTTACCTTCATAGCATTGTTCAGGAGTGTCCCAGAACTCTGGAAACAGCCGTTCTCCTTCTGTTTGTAGGATAGCCAGTTCAAAGCATCATGGATGTGGTTCTCCTCTATGAAGATGTGATGCCGAGCCTGGGCAAAGGACTTGAGGACAAAGGCTGTGAGCCTGAAAGGGAGAAAAAGAAAGAGCTCAAGCAGGCCTGTTGCCCATTTCAATTAACAAGACCCATGTGCACATCATCTATCTGGAAACAGGCAAGAAGGGCTGGAGAACTGTGGGACAATTAGTCAGACCTTATGTGTACTATATCCTCACCTCAAAAAATTCTGTCAAAAAACTGCTTTCCACTTTGATTTTTGTCTCTTATTTTTGCCTCTCACTTGGCTCAAAAAACCCTGTGATCCCTTTGTGTTGAGGCTACAGTTTGAAGGATAATGATTGTTGATCTGTCTTTGAAAAAAAATTCTTTGAAAAATGTAGGTAATTGCATACCAGTTAGCTAAATATGCATAACGGAAGTTCTCAAGATTACAAGGAAGAATAATTATATTCCCACAAGCTCATGGTCTGCTGGTAGATCTCTTAAACCGTAAATCCATACTTCATGGGTTTCCCAGAACTCCCCTAGAATTTTTAACAGCAGAACATATTGAAAGAGTTTTTAAGAGTTGTTGCAAGCAGTTAAGGAAAAGAAGCAGGCATGTGGTAAGAAGCCAACATGCTGTCAAAAGCCAATTACCATTTCAGAAACTAAAGACAAACTGAGGGTGATGAGTTCTTCCATTATTATCCTTACTTAAAATTGAAAACACATGACAATGATATACAAGGAGCAAGTCAAAACTTTTCAATAAGTCAGAATGGCAACACACATGCTCCTCCAGTCTGTCTTTGCTTAGTAGCATACAAACACTTGAAAAAAAAAAAAACATTCAGCACTGTTCCTGAATTATCAACCTTTCCACTTGTGTTTCCTCATATGTTTCCATATGGAACCATCTTTTCCAGCAGACTTTTCAACAGATGCTAGTCTAGAAGAGCTGCCACTGCAACTTTTCAGCCTTCTTCAGTCAGGGTGTTAAATCCCTGCTCCCTTCTTCCCCAGTTTATCTCTATTTCCTTTTTGTCTGTGAGGAACATGCTGGTGGGAGGAGGCACTTCAGCCATATAGCTGGCTAATGTAGCCTATTTATTAAAAAGGAGGCAACATAGGGATCACACCAGCTCTGGAAAACCTGCTGGTCTACAACAGCATTTCCTACTTACTGTCAGGCAGTATTTATTATAAATGTGTGGGTGAGAAAGAGAAGCATAGGTGGCATTGAAATCTCACCAGGTATTTCCTGGTTGGCCATAACGTTGTCCAAAGGTACTGTAAGAGCCATCTTGGTGCTTGTAGCTCAGTTGCCTCTGATAACCTGCAATGGAAAGATAAGGCAGGATTCAGATTCAAGAAAGAGTCTGCTGTGGGGCGGGGAAATAGAAAAACAGTTCCATCAGTAAAAGCAAATGAGAGAGGCATAGGTCAGTCCTATCCAATACGAAGTGCTGGTACATCCCCACCTCCATGCATTGCTTGTTGTGCATGAGGAAAAGCAACACCTGCCTTTCTTCAGAGGGATGGCAGGTCCTACAGATGACAATGAATGAGTCACTGCAGCAGTGACAACTCCGCACGGCATTGCCACCCCATGAGAAGAGTGCTCGTAATTATCAGGTACAGTAATACTTAAGCAACACAAAATAATAAAGAGAAAAGCAGCCAAGGGCCCCCTCAGGAATGCAGCAGAGACCATCTGTGTATGAGAGAAGACCTCTTTCAACATCTGGCCAGCATTTGACAGACCCACCCCAGGCAGGATCTAGAAGAAAGCCAAAGCAGAAGCAAAAGCCATGCCCCAGCTCACCGCTCACTAAGTATCCAGTGGCCTTGGATTTGATCTCCTCATTCAGCTGCCCTGTCTTGTTCAGATAGTCCAGGACGTAGATGTTGGGTGCAAACAGGACCATGTTCTGCTCCCCACAGCCAAAGGGCATCTGGAGGAGCTGGTGCAGGTTCTGCATGGCAGTGCCCATGATGTCACCTGAGGAGCAGGACACAGAGGGATGTTAACAATATTTAGGGCTGGCTATCAGAATCAGAGGAAGCTGCTGAATGACAGATGCAGGAGGTATCAGAGAAGAACAAAAGAGAATCTGGATTGATAAAGATTCTGGAACAAAACAGAACAGCAAAGAAAAGGAAAAAGGGAAATGAGAGAAAGGTTCATTGTAAGAAGACTGAGAAAAAAGCCTTGCAGAAAGGAAAAAGGAATAGCACAAACAGAAGGGGAAGTGCTCAGTACAGAAGAGATTAAAGACAAGAATGAGCTGTGCTAGAAACCAAGAGAAAAAGCTGTGAAGTAAGAGGTCAACACAGGAGTCATAAACAGCACATGGTTCTTCTGTCAGGCTGTTATCTCACCCAGCACTGAGAAATATGCTCTGCCTGAGTCTTGTACCACATTTTCAGGTAGCAACAGGGAAAACTCCTCTTTCACAGGCACTCCTGAGAAGGAAAAAAGACCCAAACAGCTTCAGTGCAGTTCCAAGAAATAACTAATGGAAGGGGAGGAGGCCTCAGTGAAACAATAGGAACTCTCCCTATTAGAAATGCCTTAAGTTCAGTTACTTCATATTTCCCTGGCTGTAACACAATCTCTGCTTGAAACCACTCCCAGCCACTTTTAGGCACTGCAGATCATGTGTCTACAGCTTCCTCCTGAGTGTGCAAGAAAACAAGAGCACTTTTAACTCCAGTGCCAGAACTAAAAAGAGCAAACTTTATGCAAACATCCATGCTAAATCTGTCCTAGCTCATACCCTGATGCTTAGGCAGAATGGTCAATTCTTTAGGACTTTCTTCTGTCTTATGGCTCTAACTCCTTACCAATAGTACATGTTTTGACTACCCAAAAAATGTCCCACTACATGGAATATGATAGAGGCAGGCCTCCAACATCCCACCCATCAAACCACACAGGAGCAAATAGAGAGCATGCAAAGAGTGGGCTTTACCTTTTACACAGAGCACAGAATTCTGGGTTGTTTCCTTCTCAACTCCTTCAGGCTTGTATGGGATGAAGGAAAACAAGAGAGGTGAGAAATTAGCGAGACAGGAAATATAGACAGGAATCCTCACAAGGACAGAGGGATATGTAAAAAGAAAATTGAGGGAACTGAAGAAGGAGAAGCAGTCACAAACATTCCCTGAAATACAGAGCTCTGAAATAATTTAAGCAAATAAAAGAAATGTCATCCTAAGTGACTGATGTTGTGTGTGGAAGGACAGGAAAAGGAGAGGAGAACATTGCAGGACCATCAAATGGATGACCTGCAACTATTGTACACAGTGAGAGACACTTAACACACTTGTGGCAAAGGGACTGCAGCATTACAGAGAGCTGTGCTGAAGTCTGAAGTGTTGTTTATTGTAATGCTGCAGATGCTTTAGGGAAAAAAATTGTGTATGTTAACAATCTGGTGACACTACTGATAGCATATGATGTGGTAGGCAAGCCATTAGGGGGTTTTATGATACAGAGGAAAGCTCAGAACATAGAACCTAACTGCCAGATTACCACCCTCAGGATATAATAAACTAGTAATTTCCTACAAAGGCTATCCAATACTGCCACATAGTATTTCCTTGTGTTCCACATCACATCAGCAACCCTTCCTGCCACAGGAAGTGGGTAAGCTGTAAAATTTCAACATGCTTTCATGTGTAAGTTTAAGGGGATTTCTCTACAGTCATCAAATTCCCATAGGTGCTTGTGAATCACTCACCTTCATCCTGGTGCCAGCCTGTTACCAAACCATAATTGCAAAACACTCAGCTAAAGAGGCAGTTTGCTTGGCCACTCAATTAGCTGAGAGGCAGCATGTGCTGACTGGCACATTTACTGGGGGTATGTCAGAAGAAGGAGAGAAGCTGTAAAGACAGTGTATTGAAATAGTAGGTAACAGATGGGAGCTAAAGGGAAGGATGGATTGCAGTAGGAGCCCTGTTACAGTAGAAGACAGGGAAAGTTTATTGTACCAGGAGACACAAAGCACATTATTAAGCTGAAGTCTTTACGCAGCCCTGTCAAAGATGATGTAAAACCATCATATTGCCATGCTGCATAGTGATCCCATAAAATCACAGACCAGACCAGGTTAGAAGGGATCTCAAAGGATCATCTGGTCCAGCCTTTAACAAGAAAGGGAGCTAGATGAGATTATCTAGCATCCCATCCCATTGTATCACTGTCACAAGCTAAAGCCCATAGGAAAGCCCAGTCCTCCCTTCCCCGAGCCCACCTACCTCCACCAGCAGCTGTCTGATGACCGTGTCCTTCCGCCCTTTCTCCGGGGTCTCCACAATGTAGTTCCCACAGGGCTGCTGGCTCTGTAGGGCCTCAGTGGTCACTGAGAACTCCACCTGCCCTGGAGAAAACAGGAGTCAGTCAGCCCTGCCAGGCAGAGCCGGGCAATGGGATTCACTGCTACTTTCAGGAGTTTCAACTTGCAGGTTCATGGATGGAGATTTCTGTCACACCTGGGCCCTGCTTCTTTCCCACAAAAGCCAAACTCTCTACACGAGCTGTGCTGTCATTGAAAGGTGGCTCTATTTTGGGGACTCTTTTACAGAACCTAGGACACCACAGTGTGACCAGCCTCACTGCTGTTCAGCACAGTGCTGCTCTGCAGGCACAGCACAGCTGCTACCACACCAACAGTGAAAACAAAGTATGAAGATTGCATGGGAAAGACATCTAATCTCTGGGAGGAATGGAGCTAACATAACATCTCTGATGGCCAGAAATGTCTCTGGCCTCAGGAGATGCTGTCCAAGGGCTATAAGGCTTGATGGTGCTGTGTGGGGTGCCAGATGCACAGTTGGATCCTGTGAATCCCCCAGTCTTTGCCTCCCAAATATCAGTCTTTGTCCCCCAGATCAGACACACTCAACTGAAGTGCTTCCCAGGAAAAAAACATTGCTCTAATATCCAATACTGAACCGGGAGAACAACATAAAGAAACCCTTCCTGCAGTTTTCAGCACCTTGAGATCTTTACCTAGAGATTTGGGAGTCACCAGCCAAGCCACGGTTTTCCTCACATTCTCACAGAGACAATGAGATTCTTCCTCTTTTTCCACCAGAGTAGCCAAGAAATGAGTAGACTGAGCCAGAGTCACACTGACCTGCCAGTTGTAGAGAGAGGTACAATTAAGAAAAGGTGAGGATGAGAGACAGGGAGCTAGGAAGACACAGTAACAGCTATTTCTTCAGTAGCAAAGGAGCAGGGAACTGGAGTCGTGGGTTCTGCATTTGGAGTATATAGGAGAAATAACATAAAATGTCAGGAGCAAAAGGTCTAGGGCTACTGAGAAATAAGGTAAGAAGGCTAGGTGAAGGCAAGGGTGCACAAGAAGGTACACAGCTACAGAGAACAATTTAAACCTCCCTTACCCTGATGCAGGCAGGCAGGTAGTTGAACACGGTGGCTTTCAGCGTGAAGGACTCCCCACGCACTACAGAGTAGGGCATGGTGAGCTCGACAAAGAAGGGCTGGAAAGCTCTGAGGGACACTGTCGGGGACAGGCCAAAGCCTGTGTCTGCTGAAGTGCAGAATGCATTGGCTTTCCACTCAGTGATGGTGTCAGGGATGGTCACTTCCAGATCAGCTTTTCCCTCAGGGCTGGTAAAGCACAGACAGCAAGGACAGATGGATCAATTTTACAGCATTTTGGTGACTACCTGTACCCCTTTTGGTCTACTGAACAGTATTTGCATCGTCAGTGATGGGGTACAGTACATTCGCTACTGTAGGACAACTCTACATCTTCTTCCAGTCCACTCCTTGGACAAACCTAACTATGGCTGAAAGTAATTTTGTCACAGAGGATAGCCAAATGGTCTCTGCAAACAATGAAGGACAAACACTTTGGGATGCATGCTTTCACATTACAAGCCCGGTTTTATTATAAGGAATGAGCTAGCCCAAGGTACTCACCTTATAGGTACTAAACTCCAAATCCAGGTTTCTGGGAAATACTTTCGGACTGTCTCTGTCACCTCTGTGGGAGTGCTTAACTGTGCAGAAGCTCTCTCAGCCAGAATGTCTGAATGTGGTGAGATGAAAAAGAAATCAACTACTGACAATTCCAAACAAGCAAAACTTATATCAGCATCATGCTTCAGTCTGAGAAAGTGTCAATCAGAAGCAGATGCTTGTGGCTGTAGTGAGCTATGGTACCAACCACAGTGGAGTTTCAGGGCCAGGGCTTATTGGCAAGAAAAGCTAGCCTTCCATTATTTTCTGTTGGTCTCCAGAAGCCCTCAAAGTTTGGAAGCCAGTACTTTACAAGCTTAAAAAAAGAATTTTGAGCAAAAATCTATTTAGGACCTTCTACACAAGCAGCCTTTTCTCTTTCAGGTGCAGCTTTGAGGTGATGTTCTTCTCTATTCAAATCAGGCCAATGGAACATCCCTCTGTTGAAGTGTTTTTTGTAGGGTCATTGTGACTGAGAGTACCAACTTCCTGGCAAAGCCATGGCCTCCTCAAGAACTAGGCTGAAAATGCTCAAAATAAAAACATGCAGCTAGAATACAGGAAGGGTAAAAAGAGCCATTTTGACTAAAACAAAGTTTTCACATACTAAATTTATTCCAAATAAAATATTCTGTGTTTGGGATGAAATTTGTTCAAACATTTTGTTTTACTTTACTTTTCAATAACAGGAAAACAAAGATGGGGTGGGTGGGACTTAGTTTGCTTGGCTTTCATAAACAGAAAGAGAAATGCATCCAAGCAGAAAAAGAAGAAAAGTGCTTAAGGACATTCTAATTTTCATCATCTTTACTTTGGCTAATTGAATTTCTGCATTTGGATAACAATTGAGTAGCTAAAAAGTATTAGTACTAGTTGTGCAACAGGCATCTCCAGAGCCTGAGAAGGTCTCAGGGACAGGTGAAAGAGGCTATCGAAGCTATATCACATTGCTCCTGGCAAAAGTGGAAGGTGGCTTGCTTGTGTTTTTCTATTGTGGTATTTCAGTCTTCTTACTGCTGCTTATTTCAGTTTAAAATAATTAAAAGGCATCTATCCTGCATCCGTCAGAAGCTGAAATTGTTTTCAAACTGGACACATACAAAAGCACAGGTTCTAGTGCCAAAGGAAAACTCTTAGTATGAGACTGAAGGATGATAGGGCCAATTCTGTTGCCCAAACCCTTACAGTGTAAGAGTTGAGGTAACCCTTAAAAACAGGATAATAGGATGAGTCCCTTTCCATGGACTTCTACCATATATGTCTTTCCATGCTAAGCTCTCAAAGTCCCAACTCATCACTGAAAAATTGTCACCCACTTTATGGTTTTGACCATGCATAAGACTGGCTGAGTTGATGAGAACAGCCTGAAAATGGTATTGGAGACTCTGTAAGTGATAATCTAGGAACAGAAGTCTACTGTAAAAGCCCAACGAACAGAGAAATTATCAGCAGGATAATATCCTCTGCCCTGCCAGTTCTTGAACACTGTCTGGTTCTGCTGATTTCTAATAAGAAGTTACCAAAGCTTGTCTGTAGACCTACACAAACCATTCAGAAGCTGAAATCTACTAACCCATAGGCTCAGTACTGCTTCCAAGGTTTCAATTCACAAGCCCAGCTCTTGTTTAAGTATTCACCCCAAAATACAAGCAGGACCTCTGTTGAGAACAGGAGTGATAACAAAACCAAGTTCCTTTACCGCTTGTCCTCATTTCATACATGGCTGGTACAGCCATGGCTCCAGGTGCTCCTATGCCAGCTGATTGATGGGCAGCATAGATGTGATTACTAGGGCCACATACCCAAGGTTTCCTCACGTTGGTGTTTGTGAAAACCTTTAAACCCATTTCCTATGGGAGAAAAACAAAACACATCTTTTTATTACTGAATCCTGTGGAGGCTTATACAACAGACTTCACACTGGCATTTTGCTGCCTCAAAATGGAGAAGTTGTTACTGTGTGTGGATTGGACCTTAAGATGATCCCCCAGTCCTTGGGTCTGAGTTCCAGGGTGGCTCAGAGAAACCAAAGGATATATCTCCTCTTTTTCTAGGACACTGCTTCCAGCCCAGTTTCAGCCTAGGGGTCAGGATTAGCCAAGAAGTAGATATATGGTTTTCTCTCTGGAATGAAATGTCTGTGACTACAGTGCAGCTCAAGGATGAACTGATTTATTCTAGGTAACTATAATGGCATGGGTGTTGCCTTAGCAAGGCAGACACCCTGGTTCAAGAGCAGCATGGTGGCCTCCCCTGGCCACTCGGTCCAAACCCGCACACAGACATCAATGTGATGGATGGCAGAAAATGGCGTTTATTGCTGGAGAATTTGACATTTTATAACCTAGCTCCACACTGTTACTCCCATCTGCTTTCATCACAGCTAGGTGCTATTGGCTAATTACAGGAGTCATTACCATACACTAAAGAGAAGGGGGGTTACTATCTTTCTGTTACATCCCGATATCTTCCGAGCCGCCAGGCCCTAGCTTCTACACATGGGATCATTTACCTCCAATTAGAACCTCACTTCAAGTCAACCTCAAACCTTTTCCTGTAAGAAAACTTTGAGATTAATCCCTTTTCCATCAAGTATGAAGCATATCTGTCAAGACAAGTAAAGCTTATGACTCTCACCAAACATGCCTCTGGATAAAAAGAAGTGTCAGATCATTCAGATGCACAAATCCTTCCCTTGTTAGATTTCATGATGCCACAGAAGGCTTAAGCTTTCTCAATCATTCTCCCACTCCACTCCCTAACCAGGCCAGGAGGGCTGTACCTTTAGGATGCTGTAAGTGTCCTCTTCATTCACCCCCATTACTGGAACATAGGTGATCCCATTCCGAACTATTGGCTCCATGGTTATGCAATTCCACTGGGGCTCCTCCACTGGTACGTTTGAACCATAGACATAGCCATGGAATTCCTTCACTGGAAGTAAGTTATACACCTTGGAGAAAGAGAGTATTTGGAATTTTAGCATCCATTGTTATGAATCACAACTGAGGGAGTTGGATGCAAGCACCGTAACACTCACATCACCAGCACATACATCCACATTGCCATGGTCCTCCCTGTGCTGACAGCAGAAACAGTTTGGGAATCAAAAAAGAGATCAAAATTTGGAGATACTGCCTCTTTTTTTATGTTCTGCATGTTACTCTGGTTATTATGGCTCAAATATGTAAACAATTACATTGGCCAAACCATCTGTAATACTTTGTCCCTACTGAGGGACTGTCATTTTCTGCTTGGCAAAATAAAAGGCAGAAAAAGATAAATAAAATAAAATAAAATAATAAAAGGCAAAAAGGCAAATAAACTCTTTGACACTTCCGGATGCTACCCCAAGAAATTTAATCCATGGATGAGGAGAATAACAGAAAAATTATCATCAAACACACAACAGCATTTGGCTCTAGCAAGACAAGCAGAGTCCTTAAAAAGGCTTTCTAATTTCCATCCCTAAAATCACACATAAGTCCTAAGAAACAACTGCTGCCCCATTCTCATCTTTTTGCCCACTGGAGGAAGATGAGAAGCAGCACAGGGAAGCTTCCCTGTGTCACCTCTGACAAGAGGGACTGTTCCCTGTTTCCACCCCAGCGCTGGCTGCTCTTGCTCTGACCAGGCTCCAACCCGTTCCACAGACCAAGAGCTTACAGAGGTGGGTGACAGGTCAGCTTCTGGCTTCATGAGGAGAACGCTCTTGTCCACAGCACGTACAGCACAGAGTGAGTTTGGGGAGGCTCGGAACTGCAAGTGAGCATCTGAGGAAGGCAGGCCTTCTGAAGGGGAGAAGCTTAAGTCCACCTGTAACCACAGGAAAAGCTATGTCACAGATGCCCTGCTCTCACAGGACTTTTCCTTGACTCAACTTCCAGTTGAGTACATTCAGTTCTAACTTTACATATGCATGTACACTTCTCTCTACACTTTCTCTGGGCTACTGTTCCCTTCTAGTGGTGCCAGGGGAATCAGAACCAAGAGTTCTTGGCAACTTCAAGCATCACAATTGCTCATAAAATTTTTAAGGTGGTTTTGAGTTTTGTAGTCATTGTGAAGGTGTTGAGGCAATCCTACATAGGGGCTAGATGTGATCAGATGGTGGAGCATGTTCTTGAGCTGGTCACTGTACTGCACCCGGAAACTGTATGCAGAGAGAAAACCAACTTGCAAAAACCTTGCTCTTGTTCTCTTTTTCCTAGCCAGGACCATATGCAGGATCAGTAGCTTTGACCAGTTGCTAAAGGGGGCTTTATCAGTGTAGACCCTGCTAGCACTTTTTTCTAGCAGTTGATCTCCAGGTTAGCACAAACATAGTAAGCAATTGATACATTGCTTGTCCAGTGTTAAATATATCTAAAGAAATTATCTTTACCAGGCCAAATCTAAATAAGTGAACTTGAACACACTGCAGTCTGGTGGCTGCTCCCTCATGGAGTGGACACTTACCTTATTGTTGAAACACAATTCTGTGTTGAACTTGGCTGAATCAGCAATCACCTCCCTGCTGGGGACTGTGGTGTAGACAAGTACTTGGGCCACTGGAGCAATATCAGCTTGTACAGACAGCTGAAGTGAGAAGACACCACTGTCTAGCAAAGAAAACAATGGCAAAAAGTTAAGGTGCAAAAAACTTTCTTTTAGAGCAGCCCAAATTCTAGGTTTGACTTTATGCTGAACTTTATCCTAGCAAATTATGAAATTCCAGGCATCCAAGTGGGATGAATTGGTGTTCACAAAGAGGTGTAAGTCTCTCTGTCTGACTGAAAAGGCCTGTTTTCCAGTGCACAAGTATGATTAACTCTGCTTTAGCTTCTAAAAACAGACTATCAGATGTATCTCCAAGGAGCACTGAAGCCCCAGAAAATGCAGTGTCAGGAGAAAGACAGCAGCACAGGGGATTAGAGAAAAACTGTGAAAAGCCTAAAGGCAGATAAAATGAAGATCAAACTCTTCCCAGATCTTAGAGAACATGCAGATGTCAATCCCTACATTTACATGAAAGCAGACTGTAGGTCTGCCACAGTTGCCTAGCCCCGCATAAGAGTGACAATTGGGTGGGGGAGAGGAACTCACCACTTTCCTGGTCCAAATCCAGAATGTGAGTGCCTCCTCGCTTAATGTTTCCCTTGGCCATCACCTGAACAGAAGGAGAAACTTCGTTGTGATTGTGGTTTTGCATTAGCCAAACCTGAAAGTGAGGGGCCCTGCAAGGACAGCAACTGAGCTGTGTGTCTGTGCTCATACCCAGCTCTCCGCCTCTGTGTAGCAGAATCCCTGTGCTCACCCAGAGGGCACAGGGACATCCTTACGTCTTAACTCCCAACCCAGACCCTCCTTTTTGTTTCTAAAGAACAAATGAAGGATGACAAGAAAGTGTTTAAAGACTGCTGCCGCAAACCACAGATTGTATTTCTAATCCCCTATAATTTTCAGTGACAACCGCAAGGTATGGCAGGTGCAAACTTACCAGGTAGTAAAAGGTGATTTTCTTCTGGTCTCCTACAGCCTCTGGAGTAAGGATATAATGCACCTGGATCTCTGTGGAGGAGCCACAGCTTAGTGGCTTGGACTTGGGCTCAATTTTGAGGAAGCTATTACTGGGAGAGTAAAAGCGCTTTAGCTGGAGATAACCTTCTTCATAATATGGAACAACCCAGGAACGTTCATAGCAGAAGATGTTTGGTTTATGAACTGCCTGGAAAAGGAGAACAATACATGTATAGATCTTCAAACACAGGTGGACAAACTGGAGACAAAAATTCATGGCCTAATATTTAAAGTTTTAGTATTTTTTTTGGTACTGAAGTAAAAAGGAAATCTACAAGATTAATAAAAAATTTAAAACAAACAAACAAAAGAAAAAAAATCCCCCAACACATGAGTTTGGAAAGTGCAAGAGAGGATGGTGGTATCTTTAGCAAATCATTGGTAATAATCTCACTCCCAGAGTAGATTGAGTTTGTGTCAAACAAGCTGAATCATATTAGATTTTTGTTTACCATCAGTGTCATTTTCAGGGCCTTTTACAGTAATGCCTTGCCCTCTCCAATATTCTAGTTAGTCTATAGGTGGAAAAAAAGGCCAATTTTCATTTCTTTCCTTGTCATCAGCACTGAAGAAGGGATAGTTCTGTTCAGTTCAGATATTGCCAGTGCCAAGATCAAGCAACAGATCCTATAGAATAGGAGGACAATCTCCAACTAATAATTTAAAACCTAAACTGCATAGAAGTTTACGAGAGAGAGAGAGAGTCCTCTTAAAAATGAGAGCAAGGGGAAGATATTTCACATTTAGAAGGGTGCTATTTCAGCATTTGATGTGCCTCATGTGCCCTTTTCTCTTTATCTTTCTCATTATACTTGTGAATTCTTGCCTTTTCTTTATCTTGCAAAAATCTGAAAACTTCAAGCATCTAGTAGTAACTTCTGGAAAATGTTTAATGGTTTTAATCTGTAACAAGGGAATTGTAGGGAGAAGAGCAAACATAATTCTATACACAAATATTCTCCACTACTCCAGGATGTGATATTACAACATATGCATATGACACAACAAATTGCATTTCCCACTAACAAAGAGATGCTTGGCAGCACCTGTTTGTCCCAGACACACAAATTCTACAACAAACCAAAGCAAAGCAAAATCAAATGAACAAACAAACAAACAAACAAAAAACCCAAACCAGCCCCCTGCTCCCCCCAAAAAAAACCCCAGGAGCTGTACTTAAAAACTTGAAATACTAAATTAAACTCTGAGATGTGCAGATTGGAGATAGACCCACCCTCAACTATGTAGGGCTGGCGATCCCTTGAAGCAGAATCGACTATTATGATCTCTTGATGTTCCCTCTAATCCTGTATTGCAACTGCCAAGCAGAAATCAAGTGTTTACAAGATAAGTGCACTTGTGACCTGGAACCTCAGTCTACTGTATGACTATTTCCACCAAACTTGTGTCAAGGTTCACTCAACCAAGAAGGAAAAATAATCTAACTACTTTTGCATATATAGTAGAAACTTTAGAGCTTCCAGCCCTGTGGGGGGCTTCATTACCTTCTCTGCTCAAAGGACTTACCCTAATTCCAACATTTTCAAAGGCCAGTGAGGAAGTGTTCAGGGCAAACTCTGCTATGCCCTCTTCATTTGTTGTATAGTTTTGTTCCTGTCCTCCTTGAAGAGAAATTCTCACTGTTTCATTGGCAATTGGAGCATTAGACCCATCCACTAATTTCACCTGGAGGAGCAAAACCAGTACAGCTTAGAAGGAGAGGGATAGCTGCCACCTGAACAAGACTGGTAGAACACCAAGGTAAAGATGTTGAGCCCATGTCAGACAAGGAAGCCTCAACAGCACTTTACATGTATCTCTTTTGGAGACAGCTGCAAACTTTCTGAATACTTTTTCTCTGCCTCTTTCTTATCTCTGCCCCTGGATCAGAGGAGTGGATGTGGAGAATGACATGCACTCACACCCCTGAGGCCTCCAATTATACAGGTCACTGTAGAAGGAGAATTTTAGTGGACTGGAGAGGGAGAAGCACAAGGACAGAATGAGGGCTGTGCTCTCAGCTGCTGTTCCCCAGTTTGACAGCCTTCAGAGGAAAGGAGACCCACAGGTTTTAGCAGCACTGATGTCCAGCATCCTTGCAGAGTTTAGGGCATACATCTCACCAGAAGGTTCAGTAGCATCACTGCTTGGCACTCATGGCATTCCATTCTCATGGTTTCCCTACCTGCCCAAAGAAGGGGACTCCTCGCTTGTAGTAAGTATCTGAAAGCACAATCATGACTCTGCTAATGGTGCTGGTGATCTCAGAGAAGCTTGTTCCAGTCAACTCCACTCCTGCAGAAAGAAGCATGAAGAACTAATTTGCCTCTACCTGACCAGAATTCCTTTTAATCTAGGCCAACCCTCCTTTGCTAGACAAACTCTTTTCTTGATGGTCCTGGACTAGAGGCAGGAAAACTCTAAGAGTCTCCTTTTATTCCTCATTCCTACTGGGCAAGCCCTTCTGCTGGTCTCTCCTGGGCCCATTACATGGCTCTTTCATCTAGATGATCCATACCTGTATCCTCCTCTTTAATCTTAGCCTCTACATGGAGCTTATTCTCATAACCGCTTCTCTTGAGCTGGAATAATTTGGTCTTTACCACTTCAGAAATGCAGCCATAGATGTCTGTCTGTTGGAGGAAAACAAACAAGACTATTATATTCTAATTTATACAATGCTTAATGAATCCATCACTGTGTGTTGCTCTGAAGGAGAAGCCCATAACCTCACAGATAATTTACCTCTGATGCTTTTATCAAAACTAGAAAAATACATAAATAACTTAGAAAAAAGCATATTGAGGTACTTACAGCAGCATTAGAGAAAAAAAGTTTGCAAACTAGACAATTTTTGTGTATGTTTAAGAAGTTTGAAGCTGCCAACACTTGGTATGAATGCATAGGGAATTAGTCAATGTATGCCACATAAAAAATGTTTGTCAGGCACCAGGCTTGTTAGAAAATAAAGCTGCTTACTTAAAATGTGTAAGCCATATGAGTGATACATAAACCAAAGCCTGTGTATTTGTAGAAAGCAGATGACAGCTGGAAAAGTATTTCCAAAGCTTGCCACCTCTCTTCAGCAAATTCATGTAGAAGGCAAGTCTCCACAGACGAGATGCCTGGAAGAGAGGTTAGCAGCACAGTATTTATATTTTCTTTTGACGTGGGTAACAACAGTAGTGGCAGAGGTAGCTGTGGACTTGTAGCTTGCCCAGTGTCTCATGCTGTAGCAGAGCCCAGGGACCACAAGAACATCTTCTACATGCTTTCTTCTCCTGACATATTTCCACAATTGCTATTACTCTAACTTCTGTCAATTAACCTAGTATTGTTGCACCTGTCTGTGCTTCAACACACCTTTCAGTTTCGCTTTTGCCAGTCAAAAGGTGAAAAAAATTGGTTTTTTTTTTCTGTCTGTCTTAACCACTGCTGCTAAACCCATAGTTCTTTCCTTCTTGCTCAAAATGCATCAGCCTCTCTCCTGGTTTCTGCTCCTTTCCTTCTAACACCAGCTTTTGTCCCCATACACTGTCTCCAGTGTAAGCCAACTCCAACTCTGTTCTCATTGCCCATGGCTTTTCTATCTCAGTTTGCTCTTAGTCTCTACACTCCATCTGACCTTTCTGTTCCTTCTTTCACCTCTTAATTCTTCATAAAATTCTAGCCTTTACACATTGTTCTTACTGCTCAGACCCTTCCCCTTATTTTTACCTTCCACATTTCATCTTGCACCCAATCTTCTCTCATCCTTCAGCCTTCCTTAAAATACATGGATTTTCACAGAATCATAGAATCACAGAATGGTTTTGGTTGGAACAGGGCTTAAAGGCCATCAAAGTTCTAATTCCCCTGCCATAGGAAGGGCCATCTCCCAAGACCAGGTTGCTCAAAACCCCATCCAACCTGGCCTTGAACACTTACAGGAATGCAGTATCCACTGCTTCTCTGGGCAACCTGTGCCAGTGCCTCACCACACGTTAACACTATGTCTGCACATACTCAGAGCAAGCCTGTGCCTACAAGGCATGCTCAATAACACTTTCTCCAATCACTCTACCCACCAGAGTAATCCTGACTCACCTGTCCAGAGAACTCCTCACAGACTGCTCTAGCCTCTTCACCATAGCAGGATATGCCTGCACGTTCATACTTCCGGCAGACACGGAAGTTCACGAGGCCAGGAACAGGCTTCCCAAATGTGTATCTACAAGCAGGGAGGATTGAAAAGAAAACAGAGACATTAGGAATGTAAGAGGGATGTAGAAAAATTACAGGCTCATCCCCATTGATGCCAGCTTTTTTTCCCTAGAGTTGCCTCCAGGATACACAGGGTCATCATAGGAAATAAAAAGCAGAAAGGAATCTGGTACCATATGCTAATGCTGATTTTGTTGAGCGTCCCCCTCATCCTGGAGAACATGTTGCAAGCATCTACCCAACCCCCCAGTTGTGACAGAACTTTATGTATGTAATAGCACTGGGTCTTTACTCTCACTCTTCAGCCCAAGCCATGGCTCTCCCTGCAGGGTGTATAGAATGCTGCAAGGTGGAATCCAGTGAGGTGGCCCAAAGGAAAGAGGGCAGCTGCATCCCTTAGGGTTTCCTCTCCACAATAACAAGCAGAAGATACAGTTCAAACATCATTCCTGAGTAAACTGAATTAAAGACCTCATCCCTTGCACTGCAGCTGATGTGAAATCCTCAATGACTCAAAAAATATGCAAGAAACACTCTCACAAAAAAACAGATCAAAAATATGTTTCTGTATGTTACATACAAAGTGCATCAAACAGTAACTGTTGCTTTTTGTCTAACAGCAGATATAGTCTACTTGGTCCTGGGACCCCAAAAGGATTGAGAAATATAATAAAGTCTCATCTCTCAGCCTCCCAACCAAACTTTCATCAGCAACTCAAGAAAACACTAAAACCAAACAGAACTTGAAAGAATGACACTCACAGTCCACAAACTGTCACCTTCAGTTCCTCATCAAGAATGCTGATCACTTTGGGCATTTTCACTGTCACTTCAAATTTTGGCAACACTGCAGAAGAACCAAAGGAAAACAGTCTATGTGGTAGGGAATAACATCAGAATGACACACAAAGGCACTCAGAGGCTATTCTTACAAATTACCTAAAAAACCCTTACATCTAAATGGTCAGATTTTAGAGGCTTCTGTCACCTGCACATCCCACTGAAGTCATTGAGAACCCCTCAGTCAAGCATTGTGCCAGGTAAGAGGACAAGATTATTACACCAGCTATTAAAATATAGCAACTTCATAGGTAACACATGGACTGTCAGTCCCACAGCAGTAAGATATAGTAAAAGAGAGAGAAATCAGTAGAGGTTTTCCACAAATATACAGACTGCAGCCTGGTATCTGCATTTTCAAAGCATGGAGATCTTATCAATGTTCAAAACAGGAAGACACCCTGGCCTCCCCAGTGATACAGCACAGGGTGGCATCCCATCCACACCCAGCTGCAGGAGGGGAAGTGGATGGTGAGTGTCCTGGGAGAACTAGGAGGGGATTCACAGCACAGGACAGAGCAGAGTCTTGCAGCTGGAAGAGGTCAAAGCACTTTGAGACTCATCTGCCAGGACACCTCTCTGCTGCATGAGCCAGGTCATGTCAGACCATGTAACAAGAGCTGCAGCTGGCTTGCTGGGGTGGGAAGATATGCTGGTTGTCATCATGTGCTGGTGTGTACTGGGCTACCATTTTTCTAGCCAAGCAGATGGAACTGCCATAGAGGTGAGAGCACCAAAGGGAGGTTAAGGCACTACAGCATCACATAAGCTACATGCTTAGATTGTGGGGCAGAAAAAAAGATCTTAATTTACAGCCTAGACAGCCCCAGCCTAGACCCAGACTTATGGTGTGACATTTGGCAGGTATGTAGCCAACTGGAGATCAGGCCATGGCCTAAATGCTCCTCTGAAAGGAGGTAAGGCTTGTGCCTATCAGAACAGATTGATCCAAGCACTTTGCTCCTCCTTATAGGAGCCTTGCTGAGGTGGGCATTCTGAAGAGCTGCACTCCATGGTCTGGGGCTTAGGGAGGAGTCAAGGTCACTCAAGTCCTTCAGTCTTCTCCTCCCAAAGAGATGATTCTTGGGAGGGAAAGGACACAGAAACAAATTTCCAGCAATGCTGGACATCCTGGTCAAATCTGCTATGGTGTTCAATTAATACTTCATGTCCCATGGGACTAGGTGTTACGAACTTGAAATTGTTGTGACAATTACCATATTCCTCCACAGAGAAAGTATGCTGAACTGTCTTCCCAGCAGCCTTCTGTGCCACCACCGTATAGGTCCCTTGGATAGGTTCAGAGGTGAGGTTGAAGAACAGCTGTATAAATCCCATCTCTAACTCTACGTTTGTCCACTGGTACAGACGATTTTTCTTTGGGTCCTACAGATAATGTGATCACAAGGAGATTTTGAGAATGAGAGTCTGCAATGAGGTCTAGTGAAAGCAGTGAAGGGAGGGACAGCCCCTGTGTTTCAAGAGGCTGCAGGCCAGGAACGGAGAGCACTAGCAGAGTTTTGGGGGAAGTACATGGCAGAATGACAGAGGAGCTGTAACCTGGGCCTGGGTACATGGTAGCCACCATATGAGTTAAAACTCTGTACAGCTGAATTAATGTAATGGACCAGCTTAATACAAAAAATAAACATGAGTCCTGTTGAGGCAACTTGTTTTCTCTGCCCAGGTTGAGGTGCAATAGATGTGAATGTGAATTAAATGTTTGTACATACCTCAATATATACCAGTGGAATCTAGAAAAAGAAGAAAGGAAGCAGCATGTTTAGACAGAGTGCAAGCAACACAGTCAAATGACTAAGGCAATGACCACATTTCAGGGTAAAAGGTAATCATCCAATGGGGTAAGGAAAAAAGTTCCTGGTATGGATCATCAGAGCATTTTGGGTGTGAAAAGAGGGGGACAATCCTTTGTCTCAGGCACAAAAGAAAGCCAAAATTACTAATTACAAACTGGATGATCTGCAGTGCTAATAAAAACAGGTGTACATTATGGTAATGGCAGATTGCTCACTGTTTACACCAGCACTGTCCATTTGCAGTTTGTCAAACCTTTCCAAGAATTCAGAAGGCAGCCTTGTGCAGGAATTTGACAACAGATCCTTTTAAAAAGATCTGAAGTGACCCAGAATTTTCACTGTTATCTCAGTGTACTGAGAGCTCTCCCCAGCAGAGACTATTTTTCCTCCCTTTACCCACATCTGACTTAAGGCAAAATAAGTTGAAAAACAAGTATTATGCTTACCATTTCATTCACAGGTCGGAACTCTTCATCCAGAGAAACAATTCTGAACAGGACTGATGGAGAAAGACAGTGAGGTTCCACAGTGCAATCAGTAACCAGAAAAATCAGTTGCAAAAACAAATGGTATAACACACAACAGCGCTGTTCTCTTCTAAGGGAATTCCATTTACTAGAATGCTAGGTCATGCTAGAAGGTTACTCATCTACTATGGATATATGAATAAGAGAATGTTAAGAGGAAATCCACAGCAGTGTGAACATCTTACTGATCACGGGCATCACAATCTCATTAATCGGGACCAAAGTTAAATTTAAGTTGCCTTTGTCTACTTTGCAATGAGGCATTTTTATGCCAAAATTTACATGGGTCTTCTAATTTTCTTATAACTAGACTGATTTCCTAGGAAGGATGAATGCAAGCAAATTACTTCAGCACTTGGCTGCAAATTTGTGTTGGCTCTGGATGGAGAGGGAATTTTTAAGACATTTGTTTTTATCCAGGCCAAATTTAGGAGATCACTGGCCCAGAAGAAATAAATAGCTTACATAATTCCTTCTGTCTTCATTGAGCAAAACCAGCTGCTTCTTTGGAAGTTATTTCATGACTTAGTCTGAGTTTTGGCCCTGTTCTCTGTAGGATAAATATCCAGTCTTACTCTGATTTTAATCAGATAATAAGTTTTAGACCTCCTAACTGCATGGACCACAGCAACAAAGCCCACGGTGAGAGTGGGAGGTGCAGATATGTGCATGCACCTTAAGATTCCCCAAATTTTCCCTATATGGAGCAATAAAACATAAGTCTCAGCCATGAGGCTGCAGTTCTGACTCCCACTGAAAGCAACCCATATCTGGCCAGCATGATCCAACAGTTTTAGTACAAATGTTTGTTTCAAATGTAAATCTCCATCCATTTCCTGGTACCTGTCTGTCCAGGCTTGTAGATGGGTTTGTCTGTCTGGATGAAGACCAAGCTCTCGGAGTTCTGGACTGCCACTAATTTGCGGCTGCTGAAATGCAGCGTGGCTCCTGTCACCGTCACAGTGAGAAACATGACTGGTAATGGGACTCTTGATTTTGGAAGCTGGAAAGTAAGAAGGAAATTATGTAACTGATCATATTTAAAGGCTTCCTGAACTGAAATAGCTTTCATGAAATAAGAGATCTAATATAATCCTGAAGGACCCAGCACAGAAGTGAGAGGAACTATAATCAGGAAAAAGAGACTGATTTTTATTTGTCTCATTCCTACCCATTCCTCCTCCTGTGCAGTGATTGTGCAAGTATTAAGCAGCAAAGGAACTCCTAGCCCTAGCACACAATCTTTCAACATTCTTACTACCCTGGCCAAACCTTTCTATCCTTTTCCCTTTGACATCCACATACAGAATGGAAGAGTCTGTCTCCTCTTTCAGGCTATCTAGTCCTCACAGAACATTTCCTTTCCAAACCAAACATCTATACCTCTCTTTCACAAGTGACCAAGTCAGTCTTCAGCCTACATCTGACAAACCAATACAAAAATGCCAACCTTTTCAGTGTCCTGAACACCAGTTCTTCACTCTTCAGGCCAAAGACATAATCCAGGCTCTGAGCTAAATGATCAGGTTTCCTAGTTGCCTACAACTCACTATTGTCCCTGGGGCTTTCAATTACATTAAATTAAAAATTTCCTGCTTTGCTGTTTTGTTTTTTTTTCAGATACAGGCAATCACAGCTCTGTGTTCTTAAATTAATCCAGTATCTGAGTATCTAAGGTCCAAAAGCTCTACTACAATTTGAAGGCACTTAAGTGACGAATTGAGGATGTTGAAGGATGATGCAGAAAGCCATTTCACTAAACAGCCATTAGGAGTATCAATATTTTAAACCCACCTTCTTCTCCTGTCCTAGAAAGGGGGTGGCTTTCTAGGATTCAGCATCTCACAGTCATTTAGCATACTAAGGAGATCTCAGCAGTAAGAGGGTGTTGAGGATGGACATGAACACACCTTTAGCCAAGAGCTAAAGTGAACATCTACACAGTGTTAATCTGGTCATTACTTCTCGGTGCTTTTACATTTTATGCCTGGCACAAAGGATCATCCCACAGGGATAAGATACTCACAGAGAAAGGGATACAGGTGAACACATCTTTCTCTGACACCACATCATCAATCAAGCTCCTGTTCTCCCCTAGGTACTCGAGTGTGGCACTCAGCGTCACAGACTCATTCAGGTGAGTCAGCTGAACACAGACTTTCTCTTGAGAATCCGTGTGTATCAGAAAGGGCACCAGCACCAGGTACTGCCTAGGAACAAGGGAGAATGATAGGTCAGAGGAGCAGGAACAGGTAACAGGAGCAGGGTATAAAGAACAAACAAACCAATCTGATGACTACAGCTTTCACCGCACAGGGAGAAGGTTGCATTTTCTAAGAGTGTAACAAGATCTCCAGCACATCTGTAGCAGCAGGGGAAAGCAGAGGCTGGTCTCAAATGTAAAATACCAGAGGAAATCCTCCACTCAAACATCTGGAAAGGATGTGTTTTTCTAGGTTCTGGCACAACAGCAGCACTTCCTCCTGGGATCCTGAATAAAGGGGGGAACTCAGTTATCACCTTTGCTAGACACTGTTGGTAGCATTCAGGAGCCACACAAATGTCAGTACCCAATGAATAAATTCCATTGACTGCACACTGTGAAGAGTCTGTAGCATTACTCTCATTCCTCGTGGAGATTCAAAAACTGCCACAGCGTGGTGCCAGATCTTAAGCAAAAGCACAAACCAGTTTCAGGTTTTCAGGGAAGCAAGCCCCTCTGTCTCAGCTCAACAGGGGATCCCTGCTCATCACTGCACAGCCTCTTTCCTTCCCAGTGTGGCAACTTGCCAGCAGTTCCGGTGCCCAGCACTGCATCTGGGACTCAAGCCCAATGCACCTGATGCTAACCGTGCTCCCGTTTTGGTGGATGAGGACTGGCCTCCAGTGGGCATACTCAGAGCAGCGAGCAGATGGGAGAAGAGCCCTCAATACCTAAGCAGTAAGGCAAGGCATTCCCTTTAGCAGTAGCAGAGGCTCTGGCACTGTTTTGTCCACCCCTCGGTCTGCCCGGATCAAGCTCTGGCCCCTCAGATCCCACTGTCTGTTTCCCCTGCCTTTGGTGAAAGCACTACAGCACAGCCTTGCTCAGAAATTCCCCTGCACCCCTTGCAGCTCTGTGATGGGTGAGGTGCCCCGTGTTTCCAGGGGAGGAACAGACATTACCAAAAAGCCAAAGGAGAAAGTCTTTGGGATGTCAGGACCCTCCATGTGCTGTTCCTACCACACATGTACACACATGCACACAACACAATTGCCCTTCACATACAAATGGGGCAAAAGGGGGTGAAGGAGGGAGGCAGGACAATATACCCTCACAGACCTGGATGGTCACAGTCTTACAGTGTCACATTACCCTGGATGAGAAGAGAATTTTCATTCAATTGTCTGAGCTGAAAAATTTGAATTAAAAAATAAAGCCATTTCCAAGCATGCCAGATGAGCTATTTGTTCGTTTTCTTTTCATTATCATCTAAAAAAGCCACTCACAACTCCTTGGTATTTCAACCTGGGAGTAGGACAGTCAACCCAAAATTACATTTATGAAAAGTTATCTTTCAAAAGAACTAATTTTGTGCATAAAATTTTGTTGAAATCCTGTCAATACCCTGAAGTTTTACTGAAGTCTCAGTTTCAAAGCTTGTTTTGCATCTCTCTCAAGCATTAGAGTTCCTGTTTGTAGAAGGCATTTTACCCAGCCCTGGTGACTTTATTCCTGGATAGAAGAAGTTAGAAGAGAGGGGACAAAGAAATAGACACAGGAATACAACCAAGGTCTCCTGCCTGCCCAGAGACCCCCCAGCATAGCTTACGGCTCTGTGATGGGTGAGGTGTCTCCCGGAAGGAAGAAGAGGAGGAGGAAGATGCTTGATTTGATAAGCAGCCCGTTCTTCCCCATGGTACAGAGCAGGACGTGGAGAGGCAAGCAGACACCCAGTGCTGCTTCTACTCCCCCTCTGCTCTGCCAGTCAACCCCTTTATACTCTCCTCTGCAAACAGCCCGGGGGCTGGAGGAGATAAGGGCTGGGGGCCAGGGCCCATCCGGAAACAGGGAGAGGCAGCAAGGAGGAGCTGGAACTAGCAGCTCCAAGTCTGGGCAGAAGGCCAGTGTTGGGGGAGAGAGGGAGGGGAGGGTTCCCGGCAGGCCGGAGCTGCGTCTCTTGGGGCAGGACAGAGGCAATGGAAGAGGAAAGGTTGTAGCTGAGGAAAGAAGGGCTAACAGCGGAGCCTGAGGGGAGGCCTCCATTTCTGGCAGGGCTCTCTTTGTGGAGCTGGACATGGCACTTGTCATGGAGGTTGTTGGAACAGCAGGAGCTGCTTGATTTCCTTCAAACTGGGAGCAGGAGATTGAGCTAGGATTTGGGAAACAAGCATGGGTGTGTCTAGCTCCCATTAACAGGTTGTGAAAACAGGGAATGGAACTGAAAAAACCTTCCCTCTCCACCCACGCTGTTCCCTGCTGCTCTCTGTTCCAGGTCACATCAAAGCTAATGCCAGGAAAAGAGGCCAGAAAGTGCCTGGAAAACCAAATCAACTAAAATGATCTGGCCTTCACCCTGACAGAAACAGGGACAGTGACATGACGGGAAGCTGCCAAAAGTTCAACCCATTAACAGCATGTAACACATTAACCAGCTGCCCAGAGCAGCAGCTACTCTCACGTATATGGCCTGGGTCTTTCTTTCTACTGGTTCTTGTTCCAGGTCAAGTTATTGGCACATCTATATCACATTATTGCTGTTTGATGGAGTCATCCTGGTTTAATGAAGTGCAGATTCATGTAATGCAATGTGATGGGCAATGTTGTACCATAGAGGGAAACGGGGGGGGGTTTTTAGACCACTTGGTCTGCAGCAGGAGGATCAATAGCTCTGGTAATTATTACCCTTGCAAGCAGCAGTTGAATATCTGTCTTACTTATAGTCCTAATGCAAACTCCAAAGAATGGAGATCTCTGTTGGAGGATGTAAAGCTTAATTTTCAGATTAAAAAGTGTGCAGGATAAAATGATTTTATGTCTGTCCTACCCTTCTTCTAATATAATCATCAAAACTTTGGTAAGCCCAGGAACTCTGGAGCTAAGAAATCCAAGTGCAGTGCAGCAACAAACCTTCATTATAGACCTCATCCTACCCTGCAGAGACCTGCATAGGAAAAAAGAGGATAGTAGTGCATGTGCAATTTCCTTGGGGACTGTGCAAAAGACGGCCCAGATTTGGGCTCTTCCTTCTGCATCCGATACCTAAAGATTGCTTTGCTTGCCCAAAAGAAGTGTAACCCAGGAAATCTGCCTCACCCACAGAGAAGAGGATTTGTACATATGGGCTGGTCAAAGCCTTTTTGAAGATAACAATTTACAGTGTTGAAGGTCAGGAGCTGAATTGATGGAACACAAACCCAACAGGACAAGATGCAGAACTGCACATGGCAGAGCTCCCAGAGCTCCCAAGCCAGCTCCTGATCATTTGGACCTTGGACAAAAATGTGCTCTGTAGCCAAATAATCAAGAGAAATGTTTTCAATACATTCAAGCAAGGTAAACTAGGCAAGCTCAGAGACATGCTCATCTCACATACATATCACAATAATATGAGAAGCTGTTTCTTCGGTGCTATTCTCTGGTAAGGCAACTGGTTGATTTCCTTCTACAGATGCTACCACCATTTTGACAAAGCAAGCAAAATGTTCAGCATTATTTCATAGTGTCTGGCAACTTTCTGGGAGTGAGGAACTATCTTTTGATAGTTGAATGGACTCTGGCACAGATAAAATTACTTACTCAAAGTAACCCAGACAACCCAAGATGAAAACTGAAGTTTTGACCTCCTACTACACTGCAGTTTCCCCAGGTCTGCCTGTTGCAGTCATGGTTATTGAAAAGCAGACCCACCCTTGCTGTAAAACATTCTCACCTGAGACTCTCATCTCAGTGAACTCTATATGAGGCTCAGTAGACATCCACTTAGCTAAGCATGCTAAGATCTGTACTTTTGTCTTTATCCACCTTGACACCTTCATGTTAAGCATCCTGTTAAGCAGATGGGAAATAATACCACTGGTAGCTGGTAAGGATTTCCTGCAATTATAATAAAAATATGAAGTAATTAATAGAATATGTAGTCTCAATTTAAATGCTGAAGTTGGTTATTGTGTTTCTATGATTGTCGGAATAAGATCTCTCCTCAGCCTTCTCTGCTTTATAATAAACCATCCCAGCTTTCTCAGCCTCTCCGCACAGAGGAGATGCTCCAGTCCTTTCATCATATTTGTGGCCCTGTGTTGGACTCTCCAGTCAGTATGTCCATGTCTCTCTTGTACTGAGCAGCCCAGAACTGAAGGCAGTGCTCCCAAATATTCACAGTGTTTTTGTGGCATTCAAACTCTGAATCTGTCTCTGCTCTATTTGAACTGAAAGATTATCACATTAAGGTTTGTCTACTGCTTCCTCTATCTGCAATATGAAAAGGCAGAGGTGGAGAGGAAAACAGGTTCTCGGTGGATTAAATAATTACACAGCATTATCTGTATTCCTTTGACTCCAGAAGTCCAGTCTCTTGACTAGCTTGGTCAAACCTGCCTAATTCCTTCCAACAGAGAGAAGAAATGGCACAGGTACACACTTTTGGTCCGGTGCAGTCAGTCCTGGAGATTTATTTTCACTGCTGGATTTACAGAAGCTGCAGTTTCTTTTCACAGTCTTCTCTCCCACTCATACCACTGGGATGCAAAAGGAGAAGCTGCCACTGGGAGAAATATATTTCTGTCAATGAACAGCAGGCCTCATTTTCCTGGTCCTTCTGATATTAGACAATGGAGATGCAGGGAATGGAAATGAAATCTGATACTTAACAGTGAGGGAAAATGACTATGTCCCCCTCAGAGGTCTGAAGACACCTGTTGTGACAAAGCTTTTATTTGCCCTTATAGAATAAATAAGGGAAAGAGTAGGCCAGTGAATATGTCCCAGGTCTCATCTGGTCACAAACAGCAGTAATCCAGCACTTGTGATCTGAGAATAGATTTTCTATTGCTGAGAGTAATTCACCCTTATGGACAACAAACCTGCCCTTGTAAAACACTTTAGTGAAGGTATGGAAAAGACAAGTCCTTGCTCTTATGTGAAGCTTCAATTTGCAGGACAACAATCAACTCATACCACTGATGAGGTTGCTGTGACATGAAAAAGCACATGGGATTTATCTAAGCATTTTTTCACAGATCCATGGAGCCCAAACTTCACAGCTGGAGGCATGAAACTGATCTTTCATCAGGACAGCACAATTTTGCACAGGGCTGTTAGAGTGGACCCTGCAAGAGACATGGAACAGTAGTGAGAATGAAAGAAAATACTGAGATTGTCTCCTGGAGACAAGAAATTTAAAACATCTGATTTTGAAGGGTGTAGCCCAGAGGAAGAGAAACAACCTGACCTCCAAAAGGCAGCTGTTAGAAAATAAAACATACACCAAAGAACCTATCTACTTGCCACAGCTAAGTAATTTTGCCATCATAGAACCCAGATCAGAACCAAACATAGACACAATTCCCAGAAGTGGCAGTGATATCCACCAGCATGTGAGTGGCAGTGGTGAAAATTTCACAGAATGATCACTGCCTTCAAGGAGCTTGTAGGAACAGAAAGCTGGATTTATTCAGGGAACTAAGCCAAGTGCTCAGAGTACTGACCTCTTGACAGTGAGATCTTGGGCAAGTTTTCCTTGCTGGAGAGGCTTTAGAAACTAACTCATTGCCTTAACTGCCATAAAAAGGAAAGGGCCAGGCAAAGTCACTGGATAAAAACATGTTTTCCCTCATAGAAAACACTGGCTTTTGTCCAAGTAAAGACTGAGATAAAATAAAGGTTCTGACTTAGGTTGGCACCAGTAGAGCATGAAAGGGCTGGGTCCTTGCACACAGTGACACCAGCGTTCAACGAAATGGGTGCAAGGTGGCTAAACCCGGTAAAGCCATACGCCTTTCTGACCAAGCATCTGTGTGCTGGTGCAGGTAAATAAAGTCCTTAGTCTGAGCAGCTGGAGGGAAGTAGAGAGTGAGATACTAACACTTGACCTGCTTTTTACAGGTACATGCCCTTACAAGATGCAGGGCAGTGAAAAGTAAACCCTGTTGAGCTTAGTGCAGTACAGGTGACAGGAAGAAGAAAATCTGCCCAGGAAGAAAGCTCCTGACATCTGGAGGTGGAACTCTGGGTGTTCTGGAACACCAGGCAATCTGAATAAGCACTATTGTTTTTAAAACAGAATGAAACTCACTTGGCATCACTTAATACAGAGCCATCCTCCCAAATCCATCCAGAGCTTGTACTGTTCCTCAGTCCAATCCAAAAACATTCTGCTTGAACACGCTTGAACAGATCCTACAAATGATGATGAATTACAAAGTGACTAATGAAAGCCAGCCTGAAAATGGAGATAAGTAAAGAGAACAGAGAGCAAGATACATTCCCTCACCTTACTGTTCCTTAAGTGACTGATAGTACTGCTTCCCCACACTTTCTAATGACAGGGCCAGAAGCTGGACTCGATGATCCTGATGGGTGCCTTCCTACTCTGCATATTCTGTGATTCTATAATTCTATGATTCTATGAACTGCACCCCAGTCTCCTGGAGTTCCCTGCACAGAGCTTTGTGTAGGAAGGTATGCTATTAATATTAGTATTAACACCCTATTATACAGCTAAGTAGCAAACTAATATGAAGTATTAACAATTAAAGGTAAAATCAGTGCTGGGTAGGGCAAGAAGTGCAGCACTGACAGATATGTATAATAAACCCAGTACAGAAGCTCTTTAAATTTCATGCACATTTTCCTCCTATGTGTTTCCAGTGTTCATTTGCTTTTAGCTAACTTCTAACCCTTGATTAATGTTAAAAGCTGAAGCCTGCAACAGAAATTCAGCCTTGAAGTAAATTCCCCAACCCTGCTCCCCACAAAAAAGACAAATCCAGGAGAGGTGAATTTGTCTTGTCCATCTTTGCAACCAAAGAACAGCAAGCTTTCAGGGGTATGGCTGGGTTCCATCCTTATCTCCTGCTGCCATAAACAAAGCTTCAGAGAAGACATCTTCAGAGAGAAGCATTCACAAAGCTGGCTTGGTAAAGTTGTGGGAATAGGAGCAGCTTGAGGAATCACTGGAGTGTTGCTGGTGGTTTGGAGATGACTGCGCTTCCCTAGCACTTGGAGATAGAGGAATCACAGCCTTTGCACTACAAGGCAAAGATAGCTAGGAAAGTCTTGTTGAGATGGGTGAGTCTGAGCAGGGATAATGGGTGATAATGTAGTAGCAGAGATGGTAGTAAGAAAGCAGCAGGAACTGGAAGGCTTTCTTCATGCTGAGATATGGGTAATCTGGGGAAGATGCCTATTTCTCAAGGAGTCAGGATTTGTCTAAGCAAATGTGAGAGCCTGGTACATACTTCCAATCAAGCAGAGACCTGGCTTTGTAATCCTCCAGAGAACTTCACACAATGCAACTTCTGTCCAGGGACTGGAAGCTGTCCACGTTCACTGGACCTGAGCTAATAAGCGCTGGCTTGAGCAAAATGGGATCAAGGTTTCTGCTCTACTTAAGCAGATGTGCCTCAGTGCCCCAGTAATCAGCACTACCCATTTCTCCAGTGACCACACATGCCCCTGCCCCCAGAGAGCACCTGCAGTGGAACAGGTGGTTCCTTATTTCACCAGCACAGCTGAGGTACTTCGGCAGAGAAAGGAAGTAAGCATTGAAAAGAGACTGAGAAAGAAATAGATCTAAGCATGAATACAGGGAATGGCACGGGTCACTGCGCAGGAGGAGCTGCAGCGGTCACAGGGAGGAGAAGAACTGCTTTTGCAAAAGAAGCATTCCTTGAGACTGGGGACGTATCAGTTTGTAGGTAATGAATGCAATGCCTGCTCAGTGTCATGGTCATTTCCTGTAATCATTCATATCAGCCTTATTGGGAATAGGAGAGGAAGTGCAGAGGAGCAGTGGAGAAGGCTGTCTACTACCATCCTTCATAGGATGATTCTGAGTACCTTATAGTGACCCTCATGTCTCTTTTCTCCCCCTTGTTCCTCTGCTTCCTGCAAACTTTGTGATGTGTAACATCACAGCTGTAAATCCTTCCTCCTTTAAAACCAAAATATTGCTGAAGTGACAGCACTGCTTGTATGTCAGTCACTTAGGTATCGGAAAGGAAATGGGAGATCCTCAAAGCCAAAGAAAACCATTACCATCTCCCAGGTGTCACTGATCACCAGGAGGTGAGCTCCCTGTGCCCTGCAGGATTCCTGGCTGGAATTCCAGTCCTTCTTCTCTGTGGAGAAGGAATAGCAGCTCCCTCTGTAGGCCACCCACTGTTGAGGGCACTGTGGGTGGCAGTCACCTGTAAAGAAGTCAAAATACTGGTACTCTACCATTAACCAACAGAAACACTTGTCAGCAAAGACCTACTGAGAAACAACTCATTTGGATAGCTGAAAAGTAGAAAACTCAAATCAGGACAATATTCTGAAAATGACAGTGTAATTTCAAAATCTTACAATAGTCATGTGCACTCTGATGCTGGTGGCAAGCATGCACACACTCACCCCACCCCCAGGTTTCCACTGAACCACGCAGATACCCAGTGGCTCTCTGAAAAAAGATCACTCTCTGTGGGTATGGTGTGATCACGTCCCACCCTAGGTGGATGGATTTTAAGTAACAAACAATAAGCTCCTCCACATGGTCTAGCACTATCTGCATGTATACGAATATATTGCAGACCTATTTGTTCTACAGTTTACCACTACATTTACCAGGCAAGTCTACAAAGACTTTTCAATGTTTAACTGTTCTTTGCCGCAGGATCTGAAATGGGTTTCCTGGAGTCTGCATGAGGAATATATTCTTTAAATATTCTGCACAGGCAGTGGGTATATAAGGTTGGTAGAAATCTAGAACAGCTTCTGGTTTTAACCCCATATAATGGAGTTCCTGTGGTTAGATGTGTCGCTGTTCGTTGCTCATGCTCATGCTCAGCAGCCCTTTGTGAACTTACTCATCTTCCAAATCAAAGCAATTGCTAGGGAGATGCTCAGTGTCCCAAAGCCTATGGCCAAGCCCTTCAGAACTGCTGACCACAGACAGGGAGCTGTAAAAAAGAAAAGAAACCATAGTCAACAGTGGCCATATGAAAGCTATCAGTGGTTTTGCATAGTTTGTTTGTGTCCTGGGCATTTCCACAAAGAACTGCACTATTT
The DNA here is from genome assembly GCF_030490865.1 of Poecile atricapillus. Classification (NCBI taxonomy): domain Eukaryota; kingdom Metazoa; phylum Chordata; class Aves; order Passeriformes; family Paridae; genus Poecile; species Poecile atricapillus. The sequence continues at coordinate 86,678,864 of NC_081249.1, forward strand.
AGAGCATCGTGTCTGTATACACTCTGCACATGATGGACATCCCTGTCCCTGCCCAGCCAAACTGGGGCCTCCCCATACCCCTGCCCATCAGCCCAGGGCCCCATTTCAGCTGGGTTTGGGGCCACTAGTTCCTGCCTGGACCTCCCAGGGGGTACCTTTCTCCACATCAGCCACAGCTCTGTCCCTGCCTGGCCACAGAGCCTGCTGGTCCAGCCTCTGTGGTGGCTGACCCCAGCAGAAGAAGCACCTACCACAAGTGAGCTGGAGCCACCTAGGAACCATGTGACACCTGTGCTGGCAGGAGCCTCCCAACAAATCCACTCCTACCTCAGCATTGAAGCTTGGGATGGAAACCACAGAGCTGCATTGCTACAGCCACCATGTTCCAGCTTACATGTAAAAAGAAATCCAGAGCTTTTTCCCCAGCTCTCCCAGCAACAACAACAGGTTTAATCTCAACATCCTGTTCAAAGGCTCAGACACATGGTCATGCTACATCTTCCCAAAGCAGTTCAACATTTTCATCTTCCATGGTGGGGTGGCAGGATGGGAAAACCAGCCTTGAAGACCTTGGGACATCTCCCCCTTTACACTTTCACCACCACTGTTTGCTGTTCATTGTCTGCCAGTGGCAGAGGGCAACTCCTTGGGGCAACTTCTGCTGTAGCTCAGCACAGCTTACTTTCAAAAGGCTGGCCAGGACTGGCCTGTAGAGGTGTGCTTATGCACATGTTAACCTACAGGCTGCATGTTACTTTTCCATTGTCATCTCCTGGAGCTGTGTTTGACTTGAGAAGCATTTGCTTTGCATAAAACATTTGAAATCTCAGCACTACAATCTCCTCTCTTCCAGACAGAAGAGAGGATGGCACTTACTGGCACAGATGAGTTCCAGGGGAGTTTGGTTTGCTTGTTTCATTAATCTCAGTATGATAGCTGCACAGACAACAGCACTTTCTATGAAGTAGTAAATGTGCAGCTAATTTATGTACCACATCCTCCTCTTGTGTTGTTCCAGAGTCTTCTACCCAAATCTAGTAACAAAATCCCCATGGATCTCATGAAATTTGAGGCACTTCTCTCTTGATCATGTCACAAGACCCAAAGAAACACATTTGATCTCTTGGTGGAGGTTGAAAACAAATGCAGATCATACACAAAGAATATTGTGAGAAAGACAAAGAAAGCCAGTGCTAAAACAGAAGGTGAAGGGACTCCACTTAAAAACAAGAGTGCATCCTTTAAACATTGGGAGCTTTGTCCAAATACAGAAAGTAGACCAGATCAGTAAATTCATAAAAATTAATTTATTTTGATCTTGAGCCGTTTGCAGGCTCACTTATGTTAAGACCAGTTTCTCATCTGTAGCAATACACTTAGGTCTGTGGTTTTACCTAGAAGATTCTAAGGTAACAAGGGAGATAATGAGGGAGCATTGTTGTAAGCATCATTCTTCTGATAGAAAGATCTTTTCTAAGATAGAGGTTTTCTCACATTTCCTGAAGCTTGTAGGCTTTCCTAGCTGTCCCAAGCATAGTTTTAAAATAGTAACATTTCTTATTTTTTAAAATCATTATTACAAAACCCCATCTATTTTCAGAGACAAAATGCAGAAGGACTTTTCAGTTACAACCTACTCCTCAGCTTCTCATAAAGGGACAGCAACTGAGGGACTGGTTCTGGAACTTAAACTTGACTCTGCTCTCTACTCCTCTTGTTTGTATTCTTGTCAGTTTGGGTTTTGTCATCAGATTAGGCCTCAAGAGAATGAAGTCAGCCCGAGGTTAAGGAGTAGGGTGGAGGTTTTTCTCTGCAGATTACAACTGAAATTTGGCAAAAGGGAATAAACATCTGATGAAACAATCATAACTCCTGGTTCTGAGATCACATTTTTACTTTTGTTTTCCTTCCTCTCTTGCCTCGCCAAAGAAGCTGTCTCCTGCATCCTTCAGATCACTGTTACATTTTAGGGAAAACTGCCAGGACAAGGCAATCAGGATGGCAGTCTGTGAAACAGTTAATCCTTAAATGTCAGCACCGGGCATGGAGCTGGTGCCTCCTGGCAATGAATAGAGCAGTTCACTCTCTATTGTTTCAAACCAACTGCAGAAAATAGGGAATTATTCATCGTCAAAACAAAATCCCATGGCACCTCCACAACACCAGCAGTGGGAGAGTCACCAAAGTTTATAAAAATGAAAAAAATATGGCATTAGATAATTTTGGAAGGGAAAAAAAAAAAAAAAGCAAAGTGAAGTGGGAAAACAGGAAGTGTTTGAGGTGAATTTAGGCTGCACTTGAACTGTAGAGATCAATCCAGAGAAGTGGGATGAAGTATTTCACAAATCAGGATTTTTACCTGCTGCAAAAAGGAGTCCCTGCAGTTCACACTTTTTAAAACAGGTTTAAGGGTTTCTGTTTGATCCTCAGCCCCGAACTACATGTGAAGCTCCTGTAGGAGTGGATGGGCGAAGTACCTAAGATGAGTTTGAAACAGGAGGAAAATCTGAATGGAACATCCAGAAATATTTCCATGTAGTTGTCTGATGAACTGTGGAATAGTGTATCCAAGCAGGGAAGTGGACTGATAGACATTTAATGTAAATCCAGTGTTATCACTTTCTGTGTACAAAACACCCCAATAGGTCTCTCAGTGCTCTGGAGAAATTACTCTGATGCTCTCCATTCATTTGCAGGCAACATGACCCAATATTTTTAGGTTTGTGAGTCCAGATTCAGTTCAAAAACTGAAAGCTGTTAGCATTTTACAATTCTACTCACCTAGGACAATCTGAAGAATGTCATGGCACTGTCATAGCCATGTCATGTACATAATGTCATAGCTCCCTTCAGCTCCTGCCTACCTCAGTATGGGAGCAGCATGACTACCTAGAGCCAAGGAGGAGACTTTGAGATACAAGGATTCTGTTCTTGGCTGTGGCACAGACCTGGTTATTGCTGTTACTACAAAGGCTAACACTATCTTACCTGACTGCTGTACTGACATTCTGGTAGTGCAGCATATCTAAGGCTTTCTGGAAGCCAAACAGAATAAACAAACCAGGGCAGCTCTTAGTTTTTGAGGAGTCCATAAGCACCAAAACCTGTTGGCTTGACCAGAATACAGATCTACACACCAGTGATACTGTGCCTACAAAGTTGGCAAGGGCAGGCATTTGAATAGAGGAAAAATACCTGAGAGCACACCTCTCAGAAGTGATGGAGACAGGGACAGAATTGAACATGAAGACCTTCAAAAGAAAAGTACTTAAAGTGAGCTCCTTAGGGATCTCTTTCATGCTGAAGAGAGCTGAGAAATAATCAAATAATATGCACAAAAAGTGTGTCCAATTATCAGCTTCCTTATTTTTGGCTGTCTGACCATAGCTCAAAAAGAGGAAGTTCCATAAAAGAATGTGGAGAGATGTTAAAAACAAAAATGCAAACATCTCAAGAGGGCATTGGTTACTCCCCTTTCAACAGGGTGGGGGGGTGAACAGGAATGGCAGGGAATGAAAAGGATGTTACAGTGTCTTCTGATGTGACAAAGAAACATCATTTCTGGTGAAAATGTATGCAAAAGCAAGACTGCCTTTCAAAGAGATGGAGTGTGAGGAACTGGGGAGTTTCTATGCTGGCTTTGTTTCCATAGTGAAGCAAGTGACCAGGCAGCAGTAAACACCACAGGTATACAAAATTATTCTGATGAGGGTATAAAAATCTTGTATTCCACAGTGAGAGTCCCCTTTACTGTAATACCTCTGAAAATTTAAGGTCAACCATTAGTGTTGCAGCCAATGCAACAGAACTCATCTAAAGCACACTGATATTTCATAGAATCATAGAATGATTTGGGTTGGAAAGGACCCTAAGCTCATCTAGTTCAAACCCCCCCCCCACCATTTTGCATGAAGGAAATATTTACAAAGAATGATCACCAATGCAAAGTTTGACTCTGAAGGCGGTATTTCTGAACTCAGCTGCCAGAGGAATTGTTCAGTCTGACATTTGCAGGTCTAATCAGAGGTAATGGAAAAGAAATAAAGAAAGAAAAAATTTAAGGAAAGTACTAAGAAAATCTTCCTGATAGCAAAGTGCTCTGAAGAACTGTTTCACGGCAAAAGCTGAAATTTGCTCACTGGGAGGTATGTAACACTAGAACACAGAAAACAGAAAAAAAAAACCACAAAAGAATACTGCATAGCCCCCATGGGAGACAGGCTGGGTGATCTCATATGCTTTCTATCTCTGATCTCTGATTAGCATGCGCCTCTAATTTATCTGTATTTGCATCTTGCCTGCCCTTCAAAGAACTATTGCTCACAACCTCCTGCTGCTGACAAGCAAACAACTTTAAATCAGTTTTGAAGAAAAGGATGCCTGGGTTGAATGGCCAAGAGTAGACACTGAAGGAGGTGGGTGAGAGGGAAGGAAAAAATGTTGGGTCTCTAACCTGTCAGCTTTTATCTCATTAAAATATCCACGGTAATTTTAGAACCAAAGCAACAGCTCTCTAAGCTGGCACTCAGAATCAGTGGCCAGTTGAGAGTGTTTCTGTCATATCTTGCTTCACTCAGAGTAAAATTTTTGGTTGACCTACCTCATCCATCTTTCTTTACCTCTTTTTTCCTGTGGAGCTTTAGCCCTCGGCGGAGGAGTCTGAGAGAATTTGACAGAAGTATACATTACTTCCTCGCTTTCATCAGCTGCAGAAATTTCTGATCTGCTTGCCTCCATGCCAAAGCAAAAGAAGTGTGCACAAAAGGATGTTTCGATCAGGCTGTTGAACAACAGGGCTCAACGCCTATGAAACAGGAAACCTGAGGCTATATTCAGAAGACAAGAAACATGAAGCTGCAACCTCTATCTCCAGCTGCTAAAGATAACCAAAATTAAAATGGAATGGAGAGTAGTGGAACTGCAGCAGCTTTCATTTTTGAACCTGACAGAGGATGTCTCAGGAACAGCTTCTAATGGAGAAGGCAATTAACCACAAAGTTTGGGGTATTCTAATTGTTGCCAATGCAAGAAAGTGTGGTTACACCGATGCAGCAACTGGGAGGATTCATGCTGCTCTGAGGAGCTCCCTTCAGGGCAGAAGCAGCGGGATAGTGACAGCACAAGGTATAAAAAAACGAATAGTGAGATTACCAGGTGAAAAATGGATTAGCAATGGCTATGGCAAACTGGCAGCCCAACTGCTGTCAAACAGGAAGTAGAGGTGGACGACACAGGTTCAAAAAAGAAGCCGTGTGAGTTCTGGAAAATTCCACTTTGGACTGAGAACTCTGTCTACACCCAATACCGGTGTGACTGTGTTGAGACACAAGGCAGGCACTGACAGCTGGCATTCCTCAAGTCTCTCCAAGTCAACATCTCAACAGCATCAGTACAAGGGAGACAGGGGCGTACTGGGGAGAATCTACCAAAGGGGCACAAAGAGGATAAGGGGACCAGACCTTCTATCCTGGGAGGAAAGACTGAGAGGTCTGGGACTGTTTGGCCTGGAGAAAAGACTTCTTGGTTAGAATCCAATTAATGTATATAAATATCTGAAGGGAGGGTACAAGAAGAGACAAACTCTTCAGTAGTACCCACTGATGGGACAAGAGGCCATGAGTACAAACTGAAAAACAGAAGTTGTTGCTTCTGAACACCAGGAAACACTTTTTTACTGTGAGGGTGACTGAAAACCAACAGAGGTTGGCCAGAGAGGTCATGTGTCCCTCAGTGGAGAATGGCCTGGACACAGTTCTGGGCTGTAGGTGGACCAGGTTGTAGGTGACCTGGCTTAAGCAGGGGATTGGACCAGATGACCTTGAAAGGTTCCTTCCCAACTCAACCATTTAGTGATTCTGTGGTCAGCAACAACAGGAAAGGCTACTTTTCTTTTGAAGTATTGACCATTGATGAGAAGAGTTCAAGTTGTGGCAGGGGAGGTTTAGATTGGATATTGGCAAAAATTTCTTCACCAAAATGGTTATCAAGCACTGGGACAGGCTGCACGGGGAAGTGGTTGAGTCACCAGCCCTGAAAGTTTTTTAAAAAGATGCAGATGTGGAGCTTAGGGACATGGTTTAGTGTTGGGCTTGCCAGTGTCAGGTTAATGGTTTAACTCAATGATCTTCAGGGTCTTTTCCAACCTAAAAAATTCTGTGGCTCTATGATGAGTACTGATGCTTCCAGCACACTGGGAAATCTCTTAGCTGCATGGTTGGCTGGTTTTTGTTTTAATCTACATTCTGATCCCTTCTGTTTCATGCTCAGAATGGGGATATTGGTCTAGCTCAGGCTGCACTTTTTCAGCACAGTACACTAATTTCCAGTAATTGTTTGAGCATGCTCAACAAAGGAATTGGAATGATTGCCACCTCCAACAGGGATGACTGTTCCCCCTTCTGGTGACATATTCTAAATTCGAGAAATTATTGCATGGGAGAACACTTATGTGACACAGAGTGGCCAATTTGTTATAATGCACATGTTGGGGAAGGGATTGGATGTTTCTGCAAACTTCTCCACTTGCCTATAAGGGTGGCATATTGCACCCAGAAGATTCCTTCCAGTCTTAGGTAGGGCCTGTGGACAGCAAGATAGGGAGTGTGTGCTTGAAAGGAAGGGGAAAGCACAAGACAGCAGAGCAAGACAAGAGGCAGAAACTCTCTCCTAAATGCTTCAAATGAATAATAGAGAAATCTAAAGAGAGAAAATTTGCTATACTCACAAGGGAGAGTTTAGCTGGGAATACAATCTGTATAGCTGAAAAGTAACTAACAGGATTCAGACACAGCTTAAGTGTCGAGATCTGATTTTGTCCCCGCTTTGTGTTTCTTTGGTAAATTCTCTCCAGTATGTCCGTGTTCTGTCATACTTTGGAATAAAGGTGTCTCTCCTGCCAGTTTTGTCACTTTTTAAGTGCCCAGGCTGCCTGCTGGCCCAGAGTGAGCACAAAGACAGCGCTATTTTGAAGAACTGTAGAAGTGAAAGCTGGTGAGAAAGAATTAAGAGCTCTGTTTTAATGTGATTTACCTCTTTTGGTTTTTTTTTTTCAAATATCAGCAGTAAGTTAAGACAAGTAAGTTAAGCAGTAAGTAAGTTGGACAGGAAGTAGAGAGGGAGAGATCACACTGTAGAAGGTGTGAGGGCAACTCTCAGTTATTATCTAAGTGTGAGTAAATAAATCTGACTTCTGTGGCTGTGGTCACAGCAGGACTAAACGGATCAGTTTTCCAGGAGCCAGCAGCACATCTTCCCCAGTTCTTCACTACTGAAGCAGTGTACCATGGGGAAACTTCCCAAATTTCTCTCAAACAAGTACCTTTTCCAGCATGCTGGTGCATTCACTAAATGCAGCATTTCTTTCTTAACTACAGGATGCAACAGCCTCAGAACTCTGGCAAAGAACATCTGTCCTTTCCAGTAACAGACTCCTGGAAAGTGGATGTGCTCTGGCAGCACACCATAAGGAGAGAGATGTCCTTTGGATAGGCCAGTCTCATATCTCACATTTATAGCTTTATTAATGACATCCAGGATGCTCAAGCACACTAAACTTGTGTGCCGGACCTGGAAATCCTCTTCAGCGGTAAAGCCTACAGGAGTCGGGGGAGGTCCTTTATCCCAAAGTCTAACAACAAAACATGGAAGGAATCCACCAGAGACACGAAGTGGGGACAAAATCAGAAGATTCGAGGCTACAAAGCAGGTTTGTGAAGTGGTCGCGACGACTTGCTCGTACAAGTCACTCTGGAGGCAGCTGGTGGGGATGGCAAATCCCAGCGACAGAGGGACTGCTACCGCCTCCGGCAGCGGCAGCACGGGGAAGGGTGATGCCGGGAAGCCTTTCATTCCTGCTGATGCGACCAATGCCTGCGGCTGCAGGAGAGGAGAGAGAGCGCGACTTCAGCGAGGGACAGTCAGAGAGCACTTGGGTAAGTTGATTTGCAGCCGGGAGCCCGGCGATCCCCAATCCTCGGGCTGTTCCCCGCAGTTTCCCACCGCCTCGGCACTGGAAGTGCGGCCCCCTCAGGCACCGCGCTCGGCGGCGACTCCGCGCCCGGAGGCCTCCTCCTCTCTGCCCGCCCTCGCCGTTCATTGGCAGAAAGGCGAGTGGGGGCGGGGCCTCCGCGCCCAGACTAATCTCCCATTGGCTGACGGAGAGGAAGTGGGCGTGACCGATTGCGCCCCCGGGCCCGCCCGCCTTTCCCCCGCCGCGCACGATTCGCTCCGAAGCGCTCCTGGGCGGGCGATCCCGGCCGCTCCCGCGCTCCCATTGGCGCCGGCCGCCAGTTCCGCCACGCTCTTCCCGGCTTCCGGCTGGCGGGGCGGGCGAGGAAGCCGGTCGGGACGCGGAGGAGGCCGGTGCCGCCCGTGCCTGTGGTGCCCGGGCCGCCCGGCATGGGATGCGACTGAGCCGCGGGTCTCTCTTCCCTGCGGGCGGCGGCGCCTGGTCCCGGGGCGGCCGCAGGTGGGTGCGCGGGGCCGGGGAGCTGGGCAGCGGGGCACAGCGAGGCCGCGGGGTGAAGCCGCGCTCCGTCCCGGGCGGGTCTGCGGCAGCGGCCCCAGGCTGGAGAGGCCCGGCCGGGCCGCTCCCTGCGCAGCGCAGCAGGTTCCCGGGAAAAGCTGTGTCTAGGGCCGAGGGCAGGTCCTGACTTTGGCCTCGGGAGAGAGCAGTCACGAGTCCTCGTGTCACGGGCTTCCTCATTTCAGTGACCGCGCACTGGAACAGATTGCCCGTGGAGGTTGTGGAGTTTCCCTCACTGGAAATATTCCAGAACCGTCTGGACGGAATCCTGTGCCCTGTGTTCTAGGATGACCGTGCTTGGGCAGGGAAGTTGGGCCGAGTGACTCCCTTGGTCACACCCTGTAGTCCCTTCCAGCCTTACCTGTTCTGTGATTTCTGCGCTCCTGACCTTCTTTTGGTGCCCCATGGCGAGCAGCTGCGAGCTGTCACCGTGGACTCTGCGGGGCTGTGGGGAAATCATCGGGTTCAGTCAAACAGGCTCTGTGTCCCCCTGCAGCCAGCTGCTTATTTAATGGAGGGTCTGCCTTCCACCAGCGGCTGGGGCTCTACCAGAATCTGTGGGACAAGGAGCAGAGGGGGATATGTTGGACTGCTCTGTTTGGCTTGTGCCATCATTGACCGTTTCATACGTGATTTTAACATGAAAGCCCAATCTTACAGATTATTGTTATTGTTGATGTTATTGTTGTTATTACCATTTTTATCATCTTCATTACTGCCTCGTTGGTTGGATCTTACATAGGATGCCTTGCTTTCCTCCTTCCACGGTGTAAACTGGGAAGGGAAAGAAAGGAAAGGAAGAAACTGTTCTGTGAAGTTGCAGTTTAACATTATTAATGTCTTTCAGATTTTGGAGTACTTGGAAAAAGGAGTACTGGAAAGATCATTATAAAGATTAAGGCACTTGAACAAACAGAGCTTGACTAATCACAGTGGCTCTTCGCTGCAAGCTCTTTACATGAGAGCTGTGAAGACGATTGATTAGAGGCCTCATAAATAATTTTCCGCTGACTGGCTTCTCAGTGCAACACCATAACAAACAGTGGATTATGCCTGAAATTTACTCCAGTATTCAGCCTGCTGGACTCTGCTCTGGCAGCTAATTAATGTGCTCAGCAGTAAAACTTTTTGTGATCTCAAGGCAAATTCAGAAAAGAGCCCCAAATCGGCCCAGTGAATTGTCTTTGGCTTCACAAGAGATTCAGATGTAGTGTCTCTTGTGAACTGTGTTGTTTCTAGATTTCAGCTTCTCCTTTTTGCAGTCAGGACTGAGGGAGTGGCTAATCATTGACTTCATGACCATGAAGTTAGTTTGCAGGGGGCTGAAAGTAATCCTTTGCAAAGTTAATCCTTCGTGTTCTCTGTGGCATGTGTCCAGGATGTCACCAGCTTGCCATACCTCTGCCTTGCTGCTGGTCTTTATGGCCCTGGCTGTAGCGGGGGCTGAGCAGTCACAAGAGAGGAGCTGTGATGTGATTGGTGATGAGAGCAGTGAGTCGCAGATGGAGAGAGCCCTGCTGAAGAAACTGGAGCCCCTGAGCCATATGAGGTACAGCACAACACCCTGCAGGCCTTGGGACTGCACAGTGAGCCAAGGGGAAGGGAAGGTTTGGGTCAGACTGCAGGATGGACTCCCCCTGTTAGTCCCTGATTGGCAGAAGTGCCCACTGCTCCAAGTGTTCTTTGTAATTCAATGGGCTGTCTCTTCTGTCCTCTACAGGTTTAACGTGACTGTGGAAAAAGGCAAAACAGAAAACTACATCTACCATTTCAGGGTGTGCAGGGAGGTCAACAGCACCTCACATGACTTTGGTGGCCTGGTGCAAACAGATATACAGAATGGAAAGACCACGGTGATAGGAAGAATCAATGAAACCCAGGTCTTCAATGGAAGTACGATTCCACTCACTATACTGCTTACTCAGTAGCTGCCTTTTACCTCCTGATCTGGATTTGTAGCCTGTATTGTTTCTTTCCTGGCAGGTGACTGGATCATGCTGATTTATAAAGGAGGTGATTCATATGGCAGGCACTGCAGTGGTGAGAAGAGGCGAGCTGTGATAATGATTTCATGCAAGCGGGGAGTTACAGCGGTGAGTGACACCTGGGGTGAGAGAGCATCAGGAGGCTGCCAGACCAATGCTTGGTTCTGGGCAGAAGGGTTTTGATGGGACAGTGAGCTGGCCTCCAGTGTCTGGTGTCCAGCTGCACCAAGAGTGATAAAACTGTCTTCTGGTGGAGTTCAGTGTTTGTGGGCATGTTTTCACATGACTACTTTTCCCAAATTACAGAGTTCATTCAGCATTATTTCTGAAGAGCGGGAAAAGGAGCAGGAGTGTTTCTACCTCTTTGAAATGGACAGCAGTGTGGCTTGTCCAGCTGAGAATTCCCACCTCAGCGTTGGCTCCATTCTACTGATCACGTGAGTCATATGAAGAGCTGTTTGTGCCTGAGTCATAATCTCCAGTGTTATTTTGAAACGTAGCAAATGCTATAGTAAGACTAAATTACTGCAGTATACTTTCCCACAGACACCGTTAGATGCTACTATGCCTCTGAGCTTTTTGGACAAAAGCTCTTGCACAAGGCAGGATGCAGGGCTGGTCTGTTCCCAGTAAACATTTTCCATCATAGCTTACAGACAAGTGCACTGAAACATGGGAGATTTGACTTCCTAAATTGTATGATGGCTCTTTGCCAGAGCTGGGAACTCAGACCAGGAGTCTTGACTCATTTTCTGTGCTTGTGCTTAGAGGCACTACTTCACATAATGCTGCTAAAAGATTTATACAAGCAGATTGATAACTTGGGGACCTTTTATGGTCTGGTTTCTGCTTATATCTCTGTTCTTGAATGGTGCTAGCATTGTCCAGTGCTAATGTGAGGCAGGTAGCTGGCTTGGAAGAGATTTTCTATAGGATTTCCTCAGCTTTGATTTTCCTTTTTTTTTTTTTTTCAATTCTGCCTTTTAGGTTTGTGTCACTGATTGCAGTATACATTATTGGTGGGTTCCTCTACCAGCGCCTCATTGTGGGAGCAAAGGGCATGGAGCAGATTCCTCACTTTGCCTTCTGGCAAGATTTGGGCAATTTGGTGGCGGTGAGTAAAAATTCTTATGTATTCTCAGCCTGGCCCATGTTAGGAGAAAATGGCATTGACTCTGTGTTTTGGGTAGACTTACCACCAGGGTGGAGTACCCTGAAGCAAGAAGAGGGTATCTGTTTCCTGAGTATGCCCTTTTTTAATCCTTGCTGCGACTAATTACCCACCTCTATCCTGCAACATAACAAACTAGAACATGTGCTCCTCAGGAGTTAACACTTTTCAGGTAGAAATGTTCACCTGGGGACTGTGAAATGCTTATTTTGGACTTGGTGAGATCTTTCCTTGGTCATGGTAGGCAGGGCTATTTATCCTTCATACTTGCCTTGGCCTGATGTTGCTGCATAACTGTCCAGAGTTTTTAAGACTGAGTAGGATGTTTTTATGTCAAGTTTTGGGAAGCTCTTTCAGGTAGCACAAGGATAGGCATAATCTCTTAGCCAAAGAGAAATGGCAGGATCTGCTTTGGTTTGGATGCTGAGTCAACTGCAAACAGTCTGATGCTGGTGCTGTGTCCTGTGCTCATAGGATGGCTGTGACTTTGTGTGCCGATCCAAGCCCCGGAACGCACCAGCCGCGTACCGCGGCGTGGGGGATGACCAGCTGGGAGAGGAGTCAGAAGAACGGGACGACCACTTGCTGCCCATGTGATAGGCTTTCCACACCACGATCTTTTCTCCCCATCTCCCCAGTGCTTGTTTAGCCAGGTGCCTCCCAGCCAGTTCTCCTTCTCTCACTTCTGATTTTCTTTACATTGTTTGCTTCTGCTGTCTCCAGTATGTCAAGTCCCATGGATGCCTCTGGATGTGAACAGCACTGGTTCCTAATGGCATGTTTTATAAATATAATGCTGGCTTAGGTTTTAAAACTGCAGCAGAGCTCAGGGGAGAAGAATTGACAGTTGAGCAGAAAACAGCAATATGAGTGTTCAGCACTGAGCAGGAATGGGAGGTAAATCACTAAGAGGAAAAAAGAGGCATGGATGGGTGCAGAACGGGAAAAAGGCTATGGGTTAAAACAGCTGACACTGTAAAAGGGATATTTTGTGTCTTTTTAATTTTTTCCCTAGGGTTTCCAGGATCTGTAAGACACTGGAATTACTTTCCTTTGAATGCATCTTCAGCTTTTCTAGCTTCTGCATTTCTTTCTTTATGTTATACAGCGTAACTGGCACAGAGTGCTCTATGCCAGACTCTGGGGGTGAAGAGGCATTAGCACCTCTGCAGTCTTTTGTTTCCCTAATGGCAGAGTGGTGTGTACTTCTCAAGTACAGTTTCTCAGTTTCCTTCAACAGCTGTAAAGGGATGCATGCCATCCTCTCAGACTGGAGAGGGGTACTGCTAAAAAAACATAGGAGTTAAATGGAGTCACATGACTTCAGTCGAAATATTGACTCAGTCTTCTCAATCAGTGAGAAGCAAAAGGAAAAGATGTGCTGCTAAGGAAAAGGAACATTTGCTTAAACTGAAAGCGACATCAAGACAAAATGAGACAGGTAGCTGCCACTTGAGTTCTGACATAATCTTCCTGAAGTGACTGCCCACACACCTCAGTCACTGTCAGTATTGTGATTTCATGTTCCCCAGAAGCTCCTTGTTTTGGGAAGGGTTTTCCTACAAAGCCGTCAGAATTTATTTTTGTATCAAATGAACCATGGAAGCCCAGGCTAAGAATGTTAACACACTGAGAACTGCATAAGGGACTCTTACATGGCCAGCTTTCATAAATCACTGTCCCCCTTAAGCATGGTGCAGGCCAGTCTTAAGACACTTGCCCTGTGCAGATGGTACTTAACATACTGCCACTGGCTGGGAGTGAGAAAGACCTCTTTGGGCCCTGGTGAAAAGCAGGTACAGTTGAGCTGTAGACTTAATGGGAACCTTCAGGAACTTTGCACCTCGATTCTGCATTGCTTTTTATTTGAGAGGCTAGACTCTGAGCAATCTCATTCTACCCTACTGTAGACTGGCAGAGAACTGCCCTCAGTCCGGGGGGCACAGACTGTGAATAACTACTATGTTAACAGCAGAGTACAGACAAGGTTCATGTATTTTTAAGACATTGAGAGAAAAGGGGTGGCCCTGCTTTCTTTCTGGGTTTGGAGTGGGCAAGCAATTCCTGCTTTCTTTGACTTTTGTTACAGTCTCAATCTTTCTTGTAACATGGGAAAAATAGGAAGTCAGTAAAGTCTGTTACTGTTTTCATGGTGGTGTCTAAGGTAATTTTTTTTGTACAAAACACAACTTTCAAAAATAAAGTGACCAAAAAACCTGGTGAAGTGTTGTGCTGATGTAGGAAGAGCTTACTTTGGTGCCAGAGCGTCTTTCTCACCCAAAAGTAAAGGGTCCTCAGTGTGTGGTGCCTTGTGCCTGAACCCATACTCGTAATGGAACATGGTTTTTGTTTTAGTTCATGGTTTTTGCTGTCACCTTGTTTTACTCCAGGTCCTCTCCGGCCTACAAGGGAAAGCTATCCACATCTTTCAAAACTGAAACTGTAGAGGCTCGGGTAGTTATGGACAGATGGATTACGCTCTATTTTGCTACAGCAATGGCAGTCAAAAACTGCTTAGTGATGAAGTTTGTACTTTCTAAACACTTGAGGTGAGGGTTAAAAAGCAGCCAGACCTGCAAAGCCTGATTAAGCATTTTTTTATTAAGAACACTGAACATGAAATGAAGTGAAGCCTTCCCATTTGACTGAAATAAAATCCAGTCCTCAGGAGTAGCTGGTAACAGTGGCAGGCTACCTGCCTGCCTACCCTGCCAAGGGTCAAACTAAACAGGAGTTTTATCACACCCAGCCCGCTAAGGATAAAATGGTTTAAGGGCAGCCTTCCTCTGCACACTGCTGATTCTAACCTTCCCCTCCCTTGTCCCCAGATTACATCAGACCAAACTGTACCAGGGTGCAAGCAAGCATGGGCAGCTTCCTTTGGGCCTATTTGCATTCACAAAGCCTCAGAAGTCTTCTCACATGAACAGGGACATCACAGAAGTGAGATTCAGCAGCACAGTTAAGACTAGGAAGCTGCTGCCACATTTTATCCATCTACTAAGCATTTTCCTTCCTCTTTTTCTACCAGGGGTCAAGAAAAAGCCCATTTCAAAGATCTCTAATGTTTTCCTACCTATGCTATTAGGCTTTCTCCCATGCCATTACAGCTTTTCTGCAACAGTAGGTGCTTAACACAGAGAACAGTCTTATGTTTCACTCAAATAGTCATGTGAAACTTCTGAAAACAGAAAAGCTGAGATACATGGTTTATAACACCATCTTGCTTTCAGGTATTTGGCTCTAGAGGGCACTTACCTCTTCACAGTTTGTGCAACTCCTTCAGGTATTTTGCCTGTTTGAAGCAGAGGTGCTTGTGGAAGAGAATAACTCTGCCCAGGTTTTCACCTTTGGCAATTTGGCTACAAAACTGCAGAATACCACATTTGGTTCTTAAAAAAAAAACAACAAACAAACAATCAAAGAACCCCTAATCAAACCTGGAGGGGCTGAGTAGGACAAAATCAGCCTATAACATAAATTCTAGCCTTCAGAAATGAGAAGTCACATTAAAAGATTAGTATTCAGTTCTTATAGGGTGTGTGTTTGGTTTCTTGTAACTGAGAAATATTTGTTTTACAACAAACAAACAACCAAAAAAAAATAAAAAGGCCTGAGGCAAGCAGTACAATCCTGCCAGCCTAAATTTTGTCCCATAAGCTCTCCTGAGGATAATGAAGACAGACACAAAAAGAAAAGAATACAAACTGGTAAGAAAACACACAAAACAAAACCCCAGCCCATTTCATGAAGAGCCTTGGTGCTTCTGGAGACTGCTTTGGATCTGTAAATTATGCTCTAGCACAATGGGAAGACAAGCCTAGTGCTGCAAGATTCCCTAATGTAAAACAATCCCCTCCCCTTTGAGTTTCCCATCACTTTGTCATAAGTACTCAGGAAAAATCCTCTGACTGGTTCTGAGAGGAGCACCTGGAGTGAATAGCTGCCATAACACTTTAGCTTTACTGTCTCCTGTAGACATGCAGAGTGAAGACAAGACAGCTCCTATTGCCACAGGCCTTCAAGTTTGGTATGCATGCTGGAATGGCTATTAAACCCAGTTCATGAGCAGCCTAGGTATCTTTAAACGTGGAAAAGCAGCAGCCCCTTTTGCTCAAATTCTTGTTTGTCACCTCTGTCACTTGCAATTTCCTAGTTCTCCTTGATAAAAGCTCCAAGCACAGGTGGTCCCAATGTCCATGTGGGGCCAGCTCTTCCTATGCCTTGAATTCTGGCAATGATATTCAAAGCTAAGATCTAGCAGATCTGCTGTGGCAAAAAAATTGAGGGCAGTTCCCTTTCAGCAGTCTTTTAAGACAGAAAGAGATCCCCTTAACATCTTTATGTGGTGTATTCAGGGGAGGCATATTCAAAATCAGGAAGAAGGAAAGTTGTTTAAAGGCCCCAGGTGGCAGTTTTCCTTAACCTTGTAGCACCATTAAGAGACCAAGAGATGGGCTTGTGCATGGCAGTTTCAATCAGTTAAATTCCTTCTCATTCTTCTTGAATGCAAGACCACAGTGGACTGTCCCATTCTTCCCCCCCCACCCTAGCAGGATGCTCCAAAACTGGCAGCTGCCCTGGGGTCAGAGCAAAAGTGAGACCTCTGGCTTCAGAGTGCTTAGGTCTCCTTGAGGACATTGATCTTGGCACAGATCTTGAGAGCTGGTCCCAGCTTGATGTTCATGGCACTCATGAGATGTTCTTCCTTCAGAAGCAACAGGGCCTGACCATCAATTTCCTGTGACCGAAATTCCTCAGCAATTTCCTGGCACCCTGTGAAGCAAACAAAAAAAGCAGTGAGAAAGATGTGTGCATTGGGCAGCTCCCCTCATTCCTACTCTGCACCTCTGGCAGGTACAGAAAAACAAGCTAGGAATCTAACCAACCCCTTTCTTTTCCGCCCCTCTAGTCCACAGTCTCCTTTAGCACACAGGCTACTCGAGAAATAAATCTTGAGAATTCCTCTCTACGATCTACTCCAATTCAGAAACATGTTCAAAAGCAGTAGGCACCACTGACACCGTTTTCTTTCCAGAAGGAGAGCCCAATCTCCCCATGCTACTGGATCACAGGAGTGCAGGAGAGGATCTTCACCTTGCAATGATGCAATGAACTCGTACACTTCCTCCACACTCCAACGACTAGGATTGCTGGACAGGAAGACTGGGTTGATGCCATGTAGATCTGGGGTAGGGGGGGCCATATTGGAGTTTGCCAGGTCCCTCTCTCCATGACTGGCCCTAACTGACAGGGGTCCTGGAGATGTAGGGGATAAAGCTTCATCATAGCTGGAGTTATCAGAGCCTCGACTTGAGTCTTCCTGGCCCTACAAGCCCACAGGAGAGAAAGAAAAAAAAGAAAAGGGGTTTTGTAAGAAATTCACAATTACAAGTTGCAAAACAAGACATTGGGAACAGCAGAAGTTGTCCCAACAGTCTGGAACAACTGTCTCAGGCTGTTGGTCCGGGGCAGCTGACACAAGAGCTCGCTCTCCCTCACATCAGAACTGAGGCTCGTTCAATTCTTCTATAGCCCAATTCAAGTCATTCATGGGAAAAACTGCTAATCAAATGGAAAATGGGATTGTTTTCTGCCAAGGCTGTCAGTTGATCTCACTCACTGAGACCTTCAAGATGCACACAGAAACGAACACAGAGTGCACAGAGCAAGTACAAACATGAATATACTTCCTGCGGTCCAAGAGAGATTTGAACAGCTCCCTGTACCTTGTGTAACAAGTGTGTCAGTGTGCCCTTGGCACATCCTGCACGACTGCATCCACTGTGGTACCACACCAAAGTAGTACAGCCAGCAGGGACAAATTCTACACAGACCTGCCTTGACAGGTTTGTGTCCTTACCCTGTGGCGCTTGCCCTGGATCTTTGTTCGAGCGATTTCTGAGCTGCTGCGCCGTGGTCCCCGCCGGCGCACACGGGCATAGTTGGCTTCCTGGAATTCCTTCATCTTCTTTCTCTGCAGCCGAAACTGATGGCTGCAGCTGACATTGTACCTCAGGTAAGAAGAAGCAGAGCAGCAGTTAGAAAGCAGCAACTATCTAAACCTACTACTTCTCCTTGTTCTAGATGGGGATAAGACTCCTCTTTACCATCAAGTCCTGTTCCTCCTCCTTCTAAGACATCTCCTTGGAAGGAACCAGTCCAGACTTCTGACACAAGCAATATTTAGACACCAGAGTCTTGATCTAACATCTGAAGGGTCAACTAAGTCATTCCCCTAAGGGAAAAAAGACCCATAACAAGCACTCTGCTATCAACAGGAGGCAGCAAGGGCTAGTCTAACTTCTCCCCAGTTTTTTATCCCGGTGCTCCCTTGTGTCTTTGTCTAGTACCAATGCATCAGATGCATTTATTTAGTCACCAGTATGCATTAATTTAGTCAGTCAAATGCACATTTCTCTGAAGAGAGGTTCTTTCTAGCCCCAGAATTTCCCCCTTCCCACTTCATTTCCTGAGCAAGCCAGAAATCCTGTTTATACTCAGCATCACATCCACCTCTCCAGACCTAGAAACATTTACAAATCGCTTATAGTGCTGAAGGATCACTGTGGCCAGTACATGCCACAGAGGGAGGATCAGATGTACTGAAAGGTGGTACACTATTTGGAGAAGGGGCACATGCTCAGTTCCAGCAAATATGTAGTCCGAGATAAGGAATATTACATCTTGCTGTTATTACCTTTTAGCACAGGTCATGGAACAAAACCTCTTGGAGCCACGAAACTGGCTTGCTGGGGCATACTTCCCACAATATTCACACTTCAACAAGTTTGCCTTCTTGTCAAGCTCTGGTGAGATACAGAGATACACACCAGTTGGTGATCTGAAGCACACCACACACCCAATGATTCCCCATTCCACCGCTCATCTTCTGAGCAGACAGATTCCAAGCACTATTTTCTACTGTATCTAATAAGTAGGTAGCTTGGGGAAACAACTGGGAAAAGAGAAGCACAAGCTCCACTTAATTAGGACCCTAGGATATCGAACAGAGCATTTTTTTTTCTCCTGGTCAGTACCACTTCATGAAACAAGCAAAAAATAGCATATTCCTCACATCCTACAAGCCTGTGAAAGTGCATCACTGCACTCTCTGCTCTGTCCACACATCCTTCACAGCCTAACAGTCATTAAAGACAGGTACAGCTCAGAATCCCCTGCTTAGTAATGACACAGGATGTGTTAGATCTTATTTACAACAACAACAAAAAGAAACATTGTTAATCTTCTGGCACTCAAAAAAACCAAGATCTTAGTTCCACAGCTCAAGTCTCTAAGGAGCTGACAGGAAGAGATACAAGTCCATAATGCATTAAGTTAGTAATACAGAACAGAAACTTTCAGTAACACTAGCTAGTCCTCCTGGTCCTGAAACTCACCCATGGAAGCACTATCCTCTCCCAGAGAATTGCTGGACAGGTTTTCATTCTGGCCAGAAGGAGCCTCTCCCTGCAGTGGTTTCTCAGATTCTTTCAGCAGCTGAGAACAACCCACCTGGATAGGGACAGAATGAGTTGATCCACCAGTAAAGGATTCCCTGTGTCCACCACCCTCTGCCAAGGTATATGTACCTCAAAAATCAACTCAGAAGAATCTCTCTGCCTAATAGGGAAGGAGAGATGCTAAAAAAAGTCATTCCTGCTTCCTGACTCAAAGGCTTGGTTGTTCAATTAAAGATCCCCAAGCACTATCTACCTTGAATAATGTCCAGTTCCATGTAACTCCATTTCCCCTTATTTACTTCAACTTCACTTGCTGCCTGCTCAAAACACATCTTTCCCTCATACAGAGGACAGCCTCCTTACAATTCCTGCGTTAATTATTGCTTTGGTGACTACTGGAGTAAGCAGTTGCTGCAACACTTGTTTTACTCCCTCAAATCCCTTCTCTTTAATGACACCTCTTAATGCCTTGCTTCATTCACGACACCTCCCTTCCCTTCCTCTTTACTGTCAGTGTCTCATGCTAAAAATGCTGAATTGGAATATGGGGAAAGATATTCCTATGCAAAGATGGAAGCCAAACACCCTCCCAAGAAAGTGCTACACCTCCTTCCCCCACAACTAAAAAATCCCTACTGGAAAGGGCTCTGCTCCCTCCTGGATGACAAAGCCTTCAATGATGTGTGTGAGGATCTGGGGCTTGACGATGGCTTGAGGAGGTTTGGAGTCTCCCATCTGACGTGACACCAATGCCAGGTTTGGGGTGGAAGCAGAGGTGGGGGTGGCTGAGGCTCCCTCACTTGATGTGGCATTTGGGGTTGCAATGGCAGCAGTATCAGAATTATCTGGAAAGTTAACAGCACAGGAGTCAGTTACCTTTGCTCCACCTACTTCAGGTCAGTAGCACACACAAGCAGAGCCCTCCTTTGTACCTCACCTCCAAGGCCACTCTTCTCCTCCATGTTTTTGGGGCTGTCTGTTACAGGAGAGGACCTGGCAGGCAGGAGTGCGGTGACACTGGGTGGCTCCTCCTTCTCCTCCTCTGACTCTGCCTTGCGCTTTACTGCCAAGGTCTGAGATTTGCCCTGCATGAATAAAGAGGAACACGTAAGCAGATAGAAAAGCTCCAAAGCAAAGAACAGGCCAGATCCAAAACAAAACAAAACAAAACACCCCAAAAAGCCCCCCCAAAAAAACAAACCACCAAAAAAAAAAAGCATCCTGTTCCATCATACTTGATTTCCAGCCTGGTTGCGTCTGGAGATGCCTCTAGCTCCCTCAGTACACACCTCTACTTGGGAGCATTTGCCTAGCAAGGAACAAAGCTTGAAAAGACTCACTACCATGCTACAGACTAGGACCTGGTGTCCCAAGTCATGTCAATACACTGGTATACGACCAAGACACTGTGTGAACATCAAGGATTATTGCAGAAGAAATGGAATGGCATTCACCCAGCAATTTCCAATCAGGTTTCTGGATAAATCAGGCCAGTTTCAACGGAGAGTCAAAATAGTAGGGGACACACATTCACCAAGAGCAGAATTGTCCCTCTGCTCTAAAAATCAAGGCAAATCCTGCGACACCTTCCTGAAGAAGCAGACAGAGTTTAGAAAGAGTCTTGGCAACTGGCTAAGGAGGTGTTCAAGGCAAGGTTGGATAAAGCAACCTAGTCTGAAAGGTGCCCCTGCCCATGGCAGGGGTGTTGGAATTATATGATCCTTAGGGCTCTTTTAAACTCCAATTATTTAGGATTCCATGATCTGAGCTAGCAAAGTGCTGTTGTCTCAGGGATTTAGGTAGGACCTAGCTGGAAAATTCACAACAGCACAGACAAGGCCAATGGAATTTTAATTTTCCACTGCATGGCCTGTTGCTAGGGGATCCTCTGAGGCCTAGAGTCAGTGGCTGGTACCACACACCAAGGGATCTGTAACCCAGAAATATCCACACTGGAGCAGTTAATGAAAAACTGCAGCCTGTGGGAAAGACTCACAATGGAGAAGTACTTTATGAGGGACTGTATCCCATGGGAGGGATTCCCCCATGCTAAAGCATGGGAAAACCATGAGGGAGAGACAAAACCTTATGAGCTGACCACAAATTCCAATTCTTTTCCTCCTGAACCATTCAGGGGAAGGAGGTAGAAGAGTCAGGAGTGAAGCTGAGCGTGTGAAGAAGGGGGAAGGTGTTTTTTGCATTTGTTCAATTGTGCTACACTAAACTGGCAGTAAAATAATTTCTATAACCTGAATTTGTTTTGCCCATGATGGTACTTGGCAAGTGATCTCCACATCCTTATCTCAACCCACAATGTTTTCACTGTATTTTTCTCCTCCTGTCATGTTCTGAAGGGGGAGTGATAAAGCAGCAACTTGGTGGTCATCCAGCAGCCAGCCAAGGTCAACCAAACCCAACTGTTAAATGGGATACTCGGTATGGGATGTGGACACCCACCCCCATCGGGGGCAGGCTCTGAGTGTCACTTGTTAAGTTCATGCATGCCTTTGGATGATAATGTGGAAGAGAAATGCTTGTAGTCAGTAAACCCCAGGGGTTGGATTGGAATTAGTGTTTTGAGGGTAAAAAAGTCTCCACATCCCTTTCCCCAAACCCCTTACCCATCCCATCCCACTGACCTGGGCCTGGACTGCGATTGGTGTCCTAGGAATGAACAAAGAGAATCCATATGCTATTCTCCTTCTCAATGGTATCACTTACTGGCAACTGGACAGACTGCATGTAGAATGCTGCTGGCATCTGAGCCACAACTGGAGAGGAAGCTGGGCTCTTCACCATGTGGGCTGTGCCTTGAACTTGTGCCAAATTCACCCCTGTGGTGAGAGGGGGAGCTTCCTGTGAGGATGCTGGAGCTGAAGATGATGATGGGGAAGCAGCATGGGTTTGGGAAACAGGCTGGACTACAGCTGGCATTCCCCGGGATGTCGGCACTGCTGCAGCAATCTGAGCCAAGCCCAGTGCTTGGGCTTGACCTGAGCCCTGCTGCCGAGTGCCCACCACCTGCACTGGGATGTGTGGAGGAGGCTGCTGTGTTGCTGACATTTTGGCAGGCCCAAGCTGAGGGGGTTTGATGGGGGTGACCAGGGATTTTGACTGAATAGGAACAGGTGACTTGGTGGCTGGCTGGCACGGACTGTCCTGCTGGAGCTGTAAATGCTGTGGCTGGGACTGTAACATAGGTTGCACCACAAGGGTCTGTGCCTGCTGCTGGTTTTGAGGGGGAGCCTGCTGCTGCGGAGGCTGAGCTTGCTGCTGCTGGGTCAGAGATGCTGCTTGCTGCTGCTGCTGCTGCTGCTGTTGAGCCAGCTGCAGATGGGTGGCTGTGTGGAGGAGCTGGGACTGGCGGTGCTGGAACTGCTGCTGGTGATGAATGGCTATCTGCTGCTGGATCACCACCTGCTTCTGCAGATGGATCTGCTGCTGCTGTTGGATCAGTGAGTGTGGCTGGATCTGCGTGTATGTTGCTATAGAAAAACAGAGTAAGAAAAAACAGAGCACAACAGTTAGCAACAATGCAGCTGGGAACAACAACAAAAATAAGGCAGCCACTGCAATGGTTTGAGATATTCAACTCCAAAATGACTGACATCTTACTTGCGGAGGACATGAGGGATTAAACCAACTTCTTGTGCTAACAGAAAGGGATAACTCCTTGAGACAAGTCTGAGAGGACAGAAGCTGGGAGATGTGTTGGAAAGCCGTTTATCACCAGGCTTCCAAATCTCATTCTTGTCAAGGCCCAATGATTTTGAAGAGAAAAAGAAACAGAAGAGCACTTACCTGAGCTGATCAGCGTCTGGCTGGGTGCTGGTGTAGCGGTCCTGGTGAGGTTCATGCCCACCGTTTGCTGTCCACCACTGTCTGTGTCACCCTTCTTTGCAGCTGCATTCTCTGTCTCTGTCTGGCTCCCCTGGCTGACAGTCACAGCCTGGGCAGCCGCCACCGGCAATGGCTGAACCACCCCGGTGCCCTTCCTCTGGCAACTGCCAGCGGCACCTGCCGAGGAGCTCTGGCTCAGTCCCATTGAGGGCTGGCTCCCACCACTGGCCACCACAGCCCCAGAGACACCATTGCTGCCCGCTGCTCCCTGGCTCAGGTTGAGGGACTGGCCCGCCCCGCTGGAGGAGGCCTGGGCCACCGCCATGGTCTGGCCCGTGCTGGTGGCCTGCGGTAAGCCCGAGGCCTGGGAGTTTCCTGGCAGGGCTGTCTTCTGAGCAGAGCCTTGGAGCTGGGCATTTGTGGCAGAGGTCTGCTGGCTCCTCACAGCCAAGTTCTGCACCTAGAGACACACACACCAAACAGAATCCGTTCGCTTTATACACGGTGCTTGCCAGAAGTGTGACAGACTACGCGTAAGCAACACGCCCTGCTGGCATGCAGGCTGAGTCGATGCCTCAGATCTCGTATGAGGAGCTGCTAACACTGCAGGACAAAGCTCAGCACAGCCCTCCCCAGGAGGCACATTATCCTGAACTCTCTTCTGCCTAATCTCTGATGGGAATTAAAAATCTCATGGCGCTTTGTGAACAGGATGTGGGGACACCATCTGTCTCCAGGGCATGAGATAGCCTCCAGACCTGCCTGCCATACCCTGGCATTGGTAGGATACAGTTCAACATGGCTCTAGAAGCACTGAGATACCCCTTTAAAGACTAGTCATTCCTTTTCAATTTTTGTGCCTCCTGCCTGCCCCAGGCCCACAGGTCTACTCGTGGCCCACACCCATTCCAACTTCACTCTGCATTTTAGTGCTGCCATATTTACTTCCGCTCCAAATGCCACATTATCTCCAAAATTTGATCACAGCTGAATTTTCTTCACAAAAATTGCTTCAGACAAGTCTTTGGCATCTTTACAATAATGAACCAACTGTATGAAGGAATGCTACCTCTGGCAAAGACTCTTAATTGCAGAGTGACTGAAAACTGCACATAAAACTCGAGAATTCTTTTCACACAATCACAACCAAGAAACTGAGAAGGTGGGATTGATCCAGCCTGTGATCACCTCAGAAATTTTAAGCAGAAATTAATCTCATCTCTGGAGGCAAAAAGCAAACGTGAAAACATGGTGGCAAAATCTCCTGCCTGCACAGGGACATGGGCTGGGGATAAAAAATAGCTCTAATCTGCCACACAAGGACAGCTTGAGACAAAGACCAGAGTGTGGAGTGGCAGAAGCAGGGGAAAGAGAGGACTCTGGGAGGGGGGTCACTGACCTGGTCTGTGTCTGCATGGACCCCAGGAGACTGTGTGGGTGGTACCTCCTGCTGGACAGCAGCCACAGCCCCATTGGGCATCAGGATGAGCTGGGAGGCGAGAGGCACATTGCGGCCCAAGGTCCGGTTCACCTGCAACAGGTTCCCCAGCTGTGGCTGTTGAGCATCAGGTGATGTGGAATGAAAGGAATGGAGGTAGAAGAGAGAAAGGAAGACAAAAAGACCACAAGGAAACAGATTATAAAGGATTATTATTAAAGATTATACTAGGCTGCAATGTCACACCTTGCAAAATCACCAACCCTCCCTGCACTGTAACACTGAACATAACCCTCCGAAGGAGGAAACTGGGAACAGCTTCCTTATGGAAACAAGCACTCCTCTATCAAACATAGGCCTGGGCTAACTCCCACAGACTGCCCAAGGCTGTATATCCAGAACTGGTTGAACAACAGCAATAATAAACATACATCCAAGATTAGTGCTGCTTGAAATGAAGGGGATTAAAATCTGTATCTGAAGTCAACTGAAAAACAGAAAATATTTTGCAAGTAGGTAACCAAACCCCAGACTAACTCCACAGTCAAGCCTAATGCTTTCTACCTAGCTGCACTTCAAAGCAATTAAAAGGATGACATTTGTTCACACTGATTTGTTTGTCTAGGCTTACTTGAATTCTGAGTTACTGAATCTCTGAGCTCAGCAAGCAGTAGAAGAGTAATTTACCATGTATCTGTTCCAGCACTGAACCAGAAGAGTAGCTTTATTCAAGAGTGAGCTACATTCAAGTCTAGGACATATATTTCACATTTAAACTCTAGTGAGAAGTACTATGGAACCTTTAACATCTGTGCAGAGCAGAGACACACACAGTTGTTAACATGCTCACCTGAGCCACACAATACAAAGCTCATCTACCCCATAGGCTGAGCCTGGAATCAAACTTGTGGTTTCAAGGATCAGAGCTTCCCCATGCAATTTTAAAATACAGTGCAACATCCTTAAAGCTATGTTAGTCCATAAGCGTTGGTAATCCCAAGCAGCAAAACTCTGCAGTGGCTGGTAAGCGGGGCTCATGGTCAGGACACATTTTGATGCACATCTCTTACCCGAAGGTACATCTGTGCCTGTGACTGGTTGAGGGGCGGTGAGGTGGTGTTCCCCAGGAGCACAGACTGGGTCAGCGTTGTGGCGCTCGGGGAACTCACGCTCTGGGACCGACTGATCAGCTGAGCAGCTGAGGTGGTGGCAAGGTTGACCTTAGAACAGAAAAAAGCTTCAAATCACATATGAAGAAATGAAGGCCAAGAAATTTGTACAAATACACTTAGTGGGGTACAGTCAGAACAGACATTTGACACTTTTTCCCTGTATCCCACAGGGGACCAAGAAGAAGAAAGTTCTTGTCTTAGAGGGCTTGTCCTACAGGCTACACAATCTAAATTAGCCAAAGCCCTGGATACTGACCTCATTTGTATGCTGAGCTTGACAATCACTGTTAGCATGCAACTGCAATAAGAGATCCAAAAAAATACATCATTTTCTCCAGTCTCCCAAGTAAAGGAAAAAACCCCACAAAACTCTCTCTACCTCATCTATTCTCTGAGCAAATCCAAGCTCCTCAACACTCACTACAAACCAGACATCCTCTCACTCAACAAACTACTGCTCTGCCTAAGACAAAAGCTGCTCACAACTCCTTGTTACAACTCCTGATCCTTTTCTAATCCATGACAATGTATCCCCAAAGCCTCAGCAGAGATCCATGTCTACCTTTCCAGCTAAGAGGCCTCTCCCACCCAAAAACATTATCTGGTTTCTTCAAGCCCCACCAATAACAACAGCACCCCAAATCCTCAAAGTTGTTTGTATCTTGTTCATTCCCAGATTACTAGAAGCTGTGCGCATCCTAAAAGACAAGGAAGAGACAGAACAAGGTGGGGAGTGGGAGGGAGACTTTGCTATGTGTGTGAGGAAGCAGTTTTACTTACAGAAGCCTGGGTGGTGGTGGTCTGTTGCGAGGTGCTAGTGTTGGGGGAGCTGGCCTGTCTACTGGCTGCAATCGTAGCCTGCAAGAGAGATTGGCAGAGAAATGAGTGCCTGAACAAATTTTTCAATCCAGCCCAATTATTTGACTCTGTCAGAACACCTAGCCCCTCACCCTCAGAGTGTATGCCCTCAAATCCTTCCACCCATGGGTACATGCACTACTCTTGCCCAGCTTATCATACTACACACTGCAACCCTCACCCCGATGCTGAAATCCACTGTTAACACCCAGACGTTCCCTGCAATATTAACGATTTGTTGGGCTAATTAGGCAGTTTAGTAGCAATGCAATGATAGCACTCCAAGTAACAAAATTCAGATTAGAGAGCATATGGTTTGTGGAAGAACATAAATATTGATAGATTTATTTCCCCCTCTCCGATGCCATGGGAATTCCTCTGTGTGAGTTTAGTTAGTTTTGTAACTAAGATTTGTGCAAAACTGATGAGAGGATTCTACTTCTTCTATACTATAAGACTGTAGTCAGGAATTTTGAGAACAATGACATTCTGGAGTAATTGCCAAGGAGTACAGCTACTGAGCTGTTGTTACAGAAACAGAATGTATTCATATCACACATAATCCATTTTGAACTGATGATTAAGTCTAGTAGGTGAGCAAAGTTGATAAAGAAAAAAAAAGTCACTCAACAATTATACACCATAAAATACATTGACTTATATTGATCTGTATATGTCTCAATTAGAAACAGCCTCCTAGCTGGACAGGTTTACCCTCCTGCTGGTAAAGAAAACATGGCTACTAAGTTCCAAGACCGAAATTTCAGAGGATGCTGCCTGAAATTTCATGCAAAAACAAACGTTTATTCTCAGAGAATTAACAACCTACTGTTCCCTTTAATACAGTTTGCAAACACTACTGCATCCACTGCTGATTTAACCACCAATCTTTGATTTAAAGAAGGTGCAGGGGGTAGTCATAGGCCTCTGAAGTTCAAGTTCCTTGATGGGGATGCCAAATTTTATCTTCCCCTGCTCTGTACCCAAAAAAACCCAAATTAATCTTTGCTTCAGGCTTCCAGCTGACTGGCTGTCTGTATTAACTCTAAATAATGTGTTTAAGGACTCAGTCTCATCGGGGATCAGGATGACTCGGTGCACAAGGCCCTGTATAAAAACAGAACCTCTGAATCTTCCCCAGAGAATGATCCAACTCCTCTCCTTCTGCCTCTTGGCAACTCACCTGCTGGACAGCAGCCAGGCTGTGAAGTTGGGCACTGTTAAACTGCTGCTGGAGCATGAACTGATGGAAGTACTGGGCTGCATTGGGCTGTCTCTGGAGTGCCTGCAGGGCCTAGATAAAGAAGAAAACCCATTGTCAAAAATTGCATGCTGTTGAAATGTGATTGAAAAGAGCAATGAAGAAGTAAATAACAGCCATGAAAACATCCCTAGATCACATGAAAAAGCAGGTACCAGACTAGCACGTCCAAATCTGTAGTACAGTTAAAAAGTTGGTAACACATTGAATCACAAGTGTATTCCAGGACAGTGGGAATCACACTTGCAAGACATTAATGAGTTTGAGGAATCTGGCGATGTGCGTGCTCACACAGGCAGACAAGTATTCCTGTGTAGTTTGTGTATGAAGGGCATAGAGGAACTGGGATGGCAAACTGATTTGCTCTAGAACCAATCTATTGGATCACAGTACGGATTACATCTAGGAGGTTGGACACCAAAGGAGTAACCTACAAAACATGAAGCCTCAGGCTACAAGAACTAAACATCAGGCCTAGCATAAGAATTTCTAAATATGAAAAAATGCCAGTCCTCTGAGAACGGTCCCACCTTGACACACAGCAAGGCAGAGGGAACACAAGAGGGCTCACCACCACCTTCCAGTGATGCAGTGCCATCCCAGAGCATACCCGTGTCTCACCTGTACTGCCTGTCGCTCATACAGAGACATCTGCGAGATCTGAGGACGGGTGCTTCCTCCAGAACTGGAGCTCCCGCTGGTGGAGTTGGAGTTCTGCTCACTTTCGGTCTCCATGGCGACAGGAACCCAGGAGCTCAGGCTGAGATGGACTCCAGATCTACACTGAAAGAATTGAAAACTAAGTCAGGCTACAGAAAGAACCAAACTGTATTTCACTACATTACACAGCCTTTGTACTAGAATATCTCAATACCAGGCTCCCTGCACAGCTCTGATACACCACAGAGACCAGGGAAACTGGGATTCGGAAATCACCCAGAAATCATACAGTGTAAATCTTTTACTACCACCATCAGAAATGTAATGCGTGTATTTTCATATTTTTATTGCCATGTTATAGTTGCAAGCTACAGTATCCTGAACTCCTAAAGGGGTAGTGGAGTGAAGAAGCAGCTGCAGCTCACAGAAACAATTCTGGTTACAGACCTGACCACCTCTCCTTTCAAGAGAGACTAGCGAACAAACTGAAGCAAATTGCTCTCTCTTCTTCTGATCACATGAACTTTCCAGCTACTTGTTGCTCCCAACAGATCTCAACTTGACTATTAGATTAGAAGCTGGTATCTGTGGTGGCAAGTTTCAGAAGGAACAGAGTCAGAAGCAGAATGGATGAAGTGTTCACTGGCAACACTTGAGAGGCAAAGGCTGCTGAAGAGGTCATGCAAAACCAGGGAGATCTTCCAGCAGCAGAAAGATGAGCTGCAGTGAAATGAAGGACTGAGAAAGGACTGGAGAAGGCTTTCATCAGCCAAGAGGAAGAGAAGTGAGACTGAAGAGAGTTCTTAGCAGAAGAGTAGCAC
Source organism: Poecile atricapillus (assembly GCF_030490865.1). Taxonomy (NCBI): domain Eukaryota; kingdom Metazoa; phylum Chordata; class Aves; order Passeriformes; family Paridae; genus Poecile; species Poecile atricapillus. Next base: position 86,708,057 of record NC_081249.1, read on the forward strand.
ACTGAGATGATCAGGGAGTTTCCTGCAGCAAGAAACATGAGCTACAAGGGAGTAGCAGCAGCAGGAGGGGCTGGAGTCAGAAAAAGAGAGCAAAAGTGATTATTCAACAGAATTCCACTGGAAAATAAAAAGCAACTTGACTTTTTAGAAGGTTAAAACTCCATGTAAGATTTAAAAAAATATATATTTCTGGTAAGTCTTATCACCAACAGTCTAAGTACCAGCCAGTTCCTCTGCAGAATATCTGAAACCTCTAAATAAGATCCCTGTAAATGAGCTTCCAGGAGCCAGAGCACCATCACAGCCCCTTTATCTAGTCATTTTTTTATCCAGAGATTCTGAGCTTTACAGCCTTCACCAAACATTTTCCTGGTGTATAAGCAAACAGACCAGTGCAGCAGAAAAGGAGGTGCAACAATAGTCTCAGCCAGAAAACTTTTTAAATTCTGAAATGGTGTTAAGGACAGCAGATGACTTTAAAGTAGGGCAACAGTATTAACACTGCAGAGGATGGGTGGCTTAATCAGGGAACTGCTGCTTCAAACCTGCTCCTCAAAATCTGGAAAATTCTTTAACTGGCAAACAGAGTGCTGCTGCTCCACTCTGGTCTTCCAAATACATCTTCACCTCTGCCCTCAAGCCCTGCCCAGGCATCTCCCTGCTGATCCAAAACTGGCTTCCTGCACTGCTTCAGCAGTGGCCACCTTCTCCTCAACTGAGACACACTTCCTCCTAGAAACAGCTGGTCAATAAACCTACCTAGAATATAAAAGCTCTTGGAGAAACAACTGCCTTAAAGATCTTCCCCAGAGGGGAAAAATTAAACGAAGCCTGAAAATAAACAAAGAGAAGGGACAGAATACAGACTTTTTGAAAGAATGAAACTGTGGTGGATAAATCAAGAACTTTAAGTGGGGATAAAATGCATGTGAAGCGTGCATTTTTACACCAAGTTCTCTAGTAGCCATTAGGAGACAATTTATGTTCTCTTGCCCACCCTCGACTTCCCCATGCAGATCCTCCTCATTCACCTCACTTCTGGTGCTCATTAGATCAACTTTCTAACTGCAGAAAAGGTACCCTAAAACCCTATTTTCTGCCAGATAACTGAGTTGAATTACCTTACTCATGATGCCACAAGTGCCCATGAGAGAGAAAAGGATGCAACTAATGTTCACCTTAGCTACAGCAAATACCCTTACCCTCAACAGCTTCACCAGGAGAAACCAGGCTTCTGCGTTGGTGCTCTGCTCCTCAGTGAGCAGCACCACCGATTCCTAAGATTTCCAGCATTTCTGAGAGTTCCATATTGATCTAGATCTTATTAAAATTAGGTCCTAACACAAACAGAATCTTACTGAAACACCTCTGGCATGAGGCATAGAAAAATTCTGGCCTCTGTGTAGGAAGGAGGCTTTTTGGAAATGTGGACAGAGAAGCATATGCTCCCTTTGCAGAAGGGAAGTAAGAATTTGAAGTCACTCACAGCAAGGAGAGTTATCCAGCAAAACCCATTCCAAAAACAAAAATGAAAAGGCACAGCATTTACCCAAGCAAGTTCATCTAAGGATGCAGCTCCATGTTAGTGTAATCCGATCCAAATACAAGCCACTTCTACACAAAATAGGAGAATTTGACCCTCTCCTCTCCTCCAACTGCATCCTCAAGCACCTTCCTCCTAAAAAAAACTAGTGATCACTGGCTTACCATATCACTTGACTCACCTAGCTGCTCAGTGAGATGGATAACCCACCAAAAATTATTAAACCATGAATTTTCCAATCAAACAAACAAACAAACAAAAAAAAACCAAAAAAAAACCAAACAACCCACAGTTACAATGTGGCCATTACTGGAAAGTAACCTTCAAACAACAGCTAGAACTGCACCCCTAAAGGGCAGACACAGAAAGATACAAAAGCTTTTTAGCACCATGGCAGGAATGACCACACAGCAGAAAGGATGGGAAGGAGAAGGGAGAAAACTGGCTTAGGCAGCAGTACAAGCACAAGAACATGGGCCACTCCAGAGCCTAATCCACACTTGCTGATCTCAGCACACACCGAGAACACCACAGGTGGCCCATCTACAAGTTCCTGACCTTTCTCAAGCACAAGGGCAGACAAAAGTCAAGGCAAACAATACTCGAATCACTGAGCACAAGGTAGGAGGTAGAAAAGTTTTACTTGCTCACCCCATCCATTCCCCTCGGGAGATGACTGCTGCCTACAGAACATTTCCAAACTTTCTAAGTGGTTTTATCACTTCATTCTTGAGAAACTAAGTTAGGAAACACATAAGATTTGAGGGTTTACACCACAGGTTTGCGGAAGGAAAATTAGCAGCCAGGACTACAGCATACTCGCTGCTGTTATTATATGTTCCTACAACAGTTTCCCAGACACACAAGCAGAGGTGTGGGACTGCCGGGACACGCTGACTCTGCTCTGGGATGCTCTGGAAGCAGCAGTGGGTGCACCGCAGGACCCTCGCACCACCTGGTCCCCACCCCTCGGTGCCCAGCCCGCCTTTCCCCGCCGAGCGCCTCGCCCGGCCGGTGGCGGGAGAGAAGGAGGGAGGGAAGGAAGGATGGAAGGAAGGGAGGATGGCAGGGGACAGCGCGGCGGCAGTCACCCAGGCCGCCGGCAACTCCGGCAGCAAAGTTCATCCGACACTGCGTGCGGGCGCCCTGTCCGCCCGTGCCGTGCCGTGCCCGCAGCCCCGCCGCGGCGGGAGGCGGGATGCGCCGCAGGATGCCCGAAGCCGGGCGGCGGCTGCCCGGGGGCGGGAGCGGGGCTGCGCGGGGGAGCTGCCCGGGGCCGGGCCGGGCAGACAATGGCTGCTCCGCCGCCGCTGTCAACTTCCATCCCGCGCCGGCCCCGGGGAACTCTCCCCGCCGCAGCCGCCCGCGCCCCGGGCCCCGCCTCACCTGCAGCCGCCGCGGCTCGGCTCTGCTCTGCTCTGCCCCGCTCCGCTCCGCCGCCCCCCGCCCGCCCGCGGGACCCGCGCTGCCGCCGCCGCACCGGAGCCCCCGCGCCGCCGCCGCCGCCGCGCCCGACACGCCCCCCGCGCGCGGGCAGCCGGGCCCGGCCGAGCGGGCGGGGCGGGGCGGCAGCTCCGGTGTCGGGGCGGGCGGGGCCGGGGGCGGGACCCGGCGGCGGCTCCGGCGGGGCCGCGGTCTGGCGGGGCGGCCCCGGGGGGGGCGGGACCCGCGCCCGCTCCGCCCGCCCCTCTCCCCCTATCCCTCTTTTTTAATCCCTTTTTTCCTTTTTTTGTTTCGGGTTTTCTTTTTGTTGGTTTTCTCTTCTTTTTTTTTTTTTTTTTTTTTTTTTCCTTTTAAATCTCGGCCTCTGGGGCTCCCCCGGCGCTCCGTCACTTCCTCCCTCGAGGCGCTTCCGGGCACGTGGTGCCTTCCCTGGGCGCCGCTTGCCCGTTGCCCGGGTGACGGGAGCGGGAGCCGGGCGGGACGCGGTCCGGCGGCGGGAGCGGCCCGGCCCCGCTCCTCGCCCGCGGCCGCTCGCTGTACCCGCGGGGCTCGCACCGAGGCGGCCCGCTGCTGATGAGAGTCGCAGACAGGGTCTTCGCCAGCCTGAGCGGGTGTCCCCTCTGCTGGGGCTGTCCGTCCTTCTGGAGGCTGATGGACTTCGTTAAACGTTAGTCGTTTTGTGTATCACGGAATCAATTCGGTCGGAAAAGACCTCTAAGATCATCGAGTCCAACCCGTGACTGAACACCACCATGTCAATAGACCATGGCACTGAGTGCCACATCCAGTGTTTCTTTAAACACCTCCAGGAACAGTGAGTGACTCCACCACCTCCCTGGGCAGCCCATTCCAATGTCTAATCACCCCTTCTGTGAAGAAATTCTAATGTCCAGCCTAAACCTCCCTTGACACGGCTAAAGATTGTCCTCTCGTCCTGTTGCTGGTTGTCTGGGAGAAGAATAGGTTGTAAACTGTTTGTCTTGATACATGCAAGAAATTTTGATGAACAAACAGGACACAGCAGAACGTTTTCTGCCTTCTACATGTGTAGAGCACATGTAGAGGTGCACAGTGGAAACATGCATTAACAGAATTTAAAAAGCAGCGCCAGAGCTTGCTGACAGCTTTTAGAAGAGAGCCTGTGCTGTGTGGGCACTTGGACCTTGCTTCTCTTAATTACTCTGAAAGAGCATCAGTTTGTTGCCTGTCAGTTGTCTGGCTTGGGGTGTGAGTGACTGATTATGGTGAATTTAGGAATTTTTAACTGTAATGTTTTCATCTTTAGATGGTAAGTGGAGAGGACATATGTATGCGTGTAGTGACAGGACAATGGGACAATGGCTCCAAAATGAAGAAGGGCAGGTTTCGATTAGCTATTAGGAAGAAATTCTTTCCTGTCAGGGTAGTGAGGCACTGGCGGCACAGGCTGCCCAGAGAAGCTGTGGATGCCCCATCCTTGGAAGTGTTCAAGTCCAGGGTGGATGGGTCTTTGAGCAATCTGATCTAGTGGAAGGTGTCCCTGCCCATGTCTTCTAGGTTTGGAGCTAGATGATCTTTAATGTCCCTTCCATCCCAAAGCATTCCATGATTTTGTGATCACCGTATTTGTTTCTAAGAAAATAAATGCCCATCGTGTCAGACCAGTGGCTCATCTTGATGAGAGCTGGTGAGTTTCCTTTCAGAAGGCCATCACGTGCATCAAGGACAAGTGGGATGCAGCAACAGACAAAAGGAATGAGTCACGCTCCATCTTCATGTACAAGGTGCAGAAACTCAAGCACCACTTAGGCTATAACCATCATAAATACTCCTTCAAATTGCATGTTTGAGCTTCATGTTGCAAGAAAGTTGCATCTGGCACTGTAATGACAGTGCTGGGCTATCAGTTCACAGGAAAAATATTGTCATTATGAATTGCAGTCAATTCCCACTGACTTAGAACCACAGAATGTTTGCTGCTGCCTGAAAAGCAGCAAAACACACCTTCCAGGCAGGCATTTGGTCTGTTACTAAACATACTTGCTCTAAATGCTGAGGGTTCTTTTTCAATTCAGATGGAAAGCTGTCTGGCTGATTTTCAAGGAGATATTTAAGGTTATTCAAAACAAAAGGTCAGACAGTGAACAAAGAAACAATGACAAGGCAGGAAACCCAGCAAACAGTAATCTCTGTGAATCAACCACGCCTAAAAGCCCCAACAACTGGATGAACGACTAAGCCATTTGTCCCAATTGCAAAACCCACTGAAGTGGATTCAAAGGAGGAAACTCTGGAATGTATGCAAACGAAGGGCAGTTACTGCAATAGGACTAGGGGAAAATACTGCAATAAAGAGGCTTTAGGACTGAACGGGGGGGGGGCGGGGGGGAGTACTTAGCAGCTGTGGGGGGATGTTGGAACCAATAAAGAGAATTTTAGGGTTTTCAAAACTGCACTGGTATGCCTGGGGTAAAAATCACAGGCAGGGAAATGGAGGGATCAAGGTGGATCAAATGGAGAGAAGGTAGGGATAAACCAAACCAGTCAAATGCAATCAGTATATTTGTCTGCATAAGTTTTGTGTCTGATCACTGGAGCCCACATTATATTTTTAATAAATTATTTTAATTGTTTCCCGTGTTATTGTGCTCTTTATTGTGTGCATGTGGTCTGCCAGTCAGCAAGTAGGATGGAAGGTTTATAGGGCCAAAAACCTGAGATATATGAAAGCGCATTTCTCCGCGTACTGATCCTTAGGAACAGGATCAGGCCAGTGACACTGTGCTGATATGGGTATGTCCGAAGTATTGTCTCCTGTCAGCATTAACCTGGGTGTGCATGTATTTTGTGGAGTTGCACTCTGCTGTAGCTGGGGTGTGAAACAAGTAAGCTCTCACTCAACTCCACTGACCCAGGAAAAAAAGGAAGCCACTGGACCTTTCAGTCCATCAGGTTCAGCTGCCCTTAATACTTTACAGGGAAAGCTGGAGCACCTGGCCAATATCTGCAGTCCATTCCCCTTGTTCTGCTCCCACATCCAAGCATGGTAGCAGGAATGGTGGAGAATACCCCACAACCTGTTCACTTTGGACAAACTTTCCATTAGTTTGTCTATGAGCTTTTGGAACCTGATGATATTTTTGGCTTCCGTAACTCCTGTAGCAGTAGGTTCTTATAGTGTAAGGTACCTTTGTATTTGTTTTAAATTGGTTACCAACTAGTTTTATCACACACACCCAATCCGCCATGGAAACATTTTCTGAATTTTCCATTCACTTTATCCATCACCTTCATTATATTTGTAAATACCAGTACTTCATCTTCTCAACAAATTCTGCTCATTCTGCTCACCAAATTATGAGATCCCAGCTTTTTTAGTGTCTCCCAAGAAAGCACTTGTTCAGTCTCATAATTGTTGTCACTGAGGATCATGCTGTAAATTGTAAGACTGACTTAGAGGGTCTGGCTGGAAACCTCTCAAATGCTTTGCCTACGTATAAGGCAGAATTCATTTCATAGATAGCTCACTTTTTAGGTTCAGCTCTTCTAAGCTCCAGGAAGAAACAAAAAGCAGCCCCATGTTCATTCCAATGATTTTTTTTTTTTCCCCATTCTAACCCGTTTTAGAAAAGGAGGTTATTCCCAGCTCCAGGAAGAAGCAAGAAGCAGCCCATTTTCATTCCAATGATTTTTATTTTTTGTTCCCATTCCAGGCCGTTTCAGTAAAGGAGGTTTATTCCCTGGAGAAACAGCATCTTGCATAGCAAGCCACGGAGCGATGGTGACACTCAGTGGCCCGGTAGGAAAAGTGCACCTTCCAAACTCGGTTATTTTTCCAATTTATCAGAGCGACAGTGATAGTAAATGAACCTTATACACAGGTGAATAAACAGCTTGTAGCATGAACATGAGCCTGCATATTGTGCCGTACAGATTCTTATAGTACAGGCATATAAACAGACATGTAGTCTATGTAACTGCACTTCTTTCCCACACCCATTTACTCACTTCAGCCTGGAAGTGAGACCATCACCTTCAGGTACCTCAGGAGGAAAACCCTGTCTCTGTGGTGGACTGTTCATTGTACAGACTATCTTTTTCATGTACAGATTTTAAATATTTTTTTTTTATAATTTTTAATATATTTATTTTTTGTAATAGCGACCTAACAAGGTCAGAATCCATTTGGGGCCATCCTGTAGGCTTACAGTCATCCTCTTTTTAAGGGGCCTACGTCCCACTCCTTTTAAGAGCTTCTCTTTGCAGAAAAATCCCTTGCTGTCTGAGATGCTGGTAGCCAGATTGCCTGTTAGATGCTGCCTGTACTACGCTCTTCTGAACCTTCTTTTTTTACAGATTAAAGCAGCAAAACTCTGCAGGAAATTTCCCAGTTGCCTCCAGACCATTTGAGCAATCAAGGCCCACACAGCTGCTTGTAGTGAGGTGGTAGAAGAAGTCTCCTGGCCACCAGCCCTACCTTTGCTTACACATTAAAAAGGTTCCTTTTTTGCTCTGGAAGGTATTTCCTATGGATGTCACCAAGGACAGGGAGCACTTTTCGACAGCCACAGAATTGAGCAAGCATCAAATTGCCCATTCAGCACAACTAGCCACTTATTGCATTCCCTAATATTTAATTCAAGAGGCTAACACCTCACTGACTTCTACTGTACATTCCTCTCTTATGAGAGCTTGCTGCACATCAGCTTTTTTTTCAGCTCTCTGCTTTGCCAACTTCCTCAGCCCCTCATCTGCAGCTGAATAACATCTATCTGATTTGAAACCACAGCCTAGAAATATCTGTTTGTATTCATACTTCACACACTTGTTTTTCTTACTTATCTACCCCAGGCAGGTACAAGGTACCAAGATATCCTATCATCAGAAGCAGAAGAATGTTGGTGGGTCTGCTTTTGTCGAGATCTAATTTCATGGCAATCTGATCCAGTGAACTGTAAAGCAGACCCTTGGCACATGTCCATTTAGAGATGGGAGAGCCTGGCTTACAGGCACAATGAGCACGCTGGGTTACAGGCTTCAGGTTTTATTTACAACCTCCCTCTCTGAAGTTCAACAGATCAGAGGGCTTTGACCCCAAAGCTCTTCCAGTCCAGCCCAAATATCTAGAGGAAGAGACTTGCCAGGAAGGCAACCAGGACAGGCAACAGGTCTCGTTTTGCTCCCTTTGCAGAGCATCACTGAACAGTCTCTGTTGATTCCTACAATGTCTTGGGAAGGGACAATGCTAGGGGAACAATCCTTGCAGGCCTGATCAGTCCTTTCCTATTTTTGCTTCCCTGAACTCAAACATGTCCACTTTTTGTATCAGCTGTCCACAGACTGTATCCCTTGGCTCCTCAGGTTTTCTACCTTCCCTAAATGCTTGTTAACCACTGCAGTGAGACTTTTATTTTCTCTTTGTCCCCATGTGGAAGGGCTGGTTCTGCCCACTTTATGGACCAATTGTTCTGAATGATCTACTACACAGGGATAACCCAAGCAATCCTTGTAACATCACCTCCTTCATTCGTGTTCCTTTTTCCCTTTTTTTGTCATTGCTTCCCAAACCACCCCCCCCCCCTCCCCGCTTATCTTGCTCACTTCTTTCACTTCTTTTCCATTGCCCCTGGGCTTGTTACTTCAGATTTTTGTCATGACTGTCCTGGTAATTTCTCTTTTGGCAATCAGCTCTGTAAAACTAGTACCCGTTTTTTCTTTACTATCCCCCTTTTCATGAGTGCTATCTTCCTGATGGCACTGCATATCCCACTGAGCCATCTGCATACACTCTGTTGTCTAGTTGCATGTGCTGCATCCTGAAATTCCTCAGCTCGTTGTCTTTTTTAGGTAGTGCCACAGGTAAGGATTAGTCATTTGGGTTAATGTCTTGACAGGATGGGACTAGGTGTTGTCAGAGTCTAAACATGCAGTGAATTTGGAGTGAGTGTTATTTTGGTTTCATGCCCTCCCTTCATAAGACTTTGCTGTACAGGCCTTTTCTGTCTGAATGAACTGGTAAAGTATTTCTTCCTCAGCATTCCCTAGCCTGCTCCTACTCTTCAGTTGTGACAGAAAAATTACTCACAGGGTCAGGTAGTAAACCAGATCAGGGTTAAAAATGAGAGGTTTTTTTCACATGGAGTTTGGTTGCAGATCAACTATTGTGTTATTTGAGTTAATAATAAAAAAGGAGCTCAGAAATGGGACTTGGGGAGGAGAGAGATTTAAGCCATTATGGTGAACAAATGCAAAGTGTGTAGCCATAACATGCGCAGTGTTTCCCTCTTTTTCATGCACTGAAATCTCCATCAGCTGTCAAGTCACTGCCTTCTTTACAGGTTCCACATGCTTTATTTTGTTTTCTCCCAAATTAATGTGTATTAAGCCAGTTTTCACATAGAAACATAGGGCAAATGAAATAGGGTGCTGCCAACACAGCAGGGAGGAGGAGAGCTGAAGCAATGTTTTCCTTATAAAGGCAGAAAACTCAGGTTGCAGTCAGAGCATACTAGGAGGAAACCTGCCTTGAGGCATCTGTAGAAAGAAAGAGGAAAGAAAAGGCAAAGTGCCTGATGAATTTGTAGGAAGATGTCTGCAGACTAAGAGATTTTAGGGGGTGAGTTGCTGCATCTTTTTATCACTGACATAGGCATTTCCAGTTAGATTTGGGATACTGTGAGGATTGTATGGAAATTAAATAATTAGAGATCATTTTAACCTTCCATGGTATACTCAAGCTTTAGTCTACACTGAGATTAATACCCAGGCTAGAAACTGTGCCCACAAGAAGTAGATCCCAATTCAGCCTTCAGGAAGGCTCTAGTTCACATGACAGGATGAAATGCAGAGAGAGGTGGGATGCTTTGCCTGCTTACCACCAGTCCTCTGCTCTGTTCCAGCTGGAAGCCTGTTAACACTAACCTGAACTGCAAGGGAAAGCATATTCTCTTGCCGTGCGGTCATCTGTAGAAACAAGGGGGAAAGGGTGGTGAGCTGCAGGACTGCATGGTAGGGTAGTGCCAAATTTCTTTCTCAGCAGCACAGCCATCTCACTACCTTAATTTTTCACTCCTCAGACTGTGAATGCAGGAAAAAAGACACATCTCTAGTGGGTCAGGCCAGGAATCTGTCCCCACAACATGTATCCCCATACAGCTACAAAAGATCACTTTGTGCGCTGTGACACCTTCTAATGCAAGGACACGTTTTTTAAATAAAAAACCTTTCCCCAGTGTGTCCTGATAGCCTTGCTTATTTAGTGATAATTAGTATTTTCATGTCAGATAGCACTCTTTAAATTGTATGTACTAAGCACAAAAATTATTGTACAGGATGAAATAGCAGAGAAAGAACATATTAGGTGACAATATTTAATCCAATTAATAGCTGGATTAAAAAGTGTCCTTTTCTTGCCATGGTGGGGAAGGAGCAACAAGAATGGAATTTAGTATATGACATGTTGTGCTGCTTCCTAAATCTCCAGCAGCAGTTTTTCCATTTTGGTCTCAAATTAAAAAAAAATTAAAAAAAAAAAAAATCTTAATGTTCTATCTGCTGTTTTGTCTCATACTGAGTACAGAATAATTGGAGAGACTCAAAATATCATCAAGATCTCTCCTCTCTGTGCTAATAATTCATTTAGAGCTTTAAAGAGTAACAAATTATTTTCCTATGATCCTCTGATACACGGCAGAACACAATGGATGGTGGGATTTTTACAGTATACATGAAACGCATACTACTAAATTCTGCCTTCTAGTGGATCAAGGTAGCACTACGTAACACTGATTTTAAATAAATGCCTAAGTATTCTCAAGAGAGCTAAAAAGCTGGAGAAGTCATGGCAAATTGTCAGAGAAGTCTTCTAGCTTGAAGCTAGAGGAAGAAAACAAACACAGTCGTGGAACACATAACACCCCACAACATAATCTTAGTGCCAGGCAGCCTTGTTTCAAGAACTTTTCTAAGCAAGTGCCTACTTGAATATTGAAGTTTTGTACAGAGGAAACCCAAGTTTGAAGTTGCAGGAGGACGTGCACTGGAATAAGGGAATTAAAGGGAATTAGGGTCACAGAATTATGTCTGAGTGGGAGGCACAGTAGTTACTTTACACCACTGTCAGTGAAATCTCACCTGGCTTATAGTAGTCATAGATGTGCACTGTTGCAGCTTTCAGATTTTGCACTTCAACATCTTGTTCCACTGAGATGTTAAGCTTCAGAGAACTCTCACCCAGCTGGAGAGAAGGATGGAAGTGAGCAAAAATGCACTGATCATCTCAAAATCACCTACATACTGACTTTACTCCTTCTGCATCAGAGGGGTTTTCTTCTATCTTTCCAGGTTCTTCCACCCTCTTCCTCTTCTGTGAAAAGTTTAGCCTACATGACCAGCCTAGAGATTTGTATTTCTAATCTGCAAAAGTCCCCATGCAAAAGTACATCAGTTACTACTACTTGAATGGGCAGTTCCCTGTGGCCTTCCTCTTACCTCCTCCAAGTAGATTGTGATTATGTCTGGTTTTACCTCTGTCTTTTTCACAAGGGGTACCTTCTCCAGCTGTATAGGAAGCAAGAGATGAGCTTGGTTAGCATAAGTTTATTGGCCTGCCCTGTTTCACAGCAGGTTTGGTATTGTCAGTGAACCACTGTTGACAAGAGCACTTAGCCTAGCCTGAGGACTAGTCAGGTCTGCCTTCCTCGGCACTGAGATTGTTGGGAGCACATCAAGCCTTAGAAAATATTTTTCAGTTTTGGTACAAGTGTCCTTGGGCCATGTTCCTACTTTCATCACTTGGAGCAAAGGGAAAACTGGTTGGTACAAGCCTGTGTTGGGTCTTCCTTCTTTTGAACACTGGAGCATGTAATTGAACAACTCTATGGGATTCGACACCATTTTATGGAATATCCCTAAAAATGGCACTGGTAACTGCAAAGGGGCCCAATGCACCCCAAGTGATTCTAACTAGGTGCTTTTTCATCTTCTCTCTAACCTCTTCCTGTGTAGGCAATTCTGACTATGAATGTGAAACACTGCACAAGCACTGGTGCAAGTGGAAAGTTGCCTTGTGAAATAGCCTGTTATATCTGCACTTGTAATTACCATTCTCTGACACTTCTTAAATGTTTGGAAATTTCTGACTGAGATACTTCTGGAAAATAGATTTTGATATCCTCAAGGGAAGCTGAAGGAAAAGTCTTACCTCTTTCACAGAGCTCTGAAGAGGAATGAACCCTGACAGCATCTCCACCTCCACCAGGGCCATGTTACTTGTCCCACGGTCCCCTACATATCTGAAGGGGGTCAAGAGAGAAGCACATTAGATGTGGAAGGCTGCACAGCATTTCTAGGAGATACTAATGGGCACTTCCAGACTTTGCTCTGCCCTACAATGATATGAAAGCTCAGCAGTATGTCTAACTGCTAGGACAAAGGGACAAAAAATGGTCTCCATCTACTCAATATGGAGACAGATTGTGCAGCATATGTGTATGGTTAATGTGGAAATAATATGGCATCCTGTTGTCTTCTCCAACAGGTGGAAATGACCTTTTGCTGTTACAGGCTGAGTGGTAGTGTTTGTATTGTTCTCTTTCAGTAAGGACAGTAAGGCATGCAGAATATGGATCAAGACTCTCATCCTAGACAGAAGCAGGCAAGTGAAATGTGGATAGGGACTGGAGCTTCCACTAGTCTAGTTCCAGCAGAGGTTCTCAGTACAGAGGGAGGCACCTCAGGGCTGGTTCAGCCCAGGATGCCAAGCATCTCCCAAAACGGGAGTTCAGCTGCTGGTTGCTCTGGGGACTGCTGAGCTGCTCTGTGCTGCCTGAGACAGTTGCTGTGGTTCTGCAAGACACTACCAGTGCACTGCCATGTTTCTCCAGGCCTTAATTCTCAGTTAACTATCTCCTTGGAATGTATGGAGAAGAAGAGGGTCATCCTTGTGTCCCTGATTCTACAGACAGGAGGCTTTCATGGGGTTCTAGTCGTACAACCGGGTTAATGCTTTTTTCCACTGAAGAAAGAGCCTCGAGGGGTCTCATACCTGACAGACATATGGATGTCAAACTCTTTCCTGACACCATCACATTCTCTTGGTACTGTTTCCACATCCAGGACAAGGACCTCTTCTGTTTTTGGTGGTGGGATGTTGTAATACAAAGTAGTCTGGTGGGGGAGAAAACATCTCTGTGAAGTGCCCCAGAGTTTCCCTGAGTAAAGGACTACCTGTGCCTCCAGCTTTAACAGGTTAGTAGCCAGTGGCTAACACAGGTGGACTCAGATGCACTTTCTGTTCAGAGATGTGCTGTTTAGCACACTGCATCAGATACACCTGCCAAATGAAACCCCAAACCTGGAGACTCAGCTGTCTGTGCTTCAAGGCCTTATTCAGCCTCATTAAAAAAAACCACTGTTAAGGTTCAAGGTAGCACATTAGCTAAAACACTGGCCCATAAGGAGAAAGAAGTTTAACTGCTAACTCTTGACATGCTAATAGTCAGTAGTTCTAGGTCTCAAGGGGAAAATACTGGTAAGACATTTGCAGTTCTCTTAAGAAAGAAGAATAAAAGATTGGAAGACAGCAGGCAGGATGATCACATTCATCCAAAGAGCAGCACAGACCAATCTTCGTCCACCTGCCTGGTGACTGACTGACTCCCCAGCATGTGCTCATCAGATGTCTTGTGCTCATTGACTGTATGCAAGTGTAGCCAAGCAGTGAGGTTCTAGTTACCTCCTACATGCATTAATAATTAATAATTGTTGTGTTCTCTCAACTAGACACTGCTTGCAGAATCTCTGTGTCATAAGATTCTCTGTGGGCGTCATCTGAACAGAAGTGGCCCAGCAAAAAAGGTTTTCACAGGGAGTGACTTGAGTTCTTTGCTGCATGAATGGCTCACAAGTGAACTATCAAAACTGCCAGAAGAATAAGATGTATCCTCCTAATAGATCAGTTGTGTTGCTGTACTGGAATAAGAAGACCTTGGTACCACATCACTTCCCATCTCTGCATGTGATAACAACCTAAGAATGTTGTGTCAGAAGACTTACAGTGTGCAGCTCCTGAAGCAGTGACAACATACAACCAAAATTGAAGTATGTACTCTTTGTCTCTTTACTCCTGACTTCAGATCTACTGGTCTCTTAAAAATGGCATGCCTCTGTAGGCTAGGACAGCAAAGCTGAGACATTTCTGAGAAAATACCAGAGATGATTACATGAAACCCTGTCAACAAAGTACACCTGAGTACCTTCAAGCTTGACATGATTCTGCCTAGAAGGCAGAATCCTAGTCAGAACTTGAAGCTATAGTACCTGCTTAAAGCCAAACTTCACTTCAGCAGTCAGAGGCAAAACCTGAGAGCTCTGTTCCTTGCACATACATACCTGGACGTAAACACAGCCACTGCCTGTCGCTTGCACTGTGTAGGTCCCTGTGTCTGCAAGGAGAGATGCCTGATGCAAGACCAGCTTGTTGTTCCTGTGCACATGGAACTGCAGTGGAGAAGCCCCCTTCCCTTTCACTGCCACCTTGACATCTCTGATCTCCTGAGGAATCAGGGCTGCATACTGAGCGAGGGCCTGCAGGCTGACAACCGTGTCCTGGAGGGAGAGTCAGAGTTGCTTTGCTGCGGGGCCACGCAGGACAAGAGCCAGCACACCAGTTCAGGGACTGCAGGGAAAACCACAGTCCTCATGACCCTGATTCACCCTCTGACACAGGCAGGCTCTGTAACATTAAGTGCATAGGTAAGGGTCTATGCCACTGGCAGCAGGATGATTTCTGTTACCTGGAAAAGGCAGCCTGTGAGCTCCAGACTTAGCAGTGCCAGAGACCCTGGCTAATCCCAATTATACTACACAGAGTTTTCTGATGGCACTCCCCTTCCCAAACAGGGCTCATAAACCTTTGCCTGCAAAGGATGGGTCTAGAGTGGCATGCACATGAGAGATTCAGGCACAACATCCTTCTCTTTACCCCATAAATTTCCAGGTTTGTTACCTGTGTGGAAGCAAATCCTCCAAAGGCATTTCTTTGTCCACTGAGCCAGTGCACAAGCTTGCTCACAGAGGCTTCACTGTGTGACAAGTCTGGTTTGGAGATATGAGCCAGGATGATGTAGGCTACTGTCTCAATCGTGGAAGAGGACTTTTCATCATCAGATTGTGGTGTCAGTAGCTGTGCTGATTGCAGAAGAAATATAGGGATAAGAAGAACAGTAGATCCCTGTGTATATTCTAAGTTATGTCTTCAAGCTTCAGCATTTTTGCTGTTTCTGCATTTGCCTACCATAGAGTAACAGGATCCCCTATGCTGAAAAGCTCCAGGACTCATTTCCAGTCACTTGCACCTATTGTAAAATAATTGCTCAGTCTTTAAGGGAGAATTGCTGTCAGGCTACTGGAGGAGAAGGACTACCCAACTTTGCTGGCATCCAAACTTGTGCAGTGCATGGTGAAGGGCAATTTTAGCAAAAGCTGGGCTCCCACCTCAGGTCCAAGCTCAAAACTACTGAATATTTTGCCCCAGTGGTAGTAGGGAACTAACAAAAATTCAGCTAAGGATTTAGCTAATTGTTCCGGGCTTAATTGTGTTGGAATCTTCTGCAATGGTACAAGTGTGAAAACCTGAAATGCTTTTGAATTCAAAGTCAGTTTTCAGAACAAATCTTCACTTTTGAAAGAAGAACCACCAAATCACTTGTTTGCATCCTACCAGCCTCAAGACTTCAGAATTTAGAGTTCAGAAGACTTCAGAGAACTTTCATTATGTTTATCACAGTGGAAGGTTTTTTTCCTTGTTCCATGTGTATTATCACAGAGGCCACTCTGAACAAGCACTGCACTGAATATGTGCAATTCTACTCTTTCCTGTTCCAGCTTGAGTGGCTGTGCAGTGAGCAACACCCAGTAGCTGATCAGGCTGAAAAATCCTCTCTCCCTTTGTGTTTTTTTTTAAATGTTATTTTTCAGCCCTCAAGGTAGTTCACCACATTGCCAAACAAACAAATGTGGGGAAGAACTTACTTAAACCAACTTATATAATATTACAACTGTTTAGCCATAGGCTTAGGTGCTTTGAACACCCACCCCAGCATTCTCACTCAGAAGCCTATTTTTTTTCCCTAAGCTAATGAGACAAAAGAAGGAACCAAGCTCAGTAGCGCAGCAGTAAAGGTCCACCCACCCAAGGGTCCTGAGCTGAGTAGAGCAGCAATGAGGAAGCAGTCAAAAGGTATGAATTTTTCAGGTAGATGTCCTGACCAGCAGCTGAACAGACATGGTGAAACAAGTTTGCTCTGCAAGATCTCTTGTACTATATATGAATTGCTGAAGAATGACAGGAGCACCATGACAAAAATAAGCATTTAACTGCACAATTTAAGCATGGATCTCCTCTGCTGCTTTTGATTAGAAATTGTTTCCTGGGTCTGAGAAAACTAGAGATTCTCTTTGCTTGAATAAATTATGATTTTCTGACACAAAAGCATACTTGAGAATAGCTAAATTTCCCAGAATGCTGCAATTAAATGCTACAGGTATCAGACCTTGAACACAGTCGTGATCTCTAGGACCCCAAAGCAACAACCCACCAGTTTCCTTCTCTATCATATCCAGGAGCTGCTTTCTCATCTCCATGTCCTTACTCAGTGTGAAGACGTAAGCCATCAAAGCCTTGACATAAAGGCTTGTCTCATCAAGTGTTACCTTCTTGAGGCAGTGTAAGGCATTATCCAACATGGTGTCCTGAAAAAGGAATCCAAACCAAGTGAATTTCCTCTGACCAAACAACATGTTGTTGTGAACATCTGTCCCAGACACATCCTTGATGTAGTTTAGTGCCAGCATCTCCCCCAGGACTGTGAAATGTGAGGTAGAGTGGTCAAAGCATCACTGACTGTGGGTTGGAAGCAAAGGTCTGCTGGATTTATCATTGGGATTGGGGATTGCTAATACAGTGGAGAATCCAGCAGTAGGAAGTGTCTGCTAACATACTGGCTCAGAATGTCAGATACACATGCTGTGGGTGTCTGATCCTGAAGAGTATGATGTTTTTAGAACTGTACCATTAAGCCTGGAATATCAGTTCTTTTTTTTCTAGAACAGTCTTGAAGATCACTGCTTTTATTTGGGGGGAGGGGGGACGGTGCATACCTGAAAAGCAGTCTTTTATTTCTCCTTTAGCTCTGTTGATCAGTTTAATGAAATCAGTTGCCTCACCCTGCAAGCCCTTTGTTATTTTCAGACACAATTGTTTCCCTTGAGATGAGCTGGGAAAAGCAAGTGCTCTGCTTTGCTGCAAATCAGGCCATTTATATTAAGAACTCCCCACCAAGTTAAAATTTTCCTGCTTAGCTTACTGTGTAGCAATGTGGGAATGACAGAACCATTCACCAGCTCAAGCTGGGTACTCCCTGAAGCCCCCAGCCAGGGGAGAAATGAATGGTGGAGCATGTTCCCAAGCCCTACATGAGTTCAGGTGTGACTTACATTCCTCTCCAGATTGAGTTCCACCAGTGCAGCAGCAATATAGGCTGTTAATGAGATCGTATCATCCACACCACCCTGCAAGCACACAGGAAGTCATCAGGAAAGGAGAAACCCAGCAGCAATGTGCTTCTAGGCATTCTTGGACAGGAAAGCCCTCCAGGCTCACTTGCTGAATATCCTGAAAGTTTGCTGTTGAGAGCAGTCTCAGCCATATTGTTCGCACAGCCTAGACACCCCTTCTCATAGAAGGGCATGAAGCAAACTGTAAGAAATTTATTTTATTAAATATGTTACCACTGTACACTTGAATGAAGTTTTTATGATGCAGGATTTACATACAAGAAGTTATGCAAGTTTACATATAAGTCATCTGACTTCTTATCTCAGAGAACATTCATTCTTGGGGAGGTTCTGCTTACATTCTCAGAAATGAGACAAGCATAGATCTAAAATGAGAGGGGGAAATTGGGCTAAGCATCATTCACACTGACTAGAAGAAACTTTATGAGGCAGGTGAAGGTGCAAAACCTATTCCAAAAAGTTCTGTTCAAATAGAAAGCTCAAGGTGGGAAATTAATGACAGTCAGACAAGCATGAACTGTCTACACATGTACTCTGTTTTATTTTGTACTGCATCCAAATTTTAGGAAAAAAATGTATAACCCTTTGCTTTAGTAATGTAGCAGCCTGTTTTCTTTCATAAATTTGCCTTGTATTTAAGGTGAGCAATTTTGCAATCTGACCAGTGTGGATTATTTGTACTTTTACAAAGGCAATGAACCCAAGCCTGCCATGCTGAACATGCACTGTTCAGTACCTAAGCTCTAGGGCATGTTCACCAAGAGTTTGGTGCATTTCCAGCTACACTGCAGGGATCATTTGGGGGATGCAAAGCTCTTGAAGAAGTCATATTTTTGAGGCAGTGGAGGGATCACTGTGTCTTCAGATGATCCTGTATTAGAGCACAGAGTACTGTGCACTGTAAGGTATGAGAAGAGTGAGAACCTAGCTAGGGTATTCTGGACAAGCACTAACATATTAAAATATTTTTCATTTCCCTGTGTCTTTGTAGTGCCTTGGTACAATTAGCTGTGTTGTCTTTTGGCTAGAGTGAAAATTAAGAAAGCCTAGCAGAGTCTAAAACTTCACACAGAGGAAATGACTGCTGGCTTAAGCCATGTTTTTCATTCTGCTCTGAGAAGGTGCCTTAGCTGTGCTAGGCTACGGGGAAATTGCTTTGTGCTACTGTTCACAGTGGAAAAGCCTGAGGAAGAAACCCTCTGCCTCACATGGAGCTCCTCCTGCTCCCACTCCCATGTCTGGCAGCCATACCTTCAGGTCATTGTTGAAGAGCTTCCCCACACTCTGGAAGCAGCCACTGGGCAGCTGGTGCTTCTGCAGCCAGTGCAGAGCGCTGTGCACGTGCTCCTTGTCGATGTAAATGTGAGAGCTGGCCTGTCCAAAGGACCTGGCTACAAAAGCTGTCAGCCTGTGAGCAGAGCACATGGAGGAATCCCACGTCACAGCCAGGAGATGAACCAGCAAGGATGATAGGTTTAGGATGGCAACAGAAATTCTGGTCACTCACCACGTGTTGCCCTGCTCATCCCCTTTCCCAAAGGCACTGTAGGAGCCATCGTCGTGTTTGTAGAGCAGCTGACGCTGGTAACCTGTGATAACAGGACATGACTGGTTGTGAGGACCTGTAGCACCTCAGACTGTATCCCTGCCATGGGAAGATGGCTTCACAGCAAGAGGTTTCACCAGGTCCTACAGTCAGAGCCGCTGAGACAAGCACAGCAGGCCAGCTCCCCCTGCATCCCACAGCATCAGTGTGACAAGAAGCAGTTGCACAGCACTGCTGAAATGGCCATGCAGCTGCTCTGCATTACTGGAGCTGTTTGGAGCAAGCGGTGTGGGTTCCTGCCCTTTTGCAGAAGGGTGACATGCTTAGCCATCTCATGGCTCCCCATGTCCCAGGGAGCCCTCAGGAGCTTTGCTGTGAATAAAAAGAGTGGTAGGAGTGAGGAGGAAGGCTTTTCCTAGAGACGACACAAATAAAACCCTAATTGCTTTTCAGCACTCCTCCTAGCCCTGTTGGGACTCAACAAAGCATTTTTTGTGGGATGTACAGGAAGCAACAGGGCCATGCCTTTGAGCTCTGAGGGCAGATTGCTGTCTGCATCTCCCTCCACCCTCCTCACAGCCGTACTGTCTACCCTTTGACTTTCCTTCCTGCCACCACCATTCTCTTGGGTAGCCACCCCTCTCCAGACACATGTACCTGTTCTCAGTACATGCTTGCAGTACAGAGAAAAAGGAGAAAAGTAAAGGAGTCAAATCCTGTCCAGACAAAGAGACTGGCAAGCTGAAATATGAGGCACATTACAACATGAGACAGACACTGGCATTATATTAAATTCAGATTATACTGGAGAGAATTGACATGCCCCCAAATATGTTTTCTAAAACATGGGGAAACTCTAAGCTACTGAAATCATATCTATTTCCAAAGGTCACTCTTTATTCCATGTAATAGCAGCTGATGCCCTCTTTCCACAAGATGCTTCTATGAGCCTTGGACTGATAAGGGAACAAATAGGCATCACATAATGATGGAAATCACTAATTACCTACACCTTTCTCAAAAAAGCAGACTTAGTACCTCAGTTACCGACAGAAACAAGTTGTATTTTCTTCAGAAACTTTTCTTTCCATGAGACATTTCCCTTTTCTCTGTGATACCTTCCTTTGTCACAGCTCTGGCAGTCACTCCTGCACCTGCCCTTCAGCTCCCCACCAGACCCTTTCCCTATACTCTTGATTTATTGCAGCTTCATTTTGCAGCAGAAAGAAGGACGATGCTTACCTGTTGTCAGAAATGTCAGCGCTTTATCCTTAATTTCTGGGTTCAGTTGTTTAGTCTTATTCAGGTACTGGAGTATGAAGATGTTTGGTGCAAACAGGACCATGTTCTGTTCACCACAGCCAAAGGGCATGCTTAGCAGCCTGTCTAAATTTTGAAGTGCTGGACCCATGATGTCACCTTACATTTGAGAGGAGAGACAGGAGAAGGGAAAAGCATAGACACTGAGGAGTGTGAAACAAAAGGACTGCTGCCTTCACTAGACCCTGCTGGGATCCTAGGAAAGAGCTCTGGATGAACAGACGTGATTGAGATTCCTGGTGACCCCTTCTACATTAGGCCAGTACAGAAAGAGAAGACATCATGGCTCTGGAAGGAGGAAGGGAAGCTTGAGGGGGTCAGAACAAAGGTAAAGACAGCTGTCATTCCTGAGCGGGTACCAAGGTGGGAAAGGAATTACAAAATTGGTGGAAATACGCAGGGATGGTTTTGTTTCACTTAGGTGGATGGCAGCGACAGAAGTCATAGAGGATATCCTGATTTGTGCCTTTTCCTCTAGACACTTGGGGATCACCTAGGATCATTCCTTATGATAGGAATAAATATTGGAAAATATTACTTGATCCACATTTCTGAGGCCTACATCACACCTCTTAGAGATGATCTCATGAGGAGCTGGGTCAATGCATCAGTAAGGCCAAGGCTTTGTGCAAGATTTTTCACTATGGACTCAAGAGCAGGGAAAGCCTTTCTCACCAATCACAGAGAATGTGACTCGGGCAGATCCCTCCAGCACTTCTGCAGGCAGAGTCAGGGAGAACTCTTCAGAGACGGTGTTATCTGAGGAAGGCAGAACCCAAACATTTGTCCCATGGAAGAAGCCATTCATGTAAGGGTAACATCCAGGGAGACCCAGGTGAAGCATAATATGACAGCGAGTCACAGGAGCCAAGACATGCAAACAAATGCCTCAATACAGGAACTTTTGCCAGGTAAAAGACTGACAGGGACAAATTATAGTGGTTGTTCTTCCAGGCAGGAATTTTGTTTGTTCTCTGATTAATCCCCCCCACATCTGAATATTTGCATTAACCCTGTCCCTTCCATCCTGGTCTCATGATCATGGCAGTGAGGAATTTTTGTCCCCTACCTGCAGGACAGAGAAAGGCATTTTGGGTCTTCTCTTGTAGGACACCACCTGGCTGCAGATGGAGAAAGAGTAGTTCAGATAGGGAAGACAGGAAAGGAAGTCACCCTGCCTTAGCAAGTTTGCCTGATGTCCAAGAAAGAGCTGAACTTCCTCTTAGCATCTTTCTGACTGCCCCAGGGGACAAACTCCTGCCCCCAGGGGTTCTCCACCCTGAGATGTGACCAACCTTCACAAGCAGAGATTTTATCACTGTGTCTCTCCCTCCTTGTGAAGGTGTCACAGCAGTCCTGTTACCACACAGGCCGTGTGACTCCTCTGCCACGCTGCTCACGGTGACATTCACTTTGCCTGCAGGGAGCACAGGAACATGTTGCTGAGCACTTGCAGCAGACTGCTGTGTGTATGAGCATTAGGTCCAGACATGCAGACGTGGGCAAATTCCACCCCTCCTCCCACCAGCTGCCGCACATCCCTCTGCCCAGCCTCACCCAGCTTGGTTGCCGTCACTTTCCACACAAAGGTTTCTGCTTTGTTGGCACAGAGGCAGCTGGTGAACTGGCAGCTTGGACAGGCATCCACCTTTAGTTCTGGAGTCTCCATGAGGGTGGTGTGGACCTGAGCATGGTTGGATGTACAAGCACACATTGGGTTAGTGTTAGTAACAGGCACTGCAGCCAGCAGCAAATACCCTGGGTCATAAAGTGTGAGGTTGTGCTTTATGGCCCAGATACCAGCATCTAGGGTTCCTGAGGAGCTCAGAACTTGCCTTTGGCCTCAACTTTTTGTTCTGACAGAGGCCATGTAATTGGGGAAACTCACTTGGAGGAACTCACCTGGATACAGTCCTTGAGGTAGTTGAAGACAGTGGCTTTTAGACTGAAAGTCTCTCCTTGGATCACAGAGTATGGCAGCGATACATCCACAAAGAACGGCTGGAAGACTCTAAGAGAGGTCAGAGGTGAGAAACCAAAGCCAGTATCAGCAACACAGAAGGTGTTGGCATTCCATTCTGTGATGGTGTCAGGTACAGCAACGTGGAGAGACGCTTGTCCATCGCCCCTGCAGCAGGAATCAGAAGAGGAGGACTTGCTTAGAAGCAGTGAGAATACTCCAGGAGTGACCCTGGAGAAGGAAGGCAGAGGCTGTTACCAACCCAACAGAGACCAAATCCCAAATCCAGGTCTCTGGGAAAAGTGTCCGTGGTTTTGGCTTCTCCTTGTCATCGGAGCGAGGTTTAGAATCAGCAGGGGTACCTCGGCTGCCTGGTGGAAAGCAAGTGATACCTCAGAAAACAGCATATAAAGCTACAGGTGTAACTAGCTCTTCATTCACATGCAATCTAGGACAAACCACGAATGTTTTGTGACACAGAACAAGAGTGGACAGGGCTGGTGTCTCGATGAGAATCTGCCACAGTGTGGGTATCTTTGGGGAACAGAGTTTAAGGAGACAGAGTTGGATGGAGTCTAGCCCAAGGCTCAGTCTGATGGATCCAAATTTGATCTGGATCCAGGGGGAGACAGCACGCTAAAATGGAGTCACACTCCTTTAAATAATCTGTGAAAGTGCTGGCAGAAAGCACATTACATTTTGTATGAAAAACACTGAACACAGGGACACCAAGAAAGCGTGGAGATTTGAGCTTCTACCCGTGATTTGAAAATCAGGTCCACTGAAATGGACACAAGCTTTGTTACTCTCATACACAAACAAGAAGTGCAGCAGGATGGGGGTCAGTTGTCTCAGCTGCAGGCTGGCCAGAACTGGGAGAGGGAAGACCCTTCACTCAAGAAGTTGGATATGTGTGTTCCTTACCATGAATAGACTGGTTTTTTAGATATATCTTTTTTTTAAAGTCTGGAAGCACACAGGAAACAGGTTTCTTGATTCTAGTGTTGGTAAATATTTTCATGCGCAGTTTCTGAGAAAAAAGTACAGATAGTAAATAATATATAAATAAAGGGGAACAAGGAATGTTGTAACTATCTTGTGATCATGGGTATCAAGTTGAGGCTGGTGGCCAGTGGTAAAACACTTTTAAATGCTGCTTGTTTATATCTATATGCGAAACTTTACAGGCTCAGACTCTTACCAGTGCATGAGGAACGCTGGGACCAGCTATTGAGTCTCATATAAGTAGATTTCAATTAGATGTACACTTCATATGCCTGACCCTAGCAATGATACATAGTCTAAGGAATAAGCATCTAGGAGACAGCACAGTAACATGCATTTTGAAAGGAATCAGGGTCTGCATTTGTATGGTAGAGGTCTGTCAACTTAGGAAACCCATGCAATTCAGACTACATTTTGGGTTGTTTTCAGTGTGTTGTTACCCTCTTTTCCTACTTTGAAATGCTTCAACTTGCATATATTTTATTAAAGAGCATTCATTCTGCCAGAAGCAGCACTTCTTGCATTTCAGTTACCAAACATGTTAACACTTTCTGGCTATCATTCTTATTAGCACATTAATTTATTTCATTGCTTGTCTGACAAGACAACAGTGTTAGATATAAACAGATATAAAGCCAAACTGTTAAAGACTTCCTTTTATTAAAACTGCTTTGAGGATAAGTAAGAAGACACCCAATGAAACACAGAGTAAAATAGTTTGTAAAGACAAAAATAGCCAAGTGGTTATTGGTCAGAATATGGTGAGGTGCTCAGGTATTACTGCTGTATTCTTGCCACTCCCCCTATGTAGTTTTGTGAGCCTGAAGTAAATTTGTTCATTTTCACCCTATCTTTTTCTGATCAGGTGATTTGTACTGTGCTTACTCAGCTTTCCCCGTAGTCCCCAAATGAGTGTGACTACCCTGAACAGCAAGGAACAGATGATTTCTTGTAGGCATTCAAGATGGCATATTGGAACTCACTAGCTCAGGAAAAGTTTAGAGGAGGTGTAGGCACTCACCTTAAACAGGCTATAGACATCAGCCTCACTTTGGTACCATGGTGCACCCATCCGAGCCTTTTTGTGGGGCCTGGGCTGCTGGGGCAGGCAAGGGTATGCCTCAAAGTCTTCCAAGCGGTAAGGCAAGCCTCGTCCTCCGACTGTGAAGCTGTCCTCAAAGATTTCCTCATACAACTGCAACGGAAAAACACAGGTCTTCCAACAGAGCTGGCCAACAAGAACATCTATGGGTCAAACTTTTGGGTTGTAGCCCTCTGTTACATATTTCAGAGCTTTGCAGCTGAGAAAGTTGGCACTGACCCAGCATACACTAAAAGTATAAAGGACATACATAGGATAATATATAATAAAGGACATAAATCCAAGCAGTGGAGGTAGACAAGCGGTTTTTAGGCTGCAAGACAGTTTCAAGCCTTTCAAGACCAGGGTACAAAATTAGGATAAAAATGCTTCAGTTTAAACACAAGGCATTGGCACATCTGACCTACATATTTAAAGATTATTACTTAAAATACCTGTTAGTAGATTATGCAAGTGCTCTGCACTAGAACAGCATCCCTATGAAATGGACCAACAGCTCACACTGTAGGCCCTATCAACAGGTGTAGTGCATCCCCCTGGATTTGGTGAGGCTTCTTTGTAACACACTCTACTGCTATAATTTAAATTACAGCTTCCCATGAGGCATATACCTGTTTTATCTCTGGTACACATTGTGGATTTATGTTAGGATTTTCAATTATTGCAGTATTTATGCTCCAAATTTTAAATTCATTCCTCTGAAAGGCACAGCTGCTTTAAGGTAGGTACCGCCAACTCTTCTGATTCTCAGAATCCACCTGGGTGCTGACAAAATACTGACCACCAACCGCTGTGTGCTCTGGGTGCTCTCATCTAGCTACTGTTTTCTAAAGAACTTCTCCCAACCACTGATCTGTCACGTGGTTGTAACTCTGAAGTGGTTGGGGCACAGCAATAGGAGGACACTGCCAGGGCAAAATTCCATTTTAAAGGCTTAACTTTACTGGTTGGTGGAAGATGTTAGAGCAGAGATGTGGATGTGAGGGAGGCTGCTAAGCGCCCTCCCTCCAAGCAGCAAGCACCAGCATCTCCTTGAAGCAGCTCTCCCTGCAGTGCCATGTAGCATCCATCACCCTTCAGGCAGAGGCTGACAGCACAGAGCTGAGGATGAGGAAGATGATCACCCCATAACTGCTCAGAAGAGGCCAAGGAAGGGAATGACAGGGCAGCCACCCAACACTGCAGCTGTCCTGGGGTGTACTGTGGGCTTCCTGCCACGCATGCACAGAGGGAAGGCAGGCAGACGTCAGGGGGTTGGACATGGTAGGCTGCACTCACTCTGTCTGCTGTTAGGGTTTGGTTCTTCTTCAGGAGGACACTCTTATCAACAGCTTGCACAGAGCACAAGGACCCTGGGGCAGCCTTGAGGTTCAGTCTGACTTTTGATCCTGGGACCTCCTCCTTGTGTGAGAATTCCAGTGCCACCTGCAGAAGAAGACAGGGTCTGGGGGCTTAGCCTTGGAGAGTGGGACCCTGTGACTCTTATATGTCTGGGTAGCAGAGAGAAAGCCTTCGAATAAGGTAGGGAAGGGGAATGAGGTGCTGAATCAGGCCATCCTGGAAATCCTTTGGGAAGGTTGAAGAGGCTGCAGCACACACAGCCTTAGCCAGAATTCCTCTACCACCACACATCCACAGCCTTCTGATCCATAACTGCCAAAGAGAGCTAAGCAGACAGGTTTCTCTTCTGCGTTAGGGAGAGTTTGAGGGACAGTGTGTTCCCAGGTCAGTAAAGGGGAACAGGGAGAGAAAACAGAGTACAAGGGGACCTGGTTTACTTCTTGAGCAAAGCTTGGCAGTTGGTGTTGTGGAGAGCAAGACTAAGCATTCAGGGAGAAGGAGGTTACCTGTCTTGTTTCCCAGCCAAAAATACTGGGCATCTGGTTTTGCATATATCCAGCTTTCACCATTCAGATGAGGATAAAACAGGACCAGGAACAGCAGCAGACCAGAGCACATCAGTGATTCCATGACACTCCTTGTGTGATTTCTGCTCACCTTATGTCTGAAGCACTTTTCTACTTCAAACTGCTCCACATCAGCCACCACCTCTCCATCTGAGAAGACGGCATACACCAGAAGCTTGATGCCAGGTAGGAACTCATTGCCAACAGGCAGAGTCAATGAGAAGGAGCCCTGCAGATCTGCACAAGACAGCAGCAAGGAAGAGAGGGATAACATCCAAACGAATCAGCTCATTGGAGTGGGACACACATTAAGAATCAAAAGAGGGACTTAATAATTTCTACCTGCAGATAAGAACACCCCACACAGACAGGGTCACAAACTAACAATAAACCAAGCATACCAGCCATTTCTTTGACTCACATTTCTCCAAAGGTACAAGTTAGCAGCAAAGTCATAAGATTGGATATTAGATCAATTAGACAAGAAAGAAAGATAGTTGCCTATAAAGACACTAAATTGAGAGGAGATTGTGTTTGTCTTATGAAAAGGATCACCACTAAGAACTCAGTTCTTTATTTCCCACCTGTGGATAAGAATAACACCTGCAGACAGTCATTGGAGAGCTGTCAGTTTTCTGGGGTGTGTTATGAGACACTTCTCATATTTTTACTCACTCTCGTGCTGGGTAATTGGCACCTTCTTCGCTCTGCTGAAAAGGATCTTGCCTTTTGCTATCACCTGAAGAACAAAGAGAGGCGCCATTCAAGGGTCTGAATCCCAGGAGTATGAGAGTGTGAAAAGAACACAAGAAGAGAGAATTATGTCTGACAAATGTTGCCCCAGAAGTTCCTCTGGCGGGATATGATTTCCAGAGTTCTGCAGCAGAGATGTTGATGGTATAGCTTGGTAGGATTTGAGAGGTGTTGGTTAGGCCATGAGAAGGGGGCTGCTTGCAAAGCCAGAGGTACTTCTGAAGCTATGGACAGCTGCTCTTAAGACCCAGTGAACTCTGATCTTTGCATTACTAGGATACAGTACTTTTTGACTGTACAAGTGAATTCAGTCCAGTAACCAAGACAGTCATACCCTCTCAGCTAGTCTTTAGTCACACCCTTGTTTTGACTCACTTTCTTGAAAGTGGACTTCATCAAAACACAATTACATACTTCTGATGTGGGTCAAGGCCCCGGATCAAGGCAAGGGCCTTTCAAGCTTTTCCCTGCACAGATACAGGCGGGGGAATGTCAGCTGCCCCAGAGATTGCCCCTTAGCTCTCAGACAGATTGCCCCAGACACAGATAGACATCTGGGGAACACCTTCTGGGCAGAGTTCAGGCTAGCCCTCCACTGCCACCCATGTGGACATAAGAGAAAGTAGGGCAAATGGCAGGCATCTATCACCCAAGCTTAGGTCAAGACATGGATAACAAAGCAATGCAGCTGGGGGCTAGGAGCAGGTCCAGGAACTGGAAAGCAGGCACAGGTTTGGGCAAAACAGAAGTCGCAAACTATCTAGTTTAGATAGATAGTTATCTATCACAAACTGACTGTCTAGGAGTAGCTTTACCTTTCTTTGAGTATCTCTCTGCTGTGAGGAAAGGGTAAAATGCCAGTAAGCATAACCTTGCCCTGAGAATCAGCTGTCTTCTGTGCTCACCAAGTAGTAGAAATCAATGTGGTCTTCTTCAGAGCTGAGTTTATTCTGGGAAAGGATATAATCCACCTGCACTTCCTGCTCTTGATCACAGGACATCACATCATCCTTGGACTTGATCTCAAGGAAGCTGTTGCTCTCAGAGTAGAAAGGTTTCAGCCAGTGGAAGCTGTCCTCTCCTTCAATCTCAAAAGATGGTCTGTCATCACTTGGAGGGTTGTAGGTACCCTTCCGAGCACATAAACACAAGGTGGCAATACAGTTAGTATCAAGTCATGCAAGGGAACTTGTACACCTGCTGAAGCTCTCTTATCACCTGAGCTGATGGCAGAGTGCACATCTGTATGCTTAAAATAATTTGCTGAAATGTCATTTTAAAGTCTCTTACGAGATTTCCTCTTACAAAGTTTTAGCAAAAATCTAAGCCTAGTAGATTTGACCACAGTCTCATTTTTCCTCCTTTATCTTTTCATGGGACACACCCCACACCAGACAAAAGATTTTCAGTGGCTGATACTCACCCTCAGAGAAACCATCGTGCTGTTCCAGCTGGTGGTATCCAGTGTGAAGTGAGCTTCCCCGTTCTCATCTGTGAGGAGTGACAGCTGTGTCTCCTCATCATTGACATCAACTATTAGATGGATTGTTACATTTCTGAGGGGAGACTCTGCACTGTGGCAGAACATCTGGAAGTATGTAGGGAAGTAGGGAAGGAAGTTAATACCCTGCTGTGCCAGACTTGGAGGCACTGCCAGTGCTTAGTATTAATTGCTTCTATCACTGGGTTCCCTCAGCCCTTCTAGCTTTCAGACCGGTTGGAAGGATCCAAATAAAAGTCCAATAAATGCATGAAACCAACAATCTGAAGCTGTTCAGGACTGGAACAAAATGTAATACAGGCAAATGAGACATCTCTGTTGTGGGAAAAGGTGAGTTCCTCAGGTCCTGAGATGTTTCTTGGACAATGCTGCAGGATCTTTGATGATCAGAAAGAGATTTGTCCCTAACAACTTAACTCTTGCTGTTCCTTGCCTTCCATGCTGGGGTCAGTACTGGCCCATCTGAAAGTGTTTCTAACCTCAGGACAGCAGTCCTAGCTTCACCCAGGGGACCTGAGTCAGAAAGGACTGCCACTGAACTGATATGCAAGGCTTTAGAGATTTCTGCCAAGTTACCATCAGCTTTCATTCAAAGGGAATGTTATGTGCCTGCTGACGCCACCCCCATCCCATATGCACAGACTACTTTCAGGAGATGCTCCTAGGGAAGCCTCCAGAAACTGCAGCTGGCCCCACAATTCCAGTCCAGGAAATAGACTATGTTAGGATGGGGAGAAAAAAACTTCTTCTGCAGGATGCTTCACTCCTAATTTCTGGGTGCCAGCAGAACAGCATTCACTTTCCAGGAGTGAGTTCAAGAGACTGTTCCTTTCTTCCTACAAAAAGTTATATCTGTGATGCATTCTCAGCAGAGAAGGAATCCATGAGTGTTACCTTCCCTGTGTATGGTATCCCACGTTTGTAGAACGGATGGAGGTTGATGAACTCTACAGATTTCATTGTCGTTGCAACAGGAATTAAAGCAGTTTCCACAGAATGGGCTCCTGGGTGGGGAGATGAAAAATTGGTTGAATTTGAAGCAGTGGTCTTAGGGAAGCAGAAGAAAAGAAGCCACCTCAACACTACCTACAACACTGAAAAATTCTGAATTTAGGAGAGAAAATACATTCTTCTAGGATATGATTCCCTCAAGCTTTCTGGGCTTCCTGCTTCATGACATGATGCATCATAGCCTATAAGTATTTATTTATATGTTTATTCATTTATGTTTTTTTGTAGATAAAGGGAAACTAGATGATTGTTCAGTTATAAACAGTCCAGCGCTTTGCAGCTGGCTGGGAGCACCCTGGTGTCCAGGCAATCACTAAAAAGTTAGACACATGCAAAGGGAGGTGAATGGTGGAGAGGATTAGGAAATCTGGTGAAAACAGATGGATGAGATACTAGAATAGAGACTATTACCATGACAGAAGATTTGGGAACCATCAAGTTACTTTTTCAAAAGAAATTCCACTGCCACAGAAAGACCAAAACCAAAAATGTTGCCTGTGAAGAAGAGAATGATCTGCATATTATCCAGTACCTGTTCCGTTTT
Source organism: Poecile atricapillus (assembly GCF_030490865.1). Taxonomy (NCBI): domain Eukaryota; kingdom Metazoa; phylum Chordata; class Aves; order Passeriformes; family Paridae; genus Poecile; species Poecile atricapillus. Next base: position 86,738,248 of record NC_081249.1, read on the forward strand.
CCACCATTTCTCCTACTGCAATTATGTGTTTGTCAGCTTCATTTATTTCCAGAGCTTCTGTCTTCATTGTGAAAGTAGTGCAGCCATCCTTATTTGTCTGCAGACAGAGAGGAGAACAGAAAGAAGGAGTGTGATGTGAAGGAAGACAAACTGTTCCATAGATGTCAGGCAATCCTAAAGAAGTATTTCCATATATTATTGGAACAGAAGAAAACTCCCAAATCGAAAATGCAGAAACCCATCATGGATAGCTTAGGCAGAAAAGAAAATCAATATGCTTGGATTAAACAGTCACAAAAGAAGTGGCAAAAAAAAAAAAAAAAAAAAAAGGCACTTAAGGCAAATCACGTAAGGGTTAATTATGTCACAGAGAAACTCAGGAGGCTGAATTCAGCCCAAATCCTGTAGCTGAGAGAGTGTGAATTTCATTATGTGAGCCAAAGGTCCCCCTGAAATGCTATGGCCCTGATGAATAAAGCCTGACAGTGTGGCTTTCCAGACATGACCATTGCTGTGATATGGCCATATTAAACACAGGCACCCTGCCAGGTACAGATGGCAAGAGCTCTGCCAATCATTGAGGCAGAGCCTGGGTACAGCCCATGTTTCTAGCCATGCCTGTGAAGTGCTCCTCAGAACCTTTCAGGGTCTCTTACATGCCATGTGGAGCTGGCATTCAGCTGGTGTTTTGCACAGCATTCCAGCTGGAATGAATTTTAAAAGATGCAGAGATCCAGCTAGATTTTTATATTCTGGCTCATTGATGGCTGGTCTGACATTTAGAAATGTTTTCCTGTGGCTCTCAGGCCAAAAGAGCTGCATCTGAAACCCGTGGGAAAAAAACAAATGTGAAGCCTAACCACAAAAAAATAATGAACACAGATGAGAAAAAAGTGTAACCAGCAATGGACATCATTTCAGACCAGACACTAGCAAGCTTAAGATGACCCATTGTGCAGGGATAGAGCAAGAAACAGGGCAGGGATCCACAGCCCATGGGATGCTCTGATAGCCTGCTTATTGGTGGGAGTGGTCACAGGGCTAAATAGCCCCATCTGATGGGTGCTCTGGTTGCCTACAATATGATACAGACCCTTGGAAAAGGTCCCAGGCACCACTGCTTCCCATAGCTTACACCTTCTCCCGAAGCACGGAGCTAGGGATGTGCAGCTAGAGAAGTAATTCAAGCAACAGAGTTATGGGAAGAGGAATCAATTATCTGATCACGTCCAGAACCGGGAAGACACCAGACTGAACAGGTTGGTGCCCAAGTGAGGTGCATTGAGGCAGGTTAAGGGGGCAGAAACACATTTCCAGCACATGATACTTTTTGATCTCCTATTTGTTCACCTACCCAGCTGTTTTGCCTCTGAATCGCTGAACTTGTAACATCGCCTCCCATGGCCTGGGACGGTGTCGTAACAGTAATGTTTACTTTCCCTTGAACAGGCTTCCCGTAAGTATACCTATGTCAAAAGAGAGAAACATTCACCAAAAGACAGTCTGCTGACTGTTGGCAGAAATATTGATATAGGACACCTCCCATCCTCATCAGGGGAAGTGGAGCCTAGAGAGCTTTGCTTTGTACCTTGTTTGCTCAGGAACTTTAGCTCATACTTTAAAATCATTCTGCATCCCTCTCCACCCACTATACCCAGAATCTTCAGTGTCCCTTCAGCCTCACAGTAAGTGACCAGGTGTGAAAAGGAGCCCATTCCAGAGAGTGATCTGTCTCCCGAAGACACAGGGAAACGCAAAAAAGATCATACTGACAAATGGAAGACCACTTACTTTTTATGAGCAATCTGGAGGTGACAGTGGAGTCAAAGAGCAGAGATCACAATGGTATCATGTACTCACTTGCCACAGACATCCAGCTGAAATTCCTCATCTGCTGTAGTGATATATGGAGGGTGCTCAATTTTCATCTCAAATTTTTTCAGCACTGTTTGGAAGACAGTAAGATAAGGATGGAGGAAAAAAAAATGGATGGTGTGGATGAGTATGGACACTGTCAGAAGTTGTGTTATAGCTGCAGTCCAGATGAGGGAAAGACAGTGATGCCCCCAGTTCTTCATCAGCACACTGCAATCGAGTTACTCCCTCCAGCCACACCACCCTGTATTTGCTGCTGAAATTGCACATGGGACTTTCTACTCCAGCTCAGTCAAGCTTAACACTTAAATGGCACAGGGTTTTTCTTTACCAATGCCAATTAGCGGGACTAAGATGTAATTACACTTCCCATTGTAGCAGCTGACTGGAGTGGATGACAAGCCTATCCCAGAAAAGGAGTGACAATGAGCAGCAAAATGTGCTCATTACAGGGCTCAGATGCAGGTAGAGTGAGATGTCAGCCCACAGCCTCTCCTTGGTACCCTTTGCAGCTGCAGAACCCCCTGCCCCATGTGAGGTGTGCACACAGACCCATCCATGTCCCCATTCTCTTGTTCTCCTGCGGCAAAAGGTGGGATGAACACAGCTGCATCACCCTGCTCTCTCCTCCAGCTATCCACACTGCTTTTCCTTCCCCTCTGACGCCGGAGTCTCACCATATTCCTCAACACGGAAGGTTTTTTGAGCCATGCCCTGCTGCACTGAGATGGTATATCTCCCAAGGGATGCTTCAGATGCCAGGGGGAAAGACAGATCCACAATGCCATGATTTGACCTTACATTCAGCCACTCAGCAACACGGTTGTATTCAGGATCCTATTTGGGAAAGGACACGCAGAGCCACAAGTCACGTTGGGAGCCCATGTACCTGGCAGGTCCAGCCATGCTCAGGCACGAGAAGTCACTACAAGGGCTCAAACTTGACCCAGTAGAGAGGACTCCAGATCACCAGGAGAGAGACCTTTACTTCCCTCCAGTATTATTTTAATAAACTTTGAACTACAAAGGCTGCCAAGAACAGTAAAGCAGTGCCACTGAGAAGTGGCAACATCATAACACCATGGGAAGGAGAAGCAGCTGTGCTGCATCTCTTGAGCACCTGTCGCTGTGCTCTGTGCAGCCAGGGTGTTGGGCAAAGATTGGGTGCTGCCTTGTCTTTTGGAGAGCTATGTGCACCACAGAGGTATTGGTGTGAGAAAAGCCCAGGCTGACTATGGAAAAACCTTTGGCTGAACCTGAACTATTACCATAACTTCATGAAGTTACATTTGTGGCACAACTCTGGGAGCGAAAGATCACAGTAGAAGTGACAGATATACATCCCTTTGGTCACTTCTTAGTCACTTACCTGTAGCCATATCTGGGAGTACTGTAAAAACAAGAGAAACACAATCTTAGTTTTCTAAAACAGCATCCACATGAACCAGTATAAAGAACTCTGCCTGACATGGGTCTCTGAGAAGAAATTTCTGCCCCATCCAGGCCCACAGTACTTCTCCTCTTCCCTCTGTGTCAGCTTACGCTGGTCTTTCTCCAAAGGACCAGTGGTTGAGTGGTTTCCTCCTAAGATAATTTATTCTTATGGTTTAGCAGGCATGAAGGGAGATATCTTTCTCATCAGACTCTCAATGTATCTCACACTGAAGCTCCTACTTCTAGAAAGGCACAAAGTGATACTCACTTCATTTTTGATGACCTTAAGGTTCTCATCAAGGTTCACAATTCGAAATTTCACTGTAGATAAAAAGAAAAACATAGTAAAGCATTCTGGCTGCAACATATCCTTGCACAAACCTGCTTCTTCTTTCCTATGCCCCAGTATTCATGCCTCTCTGTTTACCTCAGAGGTACTCAGGTCTTTTTCCAAACAGCCCTCCACAGCATCTCCCACCCCAGGGCTTTGTCTGGGAGGTTTATACACAGCTGTGTGCTGCAGAAACACAGTGCCTTTACCTAGATAGGTTGAAAGTTAAACAGTGGGGTTGTCTATAGTGGGGTCTGTCTGCAGTCCATTCATATGGTGAAGACTGTGAGGACTCTGTAATTCTACAGCTTGGAACTGACACCCTAGGTTTTACTCAAATATGAACAACAGCCTTCAAGGCTGTCCATTGTCCTGCAGAGTCCTGGCTTTCTCTTTAGGTCTCACTAGAGATATGACACCAAAACAGCACCCAGGGGCAGCAGGCTGGGAACTTGGTGTAGCACACCTTGGAGGGGAACATTCTGGCTCAGACTGTTCCTAGAAACACTGGATAATAGAGATTTGCTTCCTTCCATCTCCAACAACCTTAGCTTGCTGCACTTGGTGAAATCTTCCCTCCAGCCGTGGCTGCTGTCTTGACCCTTCCCTCCCCATTTCCATATGCCAGCTTCTTGCCTTACCTGTTTCTCCAGGTTTGTATAAGCCCTTGTCTGTCTCTATCAGAATTATAGTCTTCTGGGGCTGAACCAGAACTTTCTTGTGACCCTCAAGGAGCACATTGTCTCCGCTGTGGATAAGGACATGCAGAAAAGCCACCTCCTCTGACTGTCAGGTTAAAAAAAAGAAACAAATTACCTCAGACTACCAAAGAACTTCAAAGAGAACCAGAGGCACTTGTCCTTCCAAAATCTCCAATGTCCCCTCCTCCTTTCATCTCCTGTGATTTAAGTCTCTCCCAGTCATAGTCTTCTTTCTGTTGTCCAGCTTCTTCATTCTCTTCTCTTTGCCTTTCTTCTTGTCATGTTTGCCTCTTTGCACATTTATTTTTCCTCTTTCCTATCTTTCCCACCCTACATCTCCAACATTAACATGGCTCAGGCACAGGAGAGGCTGAAGCCCTCTAATTTGTAAGACGAGAGGAAGACAAGAGATATATCCTACCTGTGTCCCAGAATAATCTGTTTTCATGGGAATTAACATGAGGTCTGGTACCTAGGTTGTTTGACACAAGGAAATGGAAAATAAATTAATCAGAAACTTTGCATCTGATCACAGATATACAGCATCATCTCACTTTTAAAAAATCCCCAAACTTCCATCCAAATTCTTCTGTATGACTCTGTAACCCACTTGTGATTCTAGGGAGAAGCAGTCACTTGTTCATGAGCTTAACAATGAACTGACCAACATGTCATTCTCCCACTTAACATAAATGTGAGAGTTTTATGGAGCTAAGTAAAACCGTAGGAAAGCCAGATCTGGAGTAATGGGAGATGGGATACCGATGAGGCAAACACAGGACATCTCAGCATCAGAAAGATTGAGCTCCGCAAGAAAAAGATTTCTTTGGTGGTTTTTAATTTTTTACTAACAGCAGACTTCCTTGGCTTTCCAGAACCAGGACTCGCTCTCTCCTAAGGGCTGGCACCAAACTCTTAGTTAATCATTTTCATGTTGATGTAAAAACCAAAAGTGACTACAGCCCCTCCTTGAATTCTGCAGAGTCTGCAGGGCAATCAGGGCATAGGCACAGCGACTGTGCAGTGCTGAAGAAGATGGGGCAGTTTGTAGAGCCTCAGCACCACACACATCTCCATGGCTCTCCAGAAACATAGCTGAAGGTTCTGTGTGTCTACATAAGCTAACTACAGCAGTTAGCAATGACAGGAATTTGAGCCACTCCAGAAATATCCAGACTGCCTCGGTGAAATTCAGTTCATTGTGGGTTCAGTGCCATCACAGCTAAATTAAAGCAAGCTCAATGTCTATGCAGGCTGCAACTACATCTGGCAATGTAGATGCAGCTTTAGAGCAGAATGGTCCTCTTAGAGCTGAAGGGGCAGGCTCCTGAGGAATCAAGGATGAAAATAATGTATTTCCAATGCATTGACTTTTGCTGTGATATATAAGCACTTTTAGGGACAAAACTATGAGTAAATTGAAAATAAATGCTTAACACCACACTTCAAGTGGGATGAAATGTGCTGATACAGATCACATGAGCAGATTTTTTTCTGCCCAGGAAAGATTCTCTACTACCTTAGACTCCAGAACACCATTGTATTTTGACTAGCACTGGTAGGGAAATATACTTGGCCTGCTTGGAACCTACGGCAAGGAAAAGGACAGTGTACCCAGAGAAGTGCCATGCTCTTGTGTGAACATGAAAGCATCCAGCCAAATCAGTAACCACATCTACACTCACCTGGAAGGTGATGCTCTGAAAAGTGCCTGGCTTCTCCACATCCTGCTCCACCAGGGTGTGATTCTGGGTTTCTGTCTGCAAGGTGATGGCCAGGTGGACGGCCTCAGTTAGGGAGCTGAAGTGAATGTAGAGCTTCTCCTCATGGGACTGCTGAATGATAGCAGGGAACACCACCATGTAGTGACTAGAAGAGAGCAGTCCATGTTCAAAAACAAGTCAGAGGCTGAGGTGGACAGGCCAGAATGCTTTCATGAAGAGGTAGACCAAGGGTGAGAAATATCTGGAGGATTGCATTGAAGGAAGTTCAGCACTTTTAAGCTCCTTTCTAAACAAGCAAGGAGGAATATGCCCAGTATAGAGAACTCCCAATTTCTCTGTGTCACCACCCTGCCACCAGCCAGGACACAGCTGCCCAGTCCACGATACTCCCAGTTGCAAGCACACAGAGCAAGGCTGTGTGGGAAGCCAAGCATTCAATGGCAGAGGCATAAGGCTTCTGTCTTCACACCAGACTTCACCCCCACCAGCACAGCATGAAGAGAGGCAAAACTCCTGTGGTCTCTGTAGCTTTGTGGTGTGTGCAATGCAGTTCCTGCACAAGCCAACACCAGGGGCTGCCCCTGCAGCAGTGCACAATGCCCAGGACTCTGCAGGAGCTGCTTCTGCTCAGCCTCCCTGGGAGCCAGGCCCCCACAATCCAGCCCTGTGAAGCCAAAGAATGCAGCCCCTCAGCACCACCCTTCAATGACAGGCCCTTCCACCAAGCCCCCCAAAATCAAAAGGAGAAATTCTCACGGTTCCAGGCTTTCTGCAGCTGCAGCTGGGAATAGGGTCAGGGCTAAGAGGAGCAGTGGTGCTCCCATTGCTTGGGCTGGGACAGACAGCTGACAAGATCCACGCTGGAGGAGAGAGCTGCAGGTACTGATGGGTTGGAGCAGTCCTAAATACCCCCTCAGATACTCCTAGGTTCAAAGAGTAGGGGAGTTAATATATGGAGATAATACCTTTTCTAGGCTAATGACTTTAGCTAATATTTACTTGCCCCCACCAACAGCAGAGTGAAGGTCACACAGCACAGTTCTCCATCCACATTTACATTCAGGTGGTATTCCAGGCCTAGGGTGCCAGGACACTGAAAAGGGATATGTGGAAATACATATCTCCAACTCAGGCTGAAGGGGACTTGTGAGTGTCTCATCTCACCTGTAGTTGGTCTGGATCCTGGCTGTAGCATCTGATGAGAGCCAAATCTGCACATTAGCTGCTGTCCTCAGCTTGTAAAAAGCAACATTAGTGATCTCCCCCTCATCCAGTCATTACTCCAAGCAAGTAAAAACCTTTCAAATCACCTCCATTCCAAGCATCACTACCTCTGTCCACCTGTCCATCCCAGCCATGTCTGATCCTCCTCAGTACAGAATCTTTTCCAGGGCAGTTCCTGCTACCTATGCCAACTCCTTTCATAGTCCCGCTGTTAGCCCTTTCTAAATAAATCATGACATTTTAAGTCCACACATATTTTATCAAATCTCTACTTTACACATGCCCAAGCTGGATGCCCAGTCTTCTGACAGATTCGCTCAGGCATTAGGTGATTCTGTGCTGACACTACCACCCATCTCCTCCAGACTCTTCCCAGGCACTGCACCTTTGTGTTTCCGTCTCCTGAGGGGCAGCAGTGAAGTGCTTGGATGAACTTGCCCCCTAGTTACAACCTCACTTGAAGGTGGATGTCCTCATTCTGTCCTGGCCCCTGCTGTGTGTTAGCAGAGCACAACCCAAGGTACACAAGCACAGAGACAATTTGCCATCCACCCATGCCCTGCTCCCAGCTGAAGCAATCCCCTGGATTTATTTTGGCACAGTCTCCGTCTGTGTGCTTAGCACCCACTCTCTTAGACCACAGTCTGATGTAACAGGGACACTCCAGCCTTTAACCTAGACTGACACTGCAGATAAACCTCAGGTTTAAAGCACTGTATGTCACTGATCTGGGAACATATTTGAGCCTCCAAAATTAAAATGTGGTTTGAGTTCAAGTCTAAACTAGCAAGACAAAAAACAGATTGTTAAATAAATAAATAAATTTGTTAAAGTTCTTCCCTTTCTCTAGGGAAGAAGGGGAACACTGGCAGAGCTGCATGTGAAGCCCTGGGCTGATCCAGCTGGAGGCTGCAAGTTAGGACTGAAATTTCAGTAAGAAGCAAATACTACCTAAGAAGTTCTGCAGAAGAAGAACCACGGAGAAAAAATCCACTAACATCACAAAAATTTAACTTCTACCCAAATATTTCTGATGACATCCCAGTAAAAAATTGGGATTTTTTTTTTTAAAAATTAGGTCCCTGTACCAAATACAGTAACTAAGTACTCCTGCTGCCAGAAGCTGGGCAGACAAGCCCTCTCCCAGAGAAACACCAACAAGCCTTACAAAGTCTGGAAGCAGCTGCCTCTGGTTTGTAGGCAGTAAACAGTGTCACCACCCCTTTCTCCCGCCCACATTCCAGCCACCAGCAGCCTGATCTCCACCTTGGTTTTGAAGCCAAGGGTGGAACAGGCGTCTAGTCAGGGCAGGAGTTGCGTGCTCCTTCGGCTCTGGATGAGGGGAAGAAGGAAGCCAGCAGGAGCAGGGGAGAACTGGGTACTAAGGAGTGGCTAAGCTTTCCTTGGAGGAATTCAACCTGCAATCAGCTATGTGGAGGATCATTTTCCTGTGGGGCTGTATCCTTCTCCTGCCTAGCACAGCTGGAATGCCTGCAATGCTGTAAGAACTTCACTGCTTTGCAAATGTGCTCTGGTTTGTGAGGGATCCTGGCGGGGGGTGGCAGCATGACAGAAATGGGACAGAAGTCTTAAGGTGAGGAGTGTTTTTCCAGAGAGGCATAATTTCTCATGTTCCCAAGGTTTCTCTTGGTTTCCATGTGCCCTTTCCCCACATTCCCCCTGATAATTGGCTCTTCCTTTAGTGCCTTTCATGTAGACCTCGTATTTCAGCAAGGACTCAGGCAGAACAGCACTGCCAGCTTTCTGCATGTGCTTAATTCTGACCTGCCAATATCTCATGTCTCCTACTGTGTTCCAGAATATGTTTCCTTTGGACTAAGCTTTTCTTCCCAGAATCATAGACCACCATTTAACACTTTAGCCAGCAAAGCCGAGTGTCTCCACAGAGTGAGCAAACATGAGCCCAGATACATCTGATAGGGATGCTCTTGGTGAAGCAGTGTGTTCGTTCAGGCTTGGCTGGCCATCTGCTCCCACCACGCCTTTTCTCAGACCTCTGTCAAGGACAATTCCCAACACAGCTTCTCTTCATATACTTTGTCAGGAATGCAACTCTTGTTCCAGCAGGCACTGCTGTGATATCCTGGCTTCTAAACTTGTTCTTGCATTTTTCAAGGCGTTTGCTTTTGCGGCCATGGCACAAGTGCAAACAGAAGCATGACTGTGCATGAACAGTAGATGTTACAGTGAAAAATATGGCAGTGGGTTGTAGCTGGGTTCCCTCCTGCTGCATGTGGCATGGTGTGCCCATGACTTGTTTTAAAAAACTTCTCCAGTGGGAGTATTTCCTCTTGGACATGTTCCATAGGCTGGCAAGCTCCCACACAAAGGATGGGCTTTACTGCTGTCTGTTTGCCACTGTTACCTTCAGCATGAAGCTTTGCTTTTTGGAAACACCACTTGCTTCAATGTTATTTGCTGTCCTGCCTGTATTCCAATTTTTTTTCATAGATTCATGATCCAGCTTGGATCTTGAGACCCTTGGATAACAGCCCCAGAGATGTTCTTTCTTACTTTTATAGCTCAGAAGCCAAGGGATGAATTTTTAAAGGGGTGTAAGAAAATGTTCCAGAGTAAAGGATCATTAAGAGCAAGGAAGATATGAGAGGTTTCAAATAGTGAATTTTTAGTGTTCATCCCATCCTTTGGCACGAGTGGCAGGAGGGAGGTGCCATGAGTCAGCTCAAGTAGGAAAAACAAAATGTTGTTGAGATGTGTTTTGAGATCCTCACAGCAGCTTGGCAGCACTCAAGTGTGACAGCAGTCAAAGGCTCCCAGCCAGCAGGACTTTGATTCCCTCTCGCCAGGGAGCTGAGCTCCAGCTGAGAACTGCCAGCAGTTCCTCCTGCTTTTCTGATCTTTCCAGGCCCTGCCCTCTGCTTCCTGCAAAACATGCTGCTGGCTGAGCCTGACCAGAGGCAGTGAGTGGGAGGAGACAGCAATAAGAATTTTGAAATCTGCTTGAATGTTGGCTTTTTGTTGGTCCTAGGTGCTACAGTACAGTAAAAGATGAAAACAAACAAATTGTGAACAGAGTTTTGGTGTTACGGACGCAGCTCAGAGTAGATGCAGGGATGGGAGAGCAAGTAGACAGCAAAAAGGACAAGAGTGTCAGGAGCTGAAGTGAAGGTGCTCATCACTCTCTGTGGCTGGGTCATGGAGCTGGGATACTGGGTCCCTCACATAGGGCACTGTTTCTGAGCCCAAGAGTAGTAGGAAAACCAGCCAACAAAACTGAGGGTGATAATGTAGTGTGGTTCAGTGAAAATGTTAAAGACTTGGGAAACCTGCAAGAGAGCCAAGCTGCTGCTGATCCCTTGGGTGATGTGGGGAGGTCCCTTCACCTTATTTTCACTTTCAATTTGTAAGGCAGTGACTTTCTAATTTTATATGTGCATGAGCATATAGTGCTGCCTCACTCTCAGTGTCTGCAGTACCCGTAGATGAGAACAGTATCATGCGCCGCTGGTGTCATGACAGCGGAATGAAGACACCAGAGGTCTGTTAGGAAGTACCTAAATACAGGTCAAAACCTGCCCTCTTAGGAAATCAGTTTAACCTGACTTCCTTTCCTTTCCTTTCCTTTCCTTTCCTTTCCTTTCCTTTCCTTTCCTTTCCTTTCCTTTCCTTTCCTTTCCTTTCCTTTCCTTTCCTTTCCTTTCCTTTCCTTTCCTTTCCTTTCCTTTCCTTTCCTTTCCTTTCCTTTCCTTTCCTTTCCTTTCCTTTCCTTTCCTTTCCTTTCCTTTCCTTTCCTTTCCTTTCCTTTCCTTTCCTTTCCTTCCCTTCCCTTCCCTTCCCTTCCCTTCCCTTCCCTTCCCTTCCCTTCCCTTCCCTTCCCTTCCCTTCCCTTCCCTTCCCTTCCCTTCCCTTCCCTTCCCTTCCCTTCCCTTCCCTTCCCTTCCCTTCCCTTCCCTTCCCTTCCCTTCCCTTCCCTTCCCTTCCCTTCCCTTCCCTTCCCTTCCCTTCCCTTCCCTTCCCTTCCCTTCCCTTCCCTTCCCTTCCCTTCCCTTCCCTTCCCTTCCCTTCCCTTCCCTTCCCTTCCCTTCCCTTCCCTTCCCTTCCCTTTCTCTCTTAATTTTTTTCCACAGAAACTATGCCGTGGCAATACCATCTCAGCTCTACTACCCCTTCTCAGAGACAGTGTGTCTCCAGCTCAGCAGAGAGCAAGCAGTCCCGATCCATGTGTCGGTCACCTTGCAAAGCAGAGCTGGGAATGAGACTCTGATCACTCAGTCCATTTCCCAGTTCCCCTTCTTCCATTGCACAAGCTTCCAGGTGAGGAAGATACTTTCAAGGGTTCTCACTAGAGTGGATATTGCATGAGTTCTGCTCTTGCTGGACAGGAATGCAAAGAATTGTGTCTTCCCATGAGGACATCTTAATTGGCCAGTAAATCTTCTGCTTAAGCCTGCATAGGTCTGCCAGTGTCCTTCCTGCTATGTAGCCCCACTAATATTTTACCCTTCTAGAAAACTTTTTAAAATGTTCTGTGAAGTCTTTTCGGGCAAGAAGGGCTAGAGCAACCCAAAAACGATATCATAATTGTTATTCCAAAAATCTTGGGATCACTGAATGGGAACCACCCTGAATGATGGTTATAACTATACCTGCAGGTCCCTCCTCCTGCTGGAAACCCTGATGAAGTGGCTTTTGTTGTTATCACAGTCATGGAAGCCAACTCAGAGTTCCAGAAGAAACAGAAAGTCCTCATCAAGCACGGAGAGAAGAAGACTTTTATCCAGACAGACAAACCTGTGTACAATCCTGGACAAATTGGTATGGACAGAATGCCGTGTCTTGTGAGGAAGAGAGTGGTCCTCAGGCCACAAATGTGGGGTACTCTCTAGTCCTCTGAGCAGGACCTGCTCAGGAAGGGAGATGGGCCATAGGCTTCCTTCTAGGCTTTGAGGGGTTTGGGAATATCTCTCTCCTATGTCACCCTGCTATATGCCACTGTGAACAGCACAGCCAGCCCTCCCAGAGAGCCCCACACTGCCTCTCCTAACACTTTTTTTGTTTTATTTCCTAGCAGGCTGCCAGCTCTCGGAGGGCTTTGGGCATAGGCCTAGGAGTGGATGGCTCTATCTGCTGCCCACATCCTCTCAGAGAAGCATGTGTACACATCTTTCTTAGCCATGTGTTCTTGCTAATTACTATTGAGTCCTGATTTCATTTCAGCCACTCCTGTTTTCCTTTTGCTTTATAGTCAAGTTGCGGATTGTTACCTTGGATCAGAACTTTATTGCCAGCAGTGAAACAGTAAGTCAAGAGGGAAGATACCTGAAGTCTGGAAATGTTGTGAGCTGCCTGCATGTCTTTTAGATCAATGCTTGGCTCAGGCAGGAGATGTGCATACAGCTGGTCTCAAAATTGCTTTTGGTGCTTACAAAGGGCATTGGGCACCACCTGCAAGACAGGAGCTGCTCAGGATGTTGGGTTATGGGCAGGCCCTGGGAATTGCATAGAGAAGACTGATGGATGGTTGGGGAAATAAAAACTACCAGGGAGGTGGATGGTAACTTACCTGAAAGCATCCCACCAGTAACTGTTGTTTCCTCCCCACAGCAGCGCCTGGTGGAATTGAAGGTAAAGCTCCTACTTTATTGAAAGTGATGAACTCTTCTCACCTTGGGGAAGACACAGGTTTGGAGATGGTGGCAGGGAAATATGGATGCAGAAAGTCAGTTATGTCAGAATGAATGGGAACAATTCTTGACTGCTTGTCCTTCCTTCATTCCATGTCCACAAAAGTTTGGCAGAGCAGCATCATGACACTAATCACACAGGTATCCCTGGAGTAAATGATGGGTGCCACTGAAAACCAGCAAAGCTTCCTGGAGTGGTTACTGGAATTCTAGTCGCTATAGCCTATGAATTGAAGACTTGTGAAAATCCTGAAGTTTCCTTAAGGAGAATTTTATATTTATCATATAGGAAACAAAAGTTTCGCCAGCTAGTGTTGTGACTGCACAGCTAGAAACACTTCCTAAAGCAGCTTTCAGGCTATTATTCCTAAAATCTGTTCAGTGCAATCACTGTGCTGAGGAAAGACAGCTGAATGTGGTGGTGGGGTTTGTAATACCCATGCAGAGAGGTCAGAGTTCCCACTATCAGTGGGCAGTAGTTAATGTACATGTCATACCCAGCAAGGAATCATTACATAAACACATGGTTTCTGAGACATCTATGTGATACTTTATTCCAGTTTATGCAAACATAGCACTCTGATCTGGCTTCACCTTTTCCAGCAGCAGTGCCCACTTGTTCCACATGAAGCACCCATCAACTTATCACAAAGCTCCTGGTGGCTGAGCAGTGTGGCTGTACCCAGAGCTCTGCATCCTGCCCTCCCAGAACCAGCAGTGGGAGAGGACTGTCCTTCATGACTGGGCCTCAATGGTTCCCCTGCATAGACTCCTAGACTTGTTTCCCCATTCTTTCCTGGAGATTCAAGACATCACTGCCTAGAAATCACTCCCCCATAGCTCCTGCCTTAGGCAGAATGTCTCCATGGTGACCTTGTGGGCTGTGCCAGCTCAGGTGACCACAGAGATCTCTAAGAAGGACCACTTCCTTCTCTTAGTAAGACAGGCAGGCAGTAAACAGCAGTTTTGCAGCAGTCAAAGATGGCAGTGCAGCCAGGGAACAGTGATATGATAGATTTACTTTGTCAATGAGGGGAGAAAAGTCCTTTCCTCTTTGAGCTTGGACTCACCTGAGCACTGTAGCTGTGCCATAGACTGGGCTCTCAGGACAAGAGAATATGTGGTCAGACCACGCCCTGGAACCTTGGACATCCTGCAAGAGTCTTTTTGCACTGTAAAATAACTACTGTCTACTCCACCTGTGCAGGACCCCAAAGGGAACCGAATTGCACAGTGGCTGGATGTTACACCTGTGGGAGGCATTGTGGATCTGTCCTTCCCGCTGGCTGCAGAAGCACCGGTTGGAGAGTACACCATCAAAATGCCTGACCTCACACGCACCTTCAGGGTAGAGGAGTATGGTAAGAGTCTCAGGAAGCTGGTGGCAGCAGAGAAAGAAAGGTGTGTTGCCATCCCCCCCTCACACAGAGCTGGAGGGGCCATGCAGCTGTGACCAGCTGTGCTGGTTGTGCTGTCTCCTGGGAAGTGCAGCTGCCTGCCCAGACCCCCCCAGCTTTCTCCTCCCCCATGTCCTGAGGATGGGACTGAGACAGTGTCCCACAGCTGTGCTCTGGGGAGGAAACTCAAGCTGCCTTCTCCCATCCCATTCTCCTAGCTGGGCTGTTGGTGTTGGTGTGTTCTTATCAGGCCCTGTGTGCTGGTAGTCAGGGAACGAGAGGAGAGCTGTTTTTTTCTGTAAGCAATCACTTAGGAATGATTGTAGCAAATTAGGTCTTTCTATTTTCACTGAATTATATTTCTCTTGCTTTCACACAGTGCTGCCTAAGTTCAGTGTCTCCATCCAGATGCCTCAGGTGGTCACCATCCTAGAGGAAAGCTTCCCTCTCCACATCTGTGGCATGTGAGCTGACTTATCATGGCAGAAGGTGCATTTTTACTGGTTTGGAAAATGCACAGTCATCAATAACTGAGATCAAAATGGTCTCTGCCAACCCTACGCCCACCCCAAGAACTGGTACCCTGGCATCCTTTGCTAAGCAGTTCTCCTGGACTCTCACCTTTCTCCATATTCTCTCTCCCTACTTTGTGAGTCTGAAGGTGTGGCAGTCCATTCCCACAATGAAGCGTGTGCCTACAATACAGCACATCTGCTGTATTTGTTAGTGACAGTGTCATAGGAATAATGGCTCAGTTTGTGGCCAGCACAATGTCCTCTAGCCCTGCCTGGTGGGACTGGTGTTGACTTGGAGAGAACTCACCCACCACTGCCTTCTGTCTCGATCTGATGAGGTCATTTGTACTTCTTGGCCTCCCCTGCTGAGCTGATGACCCATCAAAATATTGCAGGGTATATTTACTATATGTATCATATATATACAGCTATATACTATAGGCTGCTGGGCTGAATAGCTGGAAACCACAGGATAAAGCTGACATTACTCACTCTTGAGCCAATGTTTCTGTATGAGTCCTCTGTGCTCCCTTTGCCAGGTACACCTATGGGAAAGCAGTCCAGGGTAGCGTGAAGGCTGTGGTGTGCCGTAAACACATCCGCTATAACCGGAAGTCTTCCAAAGCCAAGCGCAGTATTTGTAAGGATTACACTGGCCAGGTTAGACATCCACCCCTCTTACAAAAGGGAGAAAAAAGGGCAAACAGAATACCCTTTTGCCTTCATGATTGGTTAACAAATATAATTTCATGTTCCCAGACAAACGAGGATGGCTGCTTTTCCACTGAAGTGAATACTAAGATTTTCTACCGGAAGCATGGTGATAATTATGATTTCAACCTGGAAGTTGAGGCTTTTCTGAAAGAAAGTGGAACAGGTATTAAAAAGAGATTCCAGACTTTGTGGAAAATCTTCTATTTTACACACATAAAATGTACTTGTCTTTGGGTTTTTATCTATGAGATAATTGAGTTCATCCAATCTTGATGCCTGCTCTGGCAGTCATTTTGTTTTGATAGAGATGAGCAAGAGGTGCTTTCTCTTGTCTTCTTATCACATTAAACATATGTACAGAGGTGGGCCTGGCCAGGTTCTCTTGTTCTTACACCATATTTTAGGACAGTCCATTAGAGTATAATATTCAGAGCAGCTAGAGATAACCAAGGCCCTGACTGTGTACTGTTGTTAGATCCTCATTAGATTTATCTCCACATCCCAGCTACGGAGATAAGGTTTCTTATAAGGTTCCCTCTCTCACAAGATTTTGCAAAGCCTTCCTTACAAGAAAATGTTTTGCAGCCCCTTGCCAGAAACAGTGACACACATTCCATTAACAAACAACTGCAGTGATTTCAGATGGGCACACAGGACAAGACATCAGACTTCAAGCTGACATGGGAAAGGCAAGGAAAAATGCTGCCTTCCAGTGACTGCTGTAAGGAGGGAAGGAGAATGGAAGGGGTCAGTTATGAGTAGGACCATCTTAAAGTGGGAAAGACTGACTGAGATCTGTCTGACAGAGACCTCCAGATAAACTGCTGTTATTCTGTCATGTTAGAATGTAGGAGGCACTATAGCTGAATGTGTGTGTGTGTTAAATGACTCCTGAAGTTGCATGGAGAAACTACAATCCCTTATGAGTTACAGTCCAGCCCTTAACTGGGTTCATCCAGTCCTGATGCCTGCTTAGACACGATACTCACCTGCATGTGCCTCCTGTCTTTCCCAGGGGTGGAGTTCAACACCACTGAAAACTGCAAGGTCACTTTTGATATCACAACTCTCCAGTTCTGGGGGACAAGCTACTACTATCAGCAGGGAGCTCCCTACTATGGAAATGTGAGTGAAAAGGGAAGAAACATGGAAAGCCCAGCGGCTGGGCCTAAGCAGGTGGTAGGCACAGAAGTGCCCAGGGGTCCCCTTGTTCTGAGCTGCCCAAAGCTGCCAGCACAATCCTCTTTCCCAGTCCCTCCTTTGACATATCTACCAAGAGATTATCCAAATGTATGACTGTGACTTTGCCAAATGAGATGGCTGCTGCGTAAATGGGTAAAGGTTTAAAATGGAGAGGTTAAAATTCACATGAGAGTCCCTCTGCAGAAGGGCAGACTGGGACTTCTCCTGGGAGGTGGATTTTCAATCCTGAGGCCTCCAATTCTCTGAGTGCTCTCTGCATTACAGCTGAAACTCAAAAGTGCCAATGGGACGCACCTGAAGAACAAGAAGGTGATTCTTACAGTGTCCTATGGGAGCAGGAAGCAGACCAAGACCTACCTCACAGATGACACTGGGATGGCTTCCTTCATCTTGGAGACATCAGCATGGGACAACAGCAGTGAAGTTATACTACAGGTTAGGAACCAGTTACTGCAAACCAGTCTGGAGCTAAGCAGGTAACTAGAACTGAAATACATTATAAGGGCAGATCCACGCTAATACTTTATCCGCATATACCAGACAGAAGCAAAGGGCTCAGTGGCTTGATCCAGGGCTAATAAGCCACTTTACATAGTCAAATGATTTGACTTGCTCCCAGGGTAGCAGCAGCATTGAAGTATTTCAGACTTCAACCAAAGCCCTAGTAATGTACAGCTCCCTGCTCCTGTTTAGGCACTAGTTATCCCAGAGTGTGCTGCAGCAGGCAATTCCAAGCTCCACAGAAGAGGACTGATTGTAGGTGGAAATAGACACCTTACCCTGAGATAGTTCAGAGCCCACTGTTTAGACAGTCTTTTGGTGTAGGAAGAGCTGCAAGAAATCCTCAGACACTTTTTTCTGTGCCAAAGGCGAAGTCCCAGCCAGAGGACTCAAGCGGTCGAAATGTGAAGGTCTCTTACGGCACCGCATCGCTCCCGCTGAGGGCCTTCTACTCCTCCAGCCGCAGCTCTGTGAGGATCCAGCCGGTGCAGGCAGTGCCAGCCTGCGGGGATGTGCAGCAGGTCACTGTGCACTACCACATATTTGCCACAGAGCTGGGCCATGGGTCTGCCAGAGCACACTTCTACCACCTGGTGAGTGCGGAGCAGCGCCAGCGAGGTCAGCTCTGTGCTGGGTCTGTGTCAGCACAGGCCCCTTTGCTGGCCCAGAAACATGGAGCAGAGGCACTCTCAACCCTCTGTTCTGTCCATTACCCTTTAGGTTATGGCCAGAGGGTCCCTTGTGCATCATGGCCAAACAACAGTGCTTCTTGATCCACCATCAAGTAAGTGCATCTAACTACCAGGAACAGATTAAGAATCCAACAAGAAAGTCTTTCCAGCCTAGATGGAGAAGGAGAGAAAAGAGATCTAACAGGAAACCACAGAGATGGCACAAAAAATACCTGTAGGAAATATGCTTTTTTTTTCAATTTCCTTTTTTTTTTTTTCCTGCTGATCAAATGATGAAACTGTCAGAGTTTATCTGCCAACCCAGAAATTATCAGAGACTTCTAAGGTAACTCATGGAATCTTTCTGGGTTCAAGTGGGAAGTAATTTCTCTTCCAAGTGCTCACTGTAACCAAAGTGTGTCATGATATAAGGTCATGGCTATAAAAACCTCCATCCCGCCCTAGCTGTGCCCTCCCCAGAAGCAAGGCAGAACAGTTTTTATCCAAGAATCTGTGCAGAAGTATTACAGAGGAAGAGCACGTTGCTGCTGTAATCCTTGAATTGCAGAGATCTTTGCATCTTGCCATACTTTTTCAATTTTTCCTTCTTCCTTTAGGTCATTACAGTGGGACTTTCAACATCACTCTGCCCATTGACCTCATTTCATCCATGGCTACCCTCTTTGTTTACATTGCCTTCCCTGAGGGACGAATGGCAGCTGACACCTTCCGTCTGAAAGTCTCCAGCTGCTTCAGGAACCATGTAAGCAGTGCACAAAACATAGAAGGGCAAGTGAGCTAGAGGGTGGCTAATGATCTGCAAACTGGCAGTAGATATCCAGCAGAATCCAATAACCAGAGTTTCCCCTTTCCTTCACATCTCGATGTCTGCAGTCCCCCTTTCTTCTGCTGTTTCAGGTGAAGCTTGGCTTCTCAGATGCAGTGTCTCTCCCAGGATCGACTGTCCATCTCCATTTGCAGGCTGCACCAGGCTCCCTGTGCAGCATCCGTGCAGTCGACAGAAGTGTCCTTCTCCTGAGGCCAGAGGCTGAGCTATCCAAGGATAGTGTGAGTCACTTCAATGTTGAATGTTGCTGGTTAATAAGGCATGGTGGTTATTCCAACCAGTCCTTGAATGGGGACAGGGCGTGGTTTAATGAGAAAAAATGGCGGCCAACATCAAACACCAGCCAAAATTCCCAGTGTCTACAGAGGAGTGTTATTTTAACAGAATAACCCACTGTCATCCCCAGCTGCAGCCTGAAGTCATATCCTTGTTAAACTTACAGTGCTTTACCACAGTGGCAAGCAGAAGGCAAGAGATGTCCATCTCCTGAACAGATTCATGACAGTACTCTGAAAGAAGTCGTGTTAAAAAAATGCCAAATATGGGATAGGCTCCGTGTCTTTGTTACAGCTCACATGAACCAGACAGTCCTTCCATCCACGGAGTGGGCTCTAAGTGGTGTACTGGCACTGGAAGGGTCCATTTTCTCCTCTAGATCTTGGTCTAAGGACACCTGAATTGCCCTTGACACTGTCTTGGTGGATCCAGGATGTCTTCAGTCAGATGAGAAGCCATCCAGTGTTCCCCCTATGGAGGGAAGGTGTCCTTAGTGTTTGCATTGAGTTCACAAGTACAATTATTAAGCTAGAAATGGCCACAGCTGTGCAGCCATACCCCAGAGGGGCTCATGTTCTTCTCTGGTGCTATGCATCCAAAATTTGTAGAGGCTCTGCATAAAATTCAAAACCCCTTGGGGCTGTTTTTTTATGACACACGGGATCTGAGCTTGGCCTCTGAAGTCACAGGAAATCTCTGGATAGAAATGAAAATTTTCCCACCTTTCACACTGACCTGTACTGTTTTCATTCTTTCTCTACAGGTGTATAATATGTTCAGCTATGCTCAGGAGCAGCTCAGCACCCTCACAGATGTCTACAGTGACTACTGCACTATCCACAAGAGCCCAGGAATCACTGATGCCTCTAAGACCACCCTTTCTCCAGGAATGATGTCACCATTCATGTACAACAGATACTCTTATGCGGTGTCCCAACCAGATGTTTATGAACTTCTGAAGGTAAATCTAATTTCCAGAAAGCCTGAAATACCAGAGCTGAGCCCTTCTGTATCCCAGGTCAGCACTGGGTAGCTTCACAGATTGTCTTTCCTGTAAATGCTGGTGACCTCGTGATCTGAATTTGCTAAGCTTCTGAACTAAGAGATCAATGACACTCTATGCTTCCAGCATGATAAATTCCCATTGATCAGGCAGATTCCTAGAACCCCCATTAGTCTCCTTTAGACTTTCAAGGGATTGGAAGCAGAGTGGATTGTCAGTCTGTATCAGAGAAAATTGGAGGTTGGAAGAGCAAAGCACCTGAGAGAAAAGGGGCACCCAGGGAAAGGAGAGAAAGAATAGTAGAGAGGAATGGCAGTGAAGGATGAAGAAAA
This sequence comes from Poecile atricapillus, assembly GCF_030490865.1. NCBI lineage: Eukaryota > Metazoa > Chordata > Aves > Passeriformes > Paridae > Poecile > Poecile atricapillus. The sequence continues at coordinate 86,758,662 of NC_081249.1, forward strand.
GTCTGGGTTAGGGTAGGCAGCAAACTGTGGTGCCAAAATAATGACTTTGTGTACAGGCATGCACATGTGAGTGGTCACCCCTACAATCCTTTGGCATGAGGACCAGGCTCTGGGAACCCAACAGTTCTGCCTTCTCTCCTGATATAAGTTTGCAGGTTGTAGTGAGGTGCAACAACACAGAGTAGCTGTGATACGCTGGGAGGCAGGATGAGAAACAGACCCTCAGACACAACAACCCCTCCACAGAAATATACCTTCTTTTCTTCCTCTTTCCTCCAGAATGCAGGTCTAACATTTTTAACCAGCCTTAAAATCAAGTCTCCAATTGAGTGCCGCACCCAGACCACTTTTGACTACGACTACATGTGTACATCTCGATTTTTCCTGTTTCTTTGGAGATCACGGGTAACATATAGGCTGCACATGGGCAGCTGAACATGCAGTGTGCTTAGGAGCTGGGGATGGCTTACAGAGATGAGTGGGAGGCTGCACAGGAGATGTGCTCCAGAGGGAGAGGGGAAAGATCCTGGCATGAGTGTGTGTCCAGGGCACTGGAGGGGCAGTGGTGTAGCTGCAGGGTTTGAACCTGTTTGGAAGCTTCAGCTGGTGAGCAAGAAGATAATATGATCAAGGAGGGAAATGGGGCATCTGTCTCAGGAAAGAAAATCTGTTTGTAAGACTAGGAAAAGTCTTTCTGGAAATCAGAGAATGAACCAAGATTGGCATTGGGCAGTATCTAGGCTTTTCTGCAGAGAGTGAGAACAAAACTGTAAGCAGGTAAAATGTCTCATGGGGGAGCACACACATATTGGAATCTCCCTGGCCTCCCTGGGTTGTCTTGTGGAAGACAATAATGAAGTTGAGGGCATCTTGGAGAGGACAAGGGGGTTCAGGCTGGGAGTGGGAGGGATGGAGAACTGAGCTTTTCCTGGCTGAACTCTGTCCTGGTTTCACAGTTGCTCTGCCTTTGAATGAATGCTTGTATTCCCAATAGCTTTTGATGAGCTGGCAGACTTTGAGAGCTTCTACCCAGAAGCAGATGCTGCTGTGGAAGCTGCTGAGGCAGAGCACACCGAGCTGGGCAGCGAGTCAGCACCAGCACGTACCTGGTTCCCAGAGACATTCATCTGGACTCTGGTTCCCATCAAGTGAGTAATCACAGGCTGTGGCTCCACAGGGATACAGACTTTCTACCAGACACAGTAGAGGGAATGGGCAGGAGCAGAGGCAGGGCGCTATTGCCTTCTGTGCAGAAGCTAAAGGAGGGAGAAGTGGATAAGGACAATGGAGTTTTGGCTCAGTTCCTGTCTCTGCTTGAGATTTTCCAAATGCTTATAGGAATTTAACATCACACACTCTTGCAGGATTTAAGAGGCCTCCACAGACCCATAGCTCAACATTCTGCATAAGGCAGGTGCTGTTATATCAAGCTGTAGTAAACTACTCTGTATCCCCAAGGATAAACATTCCTCAAACTGTGTTTCTATGTTTGACCATCCTTGTGGTATTTTCTTATGTCAGGTCAGAATCTCCCATGTTCCAGCTGTGTGTTACTTTTGATCCTGTCAATATGCACCTTAGAAGAGACGTGTTCTTTTGTCTCCACACATTCCCAATAGGAAGTGTCACTTTATACTCCATGGCACAGACTGGGTGTATAACAAGCACCCTTGTGAGCCCTCTGTGCCCACACAGAAGAATTTCAGGTGCAGCACTGCTCAGAAGCAAATTTTGGGTTGCATTTTCTTGACATCTCAAGTCGTTGCTTGCCCACCTATTTGCTATCCTTCCCTCTGTCATACTTGCCAGGAATCCCCACGCCTTCACATGCACTTCCATTTCATAGTCTTAATTTCTGCATTTGTCTTCCCAAGAGAAATCTTTCCAGGGTGGGGACAACTTCTTCCACTCTGTTTTCTCCACAGTGATTCAGGGGCTGCTGAGCTAGCTGTCACGGTACCTGACAGTATCACAGACTGGAGAGCCATGACCTTCTGCACCTCAGAGAGCCATGGGTTGGGAATCTCAGAGACCACCAGCCTGCGGAGCTTCAAGCCCTTCTTTGTGGAACCCACTTTGCCCTATTCTGTTTTCCGGGGAGAGTCATTTCCCCTGAAAGTCAAAGTCTTCAGCTACCTGAAGCAGTGCATGGCGGTGAGTGGCTCCCTCCAGGATGGTTTGGAGCAGGGGAATGTGTGGAAACTACTTTACTAATAGAGACCCAAACAAAGGGGCTGCCTGCTTAGGCACTGGGCAAAAGACACTAAAGAAGTTATCCAATTTAATTCCACACAGAGCCATCACTGACCAGTTTATCCCTCCCCAGAAGCCAAACCTTCCATGATTGCATGTCCATGGGATACTGCTGGTGTCCCACCAGCAACAGGCCATCATCATACTCACCCCTGGCTTCTGGGATTGATTGTTATTTGAATCAAGGACCCAAATGGAAAAGTACAGCAGCAGCAGCAGCAGCAGCTCTGTAACCTGAACTCCCTTTTGTTTTACCTCTAGCTCCAGCTTAGCCTAATGGACTCCAGGGATTTTGAATTTCTGCATGAAAATGTCAGATTCACTCTTTGCCTGTGCCCTGATTCAGCAAAAACATTTTCCTGGGACGTGAAGGCTACAAAATTAGGTAAGGGCTCAAGGGAGGGGCAGGGATGGGAGGCACTGGCAGAGCTGCTTGAGGAAGCCAGAGCTGTGCTGGAAGGGAGACTGGCCTGCTGTGCGAAGCACAAGTGAGCAGCCCAAGGCTGAGTGAACTAGAATGTAGGCTTAGATGTGCTAACCAGCCCCTTGATGTTTTGTTTCTTAGGGAAGGTGAATTTCACTGTCACTGCTGAGGTGATGGAGCGGGAAGATGTTTGCACGGAGCGTACAGCTGTTGTGCCAGAGTCTGGAGGGAAGGACACAGTGGTGAAACACCTGCTGGTGAAGGTCAGGCTGCACTGCAGGGTCCTGGCACGGCTGGAGCTGGGTTGGGCTCAAGACAGTCTGGTGGGTGGCTCTGGGGAGGTGACCACATTTCTCAGGGAGACTGGTCAAGGAGCGATTCTAAGAGTAGAATTGGATTAGAGCTCCTCCACTGAATGAGACAGAAATGTCAGAACTGCTTGCTGGCAGGGCAGTGGGGTCAAAGGCCATGCAGCAGCTTAGAAACCTGCTTCCCAGTACAGCTTCACTGTTGGCATGGATATCTCTGCTGTCTGTGTCTGCCCTTTGCCAAGGCCCACAAGGATGAAAAAGGTGCTTGCACAAAGGTGGGGTGCTGCACAGCTGCTCTCTGATTTTACTGCACTCCCTTCTAAGCTGACCAGCCTTTTCCCCACCAGGCAGAGGGACAGCTGGAGGAGAAGACCCACACTTCACTCCTGTGCCCTGAAGGTAGGTGCAGAGACCCCCAAATACTGTCTTACAGGGGCTGTGCTGGTGCTGGTGCACAGAACAGGGAGAGCAGATGGATGTAGTTTGGTGTTTGAGCGACTCTAGGACTCTCTGGAGGTGCATAGGAGGCAAAAAGCCAGGGATTTTGGAGCTTTTATGGGTAGGCAAAGCCATTCAGCCCTACCCAGTACTAAAAGCTCCTGGCAACATCCAGCCACAATCTAACCACATCACAGACCTTCATCAATAGGTGGCTGGATCTCTGTGTCATCCTCTCTTTTGAATGCTGATTTCACCAGCTGGTGAGGTGATCCCAGAACTGTTTACACCACCTCCTGGAGGACATCTGTGACTCTGCCATCTTCCTCATGCCTGTTTGATGTTTTTGCCATTTGCAGGAACTTCAGCTTCAGAGACAATCTCTTTCACTATGCCAGAGAACATTGTCCTTGGGTCAGAGAGAGCCCACATATCTTTCTTAGGTGAGTTTTTAGAAGAGTCTTGTGCAGTAATATTTTTCCCTGAAGGACACATCTCTTCTGGTGCCACTGTGTCTTCTTTAGGAAACAAAATAATGAAAGGGAATAGGAACAGCAAGGTGTGGTACTATCTTCCAGAGCAGTATCCTATCTCTCCAAGTGGCGATGGATGGATGGATGGATGGATGGATGGATGGATGGATGGATGGATGGATGATTTCACCAAGCCAGAGGAAAGAAAGCCAAGTACCATATCACTGTCCCTACAGTCTGTAGACTTCACATGAGCAGAGGTGAACTGAGATCAGTTTTAACAAGATTAGCAGGAGAATTTAACAAGATTAGATCTGGAGAATCTGCGAGACCAGAATTGTTTCACACACAAGAATACGTATGTCTCTCAAAGCTGCGGTTCTGTCCTACAGGTGACATTATGGGAACAGCACTGGACAACATAGGTGAGCTTCTCCAGATGTCCAGTGGCTGTGGTGAGCAGAACATGGTGCATTTTGCCCCAAATGTCTTTATCACACGATACCTTGAAGAGACAGGACAGCTGACTCCAGAAATCAAACGGAAGGCAATTGGCTATCTGGAAAGCGGTGAGTAGATTTCTACTTCTTAAGTTGGTGATGTCCACTACAGTACTTGTGTGGAAGGAACCTTGGCAGAGGCCTGGTGCTGAGCAGAATTTGTGCAGCATCACTTGCCTGACATTGTGGTAATCACAGCAGTGTAAATCAGGCTAGGGGATGTCAGCGGAACAAGTGGCACATGGCACCCCTCTGCTAAATTCCCCAGAGATAATGGTCTCTGTAATGATCAGCAGGATTGGTGGGGCAGGTTGGCACCTGGAGAGCAGGACAGGCACACAGCATCTTCACTACCCCCAGCCTCTTCCTGCAGGATATCAGCGGCAGCTCCTGTACAAGCACGCAGATGGCTCATACAGTGCCTTTGGGGAAGGAAGTGAGCCAGGAAACACTTGGTAAGCAATGATATCCAGACATAACTGAGGAACAACAGTTTGACCTGCTCAGGCTCGAGCTGGCTTGGATTTTGGTCTGGGGAAACTGAGGCTGTGTGAAGGTGTGGAGTTTTGAACAGAAATTGCTCCTGAGACCTTTTGGACAGTGTCATGGCTTAAGCCCAGATGGAAATTAAGCACCACACAGCTGTTCACTCAACACCATTCTCATGCCAAATCCAAAATATGGCACTGTAACAGCTACTGGGAAGAAAGTAACTCCGCCATAGCTGAAACCAGGGCAATATCCATCTCTTAGTCCATAACATTAATGTCATGCCAGGTTTCATACTCCCCAGTATGCCATCACTTTCCCTATTTATCTGTTTGGATAAATTTCGTCTATGGAACACCTCTGTCAGAGGTGACAATGAACTAACTTGAAGTACCCCATTGGATTGCTTGTTCTTGGGCACTCCAAACAAGTCTGATTCTGAAAACTCGGCAGCAAAGGCACCTTCTTTATAGGTTTTCAGAATGCTTGGTACCCAAACAGGAATGGGAATGGGTCTGAGTGAGCTCACTAAATGTCAGCCCTCCAGAGCAGCAAAGCACCCTGTTGGAATTAGCAAAGCTCTGAAGGTCTGAAGAATTGAATTTTTTCTCTCTTGCTGCAGATAGCTCTGACCTCAAGCTTCTTGAGCTCATGTGCATTGCTTCCAGTTCTCCATCTGCACAGGGGCTGTGGCCTGCTGGTATTTCTACAGGGAGAATGTAGTAGAAGACACAGAGACTCAATTTCCTCTTGGAGATGTGTATCAAGTGACAGTTCAGTTCTGTTTCCTTCTTCCTTCCTTCCTTGGCTCTAGGCTTACTGCTCTTGTCCTGAAGACCTTCAGCCAAGCCCAGGACTTCATCCACATAGATGAACAAAATATAAAGGATGCTGCCAGTGCCCTGATTAAAAGTCAGACTCCATCTGGCTGCTTCAAGAGTGTTGGGAAGCTCTTCAACAATGGTCTGATGGTATGACATGTCTTGGTGGTTCATTAGGTACCTCAGAGCTCCTTCACTTTCTGGTCCAGTTTGGGTGCCAAGAACAAATGAACTCTGTTGCAGGAGGAAGGCTCTGAAGTGCCCAGGGTCACCCTTGGGTGACAGTCAGGGTTGCCTAGTCACAGTGGCACTTGTTCAAGCTTTGAATGATGAAGGTTTGAATTTGATGATGTGCACTTGGGAACTGAAACAGTGCCCTGCCCTACGTCCATCTCAGAAGCTGACACACGCCACCTTGCAGCGTGGTTGTGGGAACACCACTTTCCCCTGGCACTGAAATCTGCCACAGAAAAATCTTACATTTGGGAGGGAAAAGGGGAATGTGCTCAGCAGAGGAAGGGAATCAGCTACCCAGAAGAGATTGGGGAACCCTGGCAGAGAAGTGCTCTGGTAAGCAGGACCTTTAAAAGTGGATACCAGTCCTGTCACTTCCTTAGGAGAAGGAATAGGACCAGCACAGTTGCCTGTGCTGGCATTTGCTAGGGGACCAGAAGGCACTGGAAAACTTTCCTCTCTCCCTTCTCATAGCATCCCCGTTCTGTGTTTTGTGGTGTCTGCAGGGTGCAGTGGAGGAAGGCCTGGGGCTGAGCTCTGTGATCGTGGTAGCTCTCATACACTCAGGGATGCCTCACTCCGTGAGTATCAGCAGCAGGAGCGGGCTGGGCTGTGTGAGCAGCCTCTCGCAGGCAGTGCCTGGGCTCTGCCTTTGTTTTCCACCCTCTTCTGCACACATGAAATCTGCACTCCCTTCCCAAACGCCCTGCCCATAACGAGAGTACTTTCAATTGTATCCTAGGACCCAGTTGTGGGGAAAGCTCTGAGATGTATAAGGGACCTGGTCAATGCTGATACTGGCAGTCCCAACCTCTACAGCCTGGCACTGGCTGCAAACGCGTTTGCAGTGGCAGGTGACAAGGCTCTCAGGCAGAAAATCCTCAAAAGATTGGATAAGGCTGCCATAATATCAGGTACCAAAGACTCTGGGGCAGCAGGGAGGGCATCTGGCAGAACTGTGTGGAAATCCCTGGGTTGAACAACCATGGGAGTGGAGGGCAGGAGTGGGGGCAGGGGGGATGGAGCTGCCAGAGCTTTGTGGGGAGTCCAAGGCTTGGCTATGCAAGCCTCAGTTTGCCAAGCTGTCCCAGGTTATATCCACACCATGAGACAGATTTTCTCTATGAATGTTCTCACAGTCCTGGCCTCCCAGTCACCCAAACCAGGGGAGCTTCATGGATATTGTGGAACTCCTCCCCAGCCCGCAGGCCTAAGGTTTTGCTGGGAAAAGCAAGGTGTGGGGAGCAAATAGGAAGCTATGCACATATATCTTGTCCAACTGTATTCTGCCCAGTGTACATGTTTGTTTAGTACCTATATACAGGGGCTATGTAGAACTCCAGGGTCACTAGATACAGCTACACACTCTATAAATGTTCCCACTCCACCTCTAGATGACCAAATATTCTGGAGTCAACAGTCCAAACAGGAAGAAGATTCCCTGTCTTGGTATCAGGCTCCATCTGTTGATGTGGAATTGACATCTAGTATCCTCATGGCTCACCTTACAAAGTCAAGTTTGTCATCAGATGAAATCAAAAAGGCATCCCAGATTGTGTCTTGGCTCACCAAGCAGCAAAACCCATATGGAGGCTTTGCTTCAACCCAGGTAATCCCCTTGAGCCACCATCATCATCATCATCAGATTTGATGCTGGATTTTTGAGAGCAATGGGTTCTAAAAGCCCATGGTAAAAAAAATAAATAAATTAATAAATTAAAAAAGGACCTATAGATTTACAGATTCTGGGAGTTGTGGATAATCCCATGCTAAAAGTCAAAGGGAAAAGTTCAACCCTTATTGTGCTGTAGCTGCAGTAGGAGGGAGGGAAAGGCTAAGGACTGGGCATGCATAGGAAGCAGGAATCCTACTTTTCCCAATTTTTTTCCTCAGGACACGGTTGCTGCTCTGGAAGCCCTAGCCCTGTATGCAACCAACATCTTCAGCAATGATAGCCCTGATCTTCAGGTTTCTCTCACTTCCAAGGGATTCAGACAAAACTTCCGAGTAGACAAAAGCAACCGCCTCCTGCTACAGACAGTGGAGCTGCCAGCCATTCCTCAAGATTATACCCTGCGTGTGCAGGGCCATGGGTGTCTTTTCCTGCAGGTAAGCCCAGCCAGGAAGAAAATGTCTGCCTGGTGAAAAGCCTTGAAACCCAGAGAACATCCTACCTTGCTGCTTAGCCAACAGTGAAAACAAACAGCTGTAGTAACTTTCTGGGCTTCAAGGCTGGTGGGGGTAACTGTGATCCAACAGGAAGTAACATCTACTCCCCAGATGAAATCTGGATCATCTCCATCCAGCCAGAGCAGCTCCTCTCCTCCAAGAAATCCACCAGGAGCAGAGCACTGCTAGCAGGACCTCTGTTTCTGCTGCATAGTTTTCTCTTACACCAGTACAAGAGAGACAAGAATACTCATTGCTGGAGAGAAAAGAATGCTCTCCAGCAAAAAAACCCCACAAACCTGCTATTCTCTGCCATCCAGCTTCTTTCTGTCTGGGCAGGCCACCCTGAGGTACCACATCCCTCCACTGAGGAGCGAGGCCACCTTTGCTGTATCCGTGCAGACGGAGTGCACCGTGCCTGACGCCACCCGGTTCCCTGTCACCATTCGTGCTCGGTAGGAGACACTCAGCTGCCCCTTTCCTCCCCTGTGCTGAGAAGCTTCTGACACCACACCAGTCTCTTGATGGCAGGGTTCCCCTTCACCTGTGGGGTCCAAGCACTGAGGTGACCCCACTGTGCTCTCCCCAGCTGGGTGAGAGGCACAAGGCCCCAGAGGGGTGGCTCAGGCTGTAATTCTGTTTTGTCCCATGCCCCTCTCCACAAATTCACCCAAGGTCTGTGGGTCTCACCCCCTTCTAGGATTAGGTTTTAAATCACTAATCATGTGAAGGTCCTGTGGGACTGACACACACTCCTAAGTGATCCCTCCTCTGCTCCTGGTTGACTGTCACACCACTCTCCTCTGCTGTACTCCTGCCTGGTTTGGGACAGAACTGCCAAGAGAGCAGGCATAAGATGTGATATTCCCTGCCATGCCTAAAGAAGGTAGCACCAGAAGGCTTCCAAGGATCTTATTCTCCTTGGCACAACTAAAAGCGAGATCAAGGGAAGCACAAAGATTTATTTCAGTATAGAAACAGGTATGCTTACAGGAGAAACACTGGAAAGAAAGGCACATTCCTCCACCTGAGTACCAAAGCTGGGGTGGAGTATCTGGAGATCATGGCTCAGAAAGTAACATTAGTGCTGTCCCCTGGGTTCCTGCTGCAGCTACACAGGGAACCGTGTGTCCACCAACATGGTCCTGATCCAAGTGGAGCTGCTGTCTGGATACAGCCCCGTGGCAGGTTCACTGGAAGAGGTGAGACCACAAATTTGTGTCCCGCTGGGATGGGAACAGTGATGGATGCCCATCATGCAGGACTGTATGCTGAAATGTGATCATTCCTGTGGGCAGAGAAACAGGCTTATTTTCTTCTTAAGAAATCCTTAGTCTTTTCCAAGCTGCACCTTGCCTTTCCCTATATCAACAGCTTCCCTGGCCACGTAAATATTTTGCCCATACTCCCACAAGGACAAATACCCCTGAATATTTCTGCTTTTTATTAAAACCTTTCTGATATTTTCCCCCAATTTTCAGCTAAAGAAAATGCCTTTAGTGAAGAAAGTTGAAAGCAAAGCTGACCAAGTCGTTCTCTACCTGGAGGAAGTGAGTGTAATTTGGGCTAACATCATCATTAAAGGGGCTATGGGACTGACAGCTTTGTTCTTGTTTACTGGTTTCATTACTATTTTAACTATCCAGAGCTGTTGTTCCTGCATACCAGCTACATTTGCTGATTGGAGAAGGGTCAGTTGGCAATTTATTCATCTGTAGAGCCACTTACAGGGCTACTTAACTTGAGTGAAACAAGGCAAACTCTCATGTTAAGCCTATGTCAGATGGCACTGTTCAGAGACTATTGAAAGTCCATATATATGGTGCCTGATTAGGACTGGGGACTAGTAATAAGATGCATCTAGTAAATCCAAGCAAGCCTGAAATCTTCGAAAGCTCTTAAGCAACCTGAATGCAACAGAGAGCATGCAAAATTCCTCACAGATTTTTCCAAGATCATTTGAAACTAAACCAGATGGTTGTGTGAACAGAAGTACTCACTCCACAGTCTCATGAATCAACAGATTAACAACCACTCCAGCGTTTTTCCAGCTCTATGAATACCTGAACAGCACCAGAAATGAGACCTGGCATGTTTTTAAAACTCCAGGATTTCTAAGGAGCAATTCTGTGATTCCTCATTCTCAGTTTCTGTCAGTAGGCTGAGCTAAGCTGGCCCCGTAGGAAGTGGGTTAGTGTCACCTGGATGCATTAGGCTTGCAGAGCTGCTGCTTTCATTACATCTACAGCACAGAACAGAAAGGCAATACAGAGAAGTATTTCAGCTCAAGCTGCCAGGTAACACAAGGTACACCCCAGTCAACAGCAGTACTACCCCACAGCAGATGTTCATCCACAGCTTGTATTTGTCTGCTTAATGATGAGGGTTATGTGAGACTGGAGAATGAGAGCTGATGTCACTGTGAATAAGAAAGTAGCCACTCAGGCAAGGCGCATGAAGGAGCTCAGAGCAGAGCTGGATGGGAAGGTGGGATTGGTGAGGAACACCAGCACTCCATTTAGGTAGTGCACACTGACGCTCTAGGTTTTCGATGTTCCTCAGGAGCTGAGTTAAATTTGGTGACCAAAAAGGGGAGGGAGATGGTTACAGAATGGGAAGTAAAAGATATTTCTGAGATGGACTGGAAAGCAGAACAGACCTGTTATAGTGGTGAGGTCTCCACAGAACCTGAGTGCAAGCAGGTGAAAGGGGTTGTCTTATGGGACTTTTCTGTCCTTTTCTGGTTTTAATCCTTGCATTTCTTGGTCTTAGCTGACTAGACAGCCTCAAACCTACACTTTCCTGGTGGAGCAGGACACACAAGTGAAGGATCATAAACCAGCTAACATCAAGATCTTTGATTACTATATGCCAGGTGAGCTCAGATGCTGTACTGCAAAAACTACCCAAATGTACTTCTGGAAAGAAAATTTCTGAATTTTGTTAAGTCTAAGACAATACCATCTCTAACAGGGTTATCTGACTGTCCCTTAGAAGTTCTCTTGGCATGAAAACCTGTTGGTTTTCAAAATGGTAGGTCCTCCTCTCTCTGGCTCCAGAACTCACAGGCCTGAAGCTGGCATGTAGAACCACTGAGGATCTGGCTCTCCCAACGAGAGTGGAGCAAGAAGCTGTGCTTTTGAACACTTACTTTGTGGGAGACAGCACAGGCAGAGGGACCATAGTGAGAGGATGACTCAGAAGAGTAAGGGCCCTCTTAGAAGAATAACACCAAAACCAACTTGTCCTCTGTTCTGTGGGATTCCTAGTGGGAAAAAAAGCTAGAAATGTGTCAGAGGTTGCTATTCCTTCAGAATGTGAGGAATTTATAGTTATAAATTCCTATATTTATATAGGAATATATAATATATATATAATATATATTTATATATTCCTAATTCATAATTTATATATTAATTCCTAATTCCTAATTTATATATTCCTAATTCTATGATGGAGCTCTTCGGGACTTGCAGACTCATGCCTTGGGTGAATCCTGACCAGCTGCAGAGTTGTGGGCACACACCAGTGGTTTCATGTGTCAGGTAGAAGGGAGTTGTAGCCTGTAAACTGAGGGAACACCTCTCCTAGGAACAGTGGCACAAGGCTGGGTTGCTTTCATGGGTTTTTGTCAATGTGTCTCACCAGCACTTTATTTCTTGTCTTCCAGAAGAAACTGCAGTGATGAGCTACAGTGTCCCGTGCAAGTGAGGTGAGGGCCCAACACATCTTTTGTTATCACAGGCATGGTCCTGAAGAATATGGAAAGGGAGGGAGATGCAGGCAAAGGCCCTTGGTCAGGAAACTTTCCAGACTGCAGATCCAGTGTAGAAAGCAATTTGCAATGCCAAGTAAGGGTGAGTTCCTATATCCCAGTGGTTAAACTGAGGGAAAGAGAACTAGAGTAGTAGATTTGATGTGACAAGATCATGACAAAGTTGGAGATATGTTCCAGAAAACAAGGACTGCACGTACCAAGTACTATCACCAGTCCTGGCCCTTTGCATCAAATACACTTTATTCAAGTCACCACAGTTCCCTTTCCTGACACTTTCCCTGTAGTTTTGCATCCCTCCAGCCCTGTGCACACAGTGTGCCATGCTCACCTCTACTGCAGGGCCTGGCTCCATTTCAGTGCCAAGCCTTTCTCCACCTCAGCCTGGCTTCTGAGCCACACTAAGGAACATACACCTGCCCATCCTTCCAGGCTGAGCAAACACAAAGCTTAAGCTTGACCAGTGCCTGCCCCTGCTCTAAACTTTCCTTGCACCTGTGTGCTTTCCTGCCCACATCCCACAAGACTGGGAAAACCACCTGCTCCATGAATCACCTGCAGGGAGGCACACAGCCCTGTCCTGGGATGTCTGCCACAAGCTCCACACTCTTACTGGAGATTCTGACAAAGGTTTTGTATAGATAAAATGAGAGAGAATCTTAGGTCATAAGCTATTCTGAGTTGGAAGGGACCCATTAGGATCATGGAGTCCAGCTCCTGTCCCTGCACAGGACAGCCCCAAGAGTCACACCCTGTGCCTGACAGCATTGTCCAAATGCTTTTTGAACTCTGTCAGTTTTGGTGCTGTGACTGCTTCCCAGGGAAACCTGTTCCAGTGCCCAGCCACCCTCTGGGTGATAAGAGCTCTGTCCTTCTTGGCCTGACAGTACCATTTGGTCACAAGGTGCAAAAAAGGGCCCTGAGTTTCCAGTGATTAATTTTAATACTTCAGGAACACTTTTTTTTTTTTTTTCCTCTTTTTCTTCTTTTTTTTTCCTTTCTTTTTCTTCTTTTTATTTTGTCCTTTATTGTCTTCACAGGAACAGGGGTAGATCCCTCCTCTGCAGTCTCTGTCCGTCAGTCCTTTGTCACCCCTGCCAACTGTCACCACATGGAGATATGAAGGAAAGAGAAAATGCTTGGAATTTTCTGCTGAGCAGTTAGTTTCTGTAAGGCTCAGACTGTGTGTGGCATCTCATTAAAAGTAGAAGACTAGAACTGTCTGATTGAATGATTATTCAGGTTTACTGTTTTTCTCCCAAACCAGGAAAACTGCATTTAAGAGCAGCTGGGAAAAATAAGTTCTCTACCTCTGCTCTTGTACAAAACTCTTCCCCTCCAGGTGCAGACATGCAGAGGAGGGAACAGAGCATAAAAACCCCCAAAAACCTGATCCATAAACCTAGAAACAGATACTTCCTGTTTCTAGCTGGGTACATGTTCCCCACTGCTTACCATTCCCCTTCCTGTCTTAGCTTACATTCCGTGCTTCCCACCCAAGACACACCATTTCCTGATGCCACTGTTGATGTCACACAGGAACTTTTTGCCTACCTCAACTACAGACAGCACTGTATTCAGCCAAGGCTCGCTCCTCTGCAAAAGGAAATGAGGGAGGTGATTACACATGGATGCATGCATTACGCAGAGAAGACTTCACATCTTTTCCCATCCAGAGAATCAGGAACCCAGCTCCCCACCCCAGAAGAGTATGAAATCTGCAACCCACCGGGCTGGTAGTAATCATAGATCTTGACGCTGGCTGGTCTCAGGTTCTTCACCTGAATTACTTGTTCCAGTTGCAGAATGAAAGTCTGAGATTCATCATTGAGCTAGTGGAGATGGAAGGAAATTAGCAAGGAAGGGGAGAATCTTCATCTTCTCTGATTTGAATGTTTTCCTGCACTACATTTCTCTAATTCATTAGAAATTCTGGACTTTAAAATGGAGTATTGCATGAGGAATAGCACTATTCTAATCCAAAGACAATGAAATTGGGCAAACTTCCTCTGCCCCCAATTCTACCAGTGCTCTTTTCTTACCTAGACCATCCTCAGGTTCCTCACACAGCCCCTTGCCCTCTGACCCTTTGCTCTCACTGTGCCACACCATATGTTTGGTTCTAGCTTACCTTCTCCAGATAAATGTAGACCACATTAGCTTTCACTTCTATTTTCTTAACAATGGTTCTGTTCTCCAGCTAGGATAGGAAACAATAATACAATGAAATTTGTGAGCATTTTCCATAGGGATTCCTGACCAGAGAGACCCAGTGTTTTAGTGAAGGTATAGAGCTGGCCTCTTGTGTGGAGCTATGCCTTTCTCATTCCTAAGGGCTTTAGTGGTTATATCTTTGCTAGTCCCTCTTGGACATTCCTTGTGAGCATCTCATGTATGAACCACACTAACCCTGCCCAGGGCAGAGGAATCTCCCCCGCTGGGGACCAAAGGCTGTCTGGGTAGTACATATAACTGATAAGTTGGTCAGCAAATGGGTGCAGGCACCAGTAGAGACTCTTATTTCATCTCACTGAGTGTTCAACTGCTTTTAAAGACCTGCATGGGGGCTGTGATTTAATTGGGAAACAAAAATAATATTTTTAGCCAGAGCTTGAGTATCTCTGAGAAATCCTGTCTTAGAATTTCTGACAAACAAACCCTGGTGTCAGCACACCCAGCAGTAAACTTTGTTCCTGGCCCAAGTCCATATACTGTCAGTGGGAGAAGCTGGACCACCTCTGATTTCCCTTGTGGGGGCTATAGGAAAACAAGAAGTTTTGGTGCAATTTCAACAGTAAAGGTCCCCTGCAAATTTAGCTACTGCCTGGCCTGAAATGAACAATAGGCAGGATCCATTTACCACAGCTGAGTTTTCTTATTCCAAAGTTCTTACCAGCATTCTGGATCTGGGAGTCATGATGAATCCAGATAGCAGGGAGACCTCTATGATCACCATGTTGGATGTGACTCTGCTGCCGATGTAACTGGAGATTAAAAAACAGACATAGGGCCTGACTCTGTGAGGATAGTGCCCTCCCAGCCTCTCTTCCACCACATGCCCTGAACCAGATATCCCATCTGGGACTGGGGGCACAGCAGCCACTGCTCCCTCTCCCAGGAGCTAGCCAGCACCTTCCCCCTCCAAGCCTCCCACCCGTCCGATTCACCCTCTGCCCTGTTCACCCCAGGGGCTGGGTCTCTCCATCAGAGCCCCAAGAATTTCCTAGCTGCTGTCCCCAAGCTCACTCCATCTTGCTGGAGGAGGAAACGGCCCTTGGAGTCACCTGGCGAGGATGCGGACGGTGAGGACACGCGGATTCACCCGGCTGCAGTTGGTCAGCTCCGTGCTGACACGCAGTGTGAAGATCACAGGAGTCCGTGGGGAAGGCTCATGGTACCTCAGCACTGTCTGCAGGATAAGGGCGAGGAGTAGGAAAGACGGGCCAGTCATGATCCCATGCAGGAGAAAAGAGGCAGAGTCCTCCTCTCTCCACGCTGATTCCACCTCCTCACCTGAGCAAAGACACAGCTGCTGCCGTGGGCCTGCAGCAGGAACTGCCCCGGGATCTCCACCAGCGCTGCCTGCTGCACCAGCAGCCGCTTCTGACGGCTGACCAGGAATGCCTTCCCAAAGGCCCTCTGGGACCTCACCCTCACCACTGCCTGGCCTGATGTGCTGAACGTCCTTGCTGCGTATTTCGCTAAGGCTTGCAAGGCAACAACCGTGTCCTAGAGAGGGAGAGGCAGTCACTCCTCTGAAAGCACCAGCAGGAGTGAAGCTTCCTGGAACAGGAAGACCTCAAGAGGACTTGTGCTGCCAGCCCAGGGTACAAAAGGATCCATGGGGTAATCCTGCTGGTTACCTGGCTGGAGGCAAAACCCCCGTAGGCATTTTGCTGCCGCGTCAGCCACGCCACAACGCCAGCTGCAGTTGTCATGTCACCTGCGTGCACCCGTGGCTTGGAGAGGTACGCCAGGAGCACGTAGGCTGTCAGCTCTATGTCCACTGACTGAGTACCAGGCCAGAAGTCTGTGGAAGCTGGAGAGCTTGGCTTGGGGCTCCAGTGGATTTGTCCTCCTGCAGAAAGGAAAGGATTATGAAAGCTATATAGGGAGGACATAATTTGGGTTTCAGAGAAACAAACCCCACAGTACTTTCAGCCCTCCTTCTGTACATTCCCTGTACTTGGGTCAGGATTGCTTTCTTGAATTTATTCTCCAAGGCTTCATCTTGTTTTAGCTCACAGACTCCTACCTCCTCCCTCAAATGATCTTGAAATCTTCCAGTCTGAAGAAACTATTTCTACATCACCCTCACAGCTTGTGGTTTTCGTATTTTCAGTCACACAGTTTTTGTAATTTCAGTCATACAATGCAGTTACTGTACAAATACAAGGAGTATCTATAAATACACATATCATTTTTGACTGCTGTAGCTGGGCATACATTAGTCCAGAATCCCAGCAGGCAGAACCTGATTTGATGGCCTGTTCCTCCAGTTTGTACAGCAGCTCCTGGGTTGTCTCATAGTCCCCAGCCAGGGCAAAGGCGTAGGCCAGCAAGGCTTCTGTGTAGATGTTGGTGATGTTGTGAACCTCCTTCTGCAGGCAGCGGAGAGTAGTCTGCACCAGCTTACCCTGTGTTGGGAGGAGACACGTGCCAAACTCTGACAGGTGAAAGAGGGGACTGGGGAACTCATTCCAGGGAGCCACACTATGTCTTCCCCATGTAGCTCCAGAGGAACCCATTAAGTTACAGACTGTCTTTGGAAAACCCAGTGCAGCCCCAGTGTGCGCCATTGCCACCAGGCACTACTGCATCAGGCCAGTTTCACAACACTGGCTCTTTTGAGGAATTACTTCATCATGTGACCAAACATTGACTCATTCCCAGAAGTTCCCTCCCAGTTCATGGCCTGGAGAACATCAGAATCACAAGCTGACGTATCCCCGTGGTGGTGCCCAGGAGAGCGGGAGGGAGCGGGAGGGAGCTGAGTGTGCTCACCTGCAGTGGCAGACCCATCTCCAGCAGTGCTGCAGCAACATAGGCCCCCAGAGAGATTTCATCATCCGTGCTGCCCTGTGAAGGGAACACATCTTTCACTCTTTTGGGGTGTTAGGAGGGCCCAATCCGCAGAAGGAAAAGCATTCCCCTCATGTTTTCCCTCTCTTTAGGGCTTGCACAGTTTGCAGAATGACCTTCTGGGATCCTTTGGGATCCCACAATCTTCTGCTGTTACAAATCTGTCCAGTCATTCCTCAGCAGTGCTACCTGTCCTGGCCCACCATTACCTTTAGAGAGGAGTGAAAAAAGTTTCCTTTGGTGGCAAAGCAGCCACTGGGGAGCTGGTTTTGCTCTAGCCAGCGTAGGGCATCATGGATGATCCTGTCATCTACATAGATGTATTTTCTGGCTTGGCCAAAATTCTTGAGTACAAAAGCTGTCAACCTAGGAAGAGGATGAGTTATGAGAAAAAGAGGCAAACAAACAAACAAAAAAAAAAAGGCAAAAAGAAAGTCAGAGGTCTCCTGGTGCTTGTCCCTGAACTAGTGACATAGTGGGGGTGCATAAAAGAGTAATTTTCATAAAGAAAGTCAATCTAAAAGTGGAAATGGGCCACAGGACCCACCCCAGTGGCTCCTCTCCCTGCCCATCTCCATAGATATACTACTTATGTACTACTTAGTACCCAGTCATTTCACAGGTGAAAACCCTCCTAATCCTTCTACTTTTACCTGTTCCACTTCATCTCCCCCACATTACTAGAGACAATCTGGAATTCCCCATTTTCTTCCTCCCTTCCTTTCTCCATTCATCTTGGCCAAGCACCATAGGTGTAAGCTGTGCCAAGGCAGTTCCTCTCCACTCTGAGGACAGGATTTTTTATTGCTCTCACCTGATTTTTTTCCAGACATGTGTACCCCTCTTGGTTGCCAGGTCACCAGTAGCATGACCTGGTATTGTCTATGGGCTAACAGCAGGGGCACAGAGACAAAAAAAGACCTTTCATTCCCTGGGACCACATCTTTGCTGTTTTACTTTACCAGAAACTCTGCTGCCCTGCCTGACTGTTTTTTCAAGTGACTCAAGTGCCTCAGATTCCCCCTGTCAAACAATTCCTTCTGTCTCCATCCCAAAGAAGGAACATCTTGTCAGCTTTCTCAGATACATTAGGTGCTCTGACCAGGACAGGAATAATCAGAAGTGAGGGATATTTGCAGTGCTTACCAAGTGTTTCCTTCTCCATCCTTCTGCCCAAAGAAACTATAGGAGCCATCTTTGTGCCTGTAAAGAAGTTGTGTCTGATACCCTGGGGAGATGGGAGCAGTGATTAATATGGCACAATTACACAGAGGGGACAGTGCTGACAGAGTGGGTGCCAGAGCAAGAGTTCCTGGTATGTTCCTAGGGCAAGGCAGAAGGGCAAGGTGGGTCTGTTGTACTCACCACTGCGCAGGAATCCCGTTGCCCTGTCCTTGATCTCAGGGCTCAGCTGCCTCGTCTTCTCCAGGTACTGCAGCACATAGACAATGGGGGCAAACAGCACCATGTTCTGCTCCCCACAGCCGTGGGGCAGCTGCACCAGGTGGTCCAGGTTCTGCAGTGCCATCCCCATGAGGTCAGCTATGCAAGGGTGTAAGAAAGAAAGTGCAAGTATGATTTGAGGTGCCTTTTCAGCCAGGCAGGATAATAGTGCCTCATCTCAGCAGGGAGAAAGCGCTGAAGAAAGGAGGAAAGAGGAGTAAACAACTGAGTGTAAGATGGAGAGTGGTGACTGTTTTGTTTCCTTCCAGCTTGGCATCATGACTACACTATGGAGACCCTGGAGAACTTCCCCTTATATCAGCTTTTGCATTCTGAAGAGCTCCAGATATAAAAAATACTGTTTGTAAAAGGCTATGAGCAGAGCTGCACCTGCTCAGTCTGTGTCACATAGACAAGCAGATATAGCAACTCTCAGGGAAAGGTTGAAATACTTCTGGTCTTTAGCCAGGCCTGTTCTACCTGGCCATATGTCAAGCATCAAAATGTGAGGAAGCCAGCAGGGGTGCTAGTCAGATGGTGTGAAGGTGTCCATATATCCTCCAGCCAGTCAGAAAAGCCTTGTGTTGCTTCCTCTGTTGGGGTTCTGTTAACAATATTATGCCAGGCCTGGCTTCCTACCAGTTCTGGCCTGAAATACAAATAGATGTATTTAATGGTAGGTTTGGCCTCTCCAAAGTGTTCCTTTGCAACTTTTTAATGCTGAGAAATGCTTTTCTCCAGGAGTTTCTGCTGTAGCATGGTTTTGAGCTTTAATGTTTCTACCTACACAGAAATAGCCAAGGTCCTAGAGTCCCTGCTCCAAGGTCCTAGCTAAAAAAAAAGGATTATTCTCCTGTGTGGATTACTCTTCCCATGAAAGCCAAAAATCTGAAAGCCTGGTGTTTGCCGGGCATAGAAACACAGCATCCTCTCTTTTGGGCAGTTTCATGTCAAGCAGATCCTCTGACACCAAGTTAAGCCTTGCTCTTTGGTACCAGCAGTCTATGAGCCCACAATAGAAGTCACTTACCTGTGGTAGAAATTGAAGCCCTGGCAGATCCCTTTACTACATTGTCAGGAAGGCGAAGGGACACAGGTTCTTCAGCCATGTTTCCTGATAACAGTAGGATAAAAGGTGTAGCATGAAAAACCAAGCCAAAAGGCTCTAACTGGAGAGACTGGCCCAGGTAAGTGGGACACTGCCTACATCCCGCTCACACCAACTCTCCTGGTCATTGCACCAAGGTGCATTGCATGGAAACTTTTCAAATTAGAAACATGAGAGGTGCTGGGGGACTGAGGGTCCACCAAGCTTCACTTCAGCTCAATTCACTGCACTTCAGAAGGCTCACAAGAATCGCAGCTGGACATCTCTCAACCAGAGGACATCCTGGCTAGACTTGCAATGCTGCAGGAATGGGGTGGGAGGGTTGGAGCACCTCTCACTAGTGACTATCAAGCCCCAGGAACACCCAAGGATTGCACTGTGGGAAGGAGACTACAGAGCAGGATTTTGACACTTAGCAGCAAATTCAGTAGGACAGCACGTGTGGGAGTAATATTTCTTATTCATTCGTGTCTGATAGAAAGTGAAATTTCCTGTATGAAAAATAATTTCAAAACATGCTTTCATGAGGCCTCCCACAGTTTAGTTCTGCTTTCAGGTGTAGTTATTTCAGGCTGCAGAACCCATTCAGGCTGTGCACATACCTCGTCTCAGGCACATACCTCCTCTTGGGCACAGAAGGGAGCTGTAGGACTTCTCCACTAACACACCCTCTGGCTGCCAGGGCAGAAACATGCACATGGGACAGGAGAAACAAAAATACACATAAAATTCCCAAATGACAGCAACATTTCAGAGCAAGTTCAAGTCCGAATTCAGAGGTCAGGGACTCCACCCTCCTCATTTTTGGCAGCTATGCCTGCTTCACTGCTCAAAGGATCAAGAGTAAGCCTGAGGGACAGGGCTCCCTGGCCAGTGAGCACTTACAGAAGCTCAGGTACAGCACAAAAGCAGGGAAAGGTACAGGGAGAAACACAGATGTGGGAATGCAGCTGTAGGAAGAGTACTGCAAGAACTGGCTTGGCTATGTCCTGGGAGAAATAAAGTGAACAAAGCCACAGCTTTGGTATACTATTGCTGGCCAAAATTTGAGGTGATAAAACTATCTAGCCCACCTCAGTCTGCCTTCTCCCTTGGGCAGGGATATCACAGACAGAAGTGAGGCTGTTCTCATACTGACCTGTACCAGCAAGTGTTTGGTCAGTGTGTGCCTCCCCCTCACGGCAGCCGGCAAGGGCTTCCTGCCCCCACACCGTGACGTGGTGTCCAGTACCTCTGTCCTCACTGAGATATTCAGAGTCCCTAGCAAATAAATTCAACAGAGTCCTTTTCTTACACCTGTGGCCAAACAGAGTAAACTTCCTTTAACCAATAGTGGCCTGAGATGATTTGGGTTGTTGGTCTTCATGGGCTCGGTGGTTTGGCCAGTAAAGGTGAGCCAGCCAGCGTTGACAGCTTGTCCAGACACCTTGAGCATGAGGAAACTCAGTAACATCTCGCCAGCAGTGACTTCACTGCACTGCAATTTGGCTTGAACAACGAGGGTCCAGCAGCCCTTGGACCCCAGCATACCCTTCCCATTGCATATGAAGCACAGGACCAGCAATACAAAATTCCCCCACCCACATCCACACAGCCTCTTCCTCCCCAGCTGGTCCCACAGGCCTCTCTTCAGGAGTTCCTGCCCTCTCTGGTGAGTCTGAGAGAGAAAGAAAACAAACAGAATGGATTGCATGTTTGCAGCATTAAGGACAAACTTCGGGATTCAGTGGAGACCCGGGTCTGCCAACTTCTCTTGATCTCCCACAGCCTTTCACTTCAGTTGTAGGGTTCCCCATCACCAGCCCCTTTTTGCTGCCATACCCAGTTGGACTGCTGTCACATTCCACATGAAGGTCTTGGATTCCTCTGCACACAGACACTCCTTGTCCCTGCAAGTCTGACATGGCTCCACCTGCAAGTCTGAGGATTTAGCCAGGCCCACTTGGATCTGAGGGAATGACAGATGCAGGTGAGTAACTGGGCAGCTCTAGTGAGATGGCTTGGCACAAGGAGCTCTAGAACTGGAGGGCAGAGTAGGTCTGTCCCACACAGCATTGCCTGTGGCACAGGCACACACCTGTATGCACTGCTGCAGGTAGCTGAAGACACTGGCTTTCAGCAGGAAGGTCTCTCCACGGATGACAGAATACGGCAGCGTCATGTCCACAAAGAAGGGCTGAACTGTTCTGAGGCTCATGGTCGGGGCAAGGCCAAACCCCCTCCCAGCCAAGCAGAACATCTTGACTTTCCACTCTGCAGCAGCAGCAGGGGCTGTGACTGAGACATTCCTGCTGCCATTGGAGCTGAGAGAAAGAGAGAACTTGCATGAAGAGATTCATTTGCTGGTGGAGAGGGAAGGAGATGCTGTGAGGAGTGTTCATGGGCCTGCTGAGGGAGGTGACACAGGTTCTCATGTTTGCATCAACCTCTGCTGTACTGCTAATGACTTTTGCTCCAGTGGCTCACAGAAAGGCACAATTTTTTCTCTTGAGCCATAAAGCCTATTTAAACACCATCAGTAAAGGCTTTATGCCCTTCTCCTGAGCAAGACACTGCCCAAGTATTCCAGCTCTGTACACTCATGGTGGTTTGGTTTTGAAGTATACTCGTGTTCCATAAATCTGTGTACACTTCAGTCCTGCACTCAAAGTCTACTAGTTTGGCACACTACAAATGCAGAGAAGAGCAATATAATTTGCATGGAGAGGTTTCCTTACACCTTTTTCACACAAACTCAAGTCAGCCAAGTCTCTATAACAAAGGGTCATCCTTCTGTCCTTTTGTGAAGTCAGGAATCACTTACCCAATAGGGTACACATTCCAGATCCAAGTTTCAGGGAAATAGCGGTGAAATCTTCTGTGAGTTGTAAATTGGGGTTGTTCCTCAGTGATTCTTTGGTCTTCTATAGAAGGCACCCCTGAAAGAAAAAGTAAGGAGTCCCACCAGAGTGGGAGGGGTGAACCTTGCCAACCATAGGCAGCCTAGCAGTGGGGCTGGAGGCAAAGCAAGCAGTAAGAGAGACATGAGGAGAGTCTGGCAGAGGAAAGTACAAGGGACTGGACTGATTTCATGGGAGAGATTAGAAATGAAGGGAAAAGAGAGTGACAGCAGGAGAAGCAGCTTGCAATGAGCTAACTGCAAGGTTTCCAAGACTTGGTTAGACAAAGCCCTTTCCTGACCTGACCCAGAGTTGTTGCTTAAGAGACTAAGAACCTCCAGAAAGCCATTTAAACCAACACTTCTATAATTCTGTGAGTAACAGTACTGTTTGCTTGCTGCACAAAACTCACATTCCACAGCAAGCAATGGTTTAAATACAGCAGGCACGTGAGCCAGCTTAGTAGAAGTTATCAAGTGCAAACTGAGACACAGAGGAAGAAAATTACTGTCTCTGTGACCCCAAGTGGGGACAGAAGCTGGGTCTCAGTACAGCCTGGGGAAACAGATCCTGGGCTCCACTTGGGATTGTCTGTGAGGAAAGGGAGTGCCATCCTTTAGTGTCAGGGAACATCCAGGTAGTGACATTCTTCAGAGCCCTTTTTTATAGGGACAGGGTCACTTCTATTGAGTCTGATGGACTGGGCAGCTAGACTCTGGCAGCAGCACCTGATACTCCTAAAAGAGGCAATATCCACCAGCAGCAAACCCCAAAGATCAGAGGGCTCTGCCACCTGATGTGATCTCATGTCCCAGGTAGGCTCAAAGTGCAGCTCACCTATGACTGGCTTCCTATCCGCTCGACGAGGGCATGGAGAGGGCTTCTTGATTACAAGGTTTGAGAAGACTTTCAGACCCATGTTCTGTTAGGAAAAGAAGGAGGGCAGAGGAGGCAGAAAAGCATCTGTGAGTGGGGAAGATTGACTGCTTCTCTTCAAAATTGCTCTGGAAACCGTGGGGGTCAGGACAATCCAGTGCCCAGGCAGCCCAGAGCAGCACTGGTCCAAGCAGACACTCTGCTGAGGGAGGCATGGAGGAGATCTGCCCTAAAGACACCAAGAGCTCTGCCTGGGAACTGCCCAAAAACAGTGGAAAAGAGCAGGCTAACAACTAAGCCACATCAACAATCTGTGATCTAATTCCCTGTCTCTCTCTAATACCGTAGACAACCAATACACACCCCAGGACCTCATTCCTCATTCCCACTCAAGTCTAAAAAAATGGAATTTGATGGTCTAGGATTTCATGACCTTGCTTTGTGCATGTGTGGAGGGAAATACAGGTATTCCTACTCAATGGGGTTGTACATCTTTTGAGACAGCACAGTTCAGTCAGAGCAGACAGCAGGGTCTGGCTGGAGGAGGAAAGGCTTTCTCAAATTGCTTGGGGAGAAAACACCTCAGATCCTCATAATTGCAACAGCTCTGGGAAACATCACGGGGTGATTACCCGGAAGAGGTTGAAGATGTCAGGCTGAAAGGAATTCTGTGGCCTTCCTCGTAGCAGAGATGACATGGACTGGGGCTGCACACAGCGATCTGAATGCTCTTCTACTTGGGCAGGGTATCCACGTTGGTAGGCAGCAGGGAACAAACCATAGACCTAGGGAAACTCACAGGGAGGGAAGGATTGGGCAAGGAGAAGGTACCTCCAGATGCTTCTCTCCATTGTCCCCTAGCATGCACATCAGTTCCTGTCCTTCTTCCTAGGCAGGCCCTGCTTTCTCCTTCACACACAGACCTCCTCATTCATTGGCCTCCAGTTCTCCACAGCCCCTTGCCCAGCTCATCCATCGCTCCCGAGGTCTTGCCTGGTTGCACAGACACTCACCATTTGGCTGGTCAGCTCACGGTCTGGTCTGGTGAAGAGCATGTTTTCATCCACTGCCTGGACTGCACACAGGGAGCCGGGTGCTGCCTGCAGCTGCAGCTGCACTGCTGACCCTGCATGGGCTTCTTTATCTGGGAATCCTACCCTGACCTGTAGCAACACACCAGGAAAGGAATATGAAAAAGGAAGGGGATGGAGGAGGGTGACAGACAGATGGCACAGGCAGAAAGAGGAAGACTAGCTGGAATCTCCCCTGCTCAGCCACAGCTATCAGAAGTTGCTGCTGAAGCTTTCCTAGTCCCTGGCACTGTGCTGCAGATACCCTTTCCATCTCTTCCACCCAGTTCTTTTTTGGAAGGATCTGATCTCCTTCCCTCAAGCCTCCTGACTTCTGCTCATCAGCTCTCTCCCAGCCACAGAGGTGAGTCTCACCTGGTTTTGGAAGCACAAGGCAACATCCAAACGGATGCTGTCAGCTGTGACCCCTCCATTGGGGAAGATGGCATACACCACTAAGGAAGGTGATGGGGACAAGTCGGCACTGAAGGTCAAAGGGATGAAGAATGAGCCCTTCAACACTGAAGAGAGAAAGGCAGAATATTTTTGTCATAGGCCACCAAGACCTTCTTGTGCCCTTATCCTTTTTGTGCTATATAATCCCAAAATGTCTAATCGATTCCTGCTGCTGCACTGTCTGCCCTCTCCCTCCATTCTCTGAGCCTACGCACTCCATTTTCCCCTACATCCTCCCAGTCTCTCTTCCCATCATTGTTTTATTCTGTCTTTTTGCCCTCTTCCAGGTGACACAATTGCTTCCTCAGCCTCCCTCTGTCCTGTTGGCTGCTCTGGACCATTAGAATGAGGGAATTTGGGAGAAACTATGGCAGGCCTCATGTCCAACCTAGAAACTAAATGGGTGCAACTGTTTCCCCTTCTCTGCCATGACTTACTGTTCAGTTTCCCAATCTGGATATTCCTTTGGCCTCTGACAACAATTCCAGACTTGCCAGTGACCTGCCGGAGGAAGGACATGGGATGAGCACACTGCTGTTTGCCACCAGAGCACACCCACACTTACCTATGTGCATCTGGCTCTCAAAAGCAAAATAAAACCCCCAGAATTAACTGTGGGCTCAATCCAACCCCAGACTTGAGGAGACTTGCAGGCGTCACAGTTGGGAGAAGAAGCTTTAACACAGGTGTCTCTGGTTCAGTCTGTTCAGTGAGGACAATGGATGGGTAGTGGGGTCACTGCAGATTAGTGAGTGATAACTAAAGTGTTTCTCCTCTAGCAGGCTGGCTTCCAAACCAAACTAAAATCCATTTCCACTGAGCAGCTGCTTGATAACCAGAGTGAAAAAGGGATTCCCCATCCAGTTTTAAAGGGAGAAGACACTTCCAGTTGCAGCCTTGGCAGAGGCTAAGGGGGTGATGGGCTACAAAGACAGAAAATTTCTCCTGTCCATGGTGGTGACTGAATCCCCAGCATCAGGACCATGATGTGGCCAGGCTGAGCCCTACCAGGTGTAGCATTTACCCAGTCCCCTGAGAACAAGGTTTAGCTGTCATCCCTCCAGGGATGACCTAAACTATATCCTCAATTTTTCATTGGGGTCTGCTCCTGACAGTGCAGTCTTTCCCCCCAGTCTTATCTACTACCCTTACTCACATAATATGAAAAACTTATACGGCTGGTGTCTTCTCCCAGATCATCCCTGCTGAGTGTGAAGGTCACCTGGACATTCTGCTTCAGCCCACAAGGCAGTGTTCCCATGGGTGGATGTATGTCCAGGAAGCTCTTGGTTGTGACATGGAAGGGCTGCAGGTGATGATAAGCGTTTGTGTAACTGAAGTCAGTCCTCCGAGGAGTGCGCATGAGCTCCTCCAGTGTGAACCTCCCCTGAAAGGGCACCAGAGACACACAGAGATGGAGAGTTGCATGCTTCAGTGCTTTGTTAGGCTGTCATCAGCTTGGTTTGGGAAAGGCTGTTGGCTTGGTGCCTTCCAGCTGGCTCTGTGTAGAGCTGTGTGGTGAGCCCAGGCCTGAGCTGGCAGGGGGGCTGCAGGGCAGGAGAGAGGAGCACAGGTAGAGCTCAAGGGTTCTCACTTTCCCATATGCAGAGGTGGTGTTTACCTCCAAAGAGACTGATGAGCTGTTCCAGGCAGTTGTGTCGAGGTTGAACGATGCTGTTCCACTGTCATCTGTGATGTACGTTTTGATAAACCGACGCCTCATGAACCTTATCACAAGATAAACTTTCCTGTTTTTCATACCAGTTCCATAGTGATCCTGAACCTTAATCTGGTGACAACAAGGTGAGTCAGGAAAGCCAAAGTCAGATATTTCTGCTAGTGTCATACCCAAAACCTTCCTCTCTCTGAAAAACATAGACCTTCCCATGTAGGTCACCTACAGACTTCAGTCTGCCCCCGAGAAACGGGAGAATTGTACAACTCCCTCATCTCTAATGTGAAGCTGAGCACAGTTAAAATCTGTCTGGTCCAAAAGGTGTGTGTGGCTAGAACATGAGGAGTTTCTCTCTTAGCCAACAGCTGAGACATCCTTGCATCCCAGCATCCCTGCTGAGACACCACTCATTGCTCTCAGCAGATGCTGGAGATGTAAACACAACCTGAAATGCAGCAACAGTAGCAACACTGTCAAGCAAGGTGACACAGTGCAAGGTAACCTACTCTGTCTGAGGAGCAGGAAGTGCTTTGGGTCAGCTAGATTTACCAGTTTCCTTGGCAAATGACAGGGAGCAAAAAAGCAAGGGTAGAAAATCACCTTTCCCCTGTATGGTACTCCAGGGATGTAATATTCATTGGGTGTCTCAAATACTGCCCTTGCAGCTGTCCTGGAGATGAGGATTTGGCTGGAGGTGTTGATCTGCACCCCTGTTGGAATGCAGAGTGCAAGGGAAGCAGGATCAGTA
This sequence comes from Poecile atricapillus, assembly GCF_030490865.1. Classification (NCBI taxonomy): domain Eukaryota; kingdom Metazoa; phylum Chordata; class Aves; order Passeriformes; family Paridae; genus Poecile; species Poecile atricapillus. Next base: position 86,785,886 of record NC_081249.1, read on the forward strand.
CCAGAGGTGATTACTGCACTGTAGTTTAATCTCACTTTGTTATTCCCAAACCCTCTTAGCAGAGTGTCTGAAACTTCCCAACACCAGCATTCTTCAAGGCTTAGAGGCTTCTCCTGTGGCAGCTCCTTCTTTAGTTAAGCTGTCTGCAAGCCTCTTCGTAGCCTCATGGACCCACACCACTCATCCAGTTCCCAGCCACTCCCCATCCTCCTGCTGCTGGCAGAGTAGCTCTCCATGTCCTGTGATGATCCCAGCAGCAGGGAGGAGGAGAGGGGGATGTGTGCCCTCTCTGACCCTCAAACCCTCAGAATGGTTCCTCTTGCCCCTGTACCTTCCCTGCTGAGCCCCTGGGTACCTGTGCCCGTCTCCAGGAGAGAGGCTTCTGCATAAAGTTTGTTGTCTTCCTGGCTGGGAGTCAGATTGAAGACTGATGTGCTGACAGAAGGGGTGAAACACCCATTGCTCGCCGTCTGCAATAGGGAGTGATGGGTATTATTTGGGGCTGGGGAGAAGGGAAAGGGTCAGAAGTACAAGGGATTAGCCATTCTGTCATAACTATCAACTACAACAAATAATAATGCAGAACTCATGAAACATTGGAACATGTTTCCCAGCGAGGTGGTGGATGCTTCATCCCCAGAAACGTTCAAGGTCAGACTGGACAGGGCTCTGAGCAGTTCATTCTGTTCACTCAGCCCCTGACACTTCATCCTGTGTGGTGCTTGTTTTACTGCCCATATTCCTTCCAGGATTTTACTCACAGGACCGCTGTATTCCCTACAGATGTCCTTGCTGGCATTCTGGAGCCACCTCCTTGCTTTCTGGCACAGCGTCACGTGCATGGTCCCTCGCACTGCATTCCCATAACTGTACCTGCAGGGAAAACACCACAGGGGCTTCTGGGCAGCACCACTGCGTGCTCTGTCCAGCACATTGCTCCACACAGGTGCCTTTTGTGACAAAGGTCTTACTGCAGCTGGCCAGCAGGCAGGCTCAACTTAAAATATATCACTTTGGCTACTTTGGGAATGCAATAGAGTGGTCTGGCATCCAACAGATGCAGAAACAAAGGAACATAGTCAGAAATGGACAGGAACAGACCCACACCCTCTGGAGTTCTCCCACTTCTGGGCACTTGCTATCCTGGAATTGCAGGCAGACACAGAGAGTGGACCTGATTTATCCACTCAGTGAAGATACTAGTTTGAGGGGGGAAAGCAGCAGAAACAGGCATCCCTGCAAACAGCAACAGCAAATATCAGTAATAGAGCCAAAGAGTGACCTCAGACTTGCCTCACTATGGGCTTATCTCATGATCAGGGCTCTTGTTTCCATCATCAGACCTGCTCTGATGATTTAGACATTTTGGTATTTCCTCTGCCTGCCTTGCTGCCTTTCCTTGCTTTGACTCCTCTCTGACCTGCCCTTTGAAGCAATGCTCCTGATGGTATCAGTAAAAAGATGGCATCTGTGACCCATCCCGGTGATGTAGAGAGGTGTGTACCATTTACTACTACAGCCTCATATGACCTGATTGTAACTGTCCCGATTAATGAGAAATTATGTCAGACCAATCAGTGGCAAGAGAGACACCAAAAGTCTCTAGATAATGGAGCCCCAAATACAAATGAGCTCACCAGATTTTGAGTGCTTTGGAGCTCACTGTCCTCCCTTCTTTGTGTTTATACTGTCAGAGGTCCTGCTCTCCTTCCCACCCTCATCTGCTCATTTTTTGCTGATAACCACAACTAGAGAAATTTATCTACTGGGCCTAAGAAGGCAGTAAGTTCAGTAGCATGTAAGTGAGAAGGAAAGGCATGAACTCCTAAAGAAATGCTAGCTCCTGCTCCTTTACCTCAACATATCTGTCCCATATCTGGTGTTTTTTCCACATAAGATCTTTCAATGCTGGACAGACATTTTCCAGAGGAGGGTATCTGTTGCTAGGGCAAGTCTCCCTACAGCTGTATGTTCTCTCATGTGTGGCTGAGGTACCTCTTCCCCAAGGAAGAACCCATTAGATCGACTCTTGAACTATTTGGGATTCATTCTCCAAAAGGAATGGCCCTGTGAATTGGCCCTTCTCGAGCCACCTCTCTTTGATGGATTGAAAAGATAAGATATGGAAGGAGAGACACAGTTTTGATAGAATCTTTCCTTTCCCCTGAACATTCTCCTTACCTGCCACACACTTGCAGTGGGAAGGTTTTATCTGAAGCATAAATCTGAGCTGGTCCCTCGAAGAAAACATCAAATTTTTGCAACACTGGAACAAAAACCTCAGATTTACTTCATCAAGGGCAAAAGAATACCTGGGCACAGGATCCCAAACACGAAGAGTATGATCCCAAAAGGGAAGGGTATGTTCCCATGAAGGAACATGTTAATGAGGTAAAAACAAGCATTAATTAAAAAACAGGGAAACCAAAGAAAGAACCCCCTTTTTTTTCTCCCCAACACTCTTGCAGAGGTCTTTAGTTTATTCTCAATCTGCCAGAAGATACCTTCTCCAGCAATCTCCAGCACAATCTCCCTTGTGTTCATTTCTGATGTTGCCCACAGGTTTGTGTTCAGTCATAGCTCACAGTCAGTAAATCCTATTTTACAATATTTGGCTTTACACTGTTATACAGACAGGCAAGCAACAAACAAGCAACTTCTTCCATCCCTTTCTTCATTTTCCTTACCACGTTCCTCCACCTTAAAGGTACTGGACTGGACTGAGCTGGACTTAAAGGACTGTGCACTGATGGTGTAAGTCCCCAGGGAGAGTTCAGCAGCTAACTGGAAAGAGAGATCTGCAATGCCCTGTTTTGGTCTCACGTCCAGCCACTGGCCAATGCAGTTTTGGTTCGGGTCCTGTGGTGCAAGGGAAGGAAAAAGGCAGTCATTAGCAATGCTTGCTCTTCTCTACCCAGAGCCCACTGGATTCAAAGGTGTATAAGACATTTCAGAGGCCTTCACAGCATCCTGCCAGTTTTAGCTCAGATGGTGATGCTGAAGCATCAGCAGAGGTGAACCCAACCCACCCAGGTTTACTCTGCTCTGTAGAGCCACAGAAAAAGAAGGTATGGGACATTTAGACTCTCCAGTCTCCAGTAAAGATGAGCTGTAAAAATTAGCTAAAGCCTGGCTGGCATTCCTGAATGTAGAAATGGATGAAGTCAAACCGTTTGTATCATCGAGTCCTGTTAACAAGAAGCATTTGGACAGAGAATGTGCATGCATAGAGCTTAAGAAAAGTAACTTGAACCAGTAAGAAAGCATCTTAGGTACTATCAATACTGAAATACCTTTCCTCATAACATCTGAGGAGTCTGGAACACCCACCTGGATTTCCACCATGGAGTACTGCAAAGCAAACAGACAGCACTGTCAAAAACTGGCATGACATAGCAACCTGCATATAAACTTCTCTTACCCACCCTGTACTGTGACAAACCTTATGATACAAGAATCCTACTGAAAGCAGGACAATGACTTTCGAATAGTAAGAAATAGTGAAAATCTATCCTATTCTTCAGATTTGTTTGTTGATCCCTGAATATTTAAGATGCATTTTGATAGGTATTCTACAGCCATGAAAGCTAGAATTTGCTGTAATATAATGGGGAAGAGTAGGAAGATTCTCAAATACCATCATCCCAAGTTCACAAATATTAAATGGGCTCAGTTTTGTAACATATATCTCAATAACTAGCAAAACTGCTAGTAATTGAGATATACTTCCCAATAAATTTCCTATAGGAAGAATAATCCACACATCTTCCTTTAAAATCCCTGGCAGGAGGTAAGGCTGGGAGTTAATGCTGACTGCAACTGACAGTAACAGGGAGGGACAAAGGAGGACACACTTGAGCCCTTCTAGGCCCATTAATTCTCTGTTTGTTCTTATATCACTGCATCTATTATCCAGGAGGCAGTACTGGTGAGGAACACCTAATCTGGGAGCACAAAGCATGAGGTGGCAGGAGCAGGACTTGGGAGAGTAACCAAGCCGTAAGCATGAAACTGACATGTAATTCACATTATTCATTATTCTAAGCTTTCATACAAGTTATCAGGGGCAACTCTGTTTTCATTTAAATAAAAAATTGTGCAGGTTAACCTGCTGGTCAACAGCATCCATATTAACTTCAACTCATCTAATTTACAAACCAGGTGTTATAGCTTTAATGCTGTGATGGACTAAAGCTTTATAATAGCTTGGGCTAAACATGATGTCTCTGAATTTTCATCACAGCATAATTAACAGAATATGTTACAATGTTAATTTGTTTATACTCACACATAGACATCAACAATTTACAGTCAAATATGTACATGAACCAACTGTAGGCATGGAAGCAAATGCATTATTTATACTTTATTATCTAATTAATATAAGATATATGCCTTCCCTCTGGGGAGAAGAAAGGAGTATTTATTTGATGCTAGGATCACACCAATAGCCAAAAAAAAGAGGAAATTAAGTCAGCAATAAAGAACCTGGAAGGATCTCTCCCTTTATTTTTGTCTAAAAGGATTTGATCCAAGTCCCCTAATGCGTACCCTTCAGATTTAATTGTCATGGCATGAATTCCTGTTGGCTCTCCTTAAATCTTCTTGAGGACTGAGGAGTGAAATAGCTATAGCTGCTGGCTGCAGATATAATTGCTTACTGGAGAAAGGCAAAAGCCATGCAGTTTCCTGGCTACCACATATGCAAGTCTCTGGCAACTTCTCACTCCCTTGACATGTGGACAGTGCACTGCTGCCAGCAGCAAGTCAATATAATTTGGTTATACTGTTTTCTCTCCCTTTTTTTTTTAATGATCATTTCCTGTGTATCCATCCTCATATTAATTAATTTTTATTAAAATTTTGCAGCTCAGTTCAGGCTCTCCTGCCACCCTCAGGTGACACACAAATTTGCACAAATCACTGAGCTTTCCAGGGCTCTAGGAGGGGATCTTCATGCCCAGCAAAGTCTGTAGGCAATTTTGCCTGATAATTATGGCCAGCAACCCACAGACTGGTCCCCAGAAGCCCTGCCTGCTTTTTTAGCAAGGGCATGTGCACTCAGCTAGCTGGGAATGCTGGCACACTCCCCAAATACCATCCAACCCTCCCATCAACCAGCAGCCATCCTACGAGAGCAACAGCAGAGCCGTCAGCCAACAGGAATTGTTGCTCAAATGTGGTTTACTCGAGGGCTGGCATTGGCCACCCTGGGTGCCGGGACTGTTCCAGCCTCCCTGGCGTGGGGCTGGTAGAGGAAGCAGAACCATCTGAAGCCTGGAGACTTCCTTGCCTCTACTTAGACAGGCTTTACCTTGCTGTTAACGGGAACAAAATCTTCAGTCAGTGTCACAATCCTGAATTTCACTGGAGGGAGAAAATGAAGTAAAGCACATTACAGACAGAGGGCACATGGGAACAGACTTGCCCCACACTTGTCTCACCCCAGAATCCTAGCTCCACACCCAGTCCTACTGGCAGCCCCATGCCTGTCCTGCAGCCCCTCTTACCCTTTTTGTTCAGCCCCACTCACCTCTGCTTGCCCCAAACACGTGGCAGCAGCACAATTTAGGGGTTTTCCTGTGGACTACACCCAGGGTTACCCATACATTTCCTTGTCTGCAGTGTAGGCAGACCACTCCTACTTGGCCCTGGCCAAGAAGACCATGTTTAGGTCTGCTCCCTTTTCCGAGCTGCTCTGCTCCTAGAGCATGTGAGGCCTCCCCTCCCAGGCCCGTCCTGCTGCTAAAGCATGGGTCATGGATACCTCGCTGCAGAAGGCAGCAGTCCCCCTCTGTCCCCATGGAGGCCACAAGGCACAAAGCGCTCAGCACTCCACTCACAGGAAATTGGGAACAAAGCCTGGGAGGATCAAGGCAGTGTCAGGGTGCTCCATGCGTTGCTCACCTGTCTGTCCTGGATTATAGATGGGCTTATCCATCTGAATGAAGGTGCCTGTTCCAGCCCTGCGGATCAGGACCTTTTTCTCTTCACTTGCACTGAAGTAGTGGCCATTGGAGACGTGCAGGTGCACAGTGGCCACCTCCTGGCTGCCAGCAGGTCGGGGCACCTGGGACGCAAAAGAGGAGAGCCACTAGGTCAGCAGGCATCAGAGAAGTGCTCTTCTCACTTCAACTGCACTGCAAGGCCAGGCTCTTTGCCATCTTACTCTGGAGGCCAGCATACTGTGTCCCCTCTGTGGCTGAAGGCTGTGTCTGTGGAAGCACAGGGGACAACGCTTACCAGCTGGGATAGATCCTGGACAAGAGAAAAAGGAATTTGCTCTGACACAGAAATTTTGTTTACTCCTTCATGGGATCACTATTAGAATCTGCATGGAGAAAGATGGAGAAGGCTTAACTCAAGGGAGGGAAAGGTCTATGGTGATGAGAGCTCTGTTTCCTAGAGTGTGTGCATGACAGAGACTGAAATCCCCTCTTATCAGTGCAAACTAAAAAAATAAGGATCATGAGTTTGACAAATAAGAAAGGTTTGTACTGAGCTTGTGTGTATACCCTCCCATGTGTTTCCTAGTCCTCCAGGAGATTTTCAAGCCCAGAAAGAAAAGCTTGGGAGGAAGCAGACATGAGGGAAACTGTCTGAGATGAGAGGTCTGGCTCTTTCTGCATCACAGATTCATAAACAACATGCTGTGACAGTACATCCTCCTCAGGGAAGAGAATGAGCTGCACAATTGCCATTTGGGTGCTTTTAAGCTGTTCATCCTCCTCAGACCTTTGTTGCCTGGCCAGGGAACCTTAGTGTGCCACCAGGATATCCCACAGCAAGAGTACCACGTGGGCAGACAAAGCCAAGGAGCAACGCCTGCCACTAAACACTGCCCCTGCTTTTGCATTCACTCCTTTCCAAGTCCTCTTATCTTCTGTCTTCCTCATTCTCTGTTTCTTTGACTAGAGGCAAATGAGCATGTTGGGAGCTGCCAGCCAGGGGTCCCTGCCAAGAATGACTCTGACCTGAAATCTGGTGCACTCGAAGATCCAGTTGTTCCGGACGACCTTGCGGTAGAGGCTGAGGTTGCCAGATGGGTGCACAAGAGTCAAGGCCACACGAATAGGCTTTTCAACCCCACGAAGGTCCAAGCATGCCCTCTGGGAAGAGGGGTAGGGCAGGGCAGCTGGAATGATGATCAGGTACCTCCTGCAGTGGGGAAACAAGATATCATCACATCTCGGGAGCCCTCTCGCCCACCCTTGGCACTAGAAGGCTGGCTTGAAGAAACAGGAAACAAGAAACAGAAGCCCCATCTCTCTGAGACTAGGAGGTGCTGCTCTGCTAGAGAGACTGGGATGGATTGCCAGAGTGAGAACCTCGCACAGGGGGATGGAAGGTATAGAGTTCATTTCAGATAAACACAAATATTTTCAGATGACAGAACAGAATTTGCCCTTCTTGCTTTGACATGGCTCAACTACCCTGACAGCAGACTGGCTCCTGCTTACCCATCCCCTGCCTTGCAGCCCTTTTCATTTGCCCTTCACTTTATCCTACACCTTTCCCTTCATCCCACCTCATGCTGCAGTCCCTCACTCTTGTTCCCACCAGCAGTGCTCACCTAGGTCTTGTACTGCAGCCATATCTGTGAGAGAGGCTCCCACCTCCAGGAGGGCCCTGCATTCACAGCAAGGCTCTGCACCCCTCCTCATGGCTAGGTGAGGGCTCACAGGGTCCCACACTCTCTCCCTGCTATCTCCCTCAGCATTCACAGCTAGCAATCACTAGATTTTTAAACGGCACTTACGGTTGTGCCACTATCCTCAGGGTGTAGAGCAGGCAGCTTAGGAGGAAGGGAGTCCACATTTTCATGGGAGAACCCCAAAGGGCTGGATTCCTGTTGAGGGCTGATCAGGAGAGAAAGTAGGGTGCTGCTCCTCTCCTTCCAAAGTCTCCAGGACACCTGCTGTTGTTGCTGTTTCTCCCAGGAAGCAGACACGAAGCCTCAAGGTTTCCTTCCCCCCACCTCATTCCTGCATTTATAATGCCACAGGCACAGGGTTGAACCATCCAGGATGTTCCCCAGCCAATCCAAGTCCTTCTGGACTCCAGCCTCACTGCTCTCCTACTCCCCTGTGGATGGACCAGCATCATTCAGACAAATGTGCCTTTTATTTTGCTAACCAACAGCCTGTTTCCTGTTCACTTCACTGCCCCTGCTCCCTGGGCCAGTTGCAGCCCAAGTCCCATTGTTTTGCCTCTGGCTGGATTGTCCCATGACCACCTGGCATGTGCACCCAGCTGGAGCTCACTGTGAACTCTTGTGGTCATACTGTCCCAGGCTTTCTGAGTCTGTAGCACCCAAGGAAGGTCTCAGTCCTGAAATGGAGATCAGGCTTTGTACAAATTCTGTATATTTGCACAGTTCTCCTTCACACAGAGGGAAAGCACAGGGAACAAACAGGGCTGAAATCCTCACCTTACCTCTGCCCTATGGGTATTTGAGTTTGAAGAGAAAATTGAACAGCTGCAACTCACCCCAGCTGTATCACATTGCTCTGTGCTCCAGTTCAAGGCCAAACTACTCACACCCTCAAAAGTGGAGGAAATGAGGGCTAAACATTGGTTAGGCAGGTCAAAATCTGCATGGATGAAGTCCTACAGGGTCTTGTCTAGCTACCAAAAGGCTGTGCTTGAGCATGGGAACACACACTATCTGGTTTGAGGCCTTCTTTCCACATGCTAATTTTATGTATGTTAGTCCACTGATTGTACTGAACTTTTCCCTGAGTATCATACCATAATTGAAAAGAGAATCTGGTTCTTGAAACTACTTATTCTCAAAATAAGAAGTAATTCAATTTTAATATCAAGGTCATTTAATATAAAAATGTGCCACTAACTTATTTGTCAGTACCAAGCTCAGCTCTTAAACATGTAGGGCCTAGTAATGTTTTCCTTTGCTTTAGTACAGACTGACCATAACAAGGAAACTAGGTTTTGAGGTTTTCTTTTACCCATTCATGTATGCATGTATAATGGGCAGATACAACTCCTCTCTCTCCTTTCCCCCTCTTGGGTTTTGTTCAGGACAGAGCTGCTGGTGCCAGCAATTGGGAAAAATGTATAAATGCACCTGGACAAACACGAAAACAGGAACCAGAGCAAGAACATGAATCATTCTCTGACACTAAGCTGCCCTTCATTTCTTTCCATGGGCCTCAAAAAGTACAGGCAGTGCCTGTTGAACAATCCCAGCTGACATTTGTTTGTTCACAGTAGATCCACAGCAGTTCCAGGGGACAGCCAGATCCCAAATGACAGCACAGGGGCTCACAATGGCAGAGGTATTGAGTGTCCTGACTCCTGCTGACTCCGGCAGCTGTTTTGTGAGAGCAGACATGTAAATACCTCTGAAGTGCTGGCCTTGACACTGATTGGAAAACTACACCCTGAGCACCCAATCCAGTCCAAGTCCCAGTGAAATACGATTAAATAAATGTAGGAGCAACAAAAACACAGCAGCAGGCTTGGTGTGTGTGTGATTCATCTGCCTCCGTCCTATCTCCATTTCCCACCACCAGCACAGTGTCCAGTTGCTGGCGAGCAGGAGGCACTGGGGAAGGGAACACCTCTTAGCAGGGCTCCGCACCCCCTGGGACTTGGTGACAGGGCACACAGTACCTGGGTGCTGTCCTGGGCTAAGATCCTTCCCCAGCCCACAGATCTATTCATCACCTGGCCCAGAGACAGGCAGGAGGCACATCCATAGGGGATCTGTGTCCTTGGAGGCCAGCTTGTGAGCTGATCACAAGCTAAATCTAAGGATGCACACCACCAAGCTTCAGCCTGAATCACGACAACCCCTCAATTTTGTGAAGGATAAAAAAATGACTGGGATGTTTGACATCTGCTGCTCTAAGCAGAGAAGGGGATGTTTAAGCCAGAGAGAAATAAATGTGTTTTGTACAAAAGTGGTTTTTTCCCTGTCTAAATTCTCTTGGAAGACAACCACAACCACTCCTTCCAAATGCTCTCTAGTAGCCAGACATCACAGGTATTACTGTTTAGATCACATAAAGAACATTTTAAAGCACACAGAACAGTTGTTAAGAAAGTGGAATAGAAATTACAATGGATTATTGAGTCAAAAATGGCACTATGTGTAATTTTTACACAGACTGTGTAAATACACATAGGAGTAGCAAGGGGTTGTGTGTGACCTCCTTCTGCAATAATGGGCTCCTGCATAAGCTACTCCTCATGCTGTCAGCAAGGGGTAGGTTGGATTCCTGTGTGTTATAACCATCACAGAAGTTGTTTTCCCAATAAACCTCTATGCTGGGGATTTTTCTCAGACCAGTGCTCTGCTAAGCTCTGCAAAACAGATTATAAGAACATGGTGGCATTTGCATAGAACACAGGTGGAGTTTCTCCCTCTCTGCAAGACTCTAAGCTCTAGGCAATGTACTCTCCAAGTACCAGTACCAGCTGCAGACCTGGCTGGCACCAGTTCTGCTTTTTGATAGCAGCAAGGACAGACTTTGCCAGTGGTAAAGGCAAGGGGAAGAGAAGACATTTGCAAAAAAAGCAGAAATATTTGCAAAGTGTTTTTTAAAAGTTTCAAAGAAAGTAATCAAAAATTCTGATCTTCAGAGTTGAGACCTGCATTGCTCATGGACTACTGAGAAAATTGAATAAAGAGAGGAGGAAAAGCACCTGTTTAAACAAAAGGGCAAGAGGAGAAAGTGGCACCTGCAATATCAGCTCAGCCACTTCTGGCACTGTACAAGGTATTGCTACCATCCAGTTGTGCTGAGCTCATGCTTTCATTCCAGCCCTGCTAAACTGCACATGAAGCACAGAGCAGGCTGTCAGCAGCCTGCCTTGCTGGCACATCTCCTCACTGTGCTTGCTCTTAAACAAAAAAACTTGTAATGCTCATGTCTTTGTCTCACAGACAGGACTTGCTGACTCTTCAGGATTACTCTGACACATCATAGTTAAAATTTAAACACAAAATTCCAAATCCCTCCCATTAAACCAGCACAAATCCCAGCCCTGTTGCAGTGTGTGGAGAGCTTCCAGGGCTGTAACCAAACCCTGACCCTCAACCTTCACCTGTCTTCCAGACCATCCACTCTTAAGCCTGCCTTTGCATTTACCCATCACACTCTTACAGCCAGCTCTAGGGAGGGTCTGTGGAGATCTGCCTGTTTATACAGAGACATGCCACTGTCAAACTAAAAGATCTGTGATCACCAGCATTTAATTGTGAGGTTTGATTTTAAAAAAGCAGTGATAGATGTTGAATTTTCACACACTCTTTGGCTGCTGAATTGCCAGTCCAGCTCCTTGTAATGTGGCAAAGACCCTACTCACTTTCCTCACTCATTAGTAGCGAGTTCAACCCCAGGGCACCACCCCATCCTGACAACTCATGTTTGACTTGTCCTGAGCAAGATCCACAGGAGGTGTAGAAACTAAAATCACTCCCTTTCTGCTTTCTATGCCAGGAGGACAGAGTCAGTCTGTGAGGTACACAGCAGGGTAGATTTACACCCACATAAAGTGCCCCAGCAGCCAAGACCTTATGGCTCAGCTACATCTGTGTGCAGTAGATGATGCTCAGTGGGCTCAGTCTCCATGCAGGACTAGGAGTCCTCACCCCACACTGGTGGCTGCACAGCACTGCTAGAGGAGAATCCAGTGCTGCAGGAAATAAATGCCAGAATTTGCTTCTGCCCACTCTTCCCAGGTAAACTCTGTCACAGAGTCCAAACACACACCACAGTACCCAGATTTGTGATTTGTATTTTATTTTCATTATTTTTACAAGCAAGAAAATCGCTGGATTAAAACAATCAGAATTAATCAGACACCCAAAAAAAATCACCAGGTAATGGCTGTCAGGATGGGCAGCATAGGTTAGGCTTAAGTTAGTCCTGAAATCCAGCCTGAGATGTGTCCCAGCACCAAAATCCCAAGCCTGAGATGTGACTTTCCAGGTGACAGAGGTCTCATTACACCAGGAGCAATAATGCAGCAGCCCCTCTCTCCTAAGGTATCTTGCACTAGTGGGATCCCTGGGAGCTGAAGCAGTGGACAGTAAGGAGGCAATCCAAGTCCCTGGAGAAATGAGAGCAGAAAAGAGAGCAACCTAGAGAGAAAATAATATGACCAAAATTATTAACTTTGGGATTCTAACAGCTAGGGAGCACAAGCTCTCACTAAGAACTCTAAAGGAAAGGGTTTTTTTTGTTTGATCCAGTATCTTTGTTTTACTTCAGCTCCTCCCCAGAAAGAGAAACTCTCCACACCCAAATATAAAAAGCTGAAACCAGTACCACGAATTCTGCTTAGTGAATTTCAGATACAGTCCTAGATGAAGGGAACATGCTGAATCAGAGATACTCAGGGCTCCAGTGGGACACAGAAGTGGGTGGGGTGCAGAGGAAGCACAACAAGACTGCTAGTTCTGCACAGGTGGCTGAGGAGGGGATTTGCACCTACCTCAGATGCAGAAGATGTTATAGTCAGCCAGGGCCTGCTCCTCTGCAACAGAACAGGAGAGGTATAAGTTATCCTTGCACAGAGCCATGTGCAAACAGCCAGGCAGCTCTGGCACCCCATGGTTCCACACTGACCTGGGTTGTAGTAGTCATAGACCCTGACATGGCCTGGCTTCAGGTTGGTCACCTCAATCTCCTGCTCCAGATGCAGGATGTATGTGTCAGAGATATGGCTCAGCTGGGGAAGAAAGTAAATGACTGTTTACTTACAAGCTGTTCTTTTTATTCCTCATCTGAACTTGATCCTACTAACTGACAGTAGCAACTCTGTAAATTCAAACACTGAATTTCAAGATGAATATTGAGTATCCTGCTCTGCTAGCCCCAGTCCTGGATTCTCCCAACAACTCTGGCAGTGCCCTCCACTCCTACAGCTTCTCTAGCAGCACAGACATTACCTTGTCTAAGTAAATGGCAACACCTTCTTGTGTTTTCTCAGTTCTTCTCACAGAGTGCCCATGCTGCAGCTAGGACATGGGAGAGGAGGAAGCAATTTAGTTTTGCCTTTTGAAAGGAAAGTCTCAGACATCCCAACAAGGTTTATCTAAGTTTGAGTGGGCAGGTTCTCATTCACTCACTTCCAAATGTATTTTGGGCTCATGTCTTCAGGCTGATCTCCCTGCAGGGCCACCCAGCTCCTGCAAACCCCAAGGACAAGAGCCTGGGCTACTTAGCTAACAGGGATATGCTAAGCTGATCGGGCCAGAAGTATCACCATCCTCAAGACTCAAAGAAAGAGCCAACAGTATGTGTTCAAGTTCATTGTGTGGCAGAGGGGAAGGGATGGTGAGATTGCTCAAGGAAGAGACAGGCAACACCTTCCTATGCAACCTTCCCATGCAGCCTTCCCATGAGCCTTCCCCTCTCCTTGGGCACAGATGTTCCCACTGACACCACATCCCCACCCTGATTCCACACTTCTTACAGACATCCCAGATCCTGGAGCCAGGGCAAATCCAGTCAGTAATGACACCTCAAGAATCACCATGTTGGAAGTCGATTTCTTTCCATTGTACCTGAGGGAGAAGATTAAAAAGAGAGTCTCTGGGGGAGAGCATTAAAAAGAGAGTCTCTCCTAGCTTTCCCTTCCCTTTACCACCAGACCCTGTGTGCAGTGCCCTGAGGCAGACAGCCCAGCCAGGGCTGGGGCTGAGGCAGTCACTGCTCCCTCTCACAGGATGCAGAGGATGGCTGCACTGCTCTGAGCATCCCCAGTCTGAGCTGACTACTGCACACCTTTCCTCAGCAAGAGCCAAGGCTCTCCATTTGGCCCTCCTGCTGAAACTGCCTGGTACCTCCTCTGCAGCCAAGAAGCACCTCTCAGCTCTCCAGCCATGCCCAGCTTTCCTTCTCAAGTGGCACAAGATCTTTAGAGTCACCTGACATCGACATGGACAGTAACAGAGCGTGTATTGTCCTCGGTGCAGTTGACAGGCTCCGTTTTCACTTGCAAGGCAAAGGATGTTGAGTCTTGTGGGGAGGGCGTGTTGTACCTCAGCACCATCTGCAGGGAGAGACAAAAAGACAGACTAAGACATTGATAATTTGCTTGATATAATCTATGACACCTTTATTTTTTCACTGGCTACTCAACTCCTCAAGATTGGACCAAGACAGTGAACAGATAAATGATATGCAGTAAGCACATTCATTCCAGTACCCAAAATAAAGGTCACTCAGATTGGAAACCTTCCATGGGCTCCATCTCAAACTTTCAATTGAGACTGTGCAAGTCAGACACCCAGCAGTGGGACCACTATAAAACATTTTCGTCTTCCAGTACTCTTGAGAGCCATGGAAGCATCATGGTCCTCATATTTGGGCAGGTTCTGTCTGTTTCCTCCCACACACAGGTTTATTGCATTGGCACCAGGCTGGGATTAAAGCACAGTCAATGCACATTTCCTTCCACAGAGGTGCAACAGAGTTTTGGTTTAGACAAGATGAGGAGATGAGGGTGGTCAGAGCAGGGTCTGTGGGAACCTACCCGAGTAAAGACACAACAGCTGCCGTGGGCCTGCACCAAGAACTTGCCCGGGACCTCTGTCAGTGCCGCCTCCTGCACCAGCAGCCGGTTCTGGTAGGAGACTTGGAACTTCTTCCCAAAGCCTCCATGAGACCTCACCCTCACTTCTGCATCCCCCTGTGTGCTGTGTGTCAGTGCTGCATACTTAGCCAATGCCTGCAAGGCCACTACTGTGTCCTGAAAAGGAAAACACAATTACATTTGCATCTCTGACATCCAGAGACACTTGATATCAGGATCCTGAGGACCTCCATATCCAACCACCTTTGCCCAAAGCATTTACACCTGCACACATTGCGTGCATATCTTGCAGAGGTTCTTTCTCAAGAAACATCCCCTTCCCTGGCCATGAGTTACCTGTGTTGAGGCAAAGCCTCCATAGGCATTCTGCTGCCTGGTGAGCCAGGCCACGATGCCAGAGGCTGTGGTGAGGTCAGACTCTGTGATATTTGGCTTGGAGAGCAGGGCCAAGAGGATGTAGGCTGTCAGCTCCACATCTGTGGATATTGGCTGTGACCAAGGGCTGGTACTGGTTCTGGGTTTGGATGAGGTCTGACTCCAGTGGATCTGCCCATCTGGGAAAGGAAGGCAGTAGAGGGAACCTTGAAGGATGTCAGGGAAGAACTCCTGTGGCCTAGCCTCCTAGACACAGTGGCTTGTGTCTGCAGAGACCATTGGGTAAACACCTTTTGTCTGGGTAATCACATCCCCAGGGCAGCTGAAAACCTATGTATTTTGCAATACCTAACACTCCGTATTCCACACTAAGGTGACATACAAAAACTAATGCCAATAATCTGCATATGAATTTCCTCCCAGTTGTCCAAATTCTGTATTGCCTTGTTTGCCAGGTCTGATACTAGCCAGCTGTCCACTGGCCAGCCCTGAGGGTCAGGGACTAGCAAGACATGGGGCAGCTTGCTTTCCTCTCTGGCATTTTGCAGTCCTGCACAAGAATGCCCAAGTCTCGCAAACCCCGACCTCCACTTCAGGTACCAGAAAAGGGCGAGAGATCTGAAGGAAATCAGCACCCACACCACAGTGTTGGCAGCACATGCTGTGAGCTCACTCAAGGGATGTCTAAAACCTTTCTTAGTGATGGGCCTAGAGGGTGAGGCTGTGCTCCTCCCAGGCTACACATTACCAAGGGCTCAGAAAGGTCACCTGTCCCTTCTCTGGTGTTCCCCTGGCACTGAGGGCCCCGTACCTGCTCTGATTGCCTTTCGGCCGAGCACATCAAGGAGCTCCTGGGTGCGCTGAGAGTCCTTAGCCAGGGCAAAGGTGTAGGCCAGCAGGGCCTGGGTGTAGGTGCTGGCAGCCTTGGGGAGGGCAGGAGCAATGCAGCCCAGAGCCCTGCGCACCACTGTGCTCTGCAGGAGAGAGGAGAACGGTGCTGGTCACACACAAACCCCTGCCAGCCAGGCAGACCCTGGGACACAGGCAGAAGCATGCAGTGGCACATGCCGGCACAGAAAGCAGCCCATTCATTCACTCAGGTGACTCTGCTCGGTCCTGCACTCTCTGTATCAGTGCAGCACCAGTAGCAGTGTCTTCAGCCCTTGGTGGAAGGTGCTTGACAGAGCTCCCCCCCTGAGCTGGGTTTGGGCTTCAGCAGTGCTCTCTCAATGAAATTAATACCTTTCCTGTGGGAATAACACCACTGTGTCTTACTTTCCCATTCCAAACGCAACAACAGCAAAACCACACAGTTGCAAATGTGTACACATAGCCTGCTGAGCAGGCCAACTGTGTTTAATTCACCTTCACAGTGAATAATTGAATTTATGGTGAAAAAAGGGTGACCTGAAGGACATCTATTACCAGAAAGAAGTTTAATTTCCACCTGTCTTCCTTTTTTTTTGCCTAAGTCTACTGCTTTCTGTTCTGTTGAAAAGCATTGCTTTTTCACTTATTTTTCTGATCTCCAGAGAACTTCACTTCTCAGTGTCTACCATTGTGTTTCTCCATCAAGTTAATTGGTTGGGTTTTTTTTCCCTCTACCACATTCTAGTAACTAGCTACAATCCTTAGCCCTTGTAAGAGCTCCCTCTTATCGTTATTACTTAAGCATGCAGTTCAAGCTGCCCTACAGCACTCTTTCCCAGACTTCTGCTTTTTTTGCCAAGCTAAACCCTATTAAGAGTTACATTATGTCTATTTACTTGACTGTGGGAGCAGCTCCACCCACCTCATGATCAGCCTTCAGCTTCATAGGACCAGCAAGGGGATGGGAGGCAGAGGGGAGTGGGAATGAACAGCTCATTCCGGGAAATGGCCAGCACAGTATCAAGCTATGAAGTCTTGTGGTCCCCAGTAGTTTAACCTCACCTTTTCCATGCCAGGGATGTCCTCCTCAAAGAGAGAGTTTTCCCCAAGAAGCTGTAAAATCTTCCACACCCACTCTATTACTTTGCCCACAAGTCCCTCCAACGTGCTCTGTTGCCTACCCCAGTGTTACCCTTAAGATCTTTAAGATTCAGATCTTAAGGCAAGAGCATGGCAAAGAATCCCAGTATTTACCTCTGGTGTTGCTCCTGCCTCCAAGTATGCAGCAGTGATGTAGGCAGCCAAGGGGACTTCCCCATCTACACCTCCCTAAAAAAAGTATAGACATCCAAAAAGCTGGGAAAATTAACAGGCAAATACTGAAGCTTTTCAGGAGAGGCCTCCTCTATCCCTGGCTTGCTCCCCCTCAAGAAAGCACAGAAACACAGGCAAGTGAATTTAAACAATTACCATCACACTTGGTAAGAACTACTTGGTGTTGTCCTTCAACTGTGGCTCCTACCTTCATGAATGTGTGGAAGAGTTGTCCCACATTTTTGAAGCAACCACTGGGAAGCTGGTGGAATTCCAGCCAGGTGAGAGCAGCTTGGATAATCCGGTTGTCCAGGTAAATGTATGGCTTGGCTTGGACAAAGCATTTAACTACAAATGCAGTCAGCCTGATTGAGAAGAGAAAAAAAGACATGAAAGAAGGAAGAGAGAATCAGAGAGAAGTAGAATGCATGAAAGAGCAGGAAGAATGAGTGGAAAGAAAGAATCTAAGCAGAAAAAAGTGGGAGTTTGAAACTGGTGTATCTCTTTAACTATTGTGTTATTTCTAATGTTCTGGTTCAAGCTCAGCTCATCCCCAGGATTCGGGATGCCTACCCATGGGACGACCTAGTACACAGAACCTCTAGAACACTTTGGATCTTATAGTACAGCAAGGGTTTTGTGCTTGAAGCAGAAAACTGCCCACCTCCTGGCTGTCAGACAGCAGGGAGAGAGCCCAGGGCTTACCAAGTATTACCATACTGATCCTCGATACCAAATTCACTGTAGGAGCCATCAGGGTGCTGATAGTGCAGCTGTATCTGGTACCCTGGGAAGCAGGACAGGACATGAGTGCTCACAGTGGATCTGCCACGAAATCACTGTGAAGGAACGGGGTGCTTGAGTGATCCAGGTGGAAGGGGAGTAGGAACCTGGGACTGTTGGACACAGGGCAAGGCAAGGTGGGTCTGTTGTACTCACCACTGCGTAGGAATCCCGTTGCCCTGTCCTTGATCTCAGGGCTCAGCTGCCTCGTCTTCTCCAGGTACTGCAGCACATAGACAATGGGGGCAAACAGCACCATGTTCTGCTCCCCACAGCCGTGGGGCAGCTGCACCAGGTGGTCCAGGTTCTGCAGTGCCGTCCCCATGAGGTCCCCTGAGACAAAACATAAGCACCCTGACCACCTCCTGGGCAGTAGGATCCACCTCCTCCTACCTGTGACCATTCCCAGCCGTGCACCAAGCAAGGTAGGCCCAGCACAGCAGTGTGGGGACACCTCTGTCCAGCCACTTTCTCCATTCTGCTGTGCCCCTCATATGAGCTGTACACATTCCCATCCTGGCAGGGAAGGTCATTGACACAGCACTGTCTCCCTTGCTGCGTGTTTTAGGCTGTCGGTAATCAGGAAACACAGCCACACACATGGGAAGAACATGGCAGTGGAGCTTTGGAAACTCAGAAGTGCTGTGTGGGGGAATTCAGATTTTCCTAGGGCTAAACTCAGACATATGGGATTTGCAAGGGCACTGCCATAGCTTAATTCCTTACCAGTGACCGAGACAGTGGCTCTGACTGAACCTTCAACCACATTTAGAGGCAACACCAGGGACACAGACTCCTCTGCTGGATTCCCTGACATCAGTCAGGTGAGGTGTGGGGAGACAAAAAAGAAAGAGATTCTGGTGAAAAAAAGTCTTCAAAATCCCCAGAAACTGTTCAAGGCTGTTCTGTGATAACTTCCCGTATTCCTGTCACAGAGGCTGTAAATCACTTCAGAAGTCCGTGTCCCATTGCACCCTTAACTTCCTCCGTCCACCTCATGGTAACTGCTGTCCTAACACCCCTCTTTATAAAGAGATTGAGAGGATTTTCTCCTGGAAACCCTCAGGGGTCAAAGCTACCTGTTTTTCTCTACAGAAGTTACTCCATCTCATTTAAGATTTCAGTTGCAGACCTGTCTTCTCAATGCTCCACATGCTCTCAAAGTCAGCTGATGGCCCCATCATACACCATAACATTCAAGACAGGAACAGCAACCCTAAGCCATGTCCTCCAGCCTCACCATGTTCAGTAGTGAGGTTTTATTTCCACAAAGGAAAAGGCCTCAAGCTGTCACATTAGTGGAAGAAATGTTGATGGTAAAAGACCAGACCTACCCACATCCCTGCCTAGGAGAAAGCCCTAGCTGGCAGCACAGCTAGAGTACACTTGTGTAGCTTCATCATGCGGACAGAGAAAATAGTTCAACAAGTGGAAAAACCCAGAAGGGGGTTAGGCAGGAAGAGGGGGATAAAAAGGGTGAAAGAAGAAAACAATCCATCTACCTTTTTCGGGACACAGGATGGAGCTGTGAGCCTTTTCTACCAACACTCCCTCTGGCTGTTGGAGCACATAAAAGTAGCATTTTAATGCGCACCCAGGAGAGAAATGGGATTACAAGTGGATTAGAAGAAGGTATGTTCAGAATCCTGGTTCAGGGTGGGCAGCCAGCTGGAGTATCATCATTATCACACAAAAATGCAAACTACTTTCAATCATTTTTGCTTCTGATCAGAAACCAGCGTGCATTTTCAGAATATACTAAATTCTGAATATCTGTGAAAGTGGTGCTGTAAGATTCAGCAGAGAACTCAGGGGACAAGGACAGAAAATAGTGTTTAAAGTTTTCCATGGTTTGAAGTGGAGGATGTCCCTTTACCTTCTACATCCATCAGCTCTCACGCCCTGAGATGATAATTACACATTTTGAATAGCAAGGGGTAGCTCCCAAAATTAACATACACAAAATCTGTGAATTGCACAAAGCCTGCTTTGAGGCTTAGGTAACAGAACAACTTGACTGACCCGAACTTGAATGAGTTTGGTGATCACGTCTTTCTGTCCTTGTTTTGGGACGAATGGTATCTCCTCACCACAGAGCTCTTTGGTGGCCACAGCCTCTGTGCTCAGGGTGATGTTCACGAGCCCTGAAAATAACACACATTTAGGTCTATAAGACACCTTCTGAGGAAACACTTCCTGTTAATACAATAGACATCACCTGTTGACAACAAAAAAATTGATCAGAGCCCTATATGTTTTTGTACCTCCTAGCACAGGCTTGTGAGTAACCATGGCCATAGGAGAGATGCAAGTAAGTGCTCTCTGGGTAACAGAGCGAACAGCTGCTCACTCTGTGTCAGCTCTTACAAAACATCCCCACCTTGGTCCCATCCCTTCCCAATTCCACCACCCCACCTCCCTGTGCTTCTCACCCAGTTGCTCAGCTGTGACACTCCACTGAAAGGTCTTGGCTTCCCCGGCACATAAGCAGCTGCTGTAGACACAGCCTTTGCACGGCTTCAGCTGGAAGTGTGCAAACTCCTCCAGGGTCACTTGGATCTGAAGGGGCAGCAGGGATGGCAGGTGGCAATGAATAAACATCAACAACACAAAAAGGAAGCCTACAGAGGGTGGAAGGAGGGGCACAGCCTGAGAGGAATACACACAGATTGTTTGATTAGCCAGGGATCAGGCTGGGAGAGCTGAAGTCCTGGCAACATGGCAAGGGTTATCAAGGGCAACAAGTGTGTCTGTGTTTGTGCTTGGGATTGTCCCAGCCCAGGTGCAGGACTTGGCCTTGCTGAGCTTCATGGGGTTTGCACAGGCCCAGCTCTCAAGCCTGTCAAGGATGCATCCTTATTTCTCTTTTTAAAAGTGGGGGTAATGTTGTCCCTTTTCCAGTCAGAGGGAACATCACTGAATTGCCATGACTTCTCAAAGGGGATTTGGAACTGGATGATCTTTAAAATCCCTTCCCCTATGATTCTATGATCACAGATGTCAGCCATGTCCCGCTTTTCTTGCAGAGGCTATCAGGGCTCACCTACCCTCATGCATTTCTGCAGGTTGTTGGAGACTGTGGCCTTCAAGTTGAAGGTCTCACCCAGGACCACAGAGGATGGCAGTGGCAGCTCCACAAGAAAGGGCTTGGAAACAGTCAGCCGGGAGGCTGGAGCAAACCCAAAGCCGTGACGTCCTGTGCAGAACATTCCTGCTTTCCATTCTGTGATGGCTTCAGGCACAGTGACAGTGATACTCTTGTTCCCACTGGGGCTGGGGAGAAGTAGACACCGACAGAAGCATTCAGTTGAATGGTGCCATATGCCACGCCAGGTGACGTGCTCTGTGTCCTTCTCTGCAGAGCACCCCATGCCCTCACCTCAGTCCAACCCCTACTGAACTTGCAGCCCTTGCAGGGCTCTAAGTGAGTCCTTGTAGAGGTGGGGACCCCACCTCAGGAGCTTATATCCACAGAACACTTGGGTCAGGTAGGTTACATGGCTGCAAGATGCCATCAATCACAGGCAGGACTTGCCCTTTGCGCATCTAAAAATCCCTTACAGATATCAGCAGCCTTATTCTTCTTTGCCTAGGAAATGGAGAACCAGAAACCAGAAACCAGCAGAGCAACAGGATTAGCAGCAGCAGACCTTAGCAAACAAGGCTGATTCAGCCATTCTTTGTCATGTGAGACACTGACAGCTTAAAGCCCAACAGGAGGGCACGGCAGAGACTTGTCCTGTGCACACATCTCAGCTTTTGAGAGAAGATTGTTCTGCAGCTTTCACCACAACTGACAAAAAAAGCAGACATAGCTAAAGATACTGATATTATTTAGCTAATTTCATCATGCAGGAAGGCAACACACACAGCACAGAAACCTTTTGGTGGCTCAGATCAGGTTGGTGGACAAGTCACAGAGGAAATATCTGCTGGTAGTGGGGAAGAGGTGGATGTATCTGTAAGGACAGTGGAGCTGGGAGAGGACAGATGTTGATGGGAAATATGTTCAGGACCTGTGCTGAGCATATTTCAGTCTTCAGAGAACACACAAGAAAATCTTGAAATCTCAGATGAAAAATCTCCAAAAGCTCTCTCAACAGACCCTGTGTGCACACTGAGCCTTTCTCACAGGACACAGTTTTCAGTCCTGTGAAGGACTTCTATGTACATCAGCTTCCCCTGGATACCAGGATACATCCATGAGCACGTTTTGGGAAATGCAAGCCCACAAGACTACCAAAAGCAGAGTGTAGGCAGTGAGCTAAGCTGTTTTGCTGCACCTCGTGCTTTTCTATCTTCCTATGCCAGCCACCTTTCATGGATGACCAGCACTTCTAGTAGAGGAAAATGCATTTAATGCATACATCAGCTCCGACAATGAACAGCCTACAGGAATGAGCCCTGTGATCTATGTTCCTAAGTGTCTTGCACAGCTGCCTATGACCTAAGCTCAGCTGCATCTGCTGCCACTCCCAGCCACACAAAATGGCCCAGACTAAACCCCCGCTGCTCAGTTTACTCACCCCACAGAATACAAATCCCACAGCCAGGTTTGGTGGAAATGCTTGTGTACTTTCTCTTCAGCTGAGGAAGAAGGTGGAAACATAGTGGGCTGATAGGTTGCTATCAGATGCTCTGTTGGAAACAACAAAGAGCTATAGTCACCACAGGGTCCTCAGGTCCTGGTTAAGAGCAGAGGAGCTCCAGCACAGCTCAGGCTGCAGCAAATTCAGTCAGCTCTTGACAGCATGGCAACAGAACAAAATGTGCTGTCCCAGTTTTTAAAATCCTTTGCCTCATATCAAATGTCAGAGGTGCTTTGGGCTTTACTTCCATGTGGAGGCACCATGGGACAGCCAACATTTCCCTCACTCTAGAGTTAAAACCTGTGACCCAAACATCCCACTAACACCCCTCATATTAGCACAACAGGTTAGGGACAGGAAACCCTCCTTCTCCTCCATTTGTACTTACAGCTAGTGCTGCCTCTTGGCTCAAACCCAGGACTGCTTTCACATAAAAGACTAAGCCTCCAATGTAAGAAGAAACAGCTGGCAGATGCTTACTGTTATACACTTTATGGGGCTGGGCAAACATCAACATGGGCCTGGAAATAATCTTTCCTGTTCCCCGCTGTGTACTTGTCAGTGGAGTGGCTGGACATACTCTGGGTTTCTTGATATTGGTGTTGGACATAATTTTCAACCCCATTTCCTGTAGGAAAAGATTAATCACCAGAAGATTGTCCTCTCCTCTCTGCCCTCTGCCCTTGTGCCTTCCTGTCCCCTCATACAGTGGGGACTTGGCTGTCCTCTGTATTCTCTTCCTTTATTTTAAGAAAGAATAATTCAGATCCCCAGCAATGGGCAAACAAGGTCCTATAAGGTAATTCATCTGGCCTGAGTCAGCCAAATTTATTCCTTTACAAACACATGGTCATTTGAGTACTCTGCCTTCTCTGCCTGCAGGGTGCAATTGTTCGTGCTATGAAGATCAAACAAATTGTGTGAAATCCAATTAAAGTAATGAATAATCCTTGGCATCCTGAGTCACACAACCCAAATGTGGCAACCACACAATGATTTTTTCCTTATACATTTCAAGTCACCTATTCAAATAATGAGTTACAAGGGCCTAAAGTGCACCTGTTCACTGTCCTGCCTGCAGTGGCATCCCTTGGATATTGGAAGTCAGGGGCCACATTTCCCTCAGTCCATGAATTATCTCAACCCACCAAATCAACCATTTTTACCCTGAATGCCGTAAACACATCAGGCCCATCAGAATTTGGGAACCCGCATGAACGATCATCTTCAGACACTTGGTGAAGATACCTGGAGTTATAAGATGGGAACAGCCCATAGATCTGAGAAAGCAAGGAAAAAAAAAAAAAAATCAGTGCAAATTAAACCTGGCATTCCCTTCCTCTAACACTTCCAAGGCCTGTTTGAGATACTTCTGGCTACTGCGTATGAACGCGTGCCAGAAAGCCCAGGATCTCTGTCACTCTTCCTGGGCTCTCCTCTGACAGTGAGATGAGTGACTGAGTGGTACTCAACCTCTTCCTTAGTCCCTAATCCCTACCCACCACACTGGGAACGCTGCTGATTCCTCCAGGCCGTGCTTTCAGTTTCCTGGAGTTAAGTTCTGCAGAAGTTCAGTCGCCTCCCTCCCGCCTCATGTCAGCAGGGAAGGGAAAACGTCAGAGCAGGCTCACTCACCGAGTGGCTGCTCAGTTCTTTTCCTGGCTTCATCCAAAAGGAGCTTGGATCCACAGCCCAGACAGCACAGGTGGAGCCAGGAGCTGCCTGCAGGTGGAGGCCAACCTGTGAGCCAGGGAGAGTCTCTGGTGTTGAGAAGCCCAGCTCTACCTGGATGGGAAGAATGCAGGCAATGCCTGAGTGACATTTCTAGGTGCCACCCTACCATTTCCCAAGCAGGGAAGGGACCTACATGAAGAGAGTTTCCAAAGACCTGCCTTGGACAGAAACCCAAGGATCCTCCCAGGTTCAGAAGGTGTTTAAAAAACACCACATTGAAGTTCTAACAGGAAAGATGGCAGAGGGGGAGCCATCAGTGTGCATACGGTGACATTCCCGTGTCAGAGCACAGTTCTCTCTTCTTTACCCAGCAAGCCAGCCAGCTATGGTCACACACCTCACAGCTGTCTTATGAAGCGCCTTCTTCAGGGGCCCCAGATCAAAAATAAGCCTAGTCCTTATCTCCAGGCTCTTTGTGGGATGAGCCTCAGTTTCCTGAAAGTCTTCCTGTTCTTGTTTGAATCTGACTGTCTATGGCAGACAAACAGCTGAGGAGCAGGGGTAATGCCCTCTCAGAAATTCACTTTTGGAGCGCAAGACACAGCCAAGAAAGCAGATTCCCGAGGATGTCACAATGACCAGATGCACTCAGCCCTTTCTGGACGGCCAGTAAAATCCACTTCTTCCCTCATCTACTTTCAGATGTCATCCCAGTACCACATAATAGCAATCCTAATTATCTGCTGCAGCAGCAGAGCAGCCCTGAGCTCTCCTGAGAACCACACAAACGACCTGTGCTGGGCTGGATTATCTATGATCCTCCCAGGCTGCGGTTGCCTATGGAGACAGACAGCAACTCTGCCTTTCCCAAACATCGCAGCAGCCCCCACAATGCTGAGCACACACTTGCTCCAAGCATCACAGCACACCTCACCAATCACAAACTGCAGTTTCATGTGACTGCATCACACGTCCTATGGGCCACACACAGAGGCACAGCTCTCCTTTCATTGCAGCAGACACATCCACGCTCACACATCTAGCCACATCTCAGACACAAACCCTACCTTGTTTCTGAAACACGTGGAGACACTGAAGATGGCAGAATCGGCAATGATTTTTCCATTAGGAAAGATGACATAAACAACAAGTCTTGGAGCTGGGGCATAGGTCGAGCTGAATGTAAGAGGGATGGAGAAGGAGCTTTCCAGCACTAGATGGAGAAGAAGAATAAGAGAAGTAAGGAATAAGAAATAAGAGAAGTAGTATATCTTCTTCTGTAACAGGAATAGGAATAAGAGGAAGTAGATTTTGTAGTGAAAATAGAGTCTGATCAGCTTTGCCATTCTGCATATGCCTGTTTAAATCATTTCCTCCTTTGGTCTTTCAAAACCAAATTGATTTCTGGAGACTACTGAAACAATCAGAACATCTCTGGATCTGGTATTCAAGACAAGCGAAAGACTTTTTTTTTATTGCCTTGGGGACACAAAACAGTACTTTGGAGTTCAAGCTTAGGTCCACAAAGAGTAAGAGTCTCAGATATCTTTTAAAGCCTCCTCTCACCCAACATCTCCCATCCCATCACCAACAAAGAGGTGACCTTGTCCCAAAATACTTATAACTCAGGTTTTAAAAAACAGAGCTGGAGAAATAGGCAACAGTGGGTCAACAAACATCAAAATTATAAACTGTGGCATCCTAATGACCCGAATTATTTATAGAAGCAGTTGCTATGGAGGGTAAGGCTACAGTTTCATGCTTCAGGAGCAGCAGCAGAAGGAGACAAAAAGAACACAACAACAACACAACAAAAGAAGACAACAGAGGATGTGCCTATGGGCTGGGAAATGCTGAGTATTCCTCTCTTGGTCCAAAGCAGGAGGGCAAAGGGAACATGAAATTTAGAAAAGTGGTGAGACATCCCTACATTACAGGGAGGCTTATGCCACTTATCCAAATAAGAGTGGATGTCACAGACCACTAAGTGCTTGCTAGACATGACACTGGGGAGTGCACTTACTTCTTGGCAGCCCAACCCAAACAGTCTGCTGACCTGCATGGACTATCCCTCTTTTCCCTGTGACCTAGACAAGAACACAGAAAGGGATGGTCACATAGTCACATAGCCTTTGCGATCACTAAGAAGATCAAAGTAACCCTGAAATTAAATTGGGAGATTAAATGGGGGTTGGGGGAGGAATTTTAGCTTTATTTGCTCTCAGCTAGTAAGGAGAGCTCAGGGATGAAGTGATGGGGGAGAGAACAGGTAAGGCCGGCACCTGTGCAGAGCCTACAAGAAAGGTTCTGCCTTTGTTGCTATTACTGTGGTACCAGAATCAAAACCAGGATCCAATTCCATGATGACTGGAGGAACTCCCTGTCCTGGCCTGAGCCAAGACTATCAAGTAGTCTCAAATATCTTGAACCTCTAAGAGATGCTGATCTTGGGCCTTCAGCTGTCACCCACTAGTGCTTTCCCAGAAACTCACAAAGTAGGAGAAAATGATGCGCTTGGGCCCATGTTCCAGGTCTTCCTCATAAATTCTGAAGTCCACCTGGACAGACTGCATTTTACCACAGGGTATTGTCTCTGGCACACGGATGATAGAGAGGAAGCTCCTGCTGGTGCTGTAGAACGGATGTATGAAATAAGAGGCTCGCTGGTAACTCAAGTCAACTGTCCCAGGCTTTCTGTCCGAATCTTGATGCAGGACACTTGCCTGGTGAGACAAAAGAACCAAACCAGTTAATTTCTCTAGTTAATCAAGTCAGCTGCAAATCACCTTGGATTTGCAAATCACAAAGGACAGGTCTTGCTGTGGAGAGTTCATGAGGAAGGGAACTGAGACCTGGAGAATAAGCTCTCAGAGGGAGAGCCAAGATCTAGAACATGCTGAGGTGCTTCAGGTTTGAGTTACTCTCCATCAGGAAGGAACAAAAAGGATGTCTATGGGGCAGTAAATAGCTCTGACGTGCACACATACTCCTGCCACAAGACACACCCTTCCTTCCTTACCTCCAGGGAGACCAAGGTGCTATTCCAGGCAGAGGTGTCCAGGGTAAATGAAACTGTTCCAGAGTCTCCAGTGATGAACTTCTGCCTAAATTGCTGCTCAGCACAGTTTACTACAAGAAGGACTTCTTTGTTCTTCAGTGCCTTGCCTTGGTAATCAATTACTTTAATCTGAGAACATCATGGGGAACAAGAGAAGTGCAGAAAAATCTAATCAGCAGGCAAAATCTCTGGCTTCCCCAAGTCAGGAGCAGTGTTTCCAAAGACAGCAAGATCACTCTTTCAGTCACCAATAATTTTATCAATACTGCTACTGCTCCTATTACCACTTGCACTACCATGTTCATTCACAGAATTACAGAATCACAGAATGGGTAAGGTTAGAAGGGATCACAGGGGGTCATCTGGTCCAACCTCCAGTATTCTCCACTTCTCAGCAGAGGACTTCCTGGCTGATGAAATTCCAAATGTTTGGGTTTGCACCCCAGATATTTAAGCCTATAGCTGCTCCCCTTCATGGGTTATTTGGTAAATGGCAGTCTTGGGACTTACTCTGACATTGGACAACTCAAGAGTTTTGTCTCTGGGAGTAATTTGTGCCCTCCCAAGCCCCTGGCTAGAAAAGGGGTCAGAAAAGGCGGTAGGTAAATGTTACTGTGAAATATTGCTTATGCTCTCCCCTCCAAGGAACTGAAACTGGGAATTACCTTTCCTCTGAACATCTGTCCAGGGTGGTAGTAAGAATTCACATCATCAAACAAAGCCAACCCGCCAATCCTGGAGATAAGTAATTTGTGGGAAGCATTGACCTGTATCTCTGAATGGAAGCAGCAAGACAAAAACATGAGAGAAGGAGCAAGAAAGACAAGCACTTCTCAGCAATTTCCCTGCAGAGTGACCCACTGGTAATACAGATGGACACGTTCAGCTGCACACATATTTCACATCCCAATGGTGATCTTCCCAAGATTCTGGGTATCTAGTCTTCCTCCCACTTAACTTCTAGCTTTTAGAGAGCCTCATCTGACACCACACTCAGAGTGAGTGTGCCACACTGTCAAGAGCTGCTGTCCCTGTCTCTATATGCGAGGTTGGATAGCAGGCCCCGATGGGCTCAGAAGGCTCAGATCCCTTGCTAGCTGGAAAGTCTCCAGTGCATTTGGTCAGATTACCACACCTTCAGATCTTTTGGTCAGATTAGCACAACTTGCCTCTTCCCAGGCACCAGAAATTCTAAAGTTACCTGTGGCATCCTCCACCAGTGAGGCCTCTGCAACTATGCTGTCCTGATAGTACCGAAAGTCTCGGCTGAAGGAGGACAGGCTCACATTTGTGAAGAAGCAACCTGACTCATCTGTCTGAAAGTTCAGAGAGAAGGAAAAAGGTCTGAGCAAGGCACTTGGATTAGAAGTTATGGAAGTGGCAGAGGAACAGCGGCACAAAACCCCTGTTCTCAGGGTGCTTTGCCTTTTGGCATTGCAGCCCAGGACGTGAAGCAGGCACATGATGAGGCTCAGTCACAATCGTCAGGCACAGCTGCTGAGAGGCAGCACCAGTAGCAGTGGCCAAGCAGCCAAAATAGTGGGTTAACATTGCGATTACTTCAGCTAAAGGACCCAGCAGCCTTGTCTTACCCTAAGGCTGAGCACAAATGCCTCTGAATACGGCTCAGCTCTTCCTAAGCATCTCACCTGGTTGCTGAATTTGTGACAGAGATCGGGTTTGGAAGCACTGGGCAGGAACGGGGCTATCTTCTGACAAAGGCTCACATGAACCTTCCCCTGGATGCTTTTCCCACGAGTGGATCTGTTTGTGGGGAGCAGAGAAAGGAAGAGACAGTCGCACACAGTGGGAGAACACATGGCTTGCTTTGCATAGCCCCAGAGACCATGCACTGCCAGATATTCACAATATACCACAAGAGTGGCATCCACACAGCAGGCCCAGGAGTCCTGACCCAGCAAGTAGGGTCAGGCCAGGGCTGCGCAGCGATGGGAGATCAAGGGCTTTATGATATTATTAGCACTAAACTAAATTATTTTGGGTAACTAGAGTGTTGTAAGTGCTGACCGCATTATACGTCAGCATTAACTGCAATAACCCCAGGATGTGCTGAAGGCATTATCGTCTTATGACCATAAACATGGGTGACTAAGAAAGTGCCTTTTATTTAAAAATCACCTTCACAGGGGCTAACTAGCATTGTCCTTGGATCATACCTGGGGAAATTCCTTTTTGCCTCCCTTTAGTTTCTACGTGAGCATAATCTGGAAAAGCTTCCCATCATTTCCCATGAGTTTGTTCTTCAGGGAGATGAACACCACATATCTGCCACGATCTATCCCACAAACAGTTGCTTGTCAAAGGGTAGGCTGCTCCCCCAGGTTTTGTGTGTAGAGATTTGTGGAGTGTTTTTAGAAAAGAGGCATTTAGAGTATCAGAATGATAGTTACAGGAATGTTTTGTGTTGCCTCAGGGTGCAAACAGCTGTCATGGAAGATTTTGGCTTCCTGTGACTGAAGTGTAGTCGTCTTGCCCTTAGCTCCTCACGATAACCCATTCAGCTTGTGCACGTCAGGCCAGAAATTAACACAGGGTCATCCCTCCAGTCAGAATCCTCACCTGCCACATACCCGGAGCAGGAAGGTTGTATCTAGTGCATAAATCTGACTTGGCGCCTCAAAGATCACTTCAAATTTTGGCAGCACTGGAAAGGAAAACCAGGGAACTGTAGGAAACACAGGCCAGGGACAGCCTTCACAAAGAATTAACGTAAAGGCAGACTGTGGTGGAATAAGGGACAGGAAATGGGGAAGGAAGGTGGTGAGAAGGGGAAGGGAAAGGAAAGATTTTCCATGTATCTTTAACACATTTGTGTGTAGGCCCTGGATGATTTGCTCCTTCCCAAACTAAAACCAAACATCCCCGTGTCCCTCCACTTCTGACAGCTATTTTCATTGAGAGAAGACTGGCCTCCCAATACAGTTGATTAGGGAATGAAAGTGAAGTGAGAGGGCGCTGGACTTCATATGCTCTGGAAAAGTCCATCCTAAATTGCCTTGTTTTATCTGACTCCGGGATCCATAGGAATCAGCTGTGTCAAAGGTCTGGGGCCATGCACAACACTCCTCCCACACACTAAGGTCCTGAAGTCATCTCCTCTCCTAAGCCTCAGCTCAGACTCTTTCCTATGATGCTAATACTTTTCCCATGTGCTCCTAGGATGGTTATCAAGGAATAAACACCCTGCTTCCTGGACCAGGAGCACAAAGTCCTCTCAGCAGCTCAGACAAACCCCCACATGCTCTTACCATGCTCTTTAACAGAGAAGCTGCCGTAGGCTCTGGAGCTGGTGACGTTGATGACGTACGTCCCCAGCAGGGGCTCATCACTCAGCTGGAAAGACAGGTCTGCAATGCCATCCCTAGGGACCACGTTCTGCCACTGCTCTATCTGGTTGTTCTTAGGGTCCTGCACCCACAAGAAAGAAAGAGTTGTTCCAGCATCTCGCTGATCCACATCCCATAGAAACTGAGCTTCAGGATTTCAGTGTGGTAGACTACCAGATTCTACAGCTAAGGAAATGAGGTTTGGTATAGACTGATCAGGAAATTTTGAAGACATGATAATGTTCAGATTCTGCTCCCAGCATCTGACCCTCCTTCTACACTTATTTAAATTCTGATCTTAAGCAAAGCTTCTTCGCTGTTCTTACTTTCTTTCATAACCATCTAAGTTTTCTATTTATTCTTTTGCAAATCTAGAACAGCAGATTTCTACTGAAGTCCCTGGGAGCATAACCTCAAAGGAGTACATAAAAAAAAGCTGAAAGGAGTATGTTAGTTTAAGAATTTAACATCCAACAACAAAAAAAAGAAGGTCTACTATTCCACTCAGAGGTCTTTAAAATCTATCAGAAAGTGAATATGAACAGCACTGTGAAATGACTGCCATCACCATTACTCTAACATGAGGTTTCAGCATCACTCACCAGAAGAAACAGGGAAATCTGGGGAGGAAAAAATGCAAAAACATTAGAAAAGAGAAACACATGCCAGCACCACACACAAAGTACTTCAGACTCAGAGCCCTCTCTGAAGGATGTGCAACTGGTGATTTGGAAACTTAAGAGCACTGACAACAATACAATTCAACAGAATTCAACAATATTCAATTCAACAGAATGACTAGGTTGGAAGAGTAAAGTAAAACAAATGCCACCAAAAAGGAGAAATACCAGGTGGGTTTATTACAGTAAGGTCTGAAGAAAGGGAAAGGAAAAACCAATCTGGGGGTCACACAACACTTGCTAATGACTTCCTGACAGAAAAACTCACAAGTCACCACCCAAACAAATGTAGCTCTGGTTCAGGTCCAGTCTTAAGAGGGTTACAGAGGTATAGGATCACATAATTTGGAAAGAACCTCTGGAGGCCACCTTATCCAACGTCCTGCTGAAACATGTCTTCCTGAGCAGATTGTTCATAGCCTTCTCCAGCTATGTTCTGAACATCTCCAATGATGAAAATGCCTTTTCTGGACACATTTCCACATTGTTGCCATCAAAAAGTTTGTCCTAATGTCTAAGCAGCATTTCCCACATTCCATCTTGTAGGGTGCAGATTAAAAGCACCCTTCCCCCCAAGAAGGAAAACCTGTTTTACAATCTATTCACTCCCCCCATGACACCTTCACATCAGGAACCAATATGTCCCATACATACAGTTGCATGACTGTTCTACCAAGATGAGCAAGAGACACGCACACCTCTGCCACCTTCCTGGCAGTTACTATTGCCCTCTGCATACTCATAAAACCTGCCAGGGATAAATGTGGAAAAGCTGGAGTTTTGGCAGTGAGCAGGGTGGAAAGGAGGTAGGATCCATGCATGGTACAAGGCAGCCTCTTCCACAGCCCCCAGGACTTGCTTACCGAATCATTGAGTGCAAGGAATTCCTCATCCAGAGTCACAATGCGAAATTTCACTGAAGGCAAGGAAATCAGGGAATATATTATCAGATCTCAGTTTTTCCCTACAGACCCCTGCTCCATGTGCTACCCTAGCTTCTATCTCCAGTCTAGACACACTTGTGGTAACATCTGACACTAACATTTCCACATGTAAGGTACCATGGACATGGTTATCATTATCTACTGCCTCCTGCAGCTCCACAGTTATCACAAGCCAGACATTACAAACACTGAAACCCTATTCAGCAAGACACATGGTCTCAAAGCCTTGTGCTAAGGTTGTTCATGCATTTCAGGGCATCACAGTCTTCCCATATGGTGCAACCAGCAAAAATCCTGGGACCCTCAGCTGCTCCCATTTGCATCTCACCTGTCTGCCCTGGTTCATAGATGGGCTTTTCAGTTTGGATGATGGTGCCATTCCTCGCCTTGCAGATCAGGACCTTTTTCTGTTCCTCAACATTGACCCCTTCTCCTGTGATGGTCAGTTTTACAGTGGCAACCTCCTCCGTGCCATTAGCTGGAGGGGCAACCTGTAACACAGAGAGAGAAGAGCACATATGCCCCAGGTAATCTTCTGAGAGTGAAGTGGAACAACTAACTGGTTCCTTCACACTGTTCCAGGAGGGAACAATCACCAGCCAACCTCTGGAATCTGTCCTTTTTCCCACTGTTGACAAGCAAGCACCTGACTTTTGAGTCTTCAGACTTGTTCAGGAAGATGGGCAGATGACAGGAAGGTGGGAGATGGTAGCAGAGAATCGAAAGAGAGATTGAGCAGTTGCACAGCCTCAAATGTTAGGCTTTCAGAACTACCCAGCACTTACAAACAAGAAATCCAAAGTAGAAAACACAATGAGAAAGATGCCAAAGACCCCAGCAGCCTTAGCACAGAATATACAGTATAACAAAAAGGATATTGCTTAGACATGTCTGCGTTATCCCAGATCTTTGCTAAGTTCTCACCAACTTATTAACCTCTCACCAATTAATAACCTCTAAGATGCTGTTTATAAACAAGCAGCATATCCATTTCCATCCAACTAGTTCTCAGTAGCTCCCAAGAGCTGAGTTGCTGCCTGACTTCAGGTACTACAGAGACTTCAGTGTGTCCTGCATGACACCATTTCCCCAAGCTTTAGCTGTGAACCTGCACAAATCCTTCAGAAAGAGCTAAAGCTACTTCATCTGGTCCGTAATGGACAAGGACACAGGTGGTATCTGGAACCCTGGCAAATTTTAACAGATGAAAATTGCATTTAAAAATCAGATTCAGAAAGGAAATTCAGTGCTAACCAACAGACTGTGTTGGGCTGTGCATCCCTAGGCACCATCCATTCCCCTTCCTGAAAGGCTCACACCAAGACAAAGTGGACACAATCTATGTCACCCCTGGTAAGGGAGTAACACAAGCATTTTCCTGAAAGGAGAATCAGTGATGGAATTTGCCTTGGGTGGCTCACCCAGAACTTAGTGCACAGGAAAGTCTTCTTCTTCTGGATGGTTTCTTGCATTAAGACCTGCCGTCCTGCAGAGCGCTCCAAGGCCAGATTCACTTGAATTTTTGCATCATGACAGGTGATATGGAGGCAGGCAACCTGGGTGGACGGGTACCAGAGAGCTTCAGGAATCACCACCAGGTAATGTCTGTGGTGGGGAAAGACAGCAGAGGTGGTATCAGTTTGAGGACTCAAGAGATGCAAGAAAGCTTCCCTGCTGTGGCCCACTACTGCAGAATCCCTCAGCAATGTGCCATCAACATTCAAAAGCAACAGTGAGCCCAGCAAAGTGATTGCTTCACTGAAATGTGAGAAATAGTTTCTGCTTTATTAGGTTAAGTATAGGCCTACAATCTTTTTCAAACCCCTTATTCCAGTAATCTCCTGAACTCTCCAAAAACACCCCATGCAGTCTTCAAAAGAAATGGTTTCATAACCTTGCAGTCTAGACACCAGTGATTTGATCTAGCATTGCACTGCAGAGCAAACATCTCTGGGCCTAAGGTCTGACCCAGAAGACCCCCAGAAAGTTGGCTTGTATTGACCTGCAAGAGTCAAAGGCTTGGTAGGCAAGGTATAGGACTCAGCTACCCTTTGGGGTGATCTGATAGAGCAGGAAGCAGGAGAGCTGATGGCACGGGATGTGGTCCATCTAGCTAGACTGACGCCTTCATGAAAGAGACTGAAACAAGAGTTCAGCATCACTCACGGTTGGTGAGAAGCAGCTGCAGCATGGAGTAGAAGGCTCAGGAGGATGGTTATCCTCATCCTGGGGGTTCTTGCTGTCCAATCTCAAATGGCTCTCTTCCTCTGAAATCTCTGAGGCTGTTTATAGGGGGGTAATTTCTTTCTAGCACACCCTAAATGAAGAGGTGGGATGTGGGGAGGAGCCAGCCTCTCCCTCTCTCCTGAGATTCCACACAGGCAGCTGTAAGGATAAGTGTACTGTGCCAAGTGCCCCTTGGCCAATAGCAGCAACTTTGGCTGCCATCCACCAGTTCAGAACATCCCCTCCTGCAAGGCTCCTGTGGAGACACCTGACCAAATGGACTTCTCACGGCAAAAAAACAGTGAGAACTTTGCTGATCAGTGACCCAGGCCAGGTCCTGATCACTTGGCACTTGCATCCCTTTGTTTCAGCTGGAGATGGATTGCCATTATGCAGCCTGCAGCAAGAGCTGCCTCCTGCACACAGCAGTGTCCTCATTCAGGACAGAGCTCAGGAGCTCTGCATCAGATTAGGGGGATGTGAATCTCCTTAGGCTGCCTGGCTTGAGAATGGAGTGAAACCTTCCATGTGCCTAAGGAAGTGCTGCAGCAACACTGCCACCAGCCAGCAACCGCTAATGAGCTAATGACTTTGTCTTTTCCTTCCCTGTGTACCATGAGGAAAATGGAAACAAATACTGGCCCACAGAGGTCTCCACCAGGGCCCTGCAACACCCATTAGTCATGGCACTATCTGCAAGGAGGGCAGGAATGCCTTCCAGTTCTGCATTATTTGTGTCTGGGTCTAAAGGTCTGGAATCCAGGGATACAGCCTTTTGGTTCTGCTTTTGGTCCAGTGGGTCAGCTTAAAACTCACAAATTAAATATGTGGGACATTTTGTAAGTACTGATGGCAGCCTGTAAAGTAGATAGATAATTGTCCTGGTGATAATTGTCCAGTTTGACTTCCAGAAAAGCGCAGTCACCACATAAACTGCCTGCTGTGAGCAGTCTGCAAACTAGGCTTTTGTGAGCATTGTGAGCTTTAGTTAGCCTGAGCTGAAGTGTACAAGGGACTGTCCTAATAATACAGACAGTTCTGTGCCTGGAAATATTTCCCAGTGCTGTTTAATAGTGCCAATACAGCCTAAGCTTTCCGTACCTACATTCCAACATGATGTTATTCAAGCAGGCAGCTGAGATCTCTTCAGCTGGCAAAAAGAGCAGGATGCACAGAAATGTTCAGCTAACTCAGGAGCCCTGTTCTCAAGGCTCTCCATAGTCTGTTCCCAGATGGATTTGGGAAGACTGAAATGCATCATGAGGGCTGCACATTATGTACAGGATGTTACTGCTAGCTAGTATTGCCTTTGTCTCAAGTGGACATTTCACTGTTCAGTTGATTGAGATAACTGGCCAGAGCCTGATAAAGTCAACTCTGAGTTGGTCTAAATCACTGTTAGGCTCCTAAGCAAGGGAGACTAGACACTTTTTATTTTGATGAACACATTCTCCCCATTCTTGTCTCTTTGTGTCTTTCTCAAAGAAAGAGATCACATTACTGAGAATGACAGTCACAGAATCACAGAATGGGTCAGGTTGGAAGGGACCACAGCGGGTCATCTGGTCCAAACTCCCTGCTGAAGCTGATTCCTCCCAGAGCACATTGCACCAGATTTCATCTGGTCAGTTTTCATATATCTCCAGTGAGGGAGAATCCACAGCCTGTTTGGGCAATCTCCAGTGCTCAGTCACCCACACAGCAAAGTTCTTTCCTCATATTCAGGTGGAACTTCCAGAGCATCAGTTTGTGCCCATTCCTCTTTTCCTATTGCTTAGCATTACTGAAAAGAGTCTGCCAGGCAAACTTACAAATTTTTTGTCTAAAATCAGATTTTCCTGCAAAAGGTATGAGTCAGATCTATCACAAATCACAGCCAAAGAGGTCCAGATGCTGGCAGATTTCTGGCAGGAGCTGCACCCACTAGGGCCAGCGCTGGGGAGATCTCTCTGACCCTGTCCCACCATGCCCTCCTACCATGTTTGCCCAGGTGTGCTCTCTATTCCTTGTTTAGCTTTGGCAAACCTGGCTTTTGGTCACATGAACGTACATTTGAAGGATCTGCATCGAAGGCAGTGACTGACACAGGTGTCACAAACCCAGACAAAGTCTCTGCAACAGAGAAAGAAAAGCCGCCTTTCTAGTTCATTTTTTTTCTCCAAATGGACTCCAAGAAGGCCTTTGTGATAGAAGTGTTGAGCCAAGATTCCCATGGGGAGTAAGGGATCTACTCCTCTAGAAAACACACTTCAGCTGGAGCAAAGGACACAGTCCATGCTGGCAATGCAAAACCATATAGACACCTCTCCACAGTTAAAACCTGAATCAAAAACTGAAAAGGAGGAGGAGTAAAGGTCATACACACAATAAATGGATAACATTCTCCATGGTTCAGAATGAAGAAAATGACCTTGGAAATCACTCCTGTGTTTTAATATCTTTGAAGAAAATAAAAAGGCAGTGGTCTCAATGAACTGCATGAGAAGAGTACCAGAGAAGTATTGCTGTCTGCAGAGCACTTTGACAGGAGAGGAGGAAGTCTTCACTTTCTTTCAAGAATTGCATTTGTGGGAGAGCCTGTAGTGCAGAGTAATTCATCAAAGCAACTGAACCACTCTTCAACCTGCTCTAGATACTTATCACCAACATCATACAGGCCTTTTCTTCTGTTGCCTTCTTTCCTTTCCAATCTCAAACTCCATGATCCTAATCACTGACATTTCCAACTCACCTCTTAAACACACACAAGCTCATTTCCACAACAGCTGTGTAGCATTTTCAAAGACAATGAGATTTGCTATCCTTGTGTTCTGAAAATAAAGTAAACTTTTGCATTAAGGATATTTCATAGTTTGTGTAAGGTTCATAAAAATCTATCAGGCTTTAGTGTTTCTGCAACCTGACTAGCATCCATAACATAATGGAATCCCTTTAAAGAATCTCTCCACAATGGCAAAGTAGGCTGCTGCACCCTCTTTCTGCTGCCTTGACAGCAGATTTGTCCATTGCACCAAAATCAAGCAAGGAACTGAGAACACACCTGGACAAACATAGCAAAAGGAGCAGGAACTGACTGGGTCAGAAAGTTTGAAGGCAACATAGTTTAAACTGTTCTGTGCCTCTCTCAATGCTTGGCCCCTACAGGAAGATCATTCAATGAGCTTCAAATCTTACTAATTTTTTTTTATTTTATTTTTTGCCCAGCTTTTAGACTGTAGGCTTCAATTTCTTTAGTTGGAATTCAGTTTGGGGAAATTTCAAAATGATGCCCAAGGAATTTTGGAAACTGTCATAAGAATGTGCTCAAACCACAGGCAAGGCATGGATCTCTTCAAGAGTTGAATGTGAACCCTGCAACTTTGCATTCTTCTCACAAAAGGGAACAGTAACTAGCACACCAGCTAGCACTCAGACAATCCACACATGCAACTGAAAGAGTCTATTCCCTTCTGATCCTTCTTGGCCCAGTACCAAACCCCTGGCTCTTGCTTCACCTCTCTTACTCACCCCACCAAACAGGAAAGAAATCCCAGCAGAACTCCAGGCAGAATGACTTCTCTTAACCACAACATCCTGACTTGTTAATTCAAATCTGGTCATCAAGTAGATAAGCCCAGTATTTACAAATTGATCAACTGTCTCAGCCAAACCCACAACAATTTCCAGATCTTAACACAGTGGCTTAGGAATCATCTCTAGTCTTACAAAGAATCAAAACCCAAACTGGATCCTAGTGGTAAAGTTTGGAGTCCTACATAAAGCAAGTTCTACCTTGAAAAACTGTGGTGAAGATTTAACTACCTGTAATGTATTTGTGGGAACATTTGTTGGGTCTTAGGCTAGATTCTTAATTTTGACCAAGTAACTTACTTTCTTAGTTAACTGGCAACTTTGATTACAACCAAGGAACTTCTCAGTGGAAAAACCTAACAAAACCCATCTTCTATGGCAATAGTTCTAGCAAACTGACCTGAGACATTGCAGAGAAGAAACCAGACCCCAGGATAAAGGTCTACAGGACCAAAGAAAAAACAAAAAAGCATGCAATTTTACAGGCTCAGATTCAGACCTTAGAACCAGTTTTCCATGTTCACGTGCATTATTCACTACCCTGCTCGAGTGACACCCCACCTGGAGTGCTCCATCCAGTTCTGGGAACATTAGTTCAAGAATGGCATTCACCTCCTGGTGCAAGCCCAGAGGAGGCCACCAAGATGATCAGAGGGCTAGAGCTCCTCTCCTATGGAGACAGGCTGAGAGAGTTATGGTTGTTCAGCCTGGAGAAGAGAAGGCTCCAGAGAGACCTTAGAGCAGCCTCCCAGTTCCTAACTGGAGTTTGTAAGAAAAGTGGAGAGAGACTTTTTAGCAGGGCCTGGAGTGACAGCACAAGGAGCAAAATTTTAGACAGAAAGAGGGTAGATTTCATTTGGATATAAGGAATAAATTATTTACCACGAGGGTGGTGAGACACTGTTTTGTTTTAGAATACAGTCAAGTAATTAATTAATTAATTACAGTAAAAAAGTTAATAAAGCCCTACACATTTACTACCATGTCTTAAAGGCGGACTATTGAGTAAGTAAAAGTCAGTGGTGAATGTCCAGAAAACACTTTACAAAAGTGTTCAGCCAGTTTTTAACAAGAGAGGTCTGTCCATGCCTCCACAGAATATTTCCTTTTTTTCCTGTTTATTCACCTGGTTCAAAGTACTGACTAGCTTATTCAAACTGAAAAAGCCTTTGGGAACTGCAAAAACATGGAAATTGCTCTTGCCCTCTGTATCTGCAAATAGGAACTAATTGTGAGGAGCTAAGCTCTATGAATTCTGAAACACTGAGGAACACATTGACCAGAAAAAGAGAGGGGGAAAAAAATCAATCAGTTAATTATTTTTTGAGAGATAAATCTTGCCTTGTTTAAATTGAATCCATGTAAATGTCAAATATATTTAGGTAAGCTTACTTTCAGTGAATCCAAAACATCTAAGGTAGCTTTATTTAATGACAAATTTTAGGTGCTGAGGGATTTGTGCAGTAATTGAAGTCTAGATTCCATTACGCTGTACAGAAATGAATTGTGGAATGAAAAAAAATTATATTTATCTCATTATATTCTTGTCATGAAAAACTACAAAAAGTGAATACTCTAAAACATTAACCTAGCAGGGCTGATCAAACATGCACAGCCACAGCGCACGCTTTTGGGTAGCAAAACTAGGTTTAAAAGGCAACGCTGGCAATATTTGCTCAGTGTGTACTGGTTGCCAGCTCAAAAGAAGACGAAATTGATTAAATAAAAGCTTCTTATTTGTTCATTGAAATGTATTTAATCAAATAATTTATAGCATTTCAATTGGCATCAGCTGACCTCGGAAACACTGCAGTTGTGACTCCAGCTCCTTTCCCAGCACTGAGGCCTGCTGTCTATGTGAGGGGCTGGGAACAGAGTAAGAAGAGGAAAGCAGGATGGAGAGAGAGAGAACTTCAGAGCTAGGACAAAGACAGGAGGAAGTCAGAATCTAATTAGCCAGATCTAACACTATTCCCTCCTAGAGTCCTTCCCCAGCCCACCAAGACATGCTTTCCTCTGTTATGCCATCTAATTCAGAGATGTTCCTGCATTCCAAAGGATGCAGTGCCCTTCACTTCAGAAGCAACTTTCCATACCTCCAACATCCTCCTGGAGGTCAAGGAGTTTCTGAAGATCCACAACAAGCCTGTCATTCCCACTACCTGCAAAAGAAGTGTCGTGCATGTCCCGTTGAAAACTCCCCTCTCTGAAAGTCTTTCCCATTCCTTCATCCTCTATTAATGCCATGAAAAATACAATGAGATCAGACAGCAAGAAGCGAAGCAGCAGAGAAATGCACCTGGGAATATCTAAGAAATGACTGCAAAGGTCATAGCTAGTTACTATGCCTGGAAGACAAGGAGAGCCAACAGCATGAAGGGGTGGAGAGATGCTGTGGAGTAGGAAGACAGCTGACTGTATTCAACAACCACCTCCAGGGCAGTCTGAGCTAAGCACAGAGCACAAAAGCTGCAGTCAAGACCACTTTTGCCATTGCCTAGAGCATCTTGGCTTTGGGCACCACTGCCTCATGCACAAGTCCCCCTCCCCTCACAAGTTCCCTTTCTCGCAAAGAAGTGATCCACAGGGCCAGCATAACAATCCACCCAGACCTCCTATTCCAGCACAGACCAGCAGCCAAGGCATGCCTCTGGCTTTGAGGTGTCTCCTGGGGTGCTGCACCATGGCTGCAGGTGTAAATAGCCCCTCTGATAGTATGTCCCCAGCTCATACACATGATTCCTATGTGCAAACACCTCCTGAAAAGAAAACAGAGAAAAAGAAATACAGACACCCAGCTATGCAGACAGAGCATGACTTACTGAGAGTGAGATTGATCTTGGCCATCTTTAAGCATGTACATCTGAACTAATTCTTTAGGCTTTCTGTGACACTATGGCAGAGATTAGCTATTCCTTGCAGGGAAAAACCTGTGGCAAGTGGAACCAGGGGAGGAGGCTTTCACTATCCCTCTCCTCTATTTCTGCCTTACAAAGAACAGAAAAGAGAGGGTGAAACTGGAGAAAGAAAATTGTATCTACTCAAATAGTTCTATCAAAAGGTTCTCAGCACAAAACTGCTGATGGCTTTTCAAAGCCCCTACTACAGTCCTGCCCAAAAAGTTATACTAAATCACAAAAATGTCCAGCTTCTCCCTCCTTTAGTCCTTTTAGTTGCACCACCCATGGGGGAAAAAAAAAAATCTCATAACTGCTCTTTGTGGTTCCCATATCACATTACATCCAACTCCCTACACCCACTGGGAACCTACCCTATCCTCAGCCCCCTAAGTGAAGAATAATACATGAACACTTAAACCAAGCTGCCAGCCTCCTTCCCTTCCTCTTCCCATGGTATTCCCTATGCCTTTGCTCTGCTTTTGCCATCAAACCTTTCATCCAACATCCAGCCAAAGCTGTAAAGTACTTGAGGTAGGAAAAATTCCTGAATATTACCAGGTAGGTGCCCTCAGCAGCCCAAGCTCTGTCTAAAACTCACCAGCACAGTAGAACAGCTTCTGTTCTGTGACTGCTATTCCCAGTGAGCCTGAAGTGGCAGAAGATCACAGATACGGGGTTTGATAGCTCATCTGTGTGAGACTGAGCAGACAGCTCAAAGGTACTGATGGCCTCACCTAGAAAACTTGGTTACAAGACACACACAACACAATGTCCTGGGATCTCTCCCAGATACCTTGATTTTAGGGAAATCGGATTTGTCACCAGGAGTCAATTTGATCTGGCCTTACAGCTCCCGCTTTTCAAGTATGCCAGTTTGATCCTGGAGAAGCCAGGGCACAGTCTGAGTTTTTTTCACTGTTAGGCCCCCAAATTGGGCTGGTGAGAGAGACTGAAACCTTTCCAGATGCTAATCACTCCCACGAAGACAGCAAGAGGGGAAGAAAAGAGTAAACAGTTTAGCAGCTGGATGAAGAGCTCGTTTAGCCATAGGAAAGCAGTTACGGAATGAGGCTGTTCAAAGGGGAGGCTGGAAAAAGTTGAGAGAGAACAATGGAAACAATTCTTCACTGCTCAGAATGAGCCTTTTCTGAAGATTATCTACAGATTTAAATTTTGGAGGGTCTACTGCTTGCTGAGATTCAGATTGTAAAATTCTGTTTTATTGATGCATGCAGGTTATTTTCTATTCATATGCCTTCTAGTAGGTGTTACAGAAGCCTGGAAGCTCCAGGATTCCAACAAAAGTTGCTTATGTCCCTCTTTTTGCATGCTGAATGTACACATATGCCCAGACCTATGATTTCCTTTGTGGCTTTTCTTAAGTCTTGCATATTTGCACTGCACTGTAACCTTGAACTACCACTACCGCAATTTTCCAGTCAGAAATACTTAGAAATCAAGATGTTGTTGGAGTTAATAACAGGGAAGCTCCTCTTTCAACACACTTTGGCCAATGCTAATGAACCAAAGAACACAAGTTTCAGAAATAACGTATATTTCAATGTATTGACAAGCCCACAGCAGCATATTCTGCATTTTCCTGTCTTTGCATATAGGTAGAGTGATTTCTGGGAAGTATCCCAAGAACCATGGGAAGAGTTCAATAAAGTTCTTAACCCCATTGCAAGGCTGACAGACACAGTCCCCACCAGCTGTTGGATGCTGGGGTTAAAAAAAAAAAAAAAAAAGCTTGCAAATAGCTACATGAGACTTTCTCTTCACTTTTTAACTCCACCTACCTGATTCTCTCAGCTAAACAAAACTGGATACTCTGAAAATGGTTCTACTCTTCTCACTGGCACCCTAATTCCATACTGTGTTTCCACGTGTTTCCAGGCATTTTGTAAAATACCAAGAATGTCTGTCCAGTCTAAATCAT
Source organism: Poecile atricapillus (assembly GCF_030490865.1). Lineage (NCBI taxonomy): Eukaryota > Metazoa > Chordata > Aves > Passeriformes > Paridae > Poecile > Poecile atricapillus. The sequence continues at coordinate 86,828,726 of NC_081249.1, forward strand.
CTCTTTTGTTTCAACTTATGTACAGGGACATGGCATTCAGGCCCTTAAGACATTAGAGTTTCCATGAAGCCACATTTCACTATAATTAATTTATAATATTAATACTTATTATTATTAATAATAATAATAACTTATATTTCACCTATTTTTACATGCAAGCAGCTCTGGCAGAGCTGCTCGGGGATTTCCCATTTAAAGTGAGGCAGGACAGTGAAAAACACAGATAAAAGTCAGAAAGGCCAGAGAGAGGAAGGCAAAGATTTTAGCTATTTGTATATTTGTATTTTGTTTGCCTTGACATGATTTTACCTTCATAAAAAGCACATGAATTTCAAGACAGGGAAGCAGAATCACAATTTAGAAACTATATGAAAGTTGTAAAGATCAAGGCAGCAGAAAAATGTTTAGAGTAAAGCTGTACAGGCAGAATAGGTAAAGCTGAAGGATGATGGCAAATTCAGGTTCAATGTCAAGAAATCTATTTAGCAACAGGGCTTCTCAGCAATACTGGTAAGAGCAATAAAAGCCATTAAGAAAACTGCCCCCTTGTTATTTGAGAAGGAGACCCTATCCTGGCGTTTTTTTGAAAACATTTGAGTCAAAGTGTGATCCACTCAAATCCATGTGTTTTATGGCAGGTCCCCAAGACCACATGCCAGGAGCAATAGTTGGGATGTTTTGCTTACAGAGTACCCTATACACTCTGTTCTTTCCACATCTTTTTCCCTGATCTGCCTTTTCTCATTATCTAAGGTTTTATCCTTTGCCTTCTCTGCCTCCAGATCTCCTTAGGAGACAAACCGGCAGGCAACACGTGGAATAAAGTTTCTGACAAACTGGGATTCCAAGAAACCTCCACTTGAGCACTTAACCTCATATTTTAAGGCATGATTCCCACAATGACTGCAAATAAACTCTGGGAATTTGATATCAGTTTCCCAGGGCTTTTCCAGCACATGCAGGGAACTGTGACCATCTTGTCTTAGATGTCCAGTCCCCAGCACCTCCAGGTGGTCTTTGCTCTGAAACTCTGTTCACAGCCACTGTAATGGCCATAGGACAGACTGGAAAGTGCTTAAATTATTGGTTATTTGCATTTAACACCTTGTCTCCACAAAGTAAGACACCCTAAAGGGAGAGGAAAAAAAGGACACCAAGCCCTTCCAAGAGAGCATTCATATCCACTTACCTGCCATCAGTCATAGGTACAAGATGGAGTTTCATTGCTGTCATGCTACTTGTACTGGCATCACTGTCTTCCCCTGTGATGTCTAAAAGCTGCATATTCAGGTAATTCAGGACAGGTAATTTCTTGAGTAGTTTTCCTTAATTCAGAGAACCTAAGTTCATTGCTTTTCATTCAAGACTTTGCCTGGAACTAACTATTGATAATTTTACAGTTTAATTTCAGTTGGGACTTAGAAACTACAAAGGCATGCTCAGAAATTGCAGACACAACAGACTTGGAAGACAGACAACTCTGAAGGCAAAGCACTTCTCTGCCTCAAAGCAAAATGAGATCAGCTGCAGACAAATAATGAGATGTTGAATCAATTAACAAGAACAAAAGATGTTTCTGAAGTCAGACAACAACATCAGATAATAAAAATCAAGGGAGCATTTTCCTATAGAAATCTTTACTGGGCTTTTAGAATCCTCTTAATCCTCATCTATGGCCTAAGCAAAATACCTGGCACTTGGGATTTCTGCCCAGAGCTGGCTCCACTCAAATTCTGAAATGTGGATAACCAGGAACTGTTTGCTCCCTAGGAAACATCTGCTTTCCTGAGTAAAGGAATGTCACTAATATAGTTGTGCCTTGCAGGCAAACATGCCCGCTTTACACAAGAGCTGAGCAGTTTCTGTTTCAGAGGGGATTACCTGAGGAGATTCCATGATTGTGGCTGCAACTTTTACTTCTGAGCAAACTTGAGGTTCATTCCACATGTGCAATAGCCATAGGGTGTGTTTACACATGTAGACCATACAAAACCTGTTTCTTACACAGGTCACAAATTACTTGAGAATCAAGGTTAGCTCTAAGCAAAACTGTAGCCCTCATTATGTGTCCTTCTCTCCACTGTAGCCAGCTGGTTTCAGCTGCAGTTACTGGTCCTGGTTCACATTCTCCAGGGCTGCATTTTCCTTGCACCAAATACTTTGGAAACTTCTGCCACAAAGTGCATGCTTTCCCAAGTATGAAGATAGGGAACTGTAACGTTGAATTTCATCGTCAAAATTTCCTGGTGGTCCTTTGTTGTACCTGGTTCACGTTGGAACTGCAGCTTGGAAACAAGCACAGGCTCATTCAGACGTGCTGGAATTTAAGAGGTTGCTGAAGCCCCTCTGCTAGTGCTGACTAACCCACCACATGTACCATCCCCACACAGCAACTTGGCAAATTCCTTTTTAGCACTCCAAAAGTGAGGACAGATGTAGCTTCAACAGGAAGAAGCAAATGCCTGTGTTGAGACAAGGTGTTGGCCTTGTCTGCTCAAAACCTTCACTTCCTTCTCTGCATTATCATTCAGTGAGTGAAAGGTAAATGATGCTCAGCTGCAGAAGTGTCAAAAGCAGCACCCAAAGGCTCACAAAAGGGGTGGATGACTGCAGGACAGCCTGCAAGCAGTGACTGTGAACTGCCAGACTTGGCTACAGAACTCTCTAGGCATCAGAACCAGCAGGACTGAGACTACGGGGAAAGCAGGGAAATAAATTACTGCGAAGTTTATATATACAGCCAGAAGCCAAGAAAGAGAAAACCATTCAAAGGTGAGGGACAAGGAGCTCTCAGCCTAGAAACCAGTGGGAACAGGGAAATAATTGTGCTTAACCACTTCATGTTCAGCTACAACTTCTCAAGCACCAGCAGATACACAGGAGCTGCACACACAGCAGCTTAGAAATATTTCTGCATCAAGGATAATGTGTACCAAACATACTTTTATGTCTCACTCCCAAGCAGTAAGGAGTAGAATAACCCCTTCTGTCTTTACTTAATTTCTTATTTTTATAGAATATTAAAGTCACAGGCAAAGTACAAGATGTCTCATGGGATTTTTACTTGCTGAAAACCAGTAATAGATCAGTAAGTCTTGGAATTCAAAAACAAACCTTTTTTTTTTGTGGATCCCACTTACGGTAATGAGCTAGAGCCTGGTCTTGGCAGTGCAGTGAGCTGGGAGTTCACCTGAGTGCTATCCTCCCTACAACTAGTAGGTAATGCTTGCAGCAGCTCTGCAAACTGCTCAGGGGACCATGCAGTGGAAGATTTTGCTTCTTTATAGCATAATCTATTCCAACTGGAGGTTGTATGCTGGCCTTTGATCCAAATTTTCTGTGCTGTCAAAAGAAGGTATAATCAAAGAACCAGCTAAAGGGATCTCATTTTGTTTGAGTCTTTGGCCTTAGAATGCAAATTCACAATGGTGTGACAGTTTTGCTTCATTTCAGAATCGTTAGGCTCATTGGAAAAAAAACTCAACTACACAAAACAAACGTAAAAGCAAAGGCATTCCTATGTCTTGATCATCATAAAAGTCTGGCACCAATTTTTAGATAAATGTGGGATTATGTTTCATGGTTCTGAATAGAATACTTTGGAAATTTTGTTTTTGACATACAGTTTGTCTTTGCAAACTGAAGTAATAGCCACTAAAAAGTCATCTTTGTTATAAACAATAGACTGAAGGAGAAAATAGCAGTTCAAACAACGGTTTTGTGAAAGGTTGAAAGACCTGAAGTGCTACAGGGATGAAATCTTCCTGGCTTGGTCTGAGACACTGGATTTTTATTGCTCTGATAAGTAGCACGCAGATATTGCTATTGAATGCAACTCTCTCCTACTGTAAAGTAAGTTCTAACAATGACAAACACTCTGGAGCAACTGAATGTGGAGATTGTCTAAAGCACTTTTTTTTCAGCTTGGAAAAATATTTCCACTTAACAGTTCTGGCACAGAAGAGCTTTGCTGTAGCATTGTCTAGGTATCTATTAAACAACCTTGTTTTCATAGATGTCCCTCAGAAATACTCCACAGTATGAGCAGAGAAATATCAATCTTGATGGAACAGTAATTCTAAATTCTGCAGCACACTATCATTTTGAGTAGCAGTAATGACATCTGGTGATTGTGTGGACAGAGAACATAAAACCCAGAGCTCTCAGGGTTAAACTGAACTTGATACCCTTGAGCACTGTCTTCTCTACTCTTTCCCTGAACCCCACTTATGCTGAGAGGTGCTGTGTAACAGCTAAGGAAATCTCTGAAGTACCTGCTATTGATATTGAGCTATTCTGTTAAGAACAAAAGGAAGACAATCTTTGTCTTTGGTCAGAAGGAAGCCCACTTGGAGGAGCTAAGTGTCTACCTCCCGGGTACTATAGGTGCTTTAGCATCAAAATGCACCTGCAGAGATCATTTGTGGAATACACAGGCTGTCTTGCTTAGATGATCTGCCAACAGCTTTCCCTCCCTGCAGAAATGCATAGCCAGTGAATTTACTGGATCTATGACATTCAGATCTCAAAACACGTTAGCTCTCTAACTTAAATAGTTTCATTCCCTGCGCTTGCTTAATGTTGTCTGATAGTCCAGGCTCTTACAAACAGGGGTGTTTTTTTGTGGGTGGTTTTTTTTTTTTTTCAGAGAGCCAACTGTATTCTGGGCTGCACCAAAAGCAGTGTGGGCAGCAGGTTGAGGGAGTAGATTCTCCCCTTCTACTCTACTCTTATGAAACCCCACCTGGAGTGCTGCATCCATCTCTGGTACCCCCAGCACAAGAACCTGTTGTTCAGAGTCCAGAGAAGGCCACAAAGCTGATCAGGGGACTTGAGAGCCTCTGCTGTGAAGACAGGCCTGGAGAGTTTGGATTGTTCAGCCTGGAGAAGGCTCCAGAGAGACCTTAGAGCCCTCTCCAGCACCTAGTGGTGCTACAAGAGAGCTGGAAAGGGACTTTACACAAGTGATAGCATGCACTGATCTCATGAGGGGGAATGGCTTTAAACTGAAAGAGACTAGGTTTAGATCAGATATTAGGAAGAAATTATTTACTGTGAGGGTGGTAGGACACTGGAACAGGACAAGGGTCAAAGTTTTAAACTGAAAGAGGGTAGATTTAGATTGGATATAAGGAATAAAATCTTCATATGGGAAAAGTTTAAATGTTTCTTGGGATTATGAGAAAGCAGTAGCTTCAGAAGGTTGGTTTTGAGGAAAAAAACATCAGCAGTATTAACTCCAAACCAGCAGAGGGAAACACAGCCTCAAGAAAACTAACTCGCCCTCTTGGGAGATGTTTTCCACCCATCACATCCACTGAAATGGACTGATTTAGCCAGGGATAATTTAGACCATTGTGATGGAGTAGGATATGCCATCTTTTTTCCTATATTTAGTATGTACACCAACAAAAATAAGCAAAAGAGATCTCTGCTTTAAGATATATCTGTTAATATGTGATTCAGACGTCTTAGGCTTGATTTTTTCCATGTTTGTGTTCCCTACTCTGCGTTAAATTAATGGGCCCAAAGTGCACTTGGCAAAATAAGATCCAAATCCAACAAAGTTAGAAATTATTTACGGATGTTGGAATTCACCTCTTTCACCTTGGAAGATGTCATTCAAGCACCAGTCATTGGTAGGGACCTGTGACAAAACCACATCTGGAAACAGACACGACTGGCAGCTCTTCTGACCCATCAGTGAGAAAAACAAACGCTGCTGGCCCACACCCTCTCCATGCAAAAGACAAGCACAGGGTTAGGAGAGGTTTTATCAGAAGTTCAGTGACAGGGGAGCCTTGCTGCTCTGAGGACGTGTATCTGGGAGGGTCTCCAAAACCAATGGGGAAGACAGGAATGGTAGAAAAAGCTTCCAAGAAGAGGATTGCACATGAACGTGAGTTTCGCCTCTCTGAGAGCGCTTCACTATTCTGGGCTCACAACAGCTGCTTCCAAATCCCTCTGAACCAGCTTGCTTCTCACTCACTGTTCCAGCTCCTAAGGGTTACATCTGTTAAAGGACACTTCTAAAAACATGTAATTAAAAGATGCTGAACTCCTCCGGGCAACCAAACCAACACATTATGATAACTCTACACCAACAAAACAATGTGCCACAGTGTGCTCTGCTCCAAGGGATACTACATGCAGTGACATTAAACACCAATCATGTGGGCTAAAGGAAAGAGACGGAAATTTAATCAAAAGTTGATGGCTATGACCAGTAATTTTGCAACACTTGGATGCCTTAAAAACATGTTTGAAAATGGGTCTGCACAGTGTCCTCAATGCTAAATTCCTTGCTGCATCCTTGATTTTGTTGCTGGCATCTCCAGCTGCATGTTGCAAGTGCTCCCCTTGTGACAAAGAAAACTGCACCTAAGCCTGAGCAGGTGGGTCCCTGCTGCCCTTCCTGTCAGTGCACAGTTGCTCAAGAACAAACATTTCTACCTGCAAATGTGGTGTGACTCTGGCGGCAATTCCCTATAGGAAGGTGAAAAACAGGATGCATGCACAGAATAGTGGCCAGCCAACAGACAAAATCTTGGTCATTTTTCATCTTTCCATCCAATGGACTCTACGGTATAATGGGGAGCTGTCACTGCTCCACAGATGAGTTACAACTTGTAGATACTGACATGCTCTTTTCCTGTGTTCTGTCACCTTTGTCATCTGCTTTGGCTATTTACCTTCCAGAGCAGGCTCATCTTTGGTACAGTCTATAGTAACACATGCTCAATGCCAGCTTCATCTCAATGAGCAACTAAACTTCCAAGGAAACACAGCTGACTCAGGCGGTGTAAAAACCAGCAGGGGCTCCACACCAGTGATGCAAAACTGCCTTGCACAAAGGGACATTAACCACAGCCCACAAAACTGAGCAGAAAAATGCAATTCTGTGCCCCAACCCCATCCTTTCAGGCAAGGTAACAGATACACAGCTATCTGTTAAACAATGGCCAGTCTCAAGACCTTAAATTGGTTGCAGGAGAGAAATCTGCAACAGTTAAAAACTGTCAACCTTGGAAATTAAAGCAAAAAAAGCCTCCTAACAAATCACAATAAAAAAGGGTATCTCAGTAGAGTAATGGGAAGAACAGGAACCCCTCTTATCCTTTCTCTTCTACACCAGTCACCTGCATCTAACCAAGGCTGTACTCCTTTAACATCTCCCACTCAAAGTGACTCCACATGACAACTGACGGTATCAGAACCAGAAGTGTTATAGCAGAAAGTTACACACAACCCCCCTAACTAAATCTGGAAATTTAGATACTGAAAACACTTTCTTTCCTTCCCTCTACTGGGCCTCCTCTCCTGTTTCAGGGATTGCTTGTTCCAGAGTGAAGTCTCATAACTGGGCTGCAATTCTTCATTTCCATTCACTGCTCACAAATTCAGCTGTTTTCAAAATACATGAGCTGTTACTGCAACTGGGCTAAGACAAGAGATCCCCAATCCAAGCCACAAAAGTATTCAGGCTGCAGAGAGCACTTTGAATGATTTTGAGAGTACTTCTTCCCTCAGTCTTACCTTGCATATAGGCCCACAGAAAGCTGTGCAAAGGGGTGTTACAAGGAAGATTAGGAAGATCTTCCCTGTAACACAGCACTGTCCACAAGTCTGGAAAGAAGGGACTAGAAAACTGTGGAGGTTGTTTTTTATTTTTCCAAAAGCCCAATTTCTTCACCCTGCTTCAATCCCCACAGAAATGTGACTTCTGGTCCATTAGTGACAATACAACTGTAAGGGACACTGTCGCTTCCTTGCCTGCTTCCTATTTCATACCGTTAGAGACAATTGTTGTTACTGCTAAGCTGCTGAACATGGATGGTTATCAGGAATGCTAGAGAGCAGTATCCCAATCTTTTCCCTTGGAAGAACATCACTATACCCTTATATTTTTCTCCTGAATCTCGAGGGCTGTAGGAAGAAGTAGCGAGTTCTTCCCTAGAGACAGCTCTGGCAGCTGCTATATATGCTCTCTAGAAAGGAAAAGATGAGCAGAACCAGAAGACTTTTGCCTTCATTAGAAATCTTCACAAGTGTTGTTATAAAAAATACAAATAATTCATTTTATTAAAACACTGAGAAAAATATGGAGGTGTACCCCTCTCTGACAGAAACTTCCTAACATGTTTAACATGAGTTTGGACAACTTACTCAACTCCCTTCCACCAACTGGGATAGTAGATCCAAAGTAGATCAGAGAAAACATTCAGGAGCCCAAGGAGCTTGCCCAAATCTCAACACCAGGCACATGCAAGGCACAGAAAAGCCCAGCAGCAGTGACCTGGTGATCACTGATCTCCCTGACTGGCCCATGTCTAGGTTGAAGTGCCCAAGCCAGGAAGTAGTGTAGGGGTGATCTTGTAAGCCTGTGCTTATCAGACTGGCTTGTGCACCACCAGCTAAATTAACGAGGGCAGTGCAGGGGAAAGAAGCACACAGTGGCAGCTTTTATCCCAAGAATTCCACCCTGCTTGTTGCACTGCATGTTCTCCCTTCTCAACATTACCACTGCAGCAGAGCAGCCTCCAAAGCACTGCGTCTGGAAAAATACTGAAGTGATGACAACATGGGATGAGAGAGTCACAGAGATGATGATGCAATGTCTGATTCCAAACCTAGATTTTGCAGAGCACCTAGACATAAATGCACACTGGTAAACCAAGTTGTCTAGACGGGGAAAGAGTGGATTGGAGAAGCAACCAAGGTGATAAGGAAAATGACCCAGAAAAATAAAGAAGACAGTGGTCAAGACATAGCTGTCTGTTTACATCATGCACAACTGGGAATGTAGGCCAGACAAGTTACAGAGATTTTCCATATCTAATGGTAAACAAAATTACAACCTCTCTCCAAGTCTGGCCTCAATACAAATATACCCCACCCCAAGATCTCATCACACTAAGCAAAGCAGAGTTTTCCAAGTACTCCATTTCTGTAGCTGGCACAACAGCGCAATTCCAATTAATAGCAAATGCAGTCATGCAAAAGGAACTGTTTATAACTTGATCATCACAGTACAGGTCAGTATTATCACTACAGAGCTATAATTACTGTGTTTTCACTATACTGTACAAGTCATATCAAAATATCGTATCATGAAAATCCAATTACTACTTAATTGTTGATACCCAGTATTTAAATTCAAAGTAAGATAGGAAAAACAAAGGAAAGCAAAACTTTACATAACACCAACAGATTCTTGACCCCAGCTCTTGAATTTGAGCTTTTAAGTGAGGTATATGAAGAGACAGATTGCAGGACCAATCCCTCTCAACAAAGACAGACAAACAGATGCAAAAGCCAGGAACTATCTCCTCAGTATTGCAGTTTGCTCTCACTCACTCTTAAGACATTGCACAGTGATAAACTTCTTCTAATTTCTATTTTACTTCTAACACCTTTAGGGCTGTAAAATACCAAAAGGAAATGTGTAGTAACAGAGCATTTCTCACTCTGAAAAAAGGAAAGCACACTTTTAGAGTAATACAAAGAATGGCTATCTGTGATAGACACTGAATAAGAAATATTCTTAGGCTACTGTATGTGTGTGTGCTTGGGACAAGGATAAGAATATATGGGAGCAGTTAAGAGCAGAAAAAAGCCCAGGGGAAAAAAGAAAGAAAAAAAAAAGACTCTCAAGGCAGGAGGAGAAAACTTGAGGCAGCAGAACAGAGAACACTGCTGAACACCCACAAAAAAATAAGAGAACTGAAATACAGACAGGGCCTGGAAGCAACTTAGATATATGAAACTAAGAAGGAATTTAGAAAGTTCTCAGCTGTTCTACTTTTTAAACATGAAACATTAAGGCAGGAAAGCACTTAAGGAAGCATCAGCATATGCATCAGCACATGAACAGGCACTGAACAACAAGAGATGAAATGGCCACTATGTGGGAGCAGCCATTCCACGTGCTCAGAGAGATGCCAGAGGAACAGTGTGACAGATTTGCAAAAAAGCCAACCATAAACTGCAGCTACTGGAGCAAAGGCGTAGCTGCAAACAGGCTACCAGCCACATTCCTAGGTTACATTCACATGTAAATTACTAGAACAAGCACACAGAAAACAGGAATTAAAATTGGCATGAAATGAATATCCATGAAACGAATGGGAAGAATGTTAAGGATAAGAGGTGTTAACTGGTAAGGTACCAACTCAGCATCTTGCTTCCCGCTTTTTTGCTTCACTTTTGTAAATTTTGTACAAATTTCAAATATGCACATTATGAAAATGCCATCAGTATGCACCTAATTCTTTACAGTGCTTCATTAACAACAAACCAAGAGAGCCATGTGCAAGATCTATAACCCATGAGTTTAAAGATTAGCTGTCTTCAGAAACTATAGATAGTAAGAATGTATATGCCCATGTCTGTAACAAGCCCTGCCACTACAGCTTCAAAATCTAAAGGCACATATATTATCTCTGGTAGGTTAACCAAGTTGCTTCTCTTTTTCTCTAGCAGTCACCAAAGTGACCATGAAGTATAGCTTGATCAGTGTGGTGACTTCACTTTTACAATTCAGGAGAGACTTGTATCCTCAGTGACTTAGTTGAATTTGGAACATGACTTATAAAACCTAAGGCTAAAGTTTCTAAGGCATTTGGGAAAATTATTCATGTAAATATAAAGCATTTAGAACTCTTAGGAATGAAATTCCTGGAGTTAAAGAAAAGGTTAATAAAGTGAGGTTAGGTTTTACTCTTCTGGCTTATCTGCAGCTTTGATACAATATCAACAAATTTCTGAAGTTAAGCCCTTCAAGAAAGGGGAGATGGTGCAAAAAGTACCAAAAAGAATCTCACACTCTCATGAATTACAATTCAACTCTTTTATTCAATTCTCCAAGTGAGGACAGGGATCATGACCGTTAATGCCATGTGTGGACATCACTCCATTGCACATCCCTGCTGATCCATCCTTTCTTCCCTTCATTGTGAAGGAGGCATTATCAAAACGCTAAGTGTTCCCATGAGATGCAAGGGAAGACCTCCTGTCGCTGAAGAAAAACCTAAAGAAATAAATCATTGAAGAAGTTAGTCTTTGGTCCAAAATATGAACATCAGAAATGCAAGCAGACATCACAAAAAAAAAAATCTCTGTATCCAGCACCTATGTGGCCTCCCTGGTAGCTGCATCACAGACACACAAAGGACTAAGCCATGGGTACCAAACTCCTCTTCTGACCTTGGAAAAGGCCTTTCCAGGTCAAGGAGTGAGATGCAGTGAAGATTGTGTTCTGAAGATAAAATCTAGTTCCTGTTACCTTTCCAGTGGGTAGAGTTCAATCTCTGCACCTGGTGATCCAGCATCTTTCACAAGCATTAGATTCCTGTGGAAATATTTCATGTGGAGGAAAAATTGTGTAAAAGTTTAGCAAAGTCAAACTGCAGACTTTTCCTGCCCAGTTCTCCCACTGAGAAAGCTTCAGCATTTGCCATCCAGTAAACAACCATTTCTACCTAGGCACGGACAAGCACTCCTACATAACATTACAACTGCACTACCCCTCCCATACAATGTAAAGCTCGGTGGGCAGGGTAACCGTAGCATTTGTGTCGTTTCTGTCGCCTTGTGTTTGTTAGATGCATGGAGAAATATATACACAAGCACACCAAGTTTCCTCCTAAAACTCAAAAAATGCAAGTTTCAGGCTTAGTGCACAATACCACTGAACAGAAAGAACACAAAGAATAAAGACCAGGCAGTGCTTAGCACAGTAGAAGCCAGGAGAGGAAACTCAGTTTCTTTCTCCCCAAAATGTAACTATTTTGCAACAAAGATAAACTAAGCATCAAGGAAGCTCAGCAGTGTCACTGTTTCCAGGAAATCTGTATAGAAGAAATGCATGACTGGACAAAGAGTTAACAAGGACTGCGTTACTGGCTTATGTAATATGGATCTTCCCTCCCTCTCTAAAAACAAATGCTAATGTGTACAAGAGGGATTGCCCTAATAAATTCTGGAAATTAGCACATAGCCTGGAAATGTACAAATGTGATAAATTAATTAATTTTTTATTTAGTTTTATATATTATAACAGTGAATGAGGTTCACGTTGGACATGAGGAGGAATTTGTTCACAGAAGGGTTGTCAAGCATTGGAACCACTGAAGCAGTGGAGTAACCATTCCTGGAAGTGTTTGAAAAGACTGGATGTGGCACTTAGTGCCATGGTCTACCTGACAAGATGGTGTTTGTTCAAAGGCTGGGACTTGATGGTCTCAGTTGTCTGTTCCAACCTAACTGATACTGTGATTCTGTGAAATTAGTTTCTTGCTATTAGAACACATTATTGAAAAAAATTCCAATGACCTCTAATGTAACATTTCTTTTTCATTCTTGTATTAAAAACCTCAATTATATTGTAATTTTTCTAACACAAAAATGCTTTTTCTTAGATGTTCTGTTTCCTATAGAAATGGATAACAGTATTATAGATTTAGCTGCCCAAACACACTTCCCTCCTTCCAAATAAGCAAAAAATATCTATTACCCTAAGACAGAACACTGTACATAGCTACATACAGCAACCTGCCTCCAAATAAAAAAGCAGACATGAAGAAATTCACATAAATCTTTTATAAGCCACTCATGCACAGACTTTTCAGAGCTTAATACACTGACATATTACTATGCAGACTCTGTATATTCTAGTAACACTTGTACTGTTTCTAAAGGGAACAAAGGATGCAGAAATACCTTGAAAATGCCTTGCATGGGTGCAATGTGAATGTTAACTTTTTTATCAGCCAAATTCATCACCTACTATTCAGTCTGCATGAGGAACCTATCCATTCCCTCCTTTCGCAAATATCACTCCTTGCCTGCCTATGAAAGTCAATAACAAAAATGGAAAATAATCTGTCTTCTTCAAATCTCTACCACATCAAAGCTGCAGAAAACAGGATGCTTTGGTATGTCACATCTAAAAGAAAACAAACAAAACCAAAACTCTTTTGTACTGACAGCTACATGGAGAACCACAGAGTATCTGAAAGTGTTCTAAATGCCTTCCTGTTTACAACCAAAAAACAAAACAAAAAATTATTTCCTGACCAGTTGACTAAGTCATCTTGCTTTCTGCTCATTAAAAAAAGCTCACATACATTTATGTGCCTCTATCTCCTACTATGCTGAGAAGCAGCAGTTACAGGCGTATTGGGTCAAACAAGTCCCTGTCCAGGGCCAGAGAAACACCCTTCGTCCCAAATGTTACTGTCATGTAAACTCACTGTAGTAATGTCTTTAACCCACATGACCACCCATTCAAGTAGGCAGGTGCTACAATTAGTTTGTGCATCAATGGAACTTTCAGCTCATCTCCCCAAGATCCAGTTCCCAAAGACCAGTATGCCTAGCATATGTTATGTACAGAAAGTCTGGTGAGATTCGTCCTTACAGCAACAGCTGGAAATGCTCAAGATGAGCAAAAGCTGATTTCAGGCCTCACTTCTATCTCTGGTGACAGACTGACATAGGCTTCAGACTCATTGCCTCTACTACAAGGAACTATTTCTCTTCATCACATATCCAGCCTGACTAGATTTAAAACCCTTTCTCTACAAGCTTCATCTCACATACAGACTTTGCTCATTATTATATTTTACTAGATTCTAATCAATTCTCTATCCAAAATATTTTCCACTTTGCACATGCAATCTGGTTTCACTCTGTAAAAACTCAGTTCTGGGATTTCCAGCCTATGCTCCACAGAATACTTTCAAAGGCTAAATGATAATTAAGAAAATAATGAGATAAGAACACCAGTTGACCACAGTCCTAAGTGGTACCTGATGTGTACTGGAGACTATTTAGTTGCCTGGATATCAAAATTCAGATCCAGCTTAGTTCTTGTATGTAAGTCTTGTTCCTGATTTTAGTGTGACTACCCTAGGCAGCAAGAGAAAACAGAATTTGGAATTTATCAACTAACACTTAGCTGTAAATGAAGTAGAAACATTTATAAAAATACAAAAGCTACTGCTGTATTCTGCTTATTAGTAAATATTCTGATACAATTCCTTTTTCCCAATCCACTTAGACATGTTTCTCTATATTTTCAGCTGATACAGATTCAAACTTCTCCTATGTCAAGCAGTTTGTCAGTGCTTCCAGTGTTGTTCTCTCCTCTTATTTTCTGTTCAGAAGGTGCAGTCATCCTACTAGAGAGTCAGCATTTTAATCTCTAGTAGGAGAATTACTTAGCGTGGAGGTTTTGTTACAGTGGAACATCCTGGTGACATCTGCAACAGTAAGTATTTATGGTGTCTACAACAGTGGTCTCCAAAGAGGAGCCCACGCTCCCCAGGGAGCTTTGCAAGACAATCTGTAAGGCTGCAGGGTGAAAATGGTTTTTTCACCATTAATAACTACAGTCAAGTAAATGTTTCAAAAATAGTCTTCATTTAATCTTTATCTCATCCTTTTTTAACTTCTTGGTTTTATGTAAGTTTTACAATGTATTTAGTAATACACATATATAACTTGTAAAAACAATTTATTGGGTGCATTCTCAAAAATGTTTTTTATGATAGGAATGTACAATCAAAGAAGTTTTAGAGCCATTCAGAACTGAAGAGGTGGCTGAACCTACCAACTCTTAGCCACTAATTCAGAAACATTATATAATTTGTATTTCCCACTTCCAAAAAGAATTTTAACTGTTGGTGATCCGAACCTTTTTTTGCTACCTTGAGATTTAGGAAATCTCCATAAAAAACACTGTTCTTTATGATCAAGGCATTTCTAAGGCATATATGTGTGTGTGTGTCTATGTGTATGTGTGTGTGTGTGTGTGTGTGTGTGTGTGTGTGTGTGTGTGTGTGTATAAATAAATATATATATGCTGCTCTTAAGTAGCAAAAAAGAAGCAGTTGGGCTCTCAGCCTATGAGGCTGATCACTGGCTGACAGCAGGGATGTTTTTCACCTTCATAAAAAAAATTCCATAGGATTGCTAAATCTTCCTCATGTATTCCTTGGTTTTTAAACTAGGTTACAATAAACATCTCACCAATGGCACAAATATGATCAGTCTTCTGTGGAGCAGAAAATGACTGGGCTAGACAAATTCCTTTCAGCCTTGCTTTCCAGTACTCTAAATATGTGGCAATTTTGGCAAAATTTAGTTTTTTATGGCAAGTACTGTGCCTTATAAAGGCAGAGGGGAAACTGGAATGTTGAATCAAAGATGAGAATTAGGACACCAGGTAACCAAAAACTGAGAGAGATCAATGTGCCTCTTGTATTACAGGCAGTCTTTTGATGGTCAGAATTCTGTAAATCAGACTCACCATTCAAAGGGACAGTTCAGGGACTCTGCCTCTCTTCTCCATTCCCCTTACTCCAGTTAGTATTTTGCAATCCATTTCTCCCAGTACTGGAGGTTTTTCAGGTCACAGTCATGAGTGTCTTCTGCTGCTGCTGCTGCTGCCACCTACCAGTTTTATTATTCTGTTGCAGCAGAAGGGCATATAGAAGAAGTTCTTGTTCAGCATGCACATAATCATCATCCCTTGTCTAAGAAGTCATGGCCTATTCAAGTTCTACATTTCCTAGGCACAGCACTGGGCACAACCAAGATCAATACAAGGCTTTGAAAGCCATTCCATAAAGAGGAAGGAGCATGATCTGTAAAACCACCTTTCAAGCTACGTTAAATATTAAAACTTCAACTATTGCAGAATGCAGTACATTTTGGTCAACTCTCCCCACCAAAGATCAATTGCAGACTCTGCAAAGAACTAGTACTGTATTTCTTTCAAAAATAGTATGTATCATAAAATCAGGTTAGAGATGCAAAACTGTGATCCAACATGAATTAACTAATAAATCTGAGGAAAAGAAATTCTTATTTTTAGACATTATTACAAACCCCAAAAAGACACCCAACCACATGCCTGAAAGTGTTACACCCGTGTCCTATAGCAGCTGATGCACAAAAATATACACAAATAAAGGAATAGGCCTGCCCAATGCTGAGACGCAAGAAGTGGGTGTGTCTGAAAGGAAAAAGCATTGGAAACATAAGTATAACAGGTTTGTAAAATTACCTTGCAAGTAAAATTAAAGACACAAATTATACACTCAATTATACCATTGAAATCGGGTATCACTCCACTGACTTCCACAGAGTGATTCCAGGTTTATCTCAGTGTAATTGAGAGCAAAATTTGGCTCTAAAATTATTCCCTCCCACCTTAATTTGAAGTTGCAATTTATTATATTGCTGGTAAGTTTGCTTTCTTTCAGGAAAATATAAACTGAGACTATGAAAAATAGACTATTTTATGATGGTATAGAGGAGTAATTAATGTACACAGAAAAATAATCTGAAACAAGTGCTAATTCTTTACAGATGTCATGGGAAATATAATACTGCATCAGGAAACTTGGAAGCCTATCTGTAGGCTAACATTCTTCAACTTGGAATGGTATTGCAATTGTCTGATATTTTACTTCTGAGCAAAATACAAGATTCTCCCCCTTAAATTAAGTAAAAAATATTAAATAACCGGTACTTTTACATTGTTTGAGATTAAAGGAGAGAGTTACCAGAGAAGGACAAAATATACAAGTGCTTTGATATAGCAGTAAGGGCAAGATAAAATGTGTCACCCCATCCTCCACATCAGCTCAAATCTTTTTCTGCAACACACATATTCGTCCATCTGTCCTCTTTACAGCATCCTGTTCTATTGAATTTTAATAGAATTAACATTCTTAGTACTAGTTTTTTGTTCCTATCAACTACTTACTTCTGCAGTTATATTTTATGTTCACTTAGCAAATGGAAAGCAATGTATCTTTCTAATATCTAAGCTAAAATAGTACACTTGAAGACAAACTATCTAGAACTGATGAAGAGGAAGTGGAATTAATGTACTACAAAAGTATCCCTCATACATTTGCATGAGGGACTCACTCTTTTCTCACCTGAGTAAAGCAAGTCACAATGACAGTTTTCTTAAAAGTCAACAAGTATAAGGAGGGGAAATAAGGAAGTAAAGCAGGGTTTTCTCTAAATCCTGTTAAAGAAATCATTCAACAAGTATCACCAAAATGAACTGATGGGAAGAAAGTAAGGCAGACAAGTTAGCAAACTTATGAAGGTTAGAGTAAGAGCAGAAAAAGTGTCAATTTACCTGACAACAGGTCGGTTTTGGATGTCACCAAACTGCTGCGTTTACCATTTTACCGGCTTGCATTACTGGGGGGAAAAGTTTAGGAAGGAACATTCGCAAGGACTTTTCATAAGTTCTCACTCTTGCCATCGGAAAGGGGAGAAGGGGTTTTCTCTGGATTGTTTGACTTTTTTGGCTCCTGAAAAGTTTTGCAAAGAACAGTAACAAAGTGTGAACTGTTAGAACACATTTCTGTAGAAAAAGGGAGAATAAGTCACCCAAAACAGTGCAACAACAAATCCCACCCAAAATCCGCGCAGCTAAATTGTGTCATTGTTTTAAACAAATAAACAAAACAAAAGCTTTTCAACTCAAATTAGAAACATGAGAGGCTTGGAGACTTCCAACAGCAGATCCACCATCAGAATACTCCAAAAGTCACCCTCAAAGGTTAAGAAAGATTTAAAGAAATAAAACAAAGGAAAAGGCAGCAAACACCTGGTTATAAATCCTGCAGTATTCAGTTTAAAACAATTCCTAGAACAGTGAAAAAATTAAAATTAAAAAAGACAGTAGCAACAGAAGTTACCTGTCCGAGCACCTACTATTCCATAGAGAGAACAGGAGTGGGTCGTGTGTCTCACACCAGCCATAAAGCCCATAAACCTTCTCAAAAAGAGTGAGCCATGAGAAAGATACTGTACAATCTGTTTTCAAAGTCTCTCTAAGCCCTTGTGGTCCCTTATGTAATTAACAGACAGATTTTTGCAATGAGGGAATTTAGCAAGCGTCACTGGTTTCATTTGTTGGATTTTGTAGTCTGGTATAACATCTGAAGAAGTATCTCCTTTGCGTCTGACATACCCAGTTGTTCCAGAGGTTATTTCCTGAGTAAATATCACACGGCAAAGATAGCACATGAAGTGGGAGAAAAGGCTTCGAGATTGACCATCAGCTCAGAACAAAAAATGTAACAGTCAATGTAAACATCAAGCATTGACACTGTTTTACAGATAAGGTGTTGTAACATTACAAAAAAAAAGATTTTATAAAACACATTAAAGTATTAAATACAAGGATTAAGATACAATCCATACATTGACAGCAAGACATCAATTACAAACACAGTAAGTTGAACAGAAGAAAATCTCCAGTGTTACAAAGAACAAAATTTCATCAGATGTAGTTAAGAAACTTATTCTTGCAAACAAGAGTTTCTAACTGGCTCTTTCAAACACTAAAATATACAAAAATAGTTGTATCATCATCAGCTGTATTGGCACTACTGTAATCCACCACTATGTTGACCATTTTTTCAGTACATGCTTCCAAACCCACAGATGGAGGTAGTGTTTGTGCAACTGTATGGAAGTTTAGCATGTGATTTTCAGCACACGGAACTGAAGAAAATAATGTGTATAAAGCTGACATCTGTGAAGTTCACCTTCAATGGGAAACACTGCCTGGTTACCACGGGCTAGCTTTGTTGGTGTTTTTTCCTTTAAGTAAAAACAAGAGACCCCCCTTGCATCCCCAGGCCATTCTTTGTGTTTCACTATTTCAGGAGCACAGGGTAAGTGGGAAGTGAAAACATGAGACAAGTGTGCCCATTTGTATAAATGAACCCTCGAGCAAGGTTTTCACATAGCATCGATATGCAACGTCCAAACACGTGTACATGATATTTCAAATCCTGTCTCCTTCTGTGACCACTATGCATAGACTTATCTCCAAACTAGTAATGGAAGCACCAACCAGAGAAGCAACTTATCAGAAGGGAGTCAAACTGCAAATCTCTCAACCCGCTTGGTCTTCTTAAAATCTTATGTTTACTTCACAAATTTTACAACTGTGAGGTGTAACCTAGACATTCTGAAAGGGTGCTAGAAATGCAAGGTTCCTGTGAGCTACAAGATACTATGGGGACTCAAAAAAACAATCCAGAATATTCAGTTAACAGCTCTTTCCTCTAAAAGATGTTTCCTGTGATAGAAACACAAAGGCCCCAGTATACCAACTAGCATGTTTACTCCCTGCTGTTATTCCACAGTGCTCAATGTATGTCACAGCTAGAAAGGGAAGGGTTGATCCTACCAACCTCTCAAGGAGTGCAGGCACCTACCAGTAAAAAGGAAGAGACAAAAAAAGGAAAACAAAACAAAGCAAAACAAAAAACACACACCAAAAAAAGAAAAAAAAAAAAAAAGAAAAAGAAAAAAAATTAAAAGAGCCACCCTCCACCCCAAATTCCTCTCAGATAAACAAGCAAGGGAAGTAGAGCTCTTGGAAGAGACAGTTTACTGCTCAGTGACTAGAGAATTAGATTACTTCATGTTCTGTCATTCTGTAACTGTTCATGGAAGTTGAAGACCTTTATATTCTTCAGGTATAACCTGTGCACTTGAAGACTCAGTAAGGATTTGAAAATACCTTTACTGCTGAAGATCCTTTTTTTGCTGGACCAGTTGGTCCACCCTCCTGCTTAACACCAACAGTCAACCTTTCACTTGATTTTAATAATAATATTTAATTCTAAAAAAAAAAAAAAAAAGCCATTTTATTACATTCCTTTTAAAATAAAAAAACCAAACTGTACAAAGAAGCATGATCAAACCTCCATAAAGTAGGTTAATACTGTTCTGTTTATTGCCTCTTGAAGACTCTCTGCATAGTGTCCGTGAGTTGTGTTTAAGGTCCAAGTGAAGGTAAAACAGCAGAGCAGCAGAGAGGTGAGGAAGGGCCACAGAGGTGGGCAGTGCAGAACCTCAGAGGGTACATGGGACATGCTCCATTAAAGTATCCAGAAAACAGCAGCATTGCACACACACAACCCCCCTCCAAACAAACCTGTTTTCACAAGATGATTTTTCAATTGTAAACGTTTTACTTTTCGTTTTTAAAAAAGAGGCTTATCTTTATATATATATTTATATATATATATAGTTCCAGGGCTTTATGAACCCCGAGAATAAGAGGGGAATGAAAAGGGAGAAGGAAGAGGAAAAGGAGGAGGAAGACAGGGACTGAAAAATGGACTCAGTATCTGTTTTGGTTATCTGTTTTCCAAACCAGCTCAAGGCTAATGATAAAATGCACAGCCAGAAGGATTAAGGAAAATCAGGAAGTCTGGAAAAAAATTAGGAGCTAAACAGCCTACACCCTCAAAAAAATAAAGCAAAACAATTGTGCACACACAAACACACACAAGTGTGTGCACTCACACCACACACATGTAAGGGTCCAGGATTAATCCCTTAATTGTTTGTGGACCTAGGTTATTTTTTTTTCTTTTTTTAACTCTGGCTGAGCTCTCTTTTTTTTCTTTTTTTCTCCTTTTTCCTTCTTTTTTTTTTTTTTTTCTTTTTCAGATCTGCCACATGTTTTCCAAAACTAAGAACTGAATATTTCTCCCCAGTTATGCTCTTTGGATTTATGCCAGCATTGGTTTTTTTATGTCCAGTGGGGAAAAAGTAAGCCTGGTAAGTATTGTATGAACTGCAGCTTTATTCTAAAGTTCCTCTGGATGACTAATCACTTTTAACCAGCTCTTCCCTCCTCCACACCTTACCACATTTCTCCCTCCAAAAAAAAAAGCAAAAAATGAAAACAAACAACAACCCCCCCCACCAATGTACAGGCTATAACTCAGTGTTTTCTTAACAAACAGTCTGCGGTGTTTTCACTTTGGCCACTGTTAAAGATGCAGGCATAGAGAAGGGAGTGTTGGACTAGCATGTATTAAAGAAAAAGGAACATTAACATTGCAGATCTCTCTCAGAAAGACTAAAACACTAACAAATACAAGTCGATGCACGTTTGCTTTAAACTAGTGTAATTCTTTTTCACATTAGATTAAACATCATTTTGTATACCAAACATTACAGTGCTGTTTATCTCCTCCAACCATGCAAAAAATAGCTAAAAACATGCCACTTCTGCCCACAAATAGAATATGACCAATTCCCCTATATACCTTCCAAAATCAATATTTGAAATGAGAAAAACAGAAGCATCCTCCTTTAAAAGCTTTATAAAGAAATTTAGACACAAAGCTGCTACTTAATACCAAGATGGCACAATTTACAGATTTTTACAGAAAGTTCACATTAAGTCAACTGACACTTCTCTCAGCCTCATCATTTGAAAGGCTGTATCCTGCAAGGTCAGAAAGTGATGACTTTAAAAGAATCCTGAACTTACAGCTCCCATCTACAAGAGTAGGAACAGTAGGTGTCCAGGAATTTTGAAATACTTGGTATTTAACACCTTCAACACACATAAAGAATTTGAGGCACTCAGAAATTTACAGGATCAAGCCTTACAGAGGTAGAAGAGACTTAACTGGTGCGGTAATTCTCAAAAGTTTCTAGAGAGCTGCCAGGCAACTTTCTGAAAATCTTCAAGTGTGAATCACACTTCAATGCTTGCCCGTGAAAACACAGGAACTGCAATACATCTGGGGACCAAAGCAGCATCCAAATAAAATTGCCGCTTGGTTATGGACTGAGCATCTCCACAGTAAAACTGGTGAAGAATGAAGACAATTTAATGTTCCGCAAATAAGTAGGGACAGCAATCACAGCACGTGTGACTTTTACTTTTGCTCTCTTGACTGACACACCCACCCCCCTTTCCTCATTCCTCTCAGCATCTCTGATAAACAGCATTGCAAGTTGGTTTAAAAAAAAAAATTTACAAGAGAGAGTTCTGTTGGTCACCTATTTACATGTGGCATCACTCCACAAGGAGCTTGATCTCATTGGCTAATAGCTGGTTCATGTTGAAGAGAGCCCCCGGGAGCTTGGTGAGCAACTCTCTCTCCGTGGTCTCAGGGTCGCTGTCGACAGAGCTGGAGCTAGCACTCATGTTGTCGACAGCGGCCCCAGCTGGAGGGCCCAGCTCTGGCTCGCTAGTCTCGCTGGCCGTGGACACCACGGAGAGCAAGGACATGCGCCGCGTCAAGCGGCCGGGGGCCAGCAGGGAAGCGGCATAGTCCGCTATGATACCAGCTACATCTAAATTACAAGCCTTGTCAAAGGCAATGAAACCTACATTTGCATTGGCCTCGCAGACGTAGAATGAGCCGTCGTCCTTCATCAGCAGGTCAATGCCGCACACATCCATCCCCAGGATGTTTGACACTTGGACTGCCAACTGCTTGCCTTGTTCGCTCAGCGTGCACATCATTCCTACACCACCTGGAAAAAGTGAAAAACACTTGCTGTCTGCACGCAGGTCACAGGTGACTGACATCCTTCTCAATTGGGCGGTGCTTTTCGGCTGGGAAGCTTCAAAGTGAGCCTGCAAGCACACTGCCGATGACTTAGAAAGTGACCTCTTTCCCACTGTGACTACTAATGAACTTGATTCCACACCAGGATTTTTAAAGATTCTGACCTGCCTTTGGCAGGTCAAGATTATGATTTGTTTAAAAACAGTTAAGCGATGACTTTTTTGTCAGGAAAAAATACACATTTTTATGATCCCAGGATATGAAAAAAATGAACTAACAAACCACCCTTGTTCCTTCTAAGACAGAGGTTTTCCTTACATATTTGTAAGTGATCACAAGAAATATTTCAGCAAAATTAAACCTAGAGCTATTGCTAAGACTACAACTCTAACTGTAGATATAATTGAGGGGAATAGGGATTAAGACATTATCATCCCTCTCAACTTGCTATCACAGATAACGGTCTCTAAAGCAAGAATTAGGGAACATTTGTGTCTGAACTTCAGCTGGTCAAGTTCACAGTCCATCACCTAGGTATTAACTGACTCAAGCTTCATCTATCACAATACTTAAATTTAAAACTAAACCAAACAATAAGAAAAAAAACAAAAAAACCCAAATATTTAGAAAAACCTTTCAGGCTATGCTTCCTATGCATGAAGCAGTAACTAAAATCTCTTAGACATTTTGACTAACCAGAACTGCACTACACATGAACACACTTTGTCCCATCCCTGCTCAGGTTCTGTACAGTTTCAGCCAGGCAGCCTCAAACATCCTTCCTCGTTTTACCCTCAGAAACCCCCATGCCCAACACCCAAAGCTCTGCAGAATCTTAGTTCTGAGTATGCTACAATCAATGCAGTAACCTCCTCTTTCTCCCAGATATGGACTCTGGGGGAAGAGGTAACAGGGAGGAATCTGACAGACTTAAGGTAGCACAGAAGATGCACAGTGCAATCCAATTGCTTATTGCCTTCAACACTTTCCTCACTTAACATATTCTTCTACTCTCTTGCCAACTGACTGACTCCTCCACCCCCCTTAAGTGTTGTTTCTGTCTTCCTTCATTTTCTGTTCCTCTCAGCAGGATGAAACAACTGATAATATGACATTAGCATCAAACTGCCATTACCACATCAAGTTGCTCCATTTGTGTTCCAGAACTTTCCCCTGCTTGTCATCATCCCATCTACCAAATACTTTGAGTAAAAATCATCTCTCCTTCTGTGTTTGCTCAACGTGGTTCTTACTTAATCCTTTTTCTTGTGTTTCCCCTTTAAACCCCCAGCAGCAAGCAAAATTAACACAAAATAACAACTGCAGCTTATTTCAGTCAGTTTCATGGTTTTTCAACTGGGTTGAAATATCCTGATCAAAACTATGAGCAATGCTTTTCCTACCAAGTGAGCAGTTACTCTGCATCCTCCCATCTGTCGAGCAGCGGAGCATGGTGCCCACCACACGGCCTCCCACTACGATGACGCGCACATCCTTGCCATGGGACTCCTTAACGTATTTTTGAAATAAGTAAGGGGCATCGTGACGGATCAAATGGCTTAGGTCTGCCAAATGGTGCTTGTCTCGTGCCAGGAACACAGCTTTACCTGTATGGAGGAAAGAACATCGGGATGTTGAAAGCACTTAGTCATCTGAGCTGCATCAATGATTCAGCACATGAAAGTAAAACCTCTGACCAGCACAGTGCCCATTCTCAGAGGCCCCATCTCTGGGTTATACATCATCCGCTACCAATTCTTCCATGGACAACAGAGTTCCACTGATTCAGTGCTTTTAAGTGTTAAAGTACTGACAGAGCTAAGGAGACGTGAGTTTAAAAAAAAAGAAAAAGAAGCAAGGAAAAAGAAAAAAGCTTTAGATTAAGGAGGTAGTCTTGCAGTTTCAACTTCTTTTGGTACAAGTCCTTAGTGAGAGAAAAAAAAGGAAGAAATACTTAAAGAGCAGCCAACATGTAATTAGTAACAATTCTGTTCATCCAAGAGGACAGGACCCACAGCCTACAGCTTTGACACACGGGAACCAACAACATGAAACTGTTAAACACTGGGCATCTAAGAACTCTGAAGTCCCTAGTGTCCCTGCAGAATCACCCACTTCCTTCTCTGTTAGGAAGTTCCTGAGAGCTGCTCTTCCCAATACTCAAAAGGGCTCACAAGTCCAGAATGAAGTTTGCAATTGAAGAACTCCATTCAGAGGAAAACATTCCACTCCCCAGTATCCAAGATAATTTACCAGAAGATTCCACGAAACATAAAATGAATGGATTATCCTACAACTGAAAAAAAACCTCTTTGACAAATCACTAGCTTTTCTGCAAGCAAACATCTCTAGGACCTGGATTTTTTAACCAAAATCAGTAATTTCATTCCCTTTCATTTTTAGAGCACACCAGACTTCTTAGTTCTTTTCCAGTTATATTCATACTGGTTAAAGCCATCCCTAAAACAGACTCTACTACTTTCTATCCAATTTCCAGTCTCACAAGACTGCATCCCTTTCCATCTTTATCTACATTTCCCAACTTCTTTTCCCCTTCCTTAAGGGCTCTATGTCATACTAGATTTATGTTTTGCAATAAAGCTGCACACTTTCTCTTGTAGCAGAACTGTCATTCAATTCTGCTACAGTGTTTAACAGAGTACAAACATAAACTGATAAACTGCCTTCCTTAAGTAAGAGAACAGAAATGCAGCAGTAGCATTCCACCAAGTGCTCTTATGCCCAACTAGAGCAGCCTCTGTTTAGATAGGATTTAAAATCTCCATAATACAGGACACTGTTTGAGGAACATGGAATTTCTCATGACAGAGACATGAGAATGTAAGCTTAAAATTCACAAAAGAAAAAAACCTCCATGGCCTTTCTCCCACTCCAAACTTTATCTAAGGGCAATTAATAATCCTACTGTATTCCTGAAATGGAATAGGAAGAATGATGCCTTGGAGAGGAACTGCTTAGCTCTTGTGAATTATGCAGCAGCATGACATCTTGGCAAAACCAGGATTGGCCCATTTGCTGGAGCAGCAACCTGTGCAGAAAATTGGCCTAGAAGAGTATGACTTTTATTCATAAGCCAGTACCAATGACCATGTTTGCCTATTTATTTTAAATATAATTTGCAAATGGGTGCTCTTCAATTAATTTGAAAAAGTTTCCCCAACTCTCTTAGTGTGAAAATATATGTACTTTGCATAAATTTGCTTTAAAATACCTGGAATTTAAAGTGCTTTAAAGCAAAACTTGTAAACAAATTTACAGGAATCCTGGCTAAAAAAGGGAGAAGAAAATCAATAGCTGAAACTCTAAAATTATTTAGTAGATCTTCACAAGAAGCAGTGTTAAGTCAAACCCACTGTCTCAGATATTCCACTGTCAAGTTCACCTTCCTGCAACATCAAACTCCACCTTGGCTTTAGAGCTCCACCCTCACTTTAAAACCACACTAACAGGTATTGCTGCCAACAGCAGCTGGTCAGATCTTCCTCTGCCCCAGCGTTTTGCTCTCTTCCATTACATCAACACCAGCATTTGTGCAAGTAAGTGCTAAGTCATGTAAGGAATTAATCTGAGTCAAAATAACCCATCTAGATCCATTCAACATCAGTTCCTGAACCCATTTACTATATGGCTACAGAAGCACTCATGCCAGCACAAGAGAAGCATCAGAGCAGCAGAGTGAGGGCAAACTGATAGACAGAAAAAAAGAAAGAAATGGTGTCTCCTAGTTATGATTTTGCTTGAAGTAATTCCTGGTTTTGTACTTTAACTTCATTTTTAGTCTCTTTTTAGATCTAGTATTTATTAAATTTGTTTTAAAGTATATTAAAAACAGAGCAACTTCCTGTGCAAATAACCTCTGAAATTGATTTAAACATGGTTTCCTTTAGTAACCACTATCTAACACTAAATTAAGTTGATGTTTGTTTTATATTCAACACTTAAAACAAAAGACTAATACCAGAGCAATTTAATTTGAAACTGTGGTAATACCACTGACACTGTCAGAGGTATTTTTCTGAAAAATAGAGATCCAGTTTTACAAACAATATGGAAGATTTTATTTAAATCAGAACCCTAATTATAGACAGTCAAGAAGGAAAAAAGTCATTGAATGAACTGAGATTTCATTTCTTAGGCCTATTTAAAAACATCCCTAAAATCCATGCAGGCTTCTTTCGACTTCACAAAGGCCAGACCTCCCATTATTCCAGTTCAAAGCTTTCCTCATAGAAGTCACCAATGCACCATAATTTTGAATGCTTTCCATCCTGCCCTTGCAAGACTGGGTTCTACTAAAACTGTTTCCCAGTGCTGCACTATTCAACATTCAGCATTCAAGGGTGGTAGAATTTAGATGTATTGGTAAGAAGTCCAACATCTAACAGATCTTCTTAGCTATCATTCCTTGATGAGACAAAATCTTGGAGTGCTGCTCAGAATACTCCTTGCTCTCACCCCTGACCTCACACCCACCTCGATGACCCCGCGTGTTCTTCACCACCATAGGGAACTCCAGCACTTCCGCCTCATCAATCATTTTGGAAAAATTCTCATGACCACCTGGCAAAAAGAAAACCAACAACATTATGTGCCACCAGTCTGTTGTGGCCAAATTTGGGATGTAATTGCCATACATTCCTCCCACCCTTACAGCTTAGATAATGCAGAAAAAATTATCACTTAGGAAGACCTTGGTCATGGAGCATGATCAGACTTTGAAGCTGTTTATTACATGTGGGATACTAAGACCTACTTCCTTGGAATTGAAGACACAAGCTGTCAAAGGCCTCTTGATCACAATCCCAAAAGACTCAATCTAATCTTCCAAATCTGAATGCCCCAATTCTACCACCTTGTTCCAGTTTATCCCTTTTACTTTATCAACTCCCATCTTTTCAAATGTCTAACAGGAAAACAGGACACATAACACTAGTAACAGTTCCATCCAAACTATTAACCAAGAAAGCAACACAGAACACAATGACAAGGCATAATCCACAGAGCAGCAACAACCCAGACCTTGTCAGTCCACCTCCTCCCTTCTGAACACTTAAGTCTCCTGTATCTCATTCTCCCTATATCCTGAAGTAGTACTTCAACCTTTTAATCTTGTTGCATCTGTAAGGACCTTAGAAAGTAGCTTCTAATGGCCATTCACACAATTATGGTTGATACTTCAAGGTTACTTGAGTTCAATTTAAAGAAGGTTGACCACAAGAAATAAAGAAATAAAGAGTAAATTCAGCAGACAAAGGGACAAGCCTCCTCTAACACATTGTGCAGTAAAGCGGAGAAATCAAGACAAGACACAAAGTCGTAAAGCCAGCAGCAGCCATCAAGACCCTGCCATGGAGTTGAACACATGTCATGGAGTAACATGTCATTCAGCACAACCTG
This sequence comes from Poecile atricapillus, assembly GCF_030490865.1. Lineage (NCBI taxonomy): Eukaryota > Metazoa > Chordata > Aves > Passeriformes > Paridae > Poecile > Poecile atricapillus. Next base: position 86,856,520 of record NC_081249.1, read on the forward strand.
CTTTACTTGGCAAAGTCAGCTCTCACTGATAACTTGATATTTGTGGTTTAATAAAACAGAAAGAAAAAAGAAAAAAAGAAAGTCATGCTTCTGTCAAATTCCAGAGGCAGGCACTAACAGAAGTGGGAGTTATGATCAAACAGGTATGTTCTTCCATTTTTAAGCATCATTCATTGTCTCCCCTTCCCCACAAAAATTAAAAACTCACTCCTTTCTCAACAATTTAGAGCCACCACATGTATAAAGAAAGGGTAAGTTTGTTCTCAAATGTGTTTTCATGGTAATTGATGGAAACAGTAATTCACAGTAATTGATAGAAAGCCATGTCAATTTTTTTTCTCATTTTGTCAAGTTCCCATTTCAAAAGCCTATTGATGCAATCACACAAAGCAGAGGAAAGCACTGGTATTCCCAGAAGGAACAGAAGGTTGAGAGGTGTCTGCAGTTCTTTAATAGATTGTAATTAAAAGCAGAAATAGGATGAGGGTAGCTCAGGCTAATGGTTCCTCTAATCTAGCACTCTGTCAGGAACCAGAGATACCAGAGATTCCAAAGGCAGGCACAATAAACAATAATTAACTGTTTTGATGGGAAACAAAGCCCAAACTATTGTTAAAAGGGCTCATATTCTTTGCTACTCTTGTCCTTTCACAAAAACTAATGTATTTGCGGACACTGTTATTCATACAGGAGTTTAATCTACTTTCAGGTTGTACCAAAGTCTAGTTTTCTGTAGTACTTATGTACAAGCTCTTGCCTGTTGTTTTGTGCAACTGGAAAAGAACAGAAAGTATTATAGCACTAATAGCCAAAGTCAGTTGCTTGGAAGGCTGAAGTACAGTTCAAGTACTCTTTTCAAAGCATCAAAAGGTAATAACCAAGACAAAACCAGAATCTGGCTGTCATGACTTTAACTTCCTTTCTGGTTACTGAACACTTCCAGCTGTGGAACTGGCTACTAAATTGCTATGGATTTCCAAAACTTGGATCTTTTGCATTGCAAAAGCCTAAGTTGTCCAGGCAACTATGCTACCTTTTTGATCCAACAGCCTTACCATATGAAAAAGTGTCTGGAAGAGGCACACCATGGCCAGCAAGTTCCTGAAATGTCCAGAACTTGTTGACACAGTTGAGGATGGCTTGAGGGCGATTCATCAATCGGCAGCCCATCTTCTCTAGGTGGCGAAGGACTGTGATGTCGCTGTCACTCTGGACCCAAGGTGTTGGCACACGCACAACCACCACTTGCGGGTAAGCAGTAATGAGCTCCCCTTTCACCCGGAGACCTAAAGAAGGAAGAGAGGAAAAACATCCCAATCTTAAGTCATAAGGTCTCCAGGTAAAGGTAAACAGGCACAGAAATACTGCAGTATCAGTGATCACAGAGATACCAGACTTCAACAATGAGTGTTAAAACAGCACAACTCTCCCTAGCACGCATCTCATCAGTTGTGCTTTCATTCATGTCTCTCTTAACTCACTTAAAACTAGGACCAAGCAAAAACCAGATGTAATTAGGGCACACAGTCTTGGGCTCCTTCCCAGGGTGAAGGACATTTGTTTATAGGTTGACACTCTGTCCTTTCTATGGGTATAAGCTGAACACTACACTTACATCAGCTGTATCAACAGCTCAGGAAGTTCCTGCCTCCCACTGCTGGTTCTTGCCTACAGGATGCAGTTCATACCTTTCCCAGTCCCAGCTGTATTGATCCCTCTCTTTGTGGTACCAGGTTACACAACATGCTGCCAAAGTAACAGAGACTAGATACGAGCCTTAAAAAAATGCAAAAAACCAGCAGTACTTTTAACAAGTCATTTCAACAATTAAATTAAGTACTCAGAAAAAGCTTTATCAGCTAACAGGGAACAGCCTGTGACAAAGGCAGGAACTAGAAGGAAAGCCAACTTTGCCACCAAGATCAATATATTACTTAATCATAACCTATAGTTTTATAGTAATTCTCTGAAAAAGAAACACTGAAAGACAAGCTGCAGGAATCTGAATACAACAGGATTGGACAGAAAGGCATCAAGCTCGATGGAGACAGTCTGGCATCTGAGGATGGGAAAAGACAAACAAGGTTTGATATTCACTTTATCTGCCTTATGTTGAAAGCAAAACTTTATTACTTCAGCAAAAAATACTCAGTTCACACTGCTGTCAGCACCTTAAGGGTTAAAAAACAAAACAAAAGAAAACACAACAACAAAAAAAGTGAGCTGAGAAATCACAGTGCATCTGCATGTTGTGCCTACCAAAAGCCACCTGTAACTAGTGAGATCTAACCAAATTTTATTACCTGATTACTGTATTCCAAAGATGCTACATTACACATACAGACTTGTATCTACTCTACATTAAGGCACCAATTGCCAGGCTATAGATTTCATTTCAAGGTGCATTAGAATTAATTGGAGGGGAATTGGGAGGAAGGGAGAAGAGAAGAAGGGGCAGGGGGAGGGGTGTTCCCCTCTCTGTACTTCCCTTTTTCCTTTTCTTCTTCCAATCAGGATGTATTTTAGACCTTGCATTAAATACAATGAAGCAACCACCTAACTCCCAAAATGGAAGTTGAAATGTGCTGCCCAGTCCTCAGGAGAACACAGAACCACACTCTGGAAAGGCCAAAACAGAGCCACATCCAATACAAATCCCTTTTTCCAATCCCCACAGCCATAATTGCACAGAGATGAGCAAACATAAGCAGACGGGTGCTCTGGCTGCTCACCTCATTAGCACCAAGCACTGCCGCATTGCAGCTGACATGACTCGCGTGTTTAAGCAAGCAGGCTTCAGACACACACACACCCCCCATTTTAGAGAGGCATCTCAAGCAAGATTAAAAACAAGACACTGCTACAAACCTAAGCAGACCGTGAACAGCACAAAATGGACTACCATCTCCTTTAGCCAGAAAAGAAGTACAGATTCAGCAAGCAGAATACTTTTTACTTATTATTCAGATTCCACCTTACACATGTATTCTTCCATTTAGGTGCATGCCCAATTACACCCACATTTTACCAATGTAATTGCATGCATGTCCTGATCCACATGCAAGCTGTGCAACAATCATTTTAAAAAGGACTGCATTTTCTACACAGCCCCAGAATTGCCACCGTTATCTGTGTTGTGAACCAAAACGACACAGTTTTCCAATTCATAATCTCTCAGTCTATTTTGTTGTTTTGCTTTAAAGTCACGCCACACGCTGAAGTTTTGCACCATGGAGTCTGAAAAAGAAAAACAGCAGTTTGAGGAGATGTGTTTCTCTCACCTGGAACTCTCCTGAATACCTGTGTTAGACTTGACTATCAGACTAGTGTAAATTTAGCCAGGCCACCATCCCCCCCAAAGTGATTTTGGAAGTACAGTGATGTTATCAATACTCTGAGTTTTTGTTTCAGATTGAGTCATATTCTCTGGTCTGAATACTGTTCTCCCCAGAAAAAAATTTCTCACCCCTTATAGAAGGCAGTTTGCAAACAAAAAGAAGAGCTACTCAATGAAATGTATAATTTGAATCACTACTACTGACATGCGCCATAAAAATTAGCTGCAGTTTCCCAGCAACACAGTGCTGCAAACAGAAGCAGCTTTATTACAGTAAAAAGGAGAGGCAGATTCTGCCATTTTGAAACAAGCATGCATGCAGCATTCCATCTGAGACCCACCAGCTAACAATCAGGTTAATGGTCATTATTGCCAAGTGGGCTGATAAAATAATATTTATTCACTATGATGTGCCGAAAGCAGTAACACAGAAGATATTAATATGTATGGATTTTTTTTTTTAAAAATAAAGATTCATGAATGCAAAGAGGAATAAGGGAAAATAAGACTACAGAGATGTAGTCTTAGTTGTTAAGAGGTAATTTTTTTTTTTAAATCATAGGTTTTGCTAAGATGAAAGGGACCGACAAGGGTCATCATGCCCAACTCCTAGCACTGCACAGAACAGCCCCAATAACCACACCCTGTGCTTGTGAGCATTCTCCAAACACTTTTTGAACTCTGTCAGGCTTGGTGCAGTGATGACTTTCCTGGAGGGCCTGTTCAGTCCCCAACCACTCTCTGTGTAAGAACCTCTCCTGATATCCAACCTAAACCTCCCCTGATTCAGCTCCAGGCCATTCCCTCGAGTCCTGTCAGTGGTCACCACATAGAAGAGATCGGTTTCTGCCCCTCTGCTTCCCCTCGTGAGGAAGCTACAGACCACTCAAGGTCTTCCCTCAGCCTCCTCTTCTCCAGGCTTAACAAACCAAGTGACCTTTTTCACAGTGTGGCACACAACTGCACACAGCTAATATGAACCCTCTTTTCTTTGCAGTTATAGAGCCATCCTGATCTCAAAACAGTAATAGCAGGCCAGACTCACTGTTGCCTGTGGACAATGAACTGACCTCACAAACACACAAAAGGCAGACACTAAGATCATACAGAAATACCTTGACAAATAACAAGTTGATCCATTTGTTGACTTTTTCAGTGGATGCCCATGACATTGCAGACACAGCAAAGAGACAGCTATACGGTCCTTTGAAGTACCAATACTATAAGCAAGGAAAGGGAGATTTCAAGCTTATCCAATACTATGAACTTTCTTATCATATAACAACCATTTTACCAGTGCCTGAGGAACAATTTTTTAGGTTATCGTAAAATATTTGGGTATTCTTTGGCTCTATGATGGAAAGACTCCTGAGTTGAAATATCACACAATAAAAACAGATGTAAACCCTGCTCTTGAATAAGACCTATTCTTTCACTCAGTTCCACCTGTCTTTGCTCTTCCTCTGCAAGACAATATTCTCCAAAATGGATAATGGTACACCTATAACATTATACACCAATCATCACAGTATTCAGACAAAGTACAAAAGAAATTTTTGCAATGTGAACTGTAATCACCTGAGAATAAACTTGACCAGTTACACTATATCCCCCAAAGTCAGAGCCTCAAGTTTCTCTCAAAAACAGCTGAGTGGGTAAATGCATGATTATTCATCAGTTGGCCCAACCAGTCCTCCTGCTTTTCACTCCCAAAGAACAGCAGGCAAGCTTAAAATGCAAAGCAGCTGGTCTCTGCTAAAAAGGGTTATTTCGACCCAAAAGGTAGAAGTCATCACATGAACCTGTGAATACCACAGAAAACAGACACAGCATTAAACTGTACTAAAGACAGAAGAAAGAGGCAGAGATGACTACTGCTGTTACCTGTGAGATCAGAAGATATAAGTCTACACCCTTATGAAGCTGCTGAGGCAGTAACCTACAGCATGGCAGAGCCTATTCGCATAGTAAGACACTCGGGATGACAGCTGTCTCTCAGAAACCTGATTTAAAGCAATTTTAGGGAGGACAAACATGCCCTGGGAAAGAAAACACAATGATGGCATTTTGGATGGCTAAAAAGGATCAAGATTTCAAGTAACTGTGTGACTTCTGAACATTTTAATTCACATCCAAGCAGTATTTTAAATTGCTAACATTTTTGAAACTCATTATATTCCTTTTGTAGCCTACACAAATCCCTTTCAATCTCTACAAGAATCATTCATCAGCAGATTAGTAACTACTGTAAAGCAGTATCTCATGTCCAGTTTGCATGTTACAAACAATTGTACTTTTAGCTGAAACAATGCAAATGTGTTCACAGAGAGAACGTAGTTTCCGAAGGTAAATCTAAGAACTTGAAGATTGCAAGGACATCAAAAATAATTTCAGATGCTTTATATATCTTGATTTAGCAAACATCAGGCACTTTTAACAAAAGATTAAACTTTAGTAATAGTAAATAAATTTATAAAAGACCAAGCTTTTCACTGTGCCTGGAGACAGCTGGTACACTGCCTTGCTACCCATGAATGCTCACGACCTTTCAAATCCATTTCTGACCAAACAGATTAAAAGAGCAGGAATGATGCACAAAATGCGGGTTTGCCAAAGCTCCCTATGCAGTGCTTCCATGAATGCAGCAACATAAAACATTCTAGTCACTTCTTTCAAACTGACTTCCAAACGTATAATTTCACAGAATTTGTCTGAGAATTGTGTGGCTATGAGAAGTGCCCAAATGTGACAACAAAGTTAATTATTCCATGTACAACATGGGTAACTATGCAAAGAATCCTCACTGTATGGCCTCAGCTGCCACAGGCTGCCATTTTAACTTCAGTGATTACTTCTGTCTTTAGCAAAACCCCCAGTAAACACCAGCTTTCTTAAATATGGAAGTAAAACGAAGCAGGAAAAAAAATGTTTCAGTATTCAGACAGCTACAGTATGTGGAGTACTTCTTCTAACAGGCATACCAGCATATAAGTGGATTAATGGTTGGTCATCATGCATGCTGCATTACAAAAAACAAAATCTGAAGAATGTCACTAGCACAAAACATATACCAACTCCCACTACATTCCCAACAGGAGCTAGCAAGGTCTGGGAACTTCCAGATACATTACCCAGATTTTTCCTCAGAGATCTGTATGCTACCCTGAAAATCTCCAGCTCTCAGAACTTTGTTACACAAATTTATTCATCCACCCATCCATGGAGTTGCTAACGTTTCCCAAATGAACAATCACTCAGCAAGCAGGCTATAATGAATTCAACTCAGTCAGCTGGGAGAAACAGGCAAGCCTTCTATCACACAAACCTTTCCTCCTATTTTGATGATATTACGTCCTGTTACTTGCTCTTCACAATTCATCAGTTGTTCTCACAGACATCACTGGATTTTTCTACAAGCCTGGACTCACCCCTGCCCTCAAATCAGTGCATTCCTATTTCTGGTTCATTTGTCCTCCCAATATCTGTCACCCACAAGACACTGCATAATATTTGCATTAAATCATTATAAAGTGTTTAATAATTACTTACAGTTTACTTGCAGGGAATTAAATGTGTTTCACCCTAATTGCAATATTAAAGCAAGCTTAAAGCTCAGAAGGGAGATATCCCAAACTTTAATAGCAGATTACTGCGATAACAAGTTACACATTTCCTCACTAAACTCAACCACAACTAAATCTCTAAAATTTTCAAAACTCAGAATACTTCAAACATACATTCTGCCAAGACTGTGTCAGAATTTAGGAATAATTAACAGAAGTAGAATTAACATTAATGAAATACTACTCTATACCTCAAAAGCCTACTGCTATATTGATTTAACTTTATATATCTATGTTATAACCTAACTATAAACAATATAAAATTCCCAGAAATTGGGTGATAAACATTTTATTTTTCCAAATTTTTTCAACTCTTGTTTGAAAAACATAACTTCATTGAAATATATAAGTCTTTTGGTGCAATTGGCAATTCCTGGGGTTTTTGCCAAAGAAAGAGGCAGTCACTGAAGTTAAATTCCTCTTCTGAGAAGTGGCTGCTTGTGGCAGCTGTATGCTAGATAAAACTAGATCACTTTTTAAATGCAATTTTATTTGAACCAGAACTTAACCTCTGAAAGGCAGCTAAGCACTGAAATTTCAGAGAACCACCAGTTTATTAACACCAAACTGAACTTCCCCTTTGAAGTCTCACAGGAATTTTCTCTATATCACTTATCACCGGACAGACACAGTTTATTAGTCTGAACATTAAGTTGTCACAATTCCTCCAAAATTTCACTCCAATGTAAAAGCCTCTTTGGTATCTAGTATTACCAAGCTATTTTTTACCCTAGTATCCACAGAAACAGATTTCTACAATAGTTCCATGCTGGGTGTTTTAAGTTTATATTCTCTCCCTTCCTCTCCTGCTCACTATTTTGCAAACCAAATTAACAAGTGCTAACATTCAACACTATGTGTTCAATATGACCTGACCTTCCTTCTCTACAAAAACTTAACCAGAAAGGCCTTCCCATCAAGATACACTTCCATAGCTCAGCAGTGCCAAGGAAATCACACTGAGCAGAAACAAAACTGATCTCTCTAGAACAGTACTATGCCACTGTATTCTGAAAAAAAAAAAAGCATTTTGGAAACCAGGAGCTGTATATTTAGCAAGGTCTTATGATGAAACCTTTACCTAAACCCACTGCTCAGCACAGACCACACTTCAAAAGGAGACATCTGTTTATAATCCAGACATGATATTTTAGTTTATATGTAGTTTAGGTGGAGCCTCTTGTATTTCATTAGGATTTTTGTACAATAGTTCCACAAGGTGATCTCAGGACATTCCTGGGCCAATTAAGCATAACTGACGATGTTTCAAAAGTCTAAAGCATCCTCAACTGGGAGAACACCCACTTGTGGCAGGTATCTGTCCTGTATCATCTATCCAGAGCCTACCAACACTGAGAGCCTTAGAAATAACAAGTTCTGGAATCCCCTCCCCAACTCAAATGCAGAAAGTTATAAACACTAAACAATCTCATCCTAATTCAGTGTTTCAGAACAAGAACAGAATCATAAAATCATTAAGGCTGTAAAGAACATCTAAAATCAAGTCCAACCATTAACCTAAAATTGCTAAATGTATGTAAACTACATATTTTGCATACAAATTTTGCATATATATTTGTTTACGCATATTGCTAAATATATGTGAGCCTTACTGTAAACTAACTCCACTCTTAACACTCAATCATTCCTTCCCATGTTTTACATGTGCTGTTTCTGCTCATTCTGAATATCAGGTGAAGGAAAAAAGTTAAGGACACATCTGAAAAATAAAAGGGTGATTGGAAAGGTCTTTCCAAAAGCAGAGAGAAATCCCAAGGAAGATTTCAAGCAACCCATAATATGGTCTCCTTCCATCTGAGATGAAGCTAATTTTTTTTCCTGTAATATCAAAACATACTAAAAACATTTAAAATGCCTAACATAATGCACCTCATCTCTCTGCTACCAAACAATACCTTCTTACACCAGGAGATGTAAGAAGGTATTATTTACTAAAGCAAAGTGCTGAAGCAAAGTGGAGAAGCATCCAACACAAGTTTTCAATTTGTAATGAAGACACAGATCCTTCATATCTGTCTTCCATAACAGAAAAGATACCTAGAATGCCTACACTCTCAGAAACTTTTAATAAATTCTATCCAACTTCCTCTCTTTTCCAATTTTTCCTAAACATATTTAGCCAAGCCTGAATTCTGAAGACTGGAAAGATTTCCCCTCAATTTATTGTTTTGACCTGTCACTGCACTCTAATGCCTTCCTAGTCAAAACTGCATTAAATTTATGAACTGGAAGCACTGATTTTGGAAACAACTGCATTCTTCTTAAAAGAAGGAATTTAGCTGTGGTATTTTTGGGAAAAAAATTGCAATAAAACTGTCTCTAAAGCTTGCAGATATAATATCAATTCTGATCAACTGAGAGAGTCTGTGGTTTTATGGGGGTTTTTTAATGTGTGAGAGGAAAAACTTTTACTTAGACATATAGTATAAAACAGTTTCAAGTGTCATGAGTACAGTGTTTTCCTACACAAACACCTTCAGTCCCCTAAAAGTCATTCTAGAGCAAAAGCTATAACCCAAAATTTCTTAGTTTTGACAGACATTAACATAAAACCATACACAAACCAAAAGTAGAGAAGGAAGAATTCCATTTTTCCCGCACCTCTGTAAGCAAGCTCGCTGAGCTTGTCTCCTCTTTCTGGTTTTAGAGGGTTAAAACTACACTGCAGTAGCTGTACACATGCTCCATGCCCATAATGTAGTGAAAATACAGATATAACACCACAGTATTATTTTGCATGTGATCTGGATGCAGAAGCTTCCACCTAGTCACAAAAACATGTTAACTAATTAAGATACTTAATATGCTCCCTAATTAATACACTCCATACAATCTATAACTTTCTTCTTGAAAGAAAATGTTCCTCATTATTACACAGTCCTTCCAACCAGTCCACTCAAATAAAAACATCATGCAGTGGTAGTACTGTACTCACAGACACCCCACTGTCAGCTTGTTTTGACCTTTGAAGGCAACACATTTAAGAGATCAGCCAATTTACCACTAATCTCTAGACTGTAAGGGTAATTCTGTGCCTGCCAATCCCTACAAGCTGGTAAGTATCTTTATAAACATTTCATTTACACTACAAGTTCTAAAGCTCTCTTGTCTTTTCTGAAATAATCACCCGTCCAATTTACAAAGAAATAAAAATCATTAAGGGGCTATACTTCTCATCACAAACAAGTCAATGGCAGAGGAGAGAAACAACCATTTCAGGTATGATAAATCTCCTTAATTCATTTATATCTTCCACAGATTATTTGAAGAATTGCCTTTAAATATTAGCAGATTACATTTTTCTTCAAGTTCCTCCATTTTACAGGAACACAGTCACGGAATTTCATTACCAAATGCCACTCTTGATCTGTTCTAAGTTACCAAATTGCAATTTACATTCATTCCTAGACTCTGACAACTTTAAAAGATTAAAAACTCTGAAAGGAAAAGGTTTAACAGCACACTATGAACCTTGGAAGACCTAAGCAAGAAAGGGGAAGAAATGAGCACCTCTTTATAAATTCCTATGTTGGAGAAAGCACTCACATAAGGTTGTGGTTCTAAGACAATTTTGACTTAAATCCTGTTGCTGCCAACAGTTTTACTCTCCAGCTCCACGCAATCCTACAGTGGCATGCAGTACCACCCACTCCCCATCACTCATACACAGACCCACTGGTGAGCTGGTACACCAGCAGGAAACTCTTCTGTTCTTTTGTGGAATTCAATTTCTGCAGGTGTTGCAAGCTGAACAAGCTCATTGCAGGATCTGATGAATCCAGGTGTCAGCTGCAACAGAGAAACCTGGATTACAGCAAGGATCTGAACAGTTTAAATTGTCAAGACAGTGCTGTTTTGAGACTAGAATTCTCTATAGTGAGGTAGGTATTCTTCTTTCTGGACTTACAACTCGATGGTCACTATGCTAGCCCAGCCTCCAACTCTGTAAAAACAAACCACACTGATTTCTGTTTCTCCAACTCCTGTCCTCCTGACCTATGCAGGTAATACATTCTCCAGTGGCTTCCACTCTCTCAGATTAAGAAAAATTTGCATCAAAACTGCTACAAAGACCGAGCTGCCAGAGTTGTTAGAGCAGTAAGACATGCAGTTTACATGTACAGTATCCTCAAAGCATCCACAAAGGGCATGCACTTTCAGAATCCTGCCTCACTTTAGCTCCAAGAATATAAGGAGGAGTGCACAAAGAACCATTTCAGTCTTAGGCCACAACGATCCTGGGAAGACTGACAGAAAAACAAAAGGAAGCAGAATATGAACATGCACATCCCAAAAATCTCCAGTCAATACCAAGTTCTTTCTACCTTTCTACCTGCACTTACACCACAACCTCAACTCATGTCTCCTCAATTGGCAGCTGGATAGTTTGCATGCCTGAGGTACTGTGTTGAATGGATAAAGGCTCCTTTAGAAGGACAGGTTGGGAATATAAGAAGGGATTGTGCCCTACACAAAGGAGCAGATCACATGCATGCAGCTCTGCTCTGGAGTGCACAGAGCTAGACAAGAGCCCAGCAACTGATACAGCATGCTAACACCTTGAGACCATAAATCTAACCACCCACTCTATGAGGGTGGTCTAACTTTGTGACAGACTACCCTGAAAGTCTGTGAAAGCTTCATCCTTGGAGATATTCAAAACCTGACTTCACACACCACAAGCAACCTGACCTAACTTCAGAGCTGGCTCCAGCTTTCAAGTTGGCTGCTGTGACTAGAGGCTGGTCCAGATGGCTTTTAAATGCCCCTTTCAAACTCAATTATCCCTATGATTCTCTGGGGCCTTCCCCTGCAGTATGCCTCTTAAGTTACTTATTGTTATGCCCAGCTGTAACAGGAGGATACTTGCTCCACAATGCCATGCTTCACATCTCAAACTAGATCTGTGGGTTCACTGGGCAACATCCTGTCCTCCTTTCACATTATCAAGATCATCTGACAAATTCTTACAGTCATTAAAAAATTAGAGATCAAGCTCTTCCTGCTGGAAGCGGAAAGTGCTTTTATAGGTTTGACAGTTGCAGGGCAGAGATAGGAGCCAAGGCCTGATTCTCTGACCACAAGGAAACCTGGGAAGAGATCAAAGAAGAAATTTAATATATGGTAAAGGCAAATCCTGTGTGGAAAGCAAAGTAACAAAGTGGGGAAAGAAGTTGTTAGCTTTTATTGTTAAGCTCTAAATAAACAACTGAAAATGGGCCTCGCACACCATCATTTCACTTTTCTGGTGGAAGCAGTCAATCAACAACATAGACCTACACAGAAAGATGCATTTATTTTATTATTTCATTAGAAAATGATCAAGGACACAAAGGGCAATCCCCTTTAGGTCCTGACTTGAGTTTGAATCTAGTTTTGTAGAAAAGGATTTTTAAGATATACTTACTAAAGCTCTGTCTCACTGGGAATAAGCAGAGATGGACTGCCCTCCAGACAAAAGAGAGTGAAACGTTTACTCTGAGTCTACAGGATATTCCCAAATGTTGTCTGAGTCAAGGGAACAAGGACACATAGTAACACTAGCAAGAGAACCTGGAATGGCCTCTTCTGTTATTAACAACCTTCATTCCAAAAAAAGGCATCACATAGGAAAGAAAGCTGCCCCACAGCACAGACAGGCAAGATTTGCATGGCTCTGCTTTCTAGAACAGTGTGGCTGGTGCAGGGAACCTGAAGCTCACAAAAAATAATTTCATGATCATAACAACCAGCTGCCTCTGTCATGGCAGGTTCAGCCAGGCTCACTAGTACTCCCTTCCTACTTCATGCTAAGGAAAATCCCAACTCAAAGAAGGGCATGCTGCCTGACCACAGAACTAAGAATGTAGCTCACCCTGTGAGGCTGTTCCTCATCCAGGAACAGAAGGCCCAACACTTTATGTTGATATCCAAAAGTAATATATTACTTTTTTATATATATGAAGATACCCTTAACCAAGAAAATCAGCTTGTAAGGCACCTCATAAAATATGAAATATAAATACTGAAAGCAGTGCTGCCAAAAGAACGCAAACTGAATTCCAAGAATGGAATAAGCCGATTTCCAAAGTAGCTGAGTACAATAACAATGGGGACATGCCAATTTACATATTCATGAAACAAGTATGAGGGAGAACAAGGTACAAGTAACCAACCCCCCCCAGCTACTTAGGTAAAATTCCTCAGTCTCACTGACAGAATACATATTATCTTCAATGTAATTTTATCCATGGACTGTTATTCAAATAGAAGAGTATTAGGTCACCCAAATAATTAGTTATCATTCCAGCACTCCTGGTTTCCCCTACATCTACATTTTTCAAAACCTGGATAGTAAACAGTGTTGATGCATCCAGCACAGTCCCTATGTGCACATACTTTATTTACAAAGAATGTGGACATTCAATATTACATTCAAAAGCTACATTAAGAGAAAACTATTGCAGCCACAAAGTCAAGCACATAAAGGCTAGAAAAGGTCACAACTAAGGATGTCCATAGCACTGATCTAGTACCCCACATACATACTGTCTTCAATTACACAAACAAACATTCTTTTTCTCCATAGCAGATACCTAATGTGCACAGAAGGTACAGCACCCATTTAACAAGCAGCGACTGAGGACTGTATTTTCTTTTACATTGTTTAGTGTGTAATCCATGGACTGGTATACTGAAATCCTTGCTTAAAACACACCACTATTAATTTCTTCTTGAGTTTCTTGTATTGTGCTTATCACAGTAATATCTAAGTCCTTCACAATCATAATTAACTTTGTTAACACCACCAGTGCGTTCACCATCAGTGAATATTCTACTGATCTTCCATATGGGAGAGGGAAACTCAGAGATAAGTGTTGACAGAGGAATTCTAGATGCCACATTTGGGAGACCATGATTTCTCAGTTGTTCATGCTGTTCTGATTTACTTCATTTGTGGATCTAAGTACTCAGCTCTTTCACAAAGCTGATCCTAGCATCCAAAGTCTGAGCACTCAGAAAATGCAGAAACATGCAATTAAAGGCAATTTCTGAGCAGCTCAATTTAAATCACCAGACTAACATCTTTCTTCCAGCAATGCTCTGCTTCAATTGTCACAAATTTTTGTAATCACAAAAAAGGCATCCTACAAATTGTCCTCTCCACCATACTGCAAGTTACATTTGCAGAGCAGAACACCATGTACTTTAAGGAGGCTGACAAAAGAGTAGCAAGTAATTAAGTAATTTAAAATGTGGTAGCTGAAAACAAATACACAACAAAGACGACAAAATTCCAAATCAAATTTTGCCAATTTCTAGGTTTTGGTCATTTGCTGCTGCTAGTCATAATAGAATTTTATCTTCATACTTTCAGATAACCAAAAGCAAACTTCATCCTTTGGCACCTAAGTAACACCTGACATGGTGGAATAGCACATGAGGGTGAGACCAGCTTGCTTTGCCCCAAATTCTCACTCCCCACTCACCCCTGCATAGCATAGCACCCTCAGACATTCCAGTTAATTTTCAAACCACTGATTTCTCCTACTGTCATGTAGTTTCTTTGCCTGCAATTTTGAATACTACTGTAATTTGTCACTTGCCTGCCTTGCCTTCAAACTTGTTTCCCATTGGAGTCTCCTTGTTCAGTTTGCAAATTCCAACACAAAACCCATGCTCCCACCAGTTGCAATCTCCAACTTCCTTCATGAGGAAAGCAACTCCTTACTGATTGAGCAAGAGTTTCTCTGCAATCACTTCCTGTTACCATTTCTTGTTCCAGCATGTTGGCAAAGTACACTTCACACCAGATTTTTCTTCACTGGCACCTCAGTCCCCAATGCCAAACCAATTTCAATCATCTTGTCTCCACTGTATTTGAGTGGACCATTCATTGTGTCAGAGAGAAGAGGCATAACCAATATGAAAGAAGATCTCTACTTTAAATTGTGTGCTCAGACCAAACTATCTCCCATCCCACAGCAGACAGAAGGCCACAACACCAGAGGTCCTTTCTTCTGCATAATACACAGCTATGTTTCAAATGTTTTAGCTCTGAAGCTTAAATAAGTCTCTAAGATACTTAACAGATTGGGGGTTTTTTAATTGTAATAATTCAGGACAAATTTATGTCTACTTTGACTAGCAAAAGCCACTTGAGTCAAATTGAGTTCCCGTTCCAAGCTTGTCCTTCCCAAAATATCTTCACAGATTTGGGGATAAACATTCTTTTTTCCTTGAAGTGTCCTCCTTCCACTGCATGACTCGGCAAAAAATTCACAAACTCCCTCAAAGAGACATTTAAGACTTAAGAGTCTGATGCATATTAATAAGGACAAATTCTAAGCAATAAAAAACAGATGCAAAGGTTTAGCCCACTGTAATGTTAAGATGGGTGATGTGAGACCCATCTGCAATGTCAAAAAAAACCCTCATTCAATGTTTTGTCAGATATAAATACATCACTTAAAACAGAATCAGTACTAAAACTCAAAATTTCCTTGCCCAATCTAAGCAAAGTAGCAATTTTGTACCAGTGTCACCTGTCTGGCCAACAGATGAAACCATGTTTTTATTTTGTTTCATACATAAGACAGAAAGCAAAACAATATGCTCTTCTACTCTTCTACTGGAAAGCAAGGAAGAAGGCATTATAAATTAGGACACATAATCTATTTACCATCCTGAGTGTCTCAAATTATACTTTTAAATAAATCCTGACTTTACCAGAAAGTAAGCATAATGTCAGGACATCAGCAATTTCAGCAGTTAGGTCAACCATTCAGATGTCAAAGCAAGTAACTTTTATTGGTGGTGGGGAAACCAAAATAATCTATTGAATGTGCATAACAAGAAATTTGGAAGCAGCAGCTTCACTTTTCATACTAGGTTCACAAAGCAATTCTGGCACTTTTCACAGTAAGCCAAATTGGTGGTGAAGATACCCTTTTACCTCATCACTCAAGGGCAGTTACTTGGATATGGAACCCAAACACTGACAAAGTCATCACACCAGAGTCATCCTAAGCTGGTCTCTCTCCGTATCACATCACTCTGTGTTACATAAAGCCTGCATCTAGCACATCAAAGATAAAAATATTCCATCTCTAAGGTCAGGGCATGAAACTGGGAAGAATTATAATTGTACTTACTACTTCAAGCAAAGACAGATGCTAAACAAGTCTAACACCGATATAAATGCCACAAACTTCAGATTCTATGTACTCACAGCTCTTTTCTCCATGTAATGGACCAGTAAACTCATGGACAGGCTCAGAAGAGATAAGCAAATGTGATGTGCCTGTGAAGCTCTGGGAAAATATGGGAAGTGACTGACCACAGCTGTGGCTAAGAAAGTTGACCTAATCATATGATGACTAGAGGAGTGGAACACCCCATCCATAAGGAAAGGCTGAGAGAATTGGGAATGTTCAGCCCAGAGAAGACTTTAGGCGACCTAATTGCAGCCTTCTAGTACCTGAGACTACAAGAAAGATGGTGAGTATTTACAAGGCAAGTAGTGACAGGACAAGGGAGAATGGCTTTGAACTGAAAGAGGATAGGTTTACTTTAGATAGTAAGAGGAAATTCTTGACTATGAGGTGCTGAAGCACTGGCACAGGTTGCCCAGAGAATTTGTGGCTGCCCCATCCCTGGAAGTGTTTAAGGCCAGGTTGGACAGGGCTTTGAGCAGCCTGGTCTAACAGAAGGTATCCCTGACCATAACAGGGAAGGTGAAACAAGATGATCTTTAAGGTCCCTTCCAACTCAAACCATTATATGACAAAAGAGACCAAAAGGTGGCTTTTAAGATCAAGGTTTGTAACAGTTAGGAGATTGACTCTCAGCTGAGTGAATCAATTGCATGTGTAAAGGAGAGGAGCAAGAGCCTGAATGTCCTCCCAAGGTAACTAAACCGGCATGTGGGGACTGTATCCAGGGCTCCGCCCAACCTAGAGGATAAAATCAGAATGATTAGCCAAAAGACTTTTGAAGAGAGCAACGGGATTGAGTTGACTTAAACCTCTTTATGCTTTCCCAGGGACTGGGAATGCCCAGTGTTGTGATGGTAAGCATATCAAAGGGACTTGTAATGAGAATCACCTTCGCATTGTGCTCCAACAGCTCTATCTATGCTCTATTTCTAAACTGCTTGTCAAACAATTCATAGCTGTGTATTTTTAACAGCTAAAGAGAACACTTACATAGCTTTTTACAAAAGACTTCTTGTGTCCTTGAAAAAACTTAAATTAAAAGGAAATCATCCCCCTCAAAGCACCCTAGCATTGTACCAAAACAAGGCAACTGACACAACACCTAGAGGATACTTTCAAATCAAGTTCTTAGAACTCAAGGGAAATATTTATTGATCTTCTGACTGCTGTGTTTCCCTACAAGATCTAATTATTCTCTAGACAGAAACTGCCTTGATAGCATGGATTTTGAGCATATTATTTCATGGGTGTTACATTACAACTATTATGGTGAACAAAATCTTTTACCCTAATAACTGTGTCAGTTCAGTCCAACCTCCTTCTCAGCTAAAAAATCAAGAGCATTGGCACACCTAGTCTTTTTACTTCACACCTTGACAAAATGGATCAAATCACTACTGTGTCTCTTCCAATATCTGTTCTTCCATGCTTTACTCACAGATGTGTCAAGATGAGTAACAAGCACAGCAAGACAGCCCCCAGCTCAATACCTGCCCTATATTGAAGTACAGAGCAAGAAAACCTTTCTGTATAATAAGAAAGGTTCCCTACAACTTAACACCATTAATTAGTGTAATTGGAGCAGGGGTTCTCTGACCACCTAAGCAGAATACCTCTGCTGTCAGGTATTCTGCTCAAGTTGTTAGAACATATGTAACATAGTCTGCTTCAACTTGCTTAACTTTTGACAAATAAAAAGGTATTTTATCAGTTTTAATCCTAAAATGGACTAGACCTTTAAAGAGATGGAAATCACGTAAGCTCTACCTTTCAAAGAGCAAACATTATAAGGACACCATTACAGATTTTTGTGACATTGTAAATGTTAATTCTTCACTATATAAGGAAATACAAAATAATTGACTGTTTCAGTAGTGACTTTCTTTTTGTTGTTCAGCTCTTCGTTCCACTCTTTCTATGCAGTAACGGGTAGATATAAAAGGAAACTGTAATTCTTAAAACCAGTATTTCACCACAATTTACACATAAGCATTTATAAAAGCAAGAAAACGCGATTTGTCCATGGACACTGATACTCCTAGAAGTCCATATCAATCTAAACACAGGTCTGCACACTGGAAGATCATCTCAATACTGCTCAAAGTTCAGCAGTACCAATCTCTCCCATATTCACAATCACTGAGAATCAACTGCCCATCATTCACAAATGGACAACCACCAGACTTGAGAAAATGTGGACAAAGTCAAAGCTACTGTCACTGCTTAAAGACCAGGTGATATAGTACTTCTCTGATGACAAATCCAGGAAAGCAAGCACAGCCGTCAGTTCCATAAGATTAAGTTTTTCACATCAATACTTGTGCTATCTTCTAATCTCTCCCACTCCAACACAAAGTTTGCCCTTCTGATTTGAGTTCTGAAGAACTGTTTGTGCAGCCATGCTCTTCCCTGACTCGGAGGACCGATGAAGTCTAAAAAAAACACCTGCCACCAAGAACAGACTGGTTTGAAACTACATCAGTATGCAGACCCAGTTCACAACACAACTGCTCAGACAAATGTGCCAGAAAAACTTGCTTAGGTGACACAGCACTGGAACAGGGATTGTTGGAAAAGTGACACAGAAACCCCCAGCCAGTTAAAGACTGTCTTGTGAAATGTTAGGCTAATTTTCATTTCTTGACTAGGATGCGTGGAAACACTTCTTTCATCTTGCTTTTGTCCCTTTTTACATTGTTTATCATCCAGATGGCCACTCCTGAGAATTCTTACAACAATTAAAAATCTGGCAATGCTTTCTGGCATTTTCAGATATGATGACATGCACGTATGTTCAAGATGATGTGCCCTACAAGTCTGATTTTCCTGGCTGGCTGTTCTAGAACACATGCAAATGAAAAACTTCAGACCTTAACACAGCCCTCTGAAATTAACATAATAAAGTATTTCCATGTAGGAACATTCCCACCCCTCCACCTTGAAAGGCTGCTTTGGACTGAGCCCATATCTACCACTGGTGACATACTGAAGTAACAGAACAATTTTGAGAAGTTCAAATTCACTGTTAGCCTTTGTTATTTTAGCATCAGTTTAAGATGACAATCATTCACATAAGAATAGAAATCCCTGACAGGAAGGAAGAAAACTGCAAGAACACCCAGGATGGTTACAGAGTACAAATCCTTTCTTTCTATATGTATTGTAAGAAAGTTGTCTTTGGTGTCATAGTTCTGAAGAAAACTGAACCAATTATTCTTAACATACGTGGCAGCTGTTGAAAGGCACTGTTCTTAATATATGGTAATAAATGTTAAGTCTTTTCTATTAGAGATGTGTTTGTCTTGGGTATCTAATACTGGGGTCTCACATATTAGATTGACCCACCTCTAAATACAGCAACTATTCCAAAATCTCCTCTATATAGTCCACAGCTGCCTAACAGTAATGCTTATGGCTTTAACAGCAATCAGACTGGAATTGATCAATTTCCACAGTGAAAGAACATCAGAAACAGTTTCAAATTATTCTGAGCCCAACACTTTTCCACAGCACAAAATCCACATCTAACCACCTTCCCGTCCTTTGCACACAATGCAGTTCCTTCTCCCACTCTCACTTGAGTCACAAACCAATTTCCCAACTCTGGAGATGAAGTAAGGGCTGCTCTGGCTGTAGTTAACAGCAGGAAACAGACCAACTCTGCAGTGCTCAAAAAGGCAGCTTGCCAAGGCTGCTTATCTCTGTTCCATCACTCCCAAATGCACGGCTGCATGTTGCAGGAAGAGCTCTTACATTAAGGTGCCCTGTTGAACTAACAGGTACCAGGGGACTACTGAAACAGCCAGAAGGAAGAGGAGGTGACTATGTTCCCTGTTGTATGAAAGAAGACAGTCTTTATGTGACCTACAAAAATATTAAGAGTTTTGATATTTTGATATGGAAACCATTTCATATATGTAAAAGCTCTCTCTTACCATGGATCTAGCTGATTCAAAGAGTTTTTCTTACCATTATATGAAAACACAGCAATTTTTTATCCATCCTTACCCTTTTTTCCCCCCAGCTTTCTCTACTTTACAGAAATCTTTCAACTATGCCAATTCCTCCAATGTTTATTTCAAATTATGTCTAATCCCGTGTGAGAAAAAAAAATCAAAAATCACAACTACTCATTACTAGCTCAAATTAAATAAGAAATGAAGGGCAGATCATATGAAACAAAATCACATTGTTCAAGATGAGAGACTTAAACAAGACACTGCCTTCTAATGCAAAGTTCAGGCCCACACTGGAAACCCAGCTGCCTAAATCAGCACACCAACCTCTACCAAATTAAAAGAATCTATCTTCTAAGTACTTCCTCTGCAGAAAAAATAAAGGTAAGAGATCTGTTTCCAGATGCTACCCACCTGACTTAAGAAAAGCCAGCTGACTGTGCACAATTACAGTTTTAGAATACATGACTATTATGCCCTTTTTATTCCTCACCTAAGCTGACCACACATTCCCAAAGGAAAAGCCAAGAATGTCTTAGGAAAAGTTAATACTTTGTTTTATACTTTAGTCACTCCAGCATCTTCAACAGTTCAAAGTTCATGAAAGCAACTTTCCTTAAAACTATTTTCCTTCACAGGACAGTATCAGAAAATATGGAATTTCCAAAAAATTTAGGTTTAGGTTCAAGAATTTAACTCTTCAGAAACTTAGGCTGCAGCTACACCGTACAAATTTAAATCAAAACAGCTCAGTATTACCCTCCATATTTTTTCCACACAGGCACTCTTGCCCGTGCCTGTGCTACAATGTTGTGTGTGTCTGATTCAGTAACCACCTCAGCAGGTTCAGCCCACCATAGGAGCAGAAAAAAATAATTTATACAGCTCTACTTTTCCACTTATTTTTTCTCAGCTTTTGCCCTGGAAATCTAAAGAGTACTACTGCCACTGTGGAAAAGAAAAAGAAGTGCATGGCTTGGGTAAGCAGACACCTATTCAAGTAAGGCATAAACCATAGTTAATTTCAAAAAATACTTGTTGAACTTATTTCCAAAACTGTTTAAGCATAAATCAGTTTAAGAATTCCCTTCTAGACTAAAAAGGAAACACTTTAATTCTACATCTTTTAACTTGTATTTACAATCACTTCTGGATTCATGCTGTGTTGAGGTATCTAATGTGCATCTTGAGCTGCATGCAGGTTCATCATCTGGTCAGTGACACTGGGACTGTGTGGGGTGCTTGGCATTTTGGGTCATCCTGAGTTTCAGCTGTGAAAGAAAAGGAACCAGCAAGGATTGCTGGGCTTACACTGTTAGTTTGCCTTGGGAATCCAGCCACACTTCCCATCCAGCCCTGCAGTACAGCAGAGATCTGCCCCAAGGAGTGACTGCTGCTGAGTCCACTGAGTGAAACAACCCCACCTCCTCCCCCTCTCCCTTTGGCCATGGCAAATGTTATCATTTCTGACAGACACAAATTTTGTAAATCTCAGCCTCAGAAAATCTTTATGCATCTGTCTTTGGGCTGGGCTTCAGCGATACCTGCATCACTGTGCTCTACTGCAAGGTATAAGCCATGTGGTTTCTGGAAGAGACAATTTTCACATGTATCCCACAGATCTGCTCAATTTTCCTAAATTTAGAACTGTCTTTTCCACTCTACCCCTGTGAAGTAAATGATTTTTTAGCTCTTATGCTGAATTTTTGGTCTCTGAAGTCTCCAACCATGCTCCTGACAGTCAGCAAGTGCACAAGAAGGATTACTGACTCTATCACCTACAGAAATACCACGGGTTTTAAGTTTTAAATAGCATCCTGCAATATCAAGCTTGACTGTGTAAATTTAACATTATTCTAACAATTTACTTAAGAAATTGCCTTGGTTTTAATGGACAAAAAAAGCTCTAATCGAAGTGTGAATATGTGGGGAAAAAACCCAACTATTACTTCCTCCAATATCATATATTACCTTCAGAGTTTGAGCCTTGAATTGCCAAGCTTTCAAGACAAATAATGACAGAAAAGGATGCAAAAGCACACATTATTATCCACTGAAGATACATTCTCTTCAACTCCTCTATGTCATAGAAAATTTTACTCAACCTGGATCCCTCACACAGTAGATAACAGAAAAGGGTACAGAATGTGCTAGCTCCTGGATTTTGTTCCAGGACACCTTTTCCTAGGCCAGCTGAGGTTTTTAAAAAGGAAAATGAAATACAAAGCTTTTGCATGTGTCCTCCAGCAGAAATCTTTATCAAAGCATGTTCAAAAGCTCTAGAAAAAACACAACTGGAAAATTAAGAGGGAAGATTTTTTCACTGCTCTCCAAGAGAAAGAATTGTTTTATACAAGACAATTCCAACTCCTCAGAAAAAAAAAACAAAAACCCACAATTAGACACACCAGACTACTTACAACAAAATTTCTATCCACAATCTTCCAGCATTTTTATCTCACTCCTTTTCAAATGATGTTGTTTACATCATAGTGAATGAACACTTTGTATGAGAATAATTTCCCTTTTCTTGCATTTTTTTCTAGTAATTTTCTTAATTTTTCTTGTTCTTATACTACACGTTCTTCAATATTAGTTTTCCAACTTGTATTACTTTTATCCTTCCCCTTGCAATAGACATAGTGCTAGGAGACATTAGACAGAAAAGAGCAGAACAGTCCACAATTTACACTTGCCCTATTTAATTCCCCAAAAAGAGACAGAAGACAGAAAAGAAAAAATCACCAAGAAATAAAAACAGTATTGAAATGCTGAAGGACTAATTATGCATCCCAGAGACTGCAGCTACAGTCCAGGATGGCTGTGTTCCCATTACACGCTGTCCAAAGGAAAGCACGTTCAGAGCTCAGACTTTCTGACAAGAAGTTACCTTCATCTGAAGACACCCTACATTATTTCAATCTGTGATACAAATCGTAAGACTCCTCAGATTAAAAGACAAAACAGGTAAACAGAAGTTTAGAAATACCAGATTAAAAAATACTGGTTTTACCATCCATGTAGTAAAAATTTCATACTTGATTGATTCATGCCAAAATAGGGTATAAATTCTGACCAAAGTTCTTCCCTGGAGTCAGTTTTATGATTCCCTTCCTACATATGATTTCCCAAAGAGGAACAAGGTATACATGGCAGCCTCCTCTTCATGGCTGAGGGTACTTTCATATTTTCTTCCTGAACAGAATTACCCTAATACAACTTTAAGAAATGTAATTCTTCCCTGGGTCTCCAGCAGTACATTTTTTTGACTGATAAATGGGGAAGAGGAATGAAAGAGCCAAGGGTAAAAAAAAACCCACTGCAGTCTCCTTGCTTTAGGAAATCCAAATTAAAAAATGTTGGAACAAAACTGTAAGTGTTACACAGCTTGACATTGGTGGTATTAGTATCTTCCTATCAGATAAGCCTACTATCTACAGAATCCTTTTACTTAACATTTCTAATGCAACTTAACATTTTACGTTTCCTTTTTAATCACCACAGGGAAAAAAAAAGTTAGTAGGAAAACAGAACAGAAATCTCACCATTTAAATTTAAACACTGTAAATTAGTTTAATTCACTGTAAATTGTAGTAATACCTCAAATTATTCGATGCACATAGTTTATCAGCACTGTTCTTTTTTGGAATTCACGTAACTCCACATCTGTACAGCAGTGTGCTTTAGTTACATCACATCATAACCTCTAGTTCCATGACACTTTGTACTGTTCATTGAAAATTCCTTTCAGATTATTTCTGGTGTTTTCTACTTTGGAGCAACAGAAAGAAACAACAGAAGAAAAAAGTCCCTCTGAAACTCTTAAATGTGACCCAGAAAGGTCAAATACTGAAGCAAAAATCAAACTCCGTGATTCCTTATTAATTCAGGGGTCCTATAGTCCTTATCCTGGACTCACCAAAATGAAACAACCCTCCTCTCTTTTTTGCAGAGGGACAGCAAAAGTGGTTCTAATGCAAATTAGCAAACTGAACAATTATATTTGATTAACATAATAAATTCTAAAAAAATGGTATGATGTACATCTACATGATTTAGATGATGAATGGTAGGTAGTCTGGCATACATGGAATTCATTAGTAAATAGTATGCTCCATTCTACAATCTTTTCCCAAGCACCCCCTCAGCACACTCCCAGCCTTAGCTCATTCTCACCAAGATTTCCATCCTCAATGGTCAGCACCACTTCATCCATCACCAAGGCCCGGAAATCCAGCTCCTCTTCACAGCACTTGGCCTTAAGTGCTCTCAGGATCTCCTGCTGAGGGTAATCTTCTCTGATGCGACGGTCTGTTAAGAACCACAGCCTGGGAGCAACTGAACTGCACATCTTGGACTTGTCTTGCAACCTCCAAGGTCTTCTTCCAATGGAACTGCTAGACAGTGGAGAAGATGAGACTCTGTTAGAGTACACAGGCTCTTATCTTCATGATCCCCACTGTACTAAGTCCCACTTCCTCTGCACAAGTCAGTCCATTTCAACAGACTGCAGTTTCCAACCTCCAAGAAGCAAAATAATATCTACACCTACTCTGCAACCAAAAGTACCAACAACAGAAACAAATCCATTTACATTCTATGGAACGTTAAATGCTAGAAATTAGGTCTTGGTCCTCATCCCAGCTTTCTCCTCAAGAAGTACACAAAGATGCAACTACTGGTACTGGCAGTAGCATTCCTCTTTCATGACAGTACTAAAAAGCATGCAAAGAACTGAAAACAATTTGAATGGCCGTGTCTGAAGGCCAGAACTTCAACTTCATGATCAGGTTAATCCTTCAACTGAAATAACTCCACCCTTCTCCTAGGTACTGCTAAAATACCCAGTGACAGACCTGATTGTCTCTTTTCACCACATATGGAAAAGGGTGACAAACCCTTTATGTTAAAAAAGCAGACCAGAAGAACAGAAATTCATTACCACAGAGTCTTCCAAGTAACTACTGTTTTGCTCTCACAAATATTTCACATCTGCTGTGAGATACACTTAGAAATATATTAAGTAGTATCCAGAACACATAATAATGGAAAAACCAATGGAACAAGGAGCACCAACGAAATACAGAACATTAACGCATGTAAAATAAAGCAAAATCAAGGCCAGAATTTCAGTGGTAGCCCTTTCTTGCTTCAAATCAATTTTTTAAAATCACCTTTATACATAAACAGCACTAATAAATTCAGGACCAAGAAGATAAAACAGTTCAAATTGAAGAATTTCAGTAGGGTTAGAACTGATAATAGCGAAGTACTGCTATTTAAAACATCACTGAAATGTTTTAAAAGCTGTAAACCAGTCACAGGTACATTAATAGACTACTCCTTTATGCTCAAGAAAGGCAAGCATGGTGTAGGGAACATGAATTCTGGAAAAAACCAGAAGAGTTTTCTGTGTCACCTTTAAACTTTCCTATTAAAATAAAGATGCAAAAATCATCACTTTCACCAATGTAACTGACATGAGTTCCTAGCAGAACTGAACTTTGAGACAGGAAAAGGAGTTTTGCCTGGTAGTCCTAATGACTGCTGCCAGCAGACAATGTAAATACAAAAATACCTTTAGTATATAATTTTAATCACTTGATATTACAAAGATTTTTAGTTTCTGCAGCAGGTCTTGGGACAAAAGGATTGTTTAGTTACAACCATATGAACGAGCTAGACTTTCTTAGCATTAAAAAACTACTTTTTTTTTCCTACTAGAACAGCTTTTACTTAATTAAAAAAAAACAAACTAAGTGGACATTTTTATTCCTGGTACTGAGAACCATAGTAACAAAGTGCAAAGATTGTGACTTTTTTTTCCATTGATTTGGTAAATGAGGTTCAACAATAAAGCCAAGAACTACAGTTCTTCATGCTTTAAGACTGGACAAAGGCAGAAGCTAGGGAAAGACGATCACAGATCCAGACCAGTCCTTGAATGCATTCAAGATGTTCAAGGTAAAGCAGGAAAAAGAGTGTTTGCTCCCTGCAGAAAAATGGGTGTGGGAGGTTATAAGGAGTATCTTTTGATCTCTCAAAGAACCTCTTTGTTCTTCAAAGCAGCTCGAAGCGAAAAGTGCAGGATGAAGCTTGGGCTAGCAATGGCTGACATCTATCAGGTCCTGCCCCACTTGTGTCTCCCTAAACAATGGATGTCTGGACGCGGCAGTTTACAGGGAACTTCCTGGAACAACAGCCTGGCCTGGGCAGCGGGACAGAGCGTGTTTGGCAGGCCGAGCGCGGCGGCCCCGGGCACTGCCCCTCAGCGCTGCCATTTGCGGCGGGGCTGGCGAGGCCGAGCAGCGCCCCCTGCCGCCCGTGCCCCGGCCCGGACGGGCGCATCCCACACAACAACGACAGAAAGCCGAGGGCACGCAAAAACACACCGCGCACGCTTCCTCAGCGTTAAAAGAACAAACAGATAAACATAAATTAGAAACCATCACGTATTTTCTGCCTGCTTGGGGTTTTAGTTTGGGTTTTTGTGGTTTGAGGGTTTTTCCCCCTCAGTATTGGTCTAACGCTGATACAAGAACCAAGTATTTTCTCCCCATTTTTGCTTTCTTTGCCAAACTGCTTCAATTTTTCTCAAACCTCTTCTCTACGTGGCCCTACCTCCACCTCCTTAAACACACCATCACCTCTCCCTGACTGTCACTTCAGGACTTAATTTCTTAAAAATCAGCAAAGGGTCAAAGAAGAAGAAAAAAAAAAAAAGTATATCCTCCTTCCTCCATCTTCTACTTTTGAAAGAAGTTACAACTTTGTCAAGAAGGGCCATCCATACATATCAATGAGGATATTAAACCAGCAGGTGTATAAAAATGCCTTGGGTGTGGCTATCAATCTCTATCCTAATACTACATCTCATTTGCTCAAAATCTTAATGGTTTTATAAAAGTACATATGAAAACTCCCATTTTATCATAAGACAGGCAAGTAATAATCTCACATCTGCAAGTAAAGACTGAGAAGCTCACTTTAGAACAAGCCACAAGCCAGCAGCAGAGACCAAAACTACTAATCCTAACTCTTGGATCCTTCACTTCCAACCCAATACTGTATTTTTTTTCCCTACCCAAAAGAATTCCTTTTTCACACTAACATTCTGCTCCTAAAAACAGAATATATTCATCCATTTCAGCCTCACCTTATAATCTATTTGATTGTGTAAGAAATCTCACATAACAAAACTTGCAATTTACCCTATTAACCCAAACATCTTAAAAATCCCTCCCACATTCTCAAGAAAATGGTTTGTAGGAGGAAAGCTGGCCTCACAGTCAGATGCACAAAAGCACTAAGCTCTGAAGTTGGATATTATTGCCAGAATTCTTCCCTGAAAACCAACTCCACCCATTTCAATCTAAAAGACACAGCCTCAGACAATGCTGGGTGTGCAGAGAATACTTCCTAATCCATGAGAGCATCTATTGCAAAGTAACTATGGTATATATAAGGGGAAGAGCAGATGTTTAAATAACTTCAAGATGGCCACTTCAAGTGCACTTTTCACTCAAAGCTACTATAGTCAAAATAAGTACAATCTTTCAATAACTACTTCACAGATTTAGGTAATTCAAAGGCAAAAAATAATCATAAACTTAACTGCATGTAACAGACTGGGAGAGGGGAAAAAGGATGGTATCAAAGTAAAAGGTCTGTGATAAAAATCAAACTGTGTGTCACATCAGCCAAGCAGACACTGCCACAACTGCTTCAGGAACACACTGCATGGAACAGATTCCTTGCAATTTACAGAGGGAATGAAAGCTCACCTCAACTCTCAGCTGTGGCACCCTTACACTGCTTAAGCCAGGCTTTACTCCAGCAATCACACAGCAGCTTCCTTCCCTCCCCAGCACATACAAACCTATTTCCTCCCACATTCCTTCAATCTGCAGTACACCTCTAGCAGCTGTTCTAACAAAAGCACTCACTGTGCTCCTTTCTGACTTTACATCATATATGAATATGTTCTATTGAAATAACAGGGAATTCAGCCAATCAGAACAGCTGTCTAGAGAGATCTGGAAATCTTCTCTGAAGACCACTCTTTTTGCCTTCAAGGGGCTGTTCTCTTCACAGAGAAGATTAGAGACCGCCCTCTCCCTCCAGGAATTGGTCTCCATGGCTCATTTACTCATTCTCCTGTCTTCAACACCCAAAAGTAGGAGAAAAATAGACTAGTTTCTTTATCCTTTTCACAATGATGTATTTCTCTTAAGATGAAACAAGAAACCAGATTTATGTATTATTGATAAATGTGAAAGATGAAAGGTATCTAGTATGAAAAAAAAAAAAAAAGTTCAGTATTCTTTTCGTTCAGGATGCAACTACTCAATGCTTTGTAAATTAAAAAAATCTAGGTTGTGTCTTCTTATGGGAATGATGAATGGAATCCCAGATGTTTATAGCATCAAGAATCAACGTGATTTAGCTATTTCACCTGCTCGACCTGTGATCTGACGTTGCAGCACACTCCCACTGCCTACAGTGGGATCTGGGAAACAAGTTAGTGGAACAGTTATTACCAGCAGCCCCTCCCAGAATCACCCCGTTTTGAGATCTTGGCTCACACGCTCAGTTACAGCACTGTGCAGGTAACGCGAACTCCACAGCTTTCAGTGGTTAACAGAGAGGTAAAATCTAACCTTAGTTTTAGCATACCTCTAGGCATGTTTAATCCCTACAGCTGAGACACTGACAATAAAAAGCCCAGGGAAATGAGAAGGAACAAGCAAGAGACTGACAGTCACAACCGCCATGGGAAACGGAGAACTAGGAAAAAACTGCTCCAAGCACTCGCCTCACTTCGAGTAACATTAACAACACCATTAATGCTTATCCCTTAATACTCATTCTCAGAGCAGCGCTATTCAAGCTGGAAAAGGTATTTTGACTTCCTTTTCATCATAAATTAGCTTAGGCTTGAAACTGAGTACCCATTTTCAATAAACCAATCATCTCTATCATTACAGCAATTTCTAGAACGCCTGGAAGGATGCATTTCAAGACAGTGAAGACCTAAGAATGGTTGGCTGTTGCTTGCAAGTTATCTCCTTCCAGAGACACCTCAAGGCAAATCTGAATTATAAAGTCAATCTTAGAGAGTAGACCAGTTAAACAGCTAATGAACAGTTGTCCAGCACATGACCCATCATGTAATCCATACACTGTCATGGAGGTCTCTGTCTCATCTTAATGAGAGCAGTATTTGAAACATCCCAGAAATAGGACTTTCTATGTCATAGGGAGAGCAGGTCCGCAAACAGTTTACAGCTCTTTCGAGCATAATGCACAAGTGATATTTTTTTCCACACAAAGATACCAGCATGATGATCATCTAAAGAAAATATTAAGGAAATATGTATGGATGATGAATGTATCACATGGTGATAGAGAAAAGAACTGACATCTTTAGAAAAATAAATCCAAGATAAGTCAATTCGCTCCTGACAATGCTGCTTCATGGTGATGCTTAAGGCCAACATCAAGAAAAATTCCTCTTTTACGTACCAGAAACTAGTTTTCCTAAGATTGTCACATAACTGTTTGAGAATCTTTGGAAAGAACACATTTTTAAAAGCTGAAGAATCTGAAAAATTAAAATATTTATTTAAATGCATTTTATATAATATATTGAAAAGCTGCAGCACAATCTGTCCACTGCTGCTGCATTATCATCCACCCTCTACACATGCATCGGAGAATTGAAAGTCTCTGCAGGCAGGTGAACCCCAAGCACACCTCTTTGAAAGCACATCACACTATTCACCTCCTTTTCCCTTTGAGATTTGTAGACTGCAACCGCCAAAGGATATGGGAATATATTAATTGTTCCCATTCATTCCCACCCCTGCAGACGGGCAACTGCACTCCCCATGATGGCTTTCATTTCCCTGTCTCCACCTTTGCACTGAGTGATGTTCAAGATGCTAGCAGCAATCCTCCCAGGCACAGCTGCCTCTGAAAGGCGGACATCCACACCCCCCATCTTTCCTCCTCTGTGTTCATGCTTGCAAGTAGGAGGCAAGATTCCTCATTCACACACCCCACTTCCCGATTACCACCGAATAATCCATCCTCTTTCCTCCCCGCAACATGAGCCCAATACTGGTCAGCATCAGCCATCCTTCTACTTCAGTCTTGGTATTTTTTCCAACAACAGGCTCTCAGCTTTTTCACACCCCTCCACTGTCCCCGTGTGCGCACGCACGCCCGTGTGCAAATAAAACACACCATTTCCTCCCACATCAGCTGCTTTTCCACCTGCGCCAGGTTCCCCCGCAGTGTGGTACAATACCCCCTCTCCTCCCCGATCCGCGTGTACACAGCCGGTTTTCCCTCCTCCCTTCCCCCACCCTACAGCCTCTGTGCATGCCTCTCCCAGCGCCTGGAGTGGGGGAAGGGAAACATGCACTGCGTGAATGAATGGGCTGAAGAGACTTACCAGAAATTTGGTGAGGAAGGAGTGGAAGACGAAAAAGACACTAAAGATGGGTGTTTCCTTCAGCGTGCCAAGTGCTGCTTCAGTTCTGGCTCCCTTAAGGAGGTCACGTGTCTTGCTAGGTACCCCTTTTCCTGGATCCTCTACTAACCAAAAAGGCTGGCACAGAAGTCTTCTGGATGCCTCCCTGCACTACACCCCAAAGGAGAGAAGGGTACTACTGAAGCTCCCAGAGCAAGTGAGCAATGATAACGTTCTCCTGGTCCTGTCAGGCACTGTCTATCGGATGCCTCTGGGACCTGGGTATATTTCTGAGGGAGGGAAGGGGGAGTAAATGAATGTTTAAAATAATTCCCAAATTGTTTTCCCCTACAGAGCAGGGAAGGATGGGAAGGAGTAAAAAGAGTACTGGTGAAGAGCTGTAGCTTTCTATGTAAAAGAAACTCAATCCTTGTGTCTCTACTTCCTCAGAACTAAACCCCTAAATGACTGAAGTCAGCAACACCTAGGGAGGAAAAAGAAAAAAGAAGAAACATCCCTATTAGACATAAACATACAAAGGTATGAAATAAACTAAATCCCAAAGGAAGAAAATGAGCTATTCAAAACAGTAAGCAAAGTCAAAAAGAAAATGATGACATGAACGTAATTAGGGGAAATGCACAACTTTAAGTATTTTACACAAATATACTATCACAGAAAAACCAATTTTAAGGGGAAAAAACCCACAAGGCTAAGCAGTTTGTTCTTTTACTTAAGAATGTGCGTTCAATGGATAGATAAATCCATACCTACACGGGAACATATGAGGAAATTAAGTTTCTAAACCTACAAAAACTATTTCTATTTATTTGTGAGCCTTAAAACCTTTAATCCTCTCCCCCAGAATAACCTTTAGGATTCAGATGACACTAGAGGAAAGTACATTTCACTTCAGAAGCGTGTGTTCCTATGCATTAGGAGCCTATATTACCATGCATTAGAACCCATTCTGCCACAGAAAATAAACAGCGGTTTATAAACGGTGACAAAAAAAAAGAAAAAGAAAAAAAAAAAAACAAACAAATCAAAATAACATGTCTGGAGGATGCTTGCTTAAATGATGGAATCAATCCAAGATTAACAGTGGCACGCTTGGAAAACGGAGCCCCTGGTAAGATCCCAGGCAGTAAAGTCACCGATGTGCCACCAGCTCTTTTTTAAACACCGGAAAACAAAAGGGGAGAGGAAACCTAGTTGGGAAGATCTTGCTGCCAGACCCAACGCCAGCCACACACCCCCCTGGCTCCATCACGTGAAGATCAGCCCCCACAGCCACCGCCGATCCCCACGGAGCCGTGCGGGGACGCGGCCGCCGAGCGAGCCCGCGGGGCGGCGGCCCCCACCCCGCGCTGGCAGCGCTACCGACTCGCCCGCCGGAACGCGGGTCCCGGGCCGGGGGCGCGGCCCCCCCGCCCCTCCCGCCCCTCTCCCCTCGCACAGCCTTGCGGCCGCCGCCGCCGCTCCCCCTCCGCCACCCACCTGGGCGCCCCGGCGGGCGCGGCGGGGAGGCGCGGGCAGCTCGCCCCGCTCCGCGCGCGGGGGATGCAGCACAATCACCATGGGCGCAGCGCGGCGGGGCGGGACGGCCGTGAGGGGACGGTCCCAACCACCCCCCCGCCCGCCCCCTCCCCGGGCACGGCGGACCCCACCCCCGCGGGCTCGCGCCCGCTCAGCCCGACATCTCACCCGCCCCGGACACCGCCGAGCCTGAGGGGACCCGCGGGGCGCCCACCCCCACCCCCTCCGGCACCGGGCCTGGGAAGAGAGGGCGCGGGGCGACGAAGGCTCCGGGGAGACGCGCCCCTTCCTCCCCGCCGGCGGCGCGGTCCTAGAGGGAAGCGAGCGACGCGACGCGACGCTCTGCTCGTCCCCCCCACCACCACCCCGCCTTCCCCCCTGCTCGGTGTCCCTCCTCCCCGCGGCTGAGGCGAGGAGGCCGCGGCTGTTCCCAGCACCGAGCCCCCCGCCCGCCGCCGCCTCCCGCGCTCGCTGCCGCCGCCTCACAGCGAAGCGGCGGCGGTGCCGTAACGGCCGGGCCGGGCCTGGCACGCGCGGGGCGGGCGCGAGGGCGGTGGCGCCGGGATGCCTCGGACCGCGCTGAGCCGGACCGGGCCGGGCCGAACCGAACCGAGCTGCTGCTCGAGAGCGGCGGCACCAGCCGCGAGCTGAGACCACTCCTGTCTAAAGGCCTCCCACAGAATGGGTCAGGTTGGAGGGGACCACAGTGGTCATCTGGGCCAACCTGCCTGCTCCAGCCGGCCATCCCAGAGCTCGTGGCACAGAATTGCGTCCAAACAGTTCTCAAATATCTCCAGTAAGGGACACTCCACAACCTTTCTGTGCAATCTCTTCCAGCACTCAATCACCTGCACAGCAAAGTTCTTCCTCATATTCAGGTGGAACTTCCAGAGCACCAGTTTCTGCCCCTTGCCTCATGTCCTAATAGTCGGCACCATCAAGCAGAGCCTGGCTCCATCCTAAGGTGCCCCCCTCTTCTCGAGGCTGAGTGGGCCCCACTCATTCAGCCTTTCCTTGCAAGAGAGCTGCACTTGTTCTCCAATCATCCTCTTCACCACCCCCCCCCCCCGCCCCCCAGCCCTGCTCCAGGAGCTTCACATCGCTCCTTACTGAGGAGCCCAGACTGCACACTGCACTCCAGATGCAGCCTCACGAAGTCCAAGTAGAGGGGCAGGATCACATCCCACGACCTGCTGACAAAGCTGTTCCTCATGCTCTTCCTCACACCCACTCCTACCTTTCTCCCCTGCCCCAGACCGGGCTTCGGTCCAGCCCCTACTGCCATGGCTGACCCCAGCCCAGGTCCTGCCGTGCCCACCCAGCTTCTCCTGCAGCCACACCTTCCACCCCTGACTGCCCACCCCAGGGTGCAGACGCCAGGCCACTGCCACAGGTGACCGGCCCCAGTACAGCCCAGGCAGCCGTGCCGTCTGGCAGTGCAGCAAAACATACACCACTTGTTGTCCTTGTCACTGTTGCTGCTGCTGTTGGCATGTGGTGTGCAAAGCCAGAACCCTCGTACTTCATGTGACAGGTAAAGATGTGACACAACCACAGAACCAATTTTGTTGGAAAAGACCTCTGAGATCATCAAGTCCAACTCGTGACCGAACACCACCATGACAATAGACCATGGCACTGAGTGCCACATCCAGTCTTTCCCTAAACACCTCTAGGAACAGTTACTCCACCACCTGCCTGGGCAGAGCTTTCCAGTACCTAATCACACTTCCAGGGAAGAAATTCTTCCTAATGTCCAGCCTAAACCTCGCAGTTTAAGCCTATGTCCCGCAGGCCACACATCATACAGCATCATGTGCCTGACATACCCAGCTTGCAGCCAGGGCTGCACCATCCCTCACTGCTGCCATGTCAGCAACAAGAGACACGGGGACAACTGACTCGGTGATCAGAATCCGATTTTACTCTGGGCTACATAAGCTTATATACCATTCTAGGAAGGCTACAATGATTGGGTTAAACATCATATAAACATATAAACAAACGTATGCATATTTCAA
Source organism: Poecile atricapillus (assembly GCF_030490865.1). NCBI lineage: Eukaryota > Metazoa > Chordata > Aves > Passeriformes > Paridae > Poecile > Poecile atricapillus. Next base: position 86,890,691 of record NC_081249.1, read on the forward strand.
CATTGATTCAATCTTTTCTCTGTTGCCAGGCTTGATTCAATCTTCTTGCCATCTTCAAAGCTCTGTTTGTTCCTGCCAAGGCATCTTGGCTATCAGATCTCTTATGCTAATCAAGTGTAAAGTACTTTCTGATTTCACCATATCTCCCCCTTTTTTTTCAACCAAAAATATTCCCTTGATGGCTTTATTAATTAATCTCTGGATACACTGAAGTAAATAAGGCATCAAAATTAATGCAATTATTATCAAAATCAACACATGCATACCTATTCTAAACAAATCTTTTAGTCGGGGTGTTAAACCTCAGCCAATAACCAGGTTATCTAGCTAAGATTCAGATTCTATTCTTAGTTTAAATACACTATTTTTCAGTTGCTATATGCCTTTATGGATAGATTCTGAGTTATTAAACAGGTTGAAAATGGATTTTCTGGGGAGGCAGTAGCTAAGCACAGGGTATCTTGTTTTGTTACATTAGCTAGAGTTATCTAAGCGTTTGTTTTGGGTTGGTTAAGAGGCTAATCTGTGTTAGTAAAAGCAAGCAATGTTAATAAGCATAAGCATACCATTCATTTCCATGCTTTTTTCTTAACTATGTTGTGGCAAAAACTTCTTTTTGGATTTTAGTTTTCAAGCATATCTTTCAGCACATTCTTTTTTTGTTTTTTCCCAAGCTTGTCCAGGGACTGGCCAAATATAAGGCACTAAGTTGTTTTGTTTGCACTCTACTTTGCAAATATGTCTATTTTCAGATTCCCTCAACACTTCCCTGGACTATTACTGGACTATTGGCTTTTTGAGATAACAGCCACATCGGCTCCATGGAGTATCAATGGAGTATGAGTCTTGTCAGTGTCACTTTGCATTGGCATGTGAGAAGATGTAATAGGCTGTGTCCAAAAAAACTGTGGGACCCCAGTAGAACCAAACCCCTCTCCCCTCTGTTCAGCTCTCAGGGGTTTCAGATAGGGGTGCTTCTACAAAAAGTATGAGTTGGGCTACATTGCTCCCAGCCAGGACCACACAGGGCAGCTGGGGGGTCCAAGCCATGATCTTTATTTCCCCCACTGAGTCAGACTCAATGATTCCTAGCAACACAAATAATCCTGATATCAAGGTAGAAGATCTACCTACAACCAAAGCATGGTAACCAGATTTAAAAGGTCCCAAAATTCCTGTAGAGAGACAAAACACTGAGCAATCAGTTAATGTTACTGTGTTACTGGTTGATATGTCCAGTCCGGCGCTCTCTGGGGTGGCTGCACATAGGTCAGACACAGCCCGGTGTGGGAGAGCTGGGCTGGTTGGAAGCTGGCAGCTGCTCCTGGTTGCTGCATCTGCTGCTGCATTGGCTGTGGGATTTGTGTCTGCACACATCGCTGTCCTGTGCTCCGAGACGAGTTTCCCTGTAAAGGCTGGCCATTCTGGTGGAACTTGGAGCAACATAGATTAACCTTAATTCCTGAGTGGCCTAAGGGCTCCTGTTGTGGGTTCCCCCCACCTCAGGCCAAGTTGCATGGGGGCCACAGAGATTTCTGCTGTGGTATCAAAGTCTCTGTCCTTAAGGGCTTTCTTTTTTATCCGTAGCCAAGTATTATGCACATGCAAAAGGAATAAGTCCAGGTCTTTTTTGGTACCGGTGTCAAAAGGATCCAGTTCCTCTTCACTGCCAGAGTCAGTGTCCACTGCATCAGTGTCCCATCCCATCCGGCAGCTCTGGGATTGCTGGCGATATAGCAGTGAGGCTGGAAGGGTGATCGGGCTCTATCCCTGGTGCTCACTGGGGAGGGCGGGCAGATCTGGGATGGGAAGCAGGATCTGGGCAGGTTTTGGTCCAGCACGGTTGCCAGGGCCGTCTCAGAGATAGCCTCACAAACAGCCTCACCACTCCTCTCCCTTTTAATCGTGTCCATGACCACCCTCCAAGCAGGGAGCATTCGCAGCTCTGGCTCATGCTCAGGTCATAAAGCTTAACGCCGACCTTGTCCCAGAAGCAGAGGGTAAAAGCAGAAGAGGGAGTGGCATCGGGAAACATGCATGACACCCATGGTAAATGTGACTTAAAGTCATGCTTCAGGATGGGGGAGCCATGCTTTCTTAAGAGAGCAAGTATGGTTTCATTAACATCTCTCTCTTCAGACACATTCCATCCCATAGTTTCGTTCCCACAGCTCACCTGTTGGGTCGCAGCTGATGAGGTGACTGTGGGCCCAGACGCGGTTCTCTCACTGCCACGATCAGTTCTGGGGGCATGACAACTGCCACCACTTAGGTCTGTCCTTTTCCTCACACGGTGAGCACCAATTATGAGCGATGAAGGGAAACAGGGACAACTGACTCGGTGATCAGAATCCGATTTTACTGTGGGCTACATAAGTTTATATACCATTCTAGGAAGGCTACAATGATTGGGTTAAACATCATATAAGCATATAAACAAACATATGCATATTTCAACATTGATTCAATCTTTTCTTTGTTGCCAGGCTTGATCCAATCTTCTTGCCATCTTCAAAGCTCTGTTTGTTCCTGCCAAGGCATCTTGGCTATCAGATCTCTTATGCTAATCAAGTGTAAAGTACTTTCTGATTTCACCATGCTGTCACTTCTCTAAAATAATAACTGCTGGCAACAAACAAATATGACACATCCCCTTTATCAACCGACACACCTTGTTGATCAGTTTCTGTGGCACACCTACTCAGTTTCCTCGGTACCACACCCTTTTCATTCACTATATTGTGTTGGCTGTATATTTCACATTTTCCTGTGTGAATTTCTCCTTCACCCAACTTTCAGAATCTCTAGACACAACACCCACTGCACACCAGGGGAAGAACATGTGTGTTCCTCAATAACCTGTGTTGCACTCCCAGCTTCACAAATATGGGGTACAGCCACTGTTCATTCCCAAACACCCATCCTACCACAATGTTCCCATTCAACCTGTATTCTTCCACCCCTTCAGCATGTGGCAGTGCTGGCATACCCATCTTAATTCTCTCACCTGAACAACAGACAGTTTGTTCATTTCGTCCTGCAAACATCTGGGTTCTACTCCCCAAATCTCACATGTGATTCAGGCAGCTCTTCTGAAAATTATTTACTTAATAGGCATGAAGTAAGGCTACTTCACAGATGATGTCAGAGGCCAAAATTCCTATTTACTAGACATCACCCAATGCTCTCCTGTCTGCTTGGGTTGCTTGCCAAGACTTCTGGCTTCTCATGGCTGCAAGCTACAGACCACTTCCAAATTCCAGGATCCCCTCCTTCTAACTCAGTACAGCAGTATAAGGAAAAGTACACTATCACTCACTTAGAAGCCAACTTGAAATTACAACTTGAGAGCAGGAGGCAATTGTAGGCAAATACCAGCAGGGTAAACTATTGATAGATAATAGATATAGATGAAGAATATCAAAATGCTAGACGGTATTTTTGTTGTTTTGAAAGTAGCAAAATATTACTTTCTTTGACAGAATTACCATACTCTGAAGCCTTCTAGAACAGAGTTCCCATGTGCATGAAGTTCACACTTTCAAAATTTGTAATTTCAGTCTGTGAGGTGCACAGGGTTTGTTTACATGGAGAATTTGCTAACAAAGAGCTACTGTGGTATCACTGCTCTGCTGAAGATTGTGCAACAACTGCACATTGCCCAGCATGCACACATATTTCAGAGTAAGATTTCTTCTGGATACATGCATTCTGGTTTCAAGACAGCATAAAGCAAGGAGGAAAGAAAAATGTCTGCATTAGGATTTATATAACTCCAGTGACACAGTAACCGCAATTCTTTTTCTTTTATATTTCAATAAGCAGCTAAGTGGTAAGGCAGGTGCCTCTGCTGATCAAACATGGTTAGCAGTTTGTGGAAAGAGGAGAATTGCACAGCTGGGGAATTCAGGAATGTAGGTTTTTGGCCATACAAATGTGTGTTTGGTTTTAAGACATCTGAGAGGAAGTCATTCTACAAGTACAGGAAAAATACTCATCATGGTAACAGTAAGATATTTGATCTCGAACCATTTGGGATACTTCAGCTGGGTCTTATGATTATCAGTAACAATTTATTCTGCCAACTACCACTTACCTTCATAGCTCTCTTCATGCAAAATGTAGCCTTGTATCATTTTTATTACTGTTCGTTGAGCTCTTGGAATTGTAGTATGTTGAACTTTGTCATAGGTTGGATATCTTATATCTCTAGAACAATTTCCCATCATCTAGAAACTTAAGTGAGTTTGGAAAGGGTCGTGAGAGTCTTTTGCCCTTTCTTGGAAAGGTAGAACAAAAGAAAGGGTCGATTTATTACTTAGGATGTGCCCACCTAGGATGTGCCTGCTGTTACAGAAGCTTTTGAGTTCTTTTTTTTAAAGAGTTGTCACTGCAACTGAGTTGCATGTAGATGTTATAGTTCCCAAGAATTAGGCAAGACCTTTTTTCTTTTTCCTACTATTTTTTTTTCTTCTTCTTTTTTTTTTTACCAATGGAGGCAAGGTCTCCCTTGTTATCCATAAATCTATTCTCAGGACAAAATTCTTACTATTTCATAGCTCAAGAATGCCCTCAGTGTCAGTGGTCCAGAATAGCAAGCTTCACCCTTTTGGGAAGAATTACAATTGTAGTATCAATATGGAATGGGTGCCTCTGAACACTAACAAGTCCTGGCACCTTTCTTTTGAGATTTTTCCCATGCATTCTGTAATGCACAATGTAAGGACTGGTCCAAAGCCTTAATGTATGCAAAATCTGATTTCACGGTTAATTCCATAAAACATCTTTTGTTACTGAGTTCACTACAACTGCAAACCAGCTGTTTAGTCCTGAAGCCAAAGCCTGCAGGATATTATCCCATTATTCACATTGTAAAGTTTCATATACTGTCTCTGGTTGGGTGTATGACCTTCTGATGGAACAATGATGAAAAGTCCAGCCTGCAAATGTTGCTAAGCCTAATTATTTATACTCATTTTCCTGTGTGCTGACTGTGTGCTCCCCTGTGTCTTCAGCAGCTACTCATTTGGTCAGTTAAGTCTTAAAGCAATGTTTCTGCTTTCCACTTGGATGATTGAACAGTAAAAAAAAAATATGTATAAGGCAAGGTAAATGCCTGTGTTCACACATGAATGCCTGGGTTCACGTATGAACACAGATGGTCCAATGAAGGGAAACAACTTCTGCCCTCTGTTTCAACAGGAAAATGGCCATATCATTCTTGTTTCATACCATGTAAAATGAGGACTATGCCAAATGGTGCAAAATCGTCTTTAATTTCATACAACCCCAGCTTCTCATTGGTTCTGCTGTTACACTAATTCCTGTTCTGAATGAACTACTGTAAGATAGCAGAAAATGGAGAAAGTACCGCTAATACAAAGAATTTCCAGCTAAGGGGGTCTGCAGAAAGTTCCAGGTTTCACTGGCTCTATCTCATACCATGCCCTCCAGAATGTTGACACCCCAGCTTGCAGATGGGTCTGTCACTCGCGTGCCTGGCTACATGTGCTTCATCACACCGAACGCACCCACCCGTGTCTCTGGATAAACACAGTCCCTTGCCCTAAACACACGGGCTTCCCATGCCAGGGGCAGCCCCGCTCCCCACGTACAGCTCCACCCCTGCTGCTCGTGGCACCGAGTGCCGAGCTGCTCCTCTGCCCCCGCGTTCGGCTGGAGACCAGCCCGGCGGGGACTGCCCGCCGCTGCTGCCAGCACGGACACACCGAGAGGCAGCAGAGGGGTCGGGGTGGGGAGGCTGCGGGTCCGGAGCGGGAGGCTCCAGCCCCAGGCTCGCCTGCGCTGCCCACCGCGCCAGAGCGCGCATCCGCATCCTCCTTGCCCGTGTGCGGGCGCGGGCGGGCGGGGCGCTGCGGGCAGCGGTGCCGAGGAGCCCGGCCCTGCCCGTGGCAGCCGGCTGCGACCGGCGGCGACGGCGAGGTCTCTGCCGCCGGGCCGGCTGCCAGCACCGCCGTCCCGCCAGCGGCAGCGCGGCCGGGCTCGGGAGTGCCCCGAGGCGGGGGAGCGGCGTAGGGGCAGAGGGGCTGGGGCAGCGTGGCTGATGCCGCCCGGGCTGATGCCGCCCCGTTCCGGGGTCTCTGAATCCCTGCTGGGAGGGAGAGCGGTCCTAGGCTGGAGGGGCGGCCAGTGCCGAAAGCACTGGCAAGGGGAGGGCGTGACTGCCCTTTTCTTATGCCCGGCAGTGGGAACGGAGCCAGCAGGCTACTGTGGGGGAAATAATTATTTTGCTGTAAATACTAGGACAAAATAACAGTGGCGTGTGCATGTGGTGGAAGAGAAGGAATAGGAACCCCCTTCTTCCCAGCATTTGAGACGAGGCTCAGGCTAAGAGTACAATCCTGACAGAAGAAAAGGGCTTGCAGGGGCGTTGAGAGACCTTTCCTGACAGACAGCAACCGTTCGGGGACATAAGGGAGGAGTGCATGCATCTCATTGAATAGGTAACTTTGGAGAAGGTCAGAGGCTTCTGTTATCCTTATTCCGGGCACAGTTTGAGGACTGAGAGACACAAAGAAGCCCAGGCGGGCAGAGTTGCAGACAGAAACAAAGGGATGGATGAATAGCAGCTGGTAAGTTTCAAAGACTGGTATATAACCAGCAGCTCCCAGTTCCACAAGACAGGAGTGCATTTCTCCCAACTGAGTTGCAGTTCTGCTGCAGGGAAACAGAGAACGGTACTGAGGAGCTGGACAGAGGGATGAACGTGCTTTCGATGGAAACACCCATCTGAAAGAAAAACACTTGGTATCTCTCTCTTCCCAGTCCCTGTGGTCTGCCTGGCCCCTTCTCTAGCTGTTTTTCTCAGTCGGCATTTTTCCTTTACCATCTTGAGAAAGTTCCTGCCTGCCTGCCTTTGTTCCCTGCTCCTTTACATTTTTTTGTCTCCTGTTTTGCCCTTTTCTGTCTCCTTCTCCATTGTCTTTTGATGAATGCTGTTGCAGTGATGACTTTGGATTTCAGTGCCTGTTGGGAAGGATCTGATGCAACCACAGGCTGGCTATATCTCGCAGGCACTTTGCTGCAGTAAGTCTGATAAACATCTGCCCTCCGAGCTAAAGAGCTTCAGGCAGCGGGTTAAATGTCCTCGAGTTTATCCCAGTCGTGTTAGTGTTTTTCTCTTGTGTCCGGCAGTTCTGTCACCGGAACTGATGAGAGCTTGCAATCTGGTTTGTTGTTTTTTTTTTTTTTCTCACATTAGTGGGAAGCAGTTTCTTCATCTTTCTTCATCTAACTGATGCCCCCTCTCGCAGCTAGCAAGGGTGCTTCCACACCGAGCTCAGCTTGCCTGCCTTGAGCCGATGGAGCTGATTAGGGGGCGGGCGCCTGCATCTCCAATTCTGGTCTCCCCTCGCAGGGTCCGGCGCCATGATGGGAGCAGTGCTCAGGAGGCTCCCTGCCATGCCAGGGGACCCTTCCCCTTCCCTTCTCCTGCGCCAGGTGCTGAGGAAGGAGAGGAGCAGAGGTGCCTGGCAGGGAGGCCAAAACTAGGTCAGCGTAGCTGGGAACCGCAGCTGGTGCACTGCGATGGGGGGCGGAGAGCCAGCTGTAGCCAGAGGGGATGGCGAGAGGGGGATGAGTGGATGGCGGGAGAGGGGGAGGGTCTCTCCGCGAAGTTGTAGGGGCGGGACAGCGTCCTGCAGGCTGCTTGCATGGCTGCCAGCACGCCCTCCCCGCTCCCCACCCTCCCCAGCCCCGCGGCCCCGAGAGCCCGCCGAGCCCCTTCCCAGCGCTGCGCCTGCGAGTGGGCAGGGGGAGGTCCGCGAGTGGGCAGGGGAGAGGGAGAGGAAGGGAGGGATGAAGTTAATGCTGGAAACGGAGAGACGGAGGAAAAATCTGGGCAATGAATGAGGAACAGATGGAGATATGTATATTACCAAAAAAAAGAGAGGAGAAGCGTGAAAGGCAACCAACAATGACAACTGATGTTTCAGCAGCACTTGCAATTGGTTCAGTGGGGAGGAGGTCATCTGCATTCCTCACAGTGCCCAGGCAAAAGGACGCATCCTCCTTGCCAAAATCCACAGGGCAATGAAGCTGCTGCAGCCAGACGCTGCAATCTCCATCAGCAGTAGCTTCGGCCGCACAGATGTACCTCGCTACTGCCCAGAGGTCATCCTGTTACCACCCTTCGGAGTGCAATGCAAACCCATTTCAGTACAGTTTGCAGCATGCTTTGTTTGACCTTTTGAGTGTTTCTACATCAACACTGCCTCCTCTGTTACAGCTCCAAAGAAATCCAAATTGCCAGAGTTGTGTCCTTTTGTCGTTGCTGTACAACCAAAGCCTTATTTTCTCTAGCGCCGACTTTCTCTCCTCCTCTCTTTCCCTATGTCGTTTCCATTTTCCCCGCCCGTCTCCCCTTGCTGCCCAGTGCCAGCCTTCCCATACTGCCTGGTGCCTCCATCATTTCTGGGCTCACCAGTCTGACCGGAGCCGTGCTGCCTGCAGAAACTCACGCTCACCCAGGCATGCTCTCCCCATCCTCGTTTTCCAATCCCCCCTTCCTCTCTCCTCATCAGCCCTGTTACACCCTTCCTAGCCTGACGCTGGCAGCCTATCTCCTCCCTTCTTCCCTCCCTCTCTCCTTCCCTTCCCTCCTCATCCCTCCCCCTCCTCTCCCTGCAGTGCTTCCCAGCCTTCGCTGCAGTGCAATCCATCACTCCCAGCAAGGTCCTCACGCCAGGGGAGGGGGAAGCCTGGCTCCCTGTGAGGCTGGGGGTGGGTGGGCAGGGAGTGCAACTATCTCCTCCTTTGCTAGGAAGTGAGAAAAGCTCGTGGAATACAGACCCTTCTGGAACTGAGACCTCCCATCTGCTTCCAGCTATTTTATTTATTCATTTACTTATTTAGTCTCTTTGTTTTCAAAGAAAAATATGTTTCTGCCAACATTCCAGTGGGGGCGACTGAAAGGAAACCAAGGAGACAGAGAAAACGCCAGAGTCAGAAAAGGTTGTTCAGATAGAAACGCATGGAGACAGCACTGGGGCACTGGGGGGGACAGAAAAAGGAGAGAGAGAGAGAGAAAGAGAGAGAGAGAGAGAGAGAGGGAAAAGAGAGAAAGAAAGAAAGAGAGAAAGAGAGAAAGAGAGAAAGAGAAAGAAAGGGAGAGAGAGAGAAAGAAAGGGAGAAAGAAAGGAAGAGAAAAAGAGAGAAAGAGAGAGAAAGACAGAGAGAAAGGGAGAGAGAAAGAAAGAGAGAAAGAAAGAGAGAAAGAGAGAGAGAAAGAGAGAAAGAGAGAGAGAAAGGAAGAAAGAAAGGAGGAAAGAAAGGAAGAGAGAAAGGAAGGAAGGAAGGAAGGAAGGAAGGAAGGAAGGAAGGAAGGAAGGAAGGAAGGAAGGAAGGAAGGAAGGAAGGAAGGAAGGAAGGAAGGAAGGAAGGAAGGAAGGAAGGAAGGAAGGAAGGAAGGAAGGAAGGAAGGAAGGAAGGAAGGAAGGAAGGAAGGAAGGAAGGAAGGAAGGAAGGAAGGAAGGAAGGAAGGAAGGAAGGAAGGAAGGAAGGAAGGAAGGAAGGAAGGAAGGAAGGAAGGAAGGAAGGAAGGAAGGAAGGAAGGAAGGAAGGAAGGAAGGAAGGAAGGAAGGAAGGAAGGAAGGAAGGAAGGAAGGAAGGAAGGAAGGAAGGAAGGAAGGAAGGAAAGAAAAGAATTGGAGGAGGGGAGAATACCAGATGCAGGAAAAAGAAAACATAGCAACAACAAAAAAAAAAAAAAAAAAAAAACAACCAAAACCCAAGAATTAAATTCTAGGGAAACCTGAGATGGTAGGCATGGCAAGAAAACTTAAAGAGTATACAATAAATAGCCAGAAGAGCCTTGCTAAAGAGGTTAGAATGATATGATGAAATAACATTTATATTTTAACAAACAAACACATTGGCCTTTGATTTTGAATTCTATACAGCTGCATGCAAATTAAATTCCAGTGGTGTTTTTTTTATTTTATTCAAAGAAAAATAACATAATGGGTAAATAGTTGAAGGTTTTTCATAAAAAAATATGTATCAGGGCAGCTGCATTGATGGACAGAAGCAAGAAATTATTAGAATAGTACCAAATTAGATTTTCAGCTACCAGTGTTGTCCTTTTACAGGCACCTTGCTGTTGATGTCGATACAGGATGGTCTACATTTGTTGCTGTTTTCCTCTCTTTAAAGCTGTGCAGGCTAAAGCAGTGCAGGCCCTTTACATGTACACATTTCACACTAGGACAGATTTTCATTAACATTGCTTGCCTTGGTTTCAGTCTGCCATCAAACTAGAATAGGGAATACACCAGGGGAAGGTCACAAGAAAATTTGGGTGACCTGGTTGAAGTCAGCAGGAGACACAGTGATTTATATCAATGCAGTTGTAGTAGTGCCCAATGTAGTAATGTGAACTGTAGAATAAAACACAGATGAATATTTAAGTCAAACTTTACGGTCCCTGTGAAGCTACAGGAAATGGAGGGATGCAAACCTGCAAGTGGTGTTTCCTAATTTCCCCACAACGTAAACCCTCATCAATCTGTCTGCTAAGATAAATGTCATTTGCAGTTCTTCTACTCAGTACAACTTGTTCTTCTTTCTTAAATCCTGTCAGAAGCAGGGTGAGTGCTGTCAATGCTGACACAGAGAAGGACTTCAACAGTTTGAATATTTTGGATGTGGCCAGTTTAAAAAAAGTCTTTGACAACAGATCTTTCATAAATGTTACAGAATTTAAAGCAAATGGCTTTTAAAATTGTCACGTTTGCCCCTTCACCAACGATGTTTAAAAGCTTACAAGGTATCCTATTTTTAAATATAATTAATATAGTTTTGCTGTCTTTGGACTGTTAGGGTAGACAAAACCACTAAAATCTGTTCCACCATGGAGAACTACTAAAAGACAATAGAATGGTATAAGAGAATGGACTTTAAGTAAGACAGATACTGTGTTGTTTGGAAAGCTCAGCTGTGACTTGATCTGTGACGGAGCAGCTCTGTGAACTCTCTGTGTCGGCGTAAGGCACAGCTCTGCTTCCCAGCAGTGACTTCTTCAGCCAGCTCTGGTTACTGCTCCAGGGCACGATTGCTGTGCTGCAACAGGAGGATTAATCCTGCCTGGCTTTGCTCCAGAGTTTGTGATGTCCAGAAGAAATGTGGTAAGGGGAGGGGGAACCCATCATGTTCTTCCTGCTGTTTACTTGTGTCTGCAGCCTCATCTATATAAAATTGCACCAGATGAATTAAATATGGTGTTTCTATGTGCTCCAGAGTCTGTATGGATACACATAACTGAGCCTGCAGGGGGGATTTATATGTTTGTTAAGCTTAATGTATTATGCATCCCCTGAGATAACAGTTTTGGAAAAAGTTCCCTGAGAAAATCCATATTTGAGCTCAGCTCCTTGGAGGAAGGAGAGGGTGGAAGAACAGGTGAAACAGCCAGGAAGAATCAACCCTGAGACAGTACAAAGTATCAGAAAGGAAGGATGTTTGTGATAATAAGAACTACAGAAAGAGCAGAGAAGGAAACCCCAAAGCACTACCAGTGAAGAAGGAAGGCCCTGACAACTAACCATAACCACCTTGGCCATGAGAAGCCTGAAGCACATGGCCAAATCACCAACCAAAGAGCAAAGAGCTCACTGATTTCCTCTTCTTGTGCTCAGTTCTTCACAATGTTGAGCTGATATGAAGGAGCTGAGTCAGTATTAATTAGTTTTATAGACTACCTTAGTGTATTGTGCAACTGCAAGACTGCCTGCCCTCTAAGCACTGCCTTTTTTTTTGGAAATAAAGGGGTGAAGAGTTCCTTATTTTTGTAGATGGGACAACAGAAAACATGACTATGAGTAAAAAAGAAACAAATTGTGTGTCTAGGCTTCTGTACTTGGCAGTGTTTGTTCTTCTACTTTATTGTGATGAAGATGGAAGCTCCCAAAATTTGGGCTAGATGGATCTGGCCTTTAATTCACGTTCCTTTCCACTGATGACCTCAGCAACACCAGTGGAGCAACTGCAGGATGGTGTCAGACCTCAGGTATTAAAGGAGCCTATCAGCAGTGGGGTCCCAAGAAAATTCCTTTCAGCCCCAATTCACATGACAACTAGAGCTGCATTATTGGCATGATGCATTCACAGATCTCACAGCAGTTCATTAATTTCTTATCAATCAGATGTAACTTAATGCCCTGTTACCATGAAGATATGTGAAGGCGAGGGAAACAAAGAGGAGAGGTAAAAGTCTCCAAGACCTTTGCAAATAGCATGCCCCAGGATCACTTCACTGTGTTTAGATGTAGTAGTCTACAGGGTGAAATGCACCAGGAGATTTTAATTTCCAGGAAGGCTGATTTTGTATCTCATCCAAAATATGCTACCATCATTACAGCATCCCAGATAACATAATGGGATCAGTACCAACTGGAAAGGAAGATAAGTTTTTGCTGAATCACTGTTGCTGCATCTCATCTTATGTAAACACCTACAGGCACTGGGGTCAGCACTCGAGGGAATATGTGTATGGAAGTGTTTCCTTTATGAGTCAGCCATGCCATTTACTGTGGCACAGTTCTTCACACCACACTGTGGCACTGATACCTGAACTTTTAGATGAAAGAGGGTTTTACCTTGAGTCATCAGCTGTAGATCTCCCTCAAGATACCCTGTGATGGAAGACAGCAGCATTATGCAAAGCATAAAACAGCAACATGAGTGAGAAGGGAATGTGCAGAAGTATGGGAAGTATTCATCTCTCCCAGCCATGAAGGGCATCCAGCAATCTTTGTCAATGTCATGAATCAAGGACGGGGTGGGGGGGAGGAAATCAAGATTATTTTCTATCACAAAAAACTGTTTAAACAGTTGCTAACCCAGTAGGCAGAAAAAACAGGAGAGCTAAGAAGAGATGCTTCATACCAGATGCAGGCCTGCAGATGCAGAGCCACATCTCTTGGAGAATGTGCTTGGACGGCAAGAGAAGAAAGGGCGTCCTCATGCCGGTGTGCTGCGGCTCCCTCCGGTGTCCACCGCAAGCAAGAGCAGCAGGACACCTCCAGCTACTTCCCTGCGACTTGTCTGGGATGCAAAATACTGAACAGCTTCTGAGCCAGCAGTTCCATCACCAGCAGCATCGTCCCCATCTGCACCAAGCTCTCCAAATGGAGGGGCTCTGCTAGCACAAGGGATCTATCTACCCGCACCAAGCAGCTGAGGGAGAATGTCTTCCAGTTTGAAAGAAAAAATTAAAGCTCAAAAGCAGTCAGCAGAATCCTCATCCAGTACTGGCTGTGGATCCTGTGCTCTGTGGGCAATGGTGGTACTTCAACACATTGGTAGACAAAAGCATTTGGCATAAATGAAAATTTCCAAATAAATGTTCTCAAAACTCAAAACATCTTCCAGATGTTTTAGTTAGCCTGTTAAGCAGTAACAGCTCAATGACAACACAGAGGCATAGAGAAAAACAAAAGCCAAACCAAGGTGTGTGGAAAATTGTCCAAACATATGGACAATGGGGATTTCCAGAAAAAGCCAAGGATCTGAGACGATTCCTCAAATTGCTGTGTGGTTATAATTCATCACATCCTTTTGGTTGTTTAATGACCTCTTGAGCATTTCGAATGGACCCAGTTTTAGCCGGTCCCTGAAAGTGAGCATGGTAGTGTCTTGCTCCAGTGAAACAGGGGAAAGGTGTTTGGGTACAGAGGGTTGCCCTGGTGAGCAGAGAAATGTTTAGCTTTCCCCACCCTCTCTGCACCTCTTCTGGTGCATCCTCCAGCAGTCTTGGGAGGACCACAAATAGGAAGGAACAGTCGTTTTCCTCTTGAGCACTGCAGCAAGTGATGTTCAACCACTCTCAGGTAAGAAGTGGTGGCTTCAGTTATGTCATGTGTGGGCAACATGGGTCTCGTGTGGCAGGGAGGACACAGTGAGCATTTCCTTAATACCTGTCTATAAGGCATTATAGGATTTTATTTTCAGTTTACAATTAGTTGAGAACAAATGAGGGCTACCAAGCTGCCAGTATCAGCCTTAGGGGACACAGATTTTTCCCTTACAAGGTTTCTGTCTTTCATTGCTGTATGAGGTCGGGAGCTGGGGTAATTTCTTAGCTTTCTTCCTGATGCCAGGGCTGAGATTGTGTCTTGAAGCTCATCCAGTGCCTCCTCAAACCCAGCGGAGTGGTTACAGAAGCAGTAAAGGGAAAAGAAGTCAGTGAAAGCAACAGCGGGGGTCGGATCCAGGGGCTGTTGGAGGAAGGGTTAAGGGAGAGCGGCTATTCTAGTGGGACCATCATAAAATGCGCCGTGCTTGGAAGCACAGGGGAGTCAGGAGGATGGCAGTGAAGGTCAGGTCTCATTACTCGTCTTCCTTCTCAGCTTGTGTCTCTCACATTTTCCCGCTTTTTTAATTTTTTTTTTTTTCGTATTCCCTGCCTCTCTCAGGCCAGAACGGCAGCGGCGCTGCAGGACGGGCCCCGTGGCCGGGACCTGTTCCCGATCCTTGCGCTCCCTGCCCGCCACGAGCCCGGTCCGGTGGGAAGCCCAGCCCCTCCATAGCGCCGGGAAGCGCCAGCGGGGCAGCGGGGTGATGTCACCGCTGTCGCTGCCCGCCGATGGCCGCCTGCCAGCCCGCCTGGCCGCAGGCCCCGGCCCCGGCCCCGCTCCGTCCATGCCGCAGGGCGGAGAGCCGCCGGCAGCATCCGGGCGCGTCCTGCGGGAGAACGGGATGCGGGCTCCGCAGTGTCCCTGTGCCGCCGGCAGCCGGGGAAACAGGGAACAGCACCGGAGCACCGGGGTGGGGACAGGCAGCAGCTGAGCCGGGAAACGTGGCTAGAGGTAGCGGCCTGAGGAGAAGCCGGGCTGCATAGAAGGGCAGGACGAAACAGGACACCAGTGTGCAAGCAGACCCAAGAATCCATCCCTGGTGCTGGGCCATCCTGGGGGAATGGGAGGAGCCCCTTCGGAGGACAATAAACTCTGGAATGAGGGTGTGGGCTGCTGCTCCTCGCTCCCCCCCTCATTCCACATGCATGATGATACCATATCCCTCCATCTCGCTGGCTTCTTGGGGTTTTTTCTCTTTTTTTTTCTTTTTTTTTTTTTCTCTTTTCCCAGAAATTGTATTTTGAAGACAACCAAAAGAAGAACGTGTTCTGGGTGTGGCTGCATGTGATTTACCCAATAGCCAAAGTGGGGGGGCGCCGAAGGGGAAAAACAGAGCGTCTGCTGCTGAAGGGAGTGGAAGCTGAGGGCTGCAGTAAGTGATGGGGACCCTGTCTTTTCTTTCAGTGCTCCTCGAAATAGCTGAATAGTAGAAGAGAATGGAGGGAGAGAGTGTGGGGGAAACTTTTTGTTGCATGCTGAGGGTGTGTGTGGAGCAGGGCTTAGCCATCTAAGTGGGAAAAGAGATGGGGACTGGAGAAAGGAGATGGGAAGAGGAACAAAGCAGGTGGTGTTACATGTTCAGTCCAGAATGTGTCAGAACTATCTGGAAAACTGGCCACATGAGAAGGGAAACAGGAGGGAGGCTGGGAAGACCAAATGGTCATGAGACAAAAATGGGTACAAGAAGCAAAGTTTCTGAAGTACAGGGAAGGGTATACCAGTTCCTGCCTTACCTTTCCTCTGTTCTCCACTCCACAGGGATGAAGACCTCTGGAACCTGTATACTGTTTTGTGTCTTAACACTCTTCTTGTCCCCAGCTGGTGAGTCCTTATGCCCAGGGGAAGGATTTATTCCTCTTCTGGGCCCCGCAGAGTTTCCTACACAGAATAATGTGCAATGACTTACAGACAAAGACAGATCTATGTAGAGGGGTAGTGAAGGGGGAAGGACTGAACAGGAAAGACAAGGTGGATATAGGATTTTAAAGAAGAAATTAAAAACTGGAAACAGTTTCCCACCTGTGACACTCTCCGCTATTTACTGCGAGTCACAAGAGTCAGAGGTCCACAGCTTCTACTGCAGGTATGTTATAGTAAGCAAAACATCCAGATCAAGCTGAGAAAGAGGGCGAGGTGTGCTTTGTGCTTACTGCTGTACCACCTGTGTATACATAATCTGCAGGGCATCTCCCAGTGCTCTGCAAAATTTGTTCTATCATAGTTGTGACACATTTGCTGTCACTAGCAATTCCTGCTGGAATGACCTCATTCCAAGCCACTCAGCTGCTGGGAGGTTTTGTAGTATTTGTACAGCTGTTTTGAGAAACCTCACCTCTGTAGTTTGATTTTGGTGGTAATGGTTGCTTTTATTCTGTTTTGTGTCTCCATTACTTTGTTTGCTTGGAGATACTTTGGCAAAAATGCAGATCAAAATTGTTTTGCTGTTTTTTTTTTTTAAAAAGCACAACAAGAACAAAAAAGAACAGAACAAGAAGGCAGCATCAGCAATTATACTCAGAAGTCTCGGGACAGATAGTGAAAGATTAATTTCAGTGAATGGACAAAGCTTCGTCCAGGGAAGACTGCAAGTAGGAGAGAGATGACTACCTATGACATTCAAACCAGGCTATTCCAATACCCTCCTTGATCCTCCCCTCATGCTGACACCTGATTCTGCTCCAAATAGCACTTTTTCCTTTGAAGGTGCCCACTAAACAATGTCATGTTTATGACTGTGAAGCAGGTAGGTGAGGCATCCAAGAGATGAGCTTATCGGTGGACTACAATTTGAAAGAGGAAAAAAAAAAAAAAGGCTGTAGTTTTTATTATGCATGAAGGAAGCCTGAAAGGAATATTTCTTACTTTTAAGTATTTTGTTGTAGCACTTCTCTTTGGGTTTGTTTGTTTTAACTTGGAACGTAACAGGAATCACCAGCTGGTCTCTCATTGTTTCTTTGATTTTGGGTAAGCTACAGATTTGGTGAGTTAAGGTTGCAGTTCTAGACCTCAAGAATGAATTTACTGTAGCTTGGATAAGAAAGTTTAGTTGCTTATAAGGCTTATTTTTTTGGTACCATAGTAAATACAAATTGAAGTGGTGGAAGGTGGGATAAGAAAATCACTCTTTTTGTGTCCTTGCCTTGTATGCAGATATTTCACTTCACTGACATCCTTTTGTTTTAGAATTGGACTGGTTTTCTATTCAACCCCTAGGGGAAAACAAAATTCGTAATAGCTGACTTTTCAATGTTAGAAAAGAAGGAGGAGCCTCTCTGTCTTTTCTGCATGTCTCTTCAAATCCAGCACTGCTGGCTTCTGCAATGGTTTCACGATTTGCATCCTTCCTTTTGCATCAGGAACAAATGAGAAAGTGCTCAACACCATTTTCTCCTCTACTTGTTACAATTAAGAGATTAGCCAGAACAGGGGAAGTTTTGGGCTGTATTAAATTATGTGCTTAAGTTATTATACATGTCTGGCTCTCCCTGGGTTAATCGCCAGCAGCTGAGCCCTTGCTAGCAGCTGGGTGGGGAACAGAATATCAGGGTCCAGCAACTCCTGTAATTCTGTAGAGCAGGATTATGTAGGGCTCCCAAGAGACCCCCTGTGGCCTGCAAGTAACTGCCCTTGGAATGTGGAAGAACTATGACAAAAACCCCAGACCTGACAGTTTTTACCCACACAGTGATCCCATTAAGAGCAGAAAGCTGCAGGCTGAGGTCACAGGATGCAGTGGGATGTAGTGATTTTTGGGCTGGTCCTGCACACATCCCTGCAGTGCCCCAGATCACTGGCTTTTTTCCTGCCAGCTCCTTCCTTCATCCCACCCCAGTTATGCAGACATTTCCCTCATCTGTGGTTAGCAGGAAATATTTTCCTATTCCTGGCTGCTGTAAGGAAATTGCTCTGTCACCCTTTATATTTGAGCAAACAAACAGTCTAGCCCAGCTTCAATTTCTTCCATGTAGCATGTACAGCCAAGACTTCATCATTGCCCTTCTCCAGTTCACCCAGAGGCTGAGAGGGGAAAGATTATCTGCTCTGTAATCCCTACCCAGGCTGGATGCTTTGCCTAAGGAGCTATTAAACCTGTAGTCTTCTTTTACTGTACCAATGACTCTATCCATGCCCTCAAGTGAATAATTTCCATGACTCAGTTTCCTATTATAAAATAGAGATAGGGATTTTGCTCAGCCTGCGGAGCAGGGAGGCCACAGGGACCTTTTTTTTTTTTTTCAAAATGCATCAAAAGAGGTTTCAGAAGGGCAAAGTCTGGCAGCAGATCTGGAGGTATTTACTAACTTGTCCCTGTACCTAGCCATTGACCTTGTGGAAGCAGCGGGGATAGGATCAGGACCTACTGTATCCATGAGCCTTTAAACAGCAAATGCAGCCAGCAGTGGAGGCTGAGGCTGAGTGGAGAGCATTTCTCCCTTCAGCAGAGGGCAGTGGTGTCTCCTGGATAGATAAACATTAAAATTTCACAAAGCCTGCAGACTGTAAAAATCTGTCTTTCTTCACGCCCCTCTCTTCTCTTGCAGACTGGTTTCCATGGATGGTCAATGGGCAAGAACTGGAAAGTGTAACTGGTAAGTATTACAGGCATGTTAATGTGCTGAAGATCACTCATGTGACCCAGTTGTCCTGTGGAGTTACAGTCTGTTTACTAGAAAATACTGTTCTTTATTTCCTTGCCTCTGACATTGTGAGCTTACCTTTCAGTGAAGATTAAACAAGCTCTCTAAGACAACCTGCTATGTCTTACATGCTCTTTACAAATAATTCTCAAGTGCAGGGGTCCTGAACACTTAGCTGAAGGGTATGAAGTTATGTTCACAGTCAAGGGTTGTGAGAGATCCACAAAAGCTGGTAAGTCTTCAACCATAAGATGCTTGGGGAGCTCCACTGCTGCTCAGAAAAATCCTAGGGAAAATGGTGCACAAGCAGCATGGTGCTTTAGTAGTGAGGCCATTGGGAAAGAATATTGACTGATCTTCTTACTGGCTGTGTTGTTGGGGGTGAATTGCTTTATCCCTCTGGACCTTCATCCATTTTTGCCACATGGTAAGATAAAAGGAATGTACGTTTACATCGTGCTTCAGCACCCAAAAAGGACCACAAGGGTTTGCCTTTTCTTCAAACCTGAAACTCCTGGCTAAGCCTGCAGACATCTCCCAGCTGTGATCCTATGATGTGTAATATCTGGGGTTTCCCAGAAAACTATTCAGAAGCCAGCCCAAAACATGCCCTCCAAGCATCCTTTCCTTCATGCTTTACCTCTCCACCACTCACCCAGCTTTGCCAGCAGCTGCTTTTTAAAGAAACTCATCCACTGATGAATTTCTGCAGTTAAGGCTAGGTTTTGGAGTTGCCTCCCTCCTTCTCTGCCATGGGTGCTTCAGCTGTCTGTCCTAGTGCTGCAAGAGGCCTCAGCACCTTCATTTCAGAAGTCTTTCTCTCCCACCAATATGCCAACAGTGGCCAGATCTGGGAAGTCAAAATATGCATCCAAAATTCACTCAGGGTTGATACAACATGTGCACTAAGAAATCCAGCTCCAGACCAGTCACCACAAAGGGGAGTGGCTATGGGGGTGTTGGGGGTACTGTTGGATTACATATTTGCTGGGTTGGATCCCGCTGTCTCAGGAGCCTATGATGGCAGGAGAGGTAATTCAAGCTGGCTCTGGCTGGCTGTGTACAGACCATAAAGTAAAGACAAGCTTTTTCAAGGACAATCTCTTTTCCAGGTGGAGTTACCCCTGACAGCAGCTCTGGTAAGATCCAATCTCTTGGAATCTTCATGCTTCTTTTTCTCTTTTCACCACTCCTGCCTACACAGATGCAGAAATTATCCATTATGCCCAGAAACTTCTTGTCCTGCTTTTGGTGTGCAACAGCATTCTGCTAGCACTTATAGCTGTCTGGGAATCCTTTCTGTGCTCCATGCAGGGAGATGAATTTAGGGCAACTTAATGGTCTGTTCTCCAAGGAAATGACAATATCACTTAATGTACCAGGGCTCCCTGAAGATGTTTCCACTGCAGGAAGCCATGAAATTCAAAACTCACACATCCTTGGCTTCCAGAGAAGGTGACAGAAACAAAGAGACTAAATGATGAGGGTGAGAGATTGGACAGGTTCAAACTGGGACACAGGTTGCAGATGTGCTTCAGTGCTCAGGAGACAGAGGTGTCAAATAAAACCCTGAAAGTAGCGAAGCAAACCCTGAGCATTGTTGGAGTGGGGAAGTGGAAATGCTGTTCTTTTGGTACTGTCCGCCCCACCGTACCTGAGGCTGTGTCACAGGGGGGCAGCAAAATGTCTGCAAAGGGAAGGGTAGTGGAGGACTTGGAAGATAAGCACTTAGAGCACACAGTGTGTGTCCTTAGAGAGTGGAGATGGCCTCAGGAGAAGGACACAGAGCTAATGGGAGTGAAGGCAATTGCAACAATGGGCAATGGAAGAAAAGAGAGGCTCAAGAAGCAGCCTCCCCACCTTTTCAAACCTTACTCTGAGTTCTGGCCTTGGGGATTGTTTCTCTCTGCTGGACTAGTCTCTCAAACACATCCCTCTGAGGTGGTGAAGACCAGGCAGGGCAGGGAGAGGGTGAACACATGTGGCTGATGCTATGGTTCAGAGAGAGGCAGCTATGCATGGCTGTTCTGTATGGGAACTGCTCTGAGAGTGGTGTCTTGTTCTCTAGAACATCAGCTCCACAGTTTGTCCTCTGCCCTGACTCTGCTCATCCACTGGCTGCAGTATTTGTTGTGGGTCAGACAGCACTGGAAGAGGAAAATGGAAGTACAATATTGTATCTACAGGATGTATGGTCTTTGTGGTTGGGATGGGAGGTGAAAGCAACTGTGTTCAGTGTATGAGGCCTGACAGTCTTTAGGAGAGTAGATAGGACTTAGTGTCCAGAACAAACTGGTGGTGACTGACCTACATCTAAAGGTTAAAAGACTAAAAGTGAAGCCTTTACAACAAACTTGGGCTTCAAAATGTTTACTATTAAGAGATCAAGCAAAAATCTTCACAAAGGATGTGCCATTGGGACCCATCTTTTCTCTGCAGCATCCTATCAGCTCTAGCACACCCAGCATATTTGCTGGGAAAGCCTGCAGTTACTCTGACAAATCAGATAATAACAACACCACAATCAGCATTGTCTATGAACCAGATGTGAGATGCCTACTGGTCAGGGCTGGTAAGCCATCAGCAGAACAGTGTCAGGAGGAAAAAGACTGGAAGCTCAAATTAAGATCTTTCAGTACATCTCCTTTTCCAGGTGCAGCTGTCACACCACCTGCGCTTCTTCCTCCTGGTGAGTTTATTCTCAGTTTTCAGCCACATGTTGTAGACCCTCCTTCCCTCTCCTCACACAGTTCCTTGCACATCTGGAATCCCACCTTCTCTGACTGCCCCTAAGCCCCACACTCAAAAGATTAATTCTCTTTAACACACATGTTTTGTCTCTGCTTCTGGTTAACACTATGGCACCTGAGCAGAAGTCCTGTGGAATTGCTCATAAGGACTTGTACCTGGCAGTCAGTTCTCTGAATTCCTTTCCAGTTTGTTACTGGGTAAATTATAAAATGTACTGGTTTGCTGTGGTACAGATGGGTTACTTTATCAGGGGGAATAACAAACCAACTTCTTTTTAACCCCTTGTCATAGACATTAAAGAGCCAGTGGTGTTGGGATCGTGTTTCTTAAAGGTGTGCATCACTGTTCTTTATGAAGGGTAGTCACAAACTCCTTTGCCTCTTGACTCAATAAAGAGTAATTACAGAAGCTAAAGAAATTTACCTGACCTTTTAAGTCAAAATGTCCTTACAGTGTAATTTTGAATAGTAGTGGTAATGCTTTATGGGAAAGCTTAGGCAAATTTTTAGCATTGTTGATGGCATAGCTGGCACAAGACTCACACTGGATTTGTATCTTGTGATTTCATGTCAGTAACAATGAAATCTTTCTCCACATTAGAAGTTACAGTAGAAGGTTCTTGAAGAGTTTTCCAGATATTTACTTTGATTAAGCTGATTTCTAGGAAGGAATCATGGTAACTAACTAACTTTGCTGCCCTTTGTCTTCCAGTTCAGTCTGACAGTGAAACGTCAACAGCTTCATCAGGTGTGTTTTAAGTTTGCTGCCTGCACCTCCTCCCAGACCCATTTTCACACACTCTGTTAGCTCTCCAGAGGGGTTCTGTCTGGGCACAGAACTTTGTCTCCCGGAAAATTGCTTTAAATCATTCCTTGAGTTAGAAGTACTGGAGAATGATGGTAGTGGGAGTTGAAGCCTTCTCCTGGAGGGCATGCCTGGGAAGGGAGGAGCTGGCAGATCAGCAGACCAGATGCAGTGGGTCAATATTGTGTCAGTGGCATTTCAGAACCATGTGCAAGAAAATCTATTGTAGTTAGTTACAGGGTTGATTGTCCAGAAAAGAAAGAAACTAGATTTGTGTCCTGAAATGTGATAATTGCACATCTATTAGAAACACATCTTAAACATGCAATTAAAATTTACGTTTTGTTTATATCTATCTGTCCGCTTTACAACATGTGCCTCCTGTGTTCTGGATGTCCAGTGGGCTTGGTTTGCCTTTCACTCAACTTTCCCTTCCTTTTGTCTTGCAAAGCAAGGGGATCAGAAATATCTGCACTATTTTCTGCTTCTCTAAACCAGCCCCACCTCTCACATGAGAGTGACAATAGATGCTGGGGTCCTTCTCTAGAAGCCTGGAGGACTGTACCTAGTGATTAAGTTATATCTGTGCCTGAATGGGTGCACCTGGCCATGATGCTGGATTGCACCTCCGTGTTTGTGTGTGTGTTCTCAGACTGTCGTGAGGAAAAGTTCCCTTGCACACGCCTGTACTCCGTTCACAAGCCAGTAAAGCAGTGTATCAGCTACCTCTGTGTTACAAGGTAAGAAACCAGCAGCCCTTAAGAAAATCACTAAAAACTGCCCTGAAACAGTATGTCCAGTTCAGCAATTGTTCGCTTTGAAGACTAGAGCTTTTCTCTGGGAACCTATTGGTGAGATGAATCCTATCCCCAGAGTGTCCTTTTAGGGTAATTATTTAAAACAGCACAACGATTGCCATCTGTGCAGCACAAAGGAGCTGTAATGTGCCCTAGACTGTAATCCGTATTTAAGGTATTGGGTCATTTATAGGGCCATGAAAATGATCAGAGGTACGGAGCACCTCTCTTTCAAAGGCTGAGAGTTGGGATCATTCAGCTTGGAGAAGAGAATGCTCCAGGGAGGACTCATTGCAGCCTCCAGAACCTAAAGGGGACTTATAAAACAGAGGGAGAGAACATTTTACATGGGCAGGTAGTGATAAGACAAGGAGGAATGGTTTTAAACTGAGAGAGATTTAGATTTGATGTCAGGAAGAAATTCTTTACTCAGAGGGTGTTGAGGCACTGGCACAGGTTGCCCAGGGAAGTTGTCAGTGCCCTTTCTTTGGGAGGGTTCAAAGCAAGGTTTGGTGTGGGGCCTTGAGCAGCCTGATACAGTGGGTGACGTTCCTGCCCATGGAAGTGAGTTTGGAACTAGGTGATCTTCAAGGGCCCTTCCAACCCAAGCCTTTCTATGATTCCAAGATTTCATGAAGTCTTTACAAAGATTACTTTGCTATTGAGCAGTCTTATTCTAGGCTAAGAAATCATAAAAATGTGGTATTTGCTTGCTCATTAGTAAATATACATATTTATTCCCTGTACCCCTTTTTTGTTTGTGTCCCTGTGCCTTCTGCTGCTGATCCTGCTGATCCTGCAGCGTGCGTCGCATGTACATAATAAACAAGGAGGTGTGCACTCGCATTGTCTGCAAGGAGAATGAGGTCATGCAAGGTGAGTGGTATCACAGGCCAGCCTAGCAGGATAGCTGCAGCCATCTGATAGAGTCTCCAAGCTTACGGTTGGCTTAGACCCTAATCCACATGTAGTAGCTTCCCTGGACTTTGAAAGAGTCCTAATGCAATGCGGTCTTGGATCTAATACACACGCCATGATAAAAAAAGCTGGGAGGTAGATATTGTACTACTGAGAAATATGATAGCTCTCTATTCCTCAATCTTGATCGTGGTCTAGTAGCCCCACTACTACTTCCTTTGACATTAAACAGGCTAAAGAGTAAATCTCAGCATTTCTGTCCATGAATAGAAGCAGGATCCAGTCTAGATTTTTTATGCAGTTTCTGTTTCAGCAAAATACAAGTGGTTTTAATATGTAATGTACATGCATAAAGCCAGAAGGAAATTTATAAAAGCCTAAGGATTTGCTTGTCTTGTGTATATGAGGATTCAGCCATTTCAACAGTTTCTGTAGATGCAGTGAAGGATGTACCTCTAACTATTCTGCTGGTGAAGAATTTGAAGGAAACTTTTATTGTCTGTCAACCTGTGTGTGTCTGTTTGTCCTCAGATGAGATCTGTCGCCAGCTGGCTGGTCTTCCTCCTCGACGTCTCCGCCGATCCGGGCAGCCCCTTCCTCTCCCTTGCAGACAGCTGCTGGAGCAGCAGCGCAGGCCTGGTGCTCTGTGAGCTACCAACAGCAGGAGAGGAAAAGGAAGAGATACAAGGGAAGTCATTATCCACTACCTACAGTCCAAGACAAGTGCTTCTTGTTTGTGATTCCCCCATCATTTCCTTGCTTCTATGCCTTCTTCTACATCCTCTTCTTCAGGTGCTGCAGTGCACAGAGTACCCTCTCTGCTAGTCTGTCATGGTAGCTGTTGTCATCTTTATAATCTATTGCTGAGAATGTGAGATTCTCTCCTCTTTTCTCTCACACTCTGCCTGGCAGGCTGTGAGCTGCTCACTTCCCAGAGGTTCTTATAAATGTGCTGTACCTTCTCTTGCTTTGCCCCTGGAGAGAGACAGAAATGGGGACAAGATGTAGTCCTCCTCAGTGGTTCAGATGCCCTAAGCTGCAGCTCATCTCACCTTCATGCCCTAGGACTCCTGCCCTAGATTTCTTGCCTGGCATCAGCATGAGCTCGGACGTGGTTGGCCAGCCTGAGCCTCTCCAATTCTCCAGAGCCACCGAGTTTGTTGTGTGATAGCACATTCTCCTCCTTGTGTCTGCTGGCCTCAGGGAAGTGTCAGAACTTGGAGATGAGCTGTCCTGAACCCATTGTCCCTGGGTGGCAACAGATCATTTATAACTACCTCTGGGAAGTTTTTGTCTCAAGCCCATTGCCTCCCTCACACACATCTGCTACCAAAAAGAAAAATTCTGAATTTAGTATGGCATTATATTTTTCTCAAGAAGACTATGTTGGATCAGAGTTCTGTCTCTTCTACTCCTCCTCTCCTCTCCCCTGTTCTTGTCCCTCTCTTCCCACTGAAGACATCTCTTGACACCCATTCCAGGAAAGTTCCAGGGAGCAGAAATTACAGCTGCCTCCACTCCTAAGCCCAAGAAGAACTTGTGTGACCTGACATTACCTGTGACCTTGCAATGAATTATCTTGTCATAGTGTCTTATCTTGGTCTGGCTACCTCCACACTCTCCCATTACTGTGCCTGCTTTCAATCTCCAGTTGAGTTCCTACCTCCTGACCTGGAAGCTCCTGCGCAAAGCAGAAAGGAGTAGCAAATTGGAATTGGATGTGGGAGCAGAATCATTATCTGGGACTGCTGTTTATCTGGGACCTGGGATTTTCCTGCAGAATCTCTCACTGTGCTGGCTTGCACAGAGCCAGGTGCTGATGGGGAAGGTAAACATATCTGCAGGTATAAGCACATATACAGGGCAGCCTGGGCAGAAGAATTCACTGTAGCAGCACTGGATGTCTGGTCTGCCCAAGGACTTGGTCTTCTAGATATATGGAGAACATTTCCAGGTATATGGGCAGTTTTAATGATGAAACCAGGTAGGGTAAGTGGGGAAGAGCAGTCAGAATTGTATTAATCACTCCATGTTACTCTTAGTGGCATGATTCTGTGGGACACCAGAGGATCAGCAAGACCCTGTCTCTAGGATCTCTGGGTTGTTCCCAAGTAACTGGAAGCCAGTTTGCTAGATTTGGCATTTACTCCCCTTGCATGATAAACTCTTCTGCTGAACAGAGACCATTCAGTCTTGTAGGAGCACTGCCCTGTTGCACAGAGCCAGGGTCACACAGTATCGGGGACAGTTTGCTGCACAGAGGCAGACGTCTCAGAAAAAGAACAAAGCCATTAGTGTAGGACCACCTCGCCAGGACCTGCATTTTTGCTGTATGCAGCAAGAAGCTGGTTACATCCTCTGTGTAGGGGAATACACCCTCTGCAGACAGATTCCATATGAGACCAAAATTAGCCCTAGGTGGGCTAAATCTCCCTATATTAATGCAGTATAGAAGAGAAAGAATTCCAAATCACACAGTGACTAGAATTTTGTCCTACATATAGGAGCACTGCACTGCTACTCAGAGGATGATGCTCCTCTCAAGTACTCCAGGCTCATGAGACTAGGAATGAAGGAGGAATTTCTTTGTACTAAGAGGGTGCATATTTCTGTAGAGATGAGGGTACTGAGAGCTTCATCTCACAAAGACATTCAAGCCACTGGCAGCCACTGGCCTCCATGCTGGGATACCTGTGAAAATTGTGTGGAGGAAGGTATGATGGAGATGGGATGTGAGATCTTGGAAAATGGACTAGGTCAAGTATGCACTCTGTATTTAGAGGTGAATATGTATTGCTATAGATACATAACTGGGTAACATAGCTACTGTACAGCATATAGAAATTTAACTTTCATACAGGTTGGGAAGTGGTTAGAAGCCTTTCTGTTGCTTGCTTTCAGCAGTGAAAGGAAGAGGTGCTCCTGTCCAGGAGAACACTGTTTTAATGCTAGAGACTATATAATCCATATTAAAAGAAAATTTATTTCCTGTTATTCTTGGCAACTCTCATGTGTTTGGGTTTATTTGTCTCTTGCTGTATTTCCTCCAGATTTGTGGGGAGACTTGATTCCAGATCGAATCTATTATTTGGAACCTTTTACTCCCTGCTAGTCTAGTCCTCTGCAGTAACCCTCATTTCAGTCAAAAATCATTGGTCTTCCTGGAAACTCTTTTTTTTCTAGAGAAACATAACATTTTCTCCAATTTTTTTTTTTTTTTTATCATGGATAGCTGTGCTAGATTTTCCTGACAATTGATAGCTGCTGAACACAGGGATAACTCCTCCCAGCATAAGGAATTTGTGCTGAGGACACATCTTTTCACTGTGCACATGCCATGACTTTCTGGTGGAGAATTAACACCTCCAAATAAATTGGCAAGACAACTGAAATAAGAGAAAAGCTGTAATAAACATCACATAAGCAGAGAAGAATTTGTTTGCTACAACCATTTAACTCAATAATGGGAATAACTGAGATATTACATTAAAAATTACACATCCAGGTCAAAAGGATTAGGAAAATTTCTTTTTCATTGATTTTTTGACTTTTCATAGTTTCATCAGGCACTGACTCTACATCATATTTTGGTTGAAAAGACGAAGCACTAAGATGTGGGGGACTCTGAGCAGTGTCTTCATGTGCAAGCAGTCAAGTCTCCATTTAGATGGTATTTCTAGAACAAAAGTGGCTGTGGGCCAGATTACCCATTAAGCTGTCTCTGAGAGTGCCCCATAGATCATCAGGACTAAACCAGACAATGCAGGCTATTGCACAACACTCTCCTCCATGCCCCTTCCTGGCTGAAGCTGTGGTGTCCTGATCTCAGACTGCTGCAATGGACACAGCCTCAGCCCCATGACTGCTGTGAGATGCTGCTCCCACCTACACAGGCCAGACCCTGCTCTGTCTCATAAACTCAGCCTTTGCAGCGCTCCCGTGCTGGCACTTTCCCCTGGCTCTGTGAGCCAAGCACAACGTATGCCATCAGCTGTTTGTAATTCAGCTTACTCTTCCTTTTCCCTTACACTAGAGTCTGCCCGCTCTTCATTAGCACTTGTCCCATGCACAGATTTATCTCCCCTGCCACTCCAACCTGCCATGATATCTGGACATCACTTTCTCTTGTAAACCAGGGAAGTGGTTTTGAATACACCTCCAGGTAGGTGTGCTGCTCTTGCAGTTGAGCTAGCCACAAAGAAAGCTGACAGAGCCCTGTGTTTAGAAGCATGACTCTGCATTTCTGGCCGATTTTCATAACCTCTCCTGACCTGGAGCAGGAATTAGATGCCCTGAGGTCACTTCCCATACAATGGCTCCTCCTTTGGCTGTCACAGCTCCCCAGTACCAATCTGTGTGACCAGTTTGAATGTCTGTTCCCCAGTTTGAAGCAGTGCCTCACTGCTGGGCTTGTGGAGCTAACAAGCATGGGAAGGCTGTTGGAAGAAGCTGATATGTCACCTGGAAGCTCCTGAAACTTGTTGCCTGAATCTTGTCCACACAATCTTGTGTGAACAAAGGGCGTCGACATCGGGTATCTCAGCTTGGAAGGATCCCTCAAGGATGTACTGTGGCTGTCGTGTGGGCTTGTCCTTCACAGAGGGAACTGGTCCTTGCCATCCACCCAAAAAGAGCATCTCTACTAGACAAAGAATACCTGGGTTGAAACCAAAAGGGATTCTAGTTTTTGGTTTTTGTTTTTGTTTGGTTTATTTTAATTGTTTGGGTGGGGTTTCTTTCCAGGAAGTATTAAAGTAAGCGATCCTGTAGTATTGACCCCTGACACCACATGGTGACATTATTTGACAGTGTACATTTGTCCAGTTAGAACAGCTTCTTGACTGGGGCACAAGAAATCTGAATTCCAGTTCTGAATCTCTTCACCCACTGCTCTCTGATCTTTAAGCATATTGCTTTTTTCTCTTTGTTCCCTGCCATCCTTGGCCCCTGTAATACAGCAAGTTGAAATATACTCCCACAAAATAGAGATCTGCATTTTCATCCATTAAAAAAAAGTTCTTTAAAAATGTATTTGTCTACTTTTTCTATTAGTGTAAATTATTTTTTCAAATAAAAACATGCTCAATAATATGAATTATATCAGTTAAAATGCAAACAGCATGTGCTTGTTGCTAGTACATTGAAGCATATTTTAAAAGTGAATTCTGAAATACATTCAATTCATTTAATGAATAAATTATCTATCAGAATGCAGTTTGGGGCATTTTACTAAAATTGCAATTTCCATACAAATACAGCTGGTCATAAATTAGCAAAAAGGTGTAAAAAGAAGCATATGTAATTCAATGTGTCTAACTAATAAGTCATGTCAGATCTCACCTGCTTAAATATAAGAATAAATGTAGGTTAAGCTATGCATTTTTTTAAATAAATGTGGATATTGAGATAGTATATGTTCCCAGTTAAGACCACAGAAACTTACATTGAAAGTTAGCATGCAGAGCTAACTTCAAAGCTGCTCAGATTGCTCAGAGCCTTTATTGCATTTTTTGTCTGCTGCCTCTTTTCTATTTGCTGTACATCCCTGAGCAAACTCTGTCTCCCCTACAATATTGCTGCAGACAACTGAAGAAAATAACAAGAAACTTATAATTAATACAAAGCACAAGTTTAATTGTGAAATAAAACATTAAAATTATTGAAATGAATTCTCTTCCTTTGGGGAAATTTTGATAAAAAATGCAAAATATGACCAAAAAATCAAAGGTTCAATTAAAGGATTTGCAGTCTGTGTCCCTGCAGCAGGCCACTTTCTCTATGCTCACACATCATCTACTTCTTGTGCACTACCTTCTCACCCTGAGGTCACTTTCAATTTCTCTGCCTTGGGTTTGCTAGCCCTGGTTTCACTTTTTTGCCTTTAGCTGCATCTTTGCCTCTTTTGGTCTGTCAGTTTTCATATTCTGTAGCTATTTCTTGGCCATGCTGGCTGCCAGCATCTTGGCTTTCCTTGGGACTTCCTTCACAGCCAGAACTAATCAGGGCTCCATGGTGGCGCCAGTCGAGGGCCAGGTGGGTCTTGGCCTTTGCTGCCTTCTTGGCACCTTCAAAAGTGATTTGCTAAATATTGATATTAATCTAGTATCAATATCAATCTGTTGATGGACAAAAGGCTCTCTAATAGTTTAAAGTTAGAAAGTCTATGTTTAATCAGCATTGGGTAAGTGTGTGGGGTAGTCCCCTAATACACACTTGAATTCACAAAATATTCCAGTGCCTATTTATTTACAAAAGTCTTGAATGCCCAAAATACTAATACATATTCATAGTGCTAACACCTCCCATTCCCCACTTTGTATTAAAATTCATGGCAATGAATTTAAAAGGTCATTACACCTTTGTGGTTGGTACCTTGAATTGAGTGGGGGGTAGTTTCTAGTGAGGAGGGGTCATAAAAAGATGAAGGACAACCAGTCTTCCTCACTCTGACTTTTCTACCTTTACAATGGCCGACATTACAAATGACATTTGGGGGAACTCCAGTTTCCTCCTTCCATGACTTTTAAATGGGTTTCCAGATGTAAGGCCTGTGTTCTTCCTGAGCCTGTTTATCAGTTTCTCCTCTCATTATAAGCACAGCTAAACAAACATACAATGACAAGTAATTCGTTATCTAAATCCAGGATTCATTATCTCAAATCCTGCTTCTAACCTAATCATTAACTCTAATTAGTTCCAGCAAAGTCTATCTCTAGCTAAAAGCTTTAACTTTTCTAAAATTCTTAATTCTTTTTAAAATTGTGACTCAAAAGCATTTCTTTTCTGCCCAGTGCAGTGTGAGTGTAGTTGCTTCTGAGACTCTCTGTGCTGTGGTGACCAGTGATTTTCTCATCAGCTCTGCTTGAACCCAGCAGTGTCATCACACACCGTCTCTTTTAGCTCCACTGTCCATCTGCTGCTCTCTTTGTAGTTGCTCATTGGTTTGGCTTAGGAAAGGCATCTGAACTCCTTGTAGTCTCTGCAAAACTCTTTACCATTTCTGTTCCTTGAGAGTCACCAGGGACACTGTTTCACAGTAGATTTTTGCCTCTCCAATCTAAAAGCTTTTCTGGCCTTGTTCCCAGTTTCCCAAATTGGAAGTGGACCAAGCTAGCCACCCTTAGGATAATTTGTCTGCACCTTACCTGTACCTGCACAAAAATGATAGAAGAGAGGAGTGGACCTGGTGTCGCCATGTTGAGCACAGACTGGGCAAAAAGAAATTACCTGGCTGTGCAGGTGAATGCGAGATCAAGAGATGCTCATGAGGACTTCCAGCCAAGGAAGCCTTTTACAACTGCAAGGTGCTCAGCACATGACTGACGGCCAAGGAACATCCAACACGCGATTTTTTACTGAATTCCCAAGATTTCTGTCTCAGTCTCTCCAACAAAATACTTCTACAAAGACAACAGGGAAGTTAAAATCAGGATTTACCACCCATGCCCCAGGTGCAAGCTCTTTTTGCACTGAGTAGCACAAGCTGCAGCACTGCACAAACATGAGCTAATCACAGGCAGCACTGGTTTGCAAAACCATAACCACAGCTAGAAGGTGAACCTCGTTGTGAAAAACAGCAGTGCAAAACCAAGTTTCTCCCTGTGGCTAGCAGATGAGTGCAGAGATATGGAGCCAGTGACTTCCACTGAGGAGGGGGAAGATGTGATCTGAAGCAGGGTGTGGGGTGCCCAGACCAGGGGTCTGAGCTGTAGGAAAATGGAATGGAGCCTGCAGCACCATGAGCACACAGAGGGTGTTCTCCAGGTCAGTGCAGAGTCAGGAGCTGGCTGAGATGGGCAGGGCATGCTGGAAGCTGAAACTGCAGGCACTTCAGTGGGAAGAGAAGGATGCAAGCAGCTCTGGTAGGTGCTTTACCCCCCAGCTCTCAACATGGGGAGGGCAGGTTCTGCTTCCATCAGAGTCTGTTTCTCTTACTGGTAATGAAATAATCTCCCAACCATGTCATGGCCTCAAGCCAGAGAAGACACTGGAGGACATTCAGCATAACTATGTGGATTTTGGTCACATTTCTTATCTGCATTTATGATGGGCAAGCTATTCACTAGGTCTCAAACTCCTCAATCCAATCTAGCCTCTTTCCTGCCTTCCTGCTGGTGGTTCCAGCAGGTGTCAGTCTCTGGCAGCAAGGGCTGGAAGTGCTGTGAGAGAGACATGATGGAGGGTACTAATATAGGCAGGGACAGAAAATAATTGTGGGGTCACAGGGCCAGAATTAAGGACTACTAATTCCTATAAGAAACCCTGGACTAGGCTGGCAGAGAGCTGCAGGGCAGGAATGAGAAGCACTCACAGGGCTGCGGTTAAAATATGTATACTCAATTCAATAGTTTCACTCTTATTTGCCTCATCCCCCAGCACCAAAACAAGTGAAACAAAAATAAACTGCAGGTCAAGTCTCCAGATAAAGATTTTGCAGTGCAAGCCTGGAAAGCTGAATTACTAGTAAAACACACAGTAACGTATAACCTTAGCACACACCCAGCAACCAGATGCCCTCAATTCTGCATCAGTGGCATCACTGACAATCCTGCAGCATGCAGCAGTGCAGGTTCTGTACAGTGATTTAGCTTTGCATTTGCAAACCCCACCACCACATCATCCCTCTCTGGTGGAGTCCACCTCAGGCAGACCTCACACACATCCCCACAGCTTTTATATATCTCTGTGGTGCTGCATATGCCACAAAAATCACTGCTTTGTAATGCAATGGCTGAAACCTTCTCCCTGGGTATGGCATCCACAAATGCATCACAGGATGAATTGGCAGCTCTAGGAATAAGGTTCTCTGCCCCGTGTACTAAAAGCAAGCTGCTCTACATCTAGTGTGGAGGGTTTTTTTGCACCCAGGACTGGAGTAATGGCAGTGGTGTGCCTGGCAGAGGTGTCTGAGCAAGTGCACTACCTTTGTGTTGGGTCTGTTGTGCTAAATAGTGTGGCAAAACTTTGTGGAGCAAAGGCAGTGCAATGTGTGTGCAATAAATGAGCATTTTGAGATATAGTCTCACACTTAGTATATGCTCATATAAAGTGAGCATGTTCTATGTGCTTATAATAACCAAGCATAGCAGCTTATTTATCTGCAGGATGCTCCACCACTCTCCTGCTCAGCATCTCTGTGCAAGTCAGTAGCTGTGGTGCTTCAGCACTTGTGGAGCAGAGAAAGTTCTTCTGTTTGAGGTTTTCTCTTGAGGCCAGGGGAAGCAGGTGTTTGTGTTTCTTGTGTTCAGTGTAAAACCAACCAACTGGTGGTAGAGGCGCTACTTTCAAAAGGCAATTTCTGAGCAAAGGGTGAATGGAAAAAACAAATTTATATTTATAATGGTATGCACCAACCCATGACTTCCTGTTGACTAAACAAGCAACCTCTCCTCTGCTTTTGGGCTAGATAATTTAAATTATTCACTTTACTTTTGCTGTCTAATTTCTTGGTAATTTGCTTTCTGAATCTTTCTTAAAAGTAATGGTAGCATTCCTCCTCTCACCCCCCCTTACACCTGACCACTGCTCTTCAGCCGGCAGTAATTTCTCTGTTCTCACTCCAAGATAGAAAATAAAGCTCTGAGCACAAGAAACCTGAAGGGATGCTAGAAGATCCTTCCATGATCCCGAAATGCTGGAGCAGTGCCTCTAGCTAGACAAAACTCCAAACACAGCAGCACAGAGACCCTCTCCAGCCTTCCCCACCAGCCTTCCCCACCAGCCTTTAACTCACCTGAGCTTTGATCAGAAATAGTGATGGAGTCATTTTCAGTATTTCCTCTCCCAAGTTCAAGTCCCTCTCCAAATCGGTTTTCATTGAGCAGAAGGGACAGAAAACTGGAGTGGTCTGCATATCTCCTTATGTATTAGCTTCCAGCATATGCTTGGCATATGTAACAGATGTGGCAATTTCAACCAAGGAGAAAGCTGGACAATCAACCAGATAAGGGATCAGTGATCTTTCCAAGGTTTTCCAGATTAATATTTTCTTCAACCAGAGCAGGGGTGACATCTGCTAATGAGCAAAATCTTGCTGTGGCAAGAGAGTGCAGCTTCTGTTCTAGGCAGAACTGCATAGGAACTGAAGGTCCCTCTTGAAATGTCCCCTGGCTTTACTACAAGACACTAAAACACATCCACACCAGCATATTTCTGCTCTGGGGATTAGAGACAGAGGTAGAGAATCTCCACCACTGACTTTGTGCACTTGCACCTCACATGTGAGGGAAGTTACCAGACTAAATGAAGGGCATTAGAAAGCCTACAGCAGTGTTTAGTCTTGAGAGCCTTGCCATTAATTATAGTTCATCTGTTTGTTCATCCATTCGTTCTTTCTTATCTCTGTGGAGAGCAAAGCAACTCTCAACATTTAAGGGAAAGATGGTTTAAACATGGAAGGATGAATTCCACGTACAGGCAGGACCAAAGAAAGGATCTAATTATGAGACTTGACATGTAAAACCTTTGAGAAAATAACTTTGCACCAATTAAATTTATAGGGAAGACCAGGCTGGCCATAGAAATATTTCCTGACTCCTTTCAAAATACAGAATTTTATATAAGATTTTCTGCAATCTTTTGGCTATGAAAATTGAGAACCAGCACAAGAATAAAGGTGAATTTACTTTGATTTATTGAATTAAACACGAACAGTTGTGATCTCTGATTTCCCGAATGTTTAGCTTTTTATTTTTGCTTTTCTCTTTTTTTGATGTCCTGTGTAAGAAATGTCCTGTTTGAATTATTAAAAGAAAATCTAGTATTAAAGTGCGATGTGTCGGTCTGAACTAGGAGATTTGTCACAAGGTGCTACTAGAGCAAAGGCTGAAAAGGGACAGCTGTTTCATTAGCCAGACTGTTCTCTTAGACTCTGTTAAGTAGGACAGGGATTCTCAAGGATTTCTGTCTCTTCTAGCTTTGGTCAAACACTAGGAGCCAGATCCTCGAGGAGGATAATTGCCACAGCTCTTGAGACCAATGCAGCTGACAAAAAGTGTGCTCATTGAGCATGTGTCCTACCCAGGCATTTCCTTCAGGAGCAGTACAGCCCATTCCTGGGTCTTGCAGGAGTGCTTCCCCTTTTCCTGAAGTATGCCATGCTCTCTGCTCTCAAAAACAAGTCCTCTCCAAGTGCTGGGCTAGAGAGTCTGCTCTGTTCTGGCAACTCATCTCTCCTTTACATGTTTTTGCATATACTGGTTTCACAAAGCCTTAGCATTCTGAAAACCAGTAAAATTAATAAGGAAAGTAAATCAAGCAGAGAAAAAATGAAGAACTACCCTAGCGTGAGGTAAACAAAAGCGCTGCTTCTCAGCCATGCCCCACTTGAGGCAGGAACGGAGCAGTGTCCCCTGGCTGCCTCCTCAGCACCCTGCCCCATCCCTTGGCTGTCCTTCAGCCCTGCAGAGGGCATGGCTGCCATGGCAGGAGCAGAGTCTGGGCAGCCCAGAGCACTGCTGGCAGAGCAAAGTGTGTGCATCCTGGCTGCCAGCCTGGCTGTGACAGCGCAGACATCAGTCAGGGGGTCCCAATTGTCACCCTGCCACCAGCAGAGCTCGGTGCTGGTGCCAGGACCACCTGGAACAGCAGGATCCCACTGGTGCTTTGTGCACAGCTTTGCAATGCAGGTCTGCCACCACTCCTGGCATGTTGACAGGGCTCAGACACCCATGGCAATGTTCGGGTGCCCACTGACCCATGGGAGCTGAGTTGAGTTCCTCTCACTCTCGTCTTCAGCTTCTGTGTTGCTCCATGCAACTCCTGGGCCTTTCAGGGGGTCACAGAGGAGAAGGGGAAGTCTGCCAACAATTTGGTGTTCCCTGAGCTCCTTCCAGCAGGGTGGCTCCAGGTTGCCTCACAGAGCTGCCTCTGTGGCAGAGCAGGGCAGGGTCACCACCATCCCTGCGCAGCTGCGTGATGCGAAGCCCGGAGGGATGGTGTGGTTTTGCCCACATTCACACTAGTGGTACACAAGCTCTCAGGCCCCCCTCTAACCACTAGACAATGTTTCCTGCCTTGTTATGCTATTGATATTATTTCAGAATAATTTTGCAGGTGGGGAGGGCCAGTAGGCAGTGCAGGGGGGATGGTGACCAATGGGTGCTGAGCATCTTTCAGAACTGATGCCCCTTTGCATCTCAACACTTTCTTCTTCAGCTCCTGCAGCTCCAGAGACCCTTCTAACTCCTCCCTCAACCACACCCCAATGAAAGCCAACAGGGAATAGATAGGGGTGAATGGGGAGGGGACACACAGGCCAGTCCACATTTCTGTACATCAGGTCAGAGGGCTGCAGAGACAGAGTCTACAACATAACCTCCCTGTAATCCCAGCACCTGAGAGAGAACCTGGGAGTCATGGACAGGTAAAATGAATGCCTCTAGTTTCTTGCTCATATGAGAAATTAGAGTCTTTCTGTCAGAATTAACTTGCTTTCCTTCTGGTGTTGACCATCCCTTTCCCTTTCCCCATCTGACTCACTGATTGAACTCCCTGCCTGTCCTGCTCTTGCAACTTGCATCTCTGTATCTCTGTTGTTCTTTCTTTTTGACTGTCTGCCACCTGTCCTCTTTTCCCCTTCTGTCATTTATT
This sequence comes from Poecile atricapillus, assembly GCF_030490865.1. NCBI lineage: Eukaryota > Metazoa > Chordata > Aves > Passeriformes > Paridae > Poecile > Poecile atricapillus. The sequence continues at coordinate 86,927,063 of NC_081249.1, forward strand.
TTTTGTGGGTATTCTCTGTTCCTTTCATTGTTTTTCTTTTCTAGAAACAAAGGATGATAACAGAAGGATGAACAGTCAGATGCTATCTGCCGCTTTAGCACCTCACTCCTCTACTTGCACAGCAATTACTCTGTGAGCTTATTATGACTAATATTATGACTCCACAATTGCATACTATGCACACACTCAGGGGGCTTCACTCTGATTTCATGAATCTTTATTTGAGGAGAAGACCTCCATTCAGGCTGCTTCTTCAGTGCCCAGGCATAATTACAGCTCCTGTGTCCTTGCTGCTTTCCCTTGAGCTGTTCTATAGCCATAGGAGTTGCAAGGGTATCCAGCAGCTTATACCTAACCAAACATCTGCTCAGTTGCACCACACAACATCTGCTCATTCATTGTTCTGTTCGCACCAGCCATTTTCTGAAATCCTCCCTGGGAAAAAAAAACCCTGGGATGGTGAACTCCAGAGGAAAGGGAGAGAAAGAACTGATGTTAATGAACGTTTCTAGTTGAACAAATGTCTTCTGTGATTCAAATTGTCTTCAATTTGTTCTGAAACTGAAAAATAATCTAAGTGATCGTATTTTTCTTTTTCTGTGGTTTGGGGTCATTTCTTGTTCTTCACTCTTATTTGCATCCACATGCTACTCTGCAAGAGAAAAAACATTGAACAGAGAAAAAAGGAATGAGATGAGAAAAGGGACAATTAGAAGAAGAAGAATCAGAAACTTTTTGAAAGCAAATGGCTTTGCCCAAAACTTTAAAATATAAATATATATGTATACACACAAACACACATATATATACACATACATACATATATATATATATATATTTACATATATATATATATTAAAGGAAAAGCGGACTTTTCTTTATGTTTTTGATGCGATAAAAAGCATTTTTCCATATGGGTTTTAATGGAACATCAGCATAATTGTAATTGCTTTTCACCTGGTTTATATATTTATTCAGCAAGCAATTGCCCTGTTCCCAGTGCCTCTGCTCTGTTTTCTGCAGTTGTGGCACACCTCAGGTAAGTGCTTTGCAATCCTCTGTCCTATTGCACCGGTGCAATTCTCTGGGTTTATCTTTTCTGGACAATCTGAGGATCTGCCACCACAGAACAGATCCCCTCTCCAGCATCTCTGTTACGGGGCACAGTCTTTTCCATATCCCTGCAATAGCACAACTAAGACCTGGAAACCTGTGGTGAACCAGTGGTAGATAATTTTACGAGACCAATATGTGTGTGCATGTCTGTGTGTGTGTGTGTTAGGAACACACAGGTGTTCATTTGTAAGTGTACAAAGGCAGGGAAATAGGGTGAATCTAAGGTGGTGGGAAGTGAGTCAGCTGTAAGTGTGAGAAAGATGATGAAGAACATACAGTGGGTATGGGAAACACGCACACAACAAGGGGTGACAAAATGCAGTGGGATCGGCTCGTGCTCTACTCCTGACACAACCTGCAAGCCCAGCAGAGCAGGACTGCAACAGTGCTTATGGGACAGACCTCCAGGAATGGCCTCGGACTGTTGTTTGGCTTAATGAAATACTTAATGGGAATGCTTTACCTTCCTGAGTGTATGCAGTCTTCTCTAGGGACTTTCTTCTAACAGAAGACGTGCTCACATGCAATGTGCTTCTGCAAATCCTGTCTGTATAAAGCATGGCAAAACAGAGTACGTGTGTGCTTCCTCTTTCTGTGTGAGCAGGACAGGTATTTTTGCACTGCAGGCTGAGGGAGACAGGGCAGGAAAGAGTCATTTTCCTGTCTGTGGGACAATCAGGGGAGCAAGGGTGTCTGAGGGACAATATGTCTGATGCAGGTGAGGAGCAGTAGGGAGTGTCACACAGCCTCAAAGCATGTCACTAGGTAACAAAAGCAAGAGGATATGCATGACTGTGTGAATGAGTACCTGTGATGCAGTGGCCATGTGTCAGAGTGCACAAGGGAGAGAAGCTCCTGGAGGAGCAGAGAAGATGCCTGTTAGGTGGTCATTAAGTGCTCTGCAGTGCTCAAACTGTATGGTGGCATTGGCAAACAGATGAAGGGTACCTAGACTCCCTGATTTAAATTCTTAACAAACCCCAAACCCCCTTTTCTACACTTCAGTGGAGATCCTCCAGAAAACCCAGCTCAATATCTCTTAAACTTACCCCATCTTTGTGCTGAACATCAGCCTAACAGTGGGAAAAGATGACAAAGGACGTGATTATTTTTAACCTATTCACTTCTGTTTTGCATTGCTGCGGGGGAGGTGAGTATCTCACCTCAATGAACCCAGCTGTCTGTGTCCCTCCACTCTGCAGCAAGGTTGTTAGATATGGCTCATGACTGCCTTACACCCTCCCTGTGCTCCTGCTGCCTCCCCCCCGCAGGGTCCCTGGGCATGGGAGCAGGCCTATGCCAGTCTTGATGTCTGTCTGCTGTGGAAATGATGCTTGTGTCTGGAGAGGTGACAGCATGCCTACCTGTTATACATTCCATCAGCTGCTGGATGGCATCTTTCCATAGTCCTGCACATTTTCAGCTCTGCTCTTCTTTTAGGCAGTGTTTGGAAGACATTCAGTCCAGTCTCCCCTGGAGAGATTCCAATTTCATCTGTGCCTTCCCCCAGTGGATTTTCAGGGTTTCATATAGCAAAAATAGCATCTCTTGATGACTGAACTCTACACCCTCTCTTCAGAGGTCTTCTCAGATGCCTTCATCCTTCTCCCTCATTGGTGTCCATGTTCTGGATATTTTCAGATGTTTTCACACTCTGCCCAGCCACAGTTGCTGTTTGACTAATCACTATTAATTCACAAACCATTTCTACTCACACGGTCACCTGCTTCATCCCCAGAGTCACGCCTGCATCCTTTCCCTAGAACATTTCATGCAAATGCCTGACACTCTTCTCATACCGAGAGTCTTGGATGTGAAGAGGATATTTTTGGTGCTGAGCCCTCAAGAGAGACGTAAACTGCTGGCCGCAGGGCGGGGCTAATGTAAATTCTCTTTTGTCTTCTCCTGCAGCATCCTCATGCAAAGGAGACTCTTCCTCTACAACTTCAGGAACCTGCGCAAGGCCAAGGGCCGGCGTGAAACCTACCTCTGCTATGTTGTGAAGCGCCGGGATAGCGCTACCTCGTGCTCCCTGGACTTCGGATACCTGCGCAACCAGGTACGGGGAACGCCTTGCCATCCCCTCGGGAGGTGCCTGCAGCCCCAGTTTGCCTGGGGCAGCAGGGAGCAGAGGGCTGTGACAGGACCTCGGGCACAGCTGGGCGCTGCGCTGGCACACTCTGTTTCAGGGATGCCACCTCCGGGTGAAGCTGTGCTTTGCGCTACCCCCAGTGTGTTCCCAGCAAGACATCCATACTCCCTGCTGCTCTAGCAGCCTACCGCCCTTCCTGCTTAGCTCCCGCCCATCCCGTTTGTACATCCCTCCACATCAGCGCCCTCCAGGCCTTATCTAGCCGCTAAGTACCACCGTGCCTTCTCCCCGGCGTGTGCTGACCTAAGAACGCGTTCCGCACCTCGTTTCTCCTCCCTCACGCTCCCTCCATGTCCCTCTCACACCCGGCTCCCTCCCGCCACCTCACGCCTTGTCCCCGTGTCCCCCGTGTCCCGAAGATGGGCTGCCACGTGGAAGTGCTCTTCCTGCGCTACATCGCAGCCTGGGACCTGGACCCGGGGCGCTGCTACCGAATCACCTGGTTCACCTCCTGGAGCCCCTGCTACGACTGCGCCCAGCACATCGCCAACTTCCTGCGCTCCTACCCCAACCTGACCCTCCGCATCTTCATGGCCCGCCTCTACTTCTGCGAGGACCGCAAGGCAGAGCCCGAGGGGCTAAGGCGTCTGCACAAGGCCGGGGCACAAATTGCCATCATGACCTTCAAAGGTGAGATGTGCAGGCAAGAAACAGATGGTGGAGAATGATGGGGCGTTAGGGAGACCCAGGAGAGGGGGAGGAGGTAGGGCAAGGAGCCAGAAAAGGTGATGCAGAGCGTGATGATTTAGTGATCCTAGGAGAGGTCAGTGTCCTATTGAGCACCCTGTAACCCCCCTATACCTTGCACAGATTATTTCTACTGCTGGAACACATTTGTGGAGAACAGGGAACAGACATTCAAAGGCTGGGAAGGGCTGCATGAAAACTCTGTCCATCTTGCCAGGAAACTTCGACGAATCCTCCTGGTAAGGGCCAATTCTCCTTCTTCTTCCAGTGCCTCTTCCCTCAGCTTACTCCTCACTTCCTCACTACAATTCCTCTCTGCTCTTGCTGCTCATCCCTGCCATCTGCCATTTCATTTGCTCATATGTCTTCATCTTCCACATCCCTGATGCCTCTTCCCCCAACTTTCTTTGTCTCTCCTCGTTCACTTCCCCTTCTTCCACCTCTCATCCCATCTTCTGCCTCATATTCATGGGTTCCTGCTCACTTGACAACTGACCTACCACTTATATTTTGTCCTGCAGCCGCTGTATGAAGTAGATGATTTACGAGATGCCTTTAAAATTCTGGGACTTTGAAGCGAAAGTCATCAGCAACCAGAAGACTTCGCAAACACTTGTTCTTTGATTTCCAACTCTCTTCCTTACATCTTTCTCCTCTTCCCTCCTTACATCCCTCTTCCTTTCAGCCCTGTGTCTAGAGATAAGAGAGATAAGACCATCCTTACTTTTTATTTCCAAGGAGAATTAGGCTGATCTTGTGAAGACATCTTCCCCAGGCTCACACCTTATCCATTGCTAACTGGGAATAGCCAGGACTGAGTGACACTGCCAGAGAGCGATTTGCCTCCCCTCAGTCTCTGCAGAGCTAATCCAGGTGATCCACTGAATGGAGCTCTGGGTTTAGCCTTGCCCAGCTGGGAGCAGACAGCCTGCAAAGCTGTTTGTGTGACTGTGTTCCCACTGGTATTGCACTGACCTGCACATTTCCTGAGGGCTTCAGGGAGCATATTTTTTTGACTCCTAGAGCTGCACTACACTCAGCTGCTCTGTGTCCTGCCCTGTGAAATGGTTTATTTATCCTTCTGGATGTTGGTAGGAAGTCGAAAACCATCTCGACTGAAGTGGTACAGCCTGTGTATTAACAGCAAAGCTGGCCAGATACTGGAAAGCTCAGCTGAGAGTGTTGAAGTGAGTCCTTGACAGCCCAGGTAGCTCAGCTTGAAAACCTCACTTGAAGCCAGCAGGTGTGCCTAAGTGGATTGTGTGCAGAGCACCACAGCTCTCACTGTGTGGAGAGCTCTTCATCCACTGAGCACTTCCCCCTAGACCAGACATGCAAAATACTCCCTCCCCAGCCAACTGCCTCTGCTGGAGACACCTTTACAGTCCTACAGTCTTCTGTTTTTCCAAGTCTTCTACTGACCATAATATGGCCAGCAATGTCTAGTCGGTGACTGTACTGAGAGCTGGCCAGAAAAAAGTCCTGTCATACGCAAAGCTCTTCAGCCTGTAAATAGGTATCTTCTGTAGGGGTGAAAATCAAAACATCCTCCTGCCTGGCAATCACTCTGTTTCCACTAGGGGACCCCACTAGCTCCTGATGTGGTCTTTACAAGTCTACCAGACTGTCTTTACACAGTCTTTACAAGCTGGAGATAGGGTTCATAGTACATGCCTGCTCATCACCACCTTACCACCACCTAAATTATAGCTGGATTGCCCTCTCCAGTCTAACCTCTTGAGGCTTTGACAAGGCTAAGTGTATCCTACACTCTGAGCGTGCTCTGTCATTTCATCATGATGGCTGCAAGTTCTCTGCTAAGTCCTTCTCCTCGTTCTGGGTAAGGCTGGAGGCTCCTCAGGACACCTCTGGTGCTAGGCCAGCTGCAGGAGGACAGCAGAGAGCCCTGCTCCTAGGGCTCCTCCGGCTAAGAGAGGTCACAACCAGGTGTGTCACAACCTTCCTACAACTTCAGGCTTCCAAGGCACTCTCAGCTTGAGGAATTTCAACCAGGAATAGCAATGAGAGTCCTTTGCAAAGTATTAATTTGCAAGCATGGTGTTGTATATTTGTTTCATATGGTGCATATTATTTATATAAATAAAGCTCTTACAAGCAAGCATCTGGTTTTGTCATTTTTTTGGTATCATGTGGGCAAAGGAGGAAAATTGGATACAGAGGATTGATGTATCCGCTCTTCTTTCTGATTTCTGGAGGCACAACTTAGAAATATTAAACTGTTATCATACTTTTACTTGTAGCTTTGAAGTTATTGACAATGTCACCCAGCAGATCAAGGCACATAAATTGTTCAAGTACTTTGGAAATACTACCAATAATCTCTGAAGTTATTTGAGATGCTTCTTTCCTAGATGGCCAGCCTATTCTGCCCATTCATGACTCATAATTGACCACAATGGACACAGAAGGGTTGACCCAATATGCTTCACAAAAGAAGAAGAGAAGCAAAGATGTATAAAGAATCTTTGTCTTTCAAATTCTGGTATTGGCCTGTACAACAGCATTGTGCTTCTCAGTGAAATTGTTAGGAAAAAATTAGCATTTTCTTAAAAAGGAGTTGAGATACTGGCTTTTGTTTAAATTTTGACTAACACCGAGTTGAATATACTTGTTGAAACATGACAATAGGTGACACTGTACAGGAGGAAAAAATGCAATGAGTAAATGCAAATAATCATGAACTACATTAAGAATACATCCTACGTTTATATTCTTCTGAACGTAAAATTAAGTACAGAGTGGACTCTAGAGTTAATCCATGTGATTCAGCTATAGGAGTTTAGCTCTTTTGCTATGGAGATTGTTTTAACTGTACTTTTTCTGTTCACAAATACCAATTCATATTGTTTGTTACAAGATATTCTTTAATTTGGCTTTCTAAATTAATTCAACCTCAAACACTTTAGGTGTCTCTGCCAAGAATAACTCCCTGGAGAGTGGCTGTTATGCAGTAATATTACTTTTTTAGCCTAAGATGTTTTTCTCGCTTTATATGCACACAATAGACTGTGCACATAGTGAACATTTCACTGCTGATTATATATTTTTGAGGACCACTTATCTTTACAGCCTTATGGAGATTGTGGGTGTGCTGTTCTAGGTGTCTCTCTCCTTTACATGCACCTGGAAAAAGGCTAAGCTCTCAAAGGGAGTGTGGCAAATACACCTCCGGCCCAGGCTGCCTGAGCTGTGGGAAATGGGGGCTTGTGATTTCTGGGAGGGCATTTCCTCCCCAGACTGTGGGGAGCAGCCAGAGCAGGGGCTTGGTGCTGGCTGAACCCCCAGTCTCACTTGATCAACACTCCATGGTTTGCAGCAATGAACAAGGCACAGGCACATGCAGGTAGCTGTAAAGGATAGGTCCTTGATAACAGAGGAAACAGGACAAACGGGATGGAAGGGTGACTGGTGTGGACAGCTCTGCATTGTTACCTCTGTCTCTCTTTTCTTTGCCTCCTTTGGGCTCTGTTCTCTGTGGATATATCTTTTCTTTAGTCTCTCAGCCTTCTCTGGGCTCAATTCTCTGTGAATACAGCTTTCTATAGTCTCCCAGCCTCCTCTGGGCTGAATTTTCTGTAAATACAGCTTTCTATAGTTCCCCAGCCTCCTCTGGGCTGAATTCTCCCGGGATCCTCCCTCGTGGGGAGTTCCACTTATCTCAGTTCTCATTATTTGAAGTAAACTCTCGAGCTCGTTAGAATCTTGTTTCTCGTGTTTATTGAAGGATCCTTATAAAACTTAACAGGTCTCTTTAGGCTGGTTACAAGGTTAATCTTTGCAATTTGGCACATTTCTTTCTTCTGATGGTACAAACAAGGCCTTGTGGCACACTTCATGTCTGATACACAAAATGGCCCTGAACTACGCAGTTCTTTAATCTTTATACCTATTTTTATCCAATTAACAATAGACACGTATATTATTTTTCTTAATGACCCAATGACCCATCACCTCTGTGATGCACTGCGGCATTTTTTATCCAATCACTAACTATTACCCAAAAACCTCTAGGAGAAGGACATGAAGAAGAAAGAAGGACAAGGGACAACACCCTAAATCCTCCATATTGTCTCCTGTTCTCTAAACTACTTTTTCACCCAGTGATTTAAGAAACTTTCTAATCTACACACCTACACTTTTAGCTTTTTCTATCTAACTTTATAATTTGTTTTCATGTATCACCATGAAAACATGCTCATGAATTTCATATTATATGAAATTCAGTGTTCCCTTGAATCTAAAGAAGAACTAAACATTAAAAACAAGGGCACACAGTCTGTATTTCAGACTCCAACATGCATGGCTGCCATCTCCTGGTGCACAGGGGTGTCTGGCATCCTGCTGAGGGTGTTGCCTTGGAGGGATGTTGATCCATACTGCAAACAGCTCTCAAAGTGTGCCTCCAACAACCCCCAGAACATGTCCACAGAAGAGCAGGATACTGACATCATTACCACAGCTGCACACAGCACCACTCCAGGTCTGAACACGGTATCCTTGGACTTTGCAATAATAAGAAACAGATCACCATTAAACAATGCAAAGACACACTCCTGACCCTTACAAACACAAGCATGTCTTCTCCCTCCTTGCTTTCTCTTCCTTGCCTGCATGCTGGTACTTGGAAATCAGGATAGAACGGGGTTTCAGGGCCATGGAATCTGGTCCCTTGTTACTTGTCCCTTCAGGGGGTTTTCAGCCTAGATGTATTTGTGTCCCACATTGTCTTTGGGTACATTTTTCTACTCTCCCTGATGCTGACCCTTTAGCGCTCCTATGAGCAGAAATGTCATTATTTCATCATATATATATTAAATATTCACAGTGATGGAAGTCAGATTTGGTTCACAGAAGAAACATGAAGGGATTTGGCAGAGAAGAGACCCCTTGTTCAGACAAAGTGAGCAATGATGAGCAGAGCCTTTGCTGGGGAAGGAGAAAGTGGGTTGCTGCAAGAGCAGAGGTCATAGTGGATGAGGAGGCACCAAAGGGTGGCAAATATTCTGAAGGCTGCCTTTGGCTTTTAAACCTCTCATACACTTCTGTCTTAGGCAGGTTTCCCCTCAGGCTTCCAAACCCACATCAGATATGGCTAAAACTCCGTCACAGTTGCTGCTGTTGCACCCAAGTTCCAGCGCAGGGAGGGTGTTGATGGCTCCTCACTATAACCTTGTCATTAATTCACACTTAAGAGCTATCCCACTCTACAAGCTGGCACAATGTTTTTATCAGTCCAGAGGGCCAGAAGATGAGAGCATACCAGCTGCCTTCTGTGGTTACCTTTAAAGGCTACCAGGGTGGTAGACCCACCTCTAGGCTCTCTATGTCAGTAGGGACACTGCAGGGATACAGCAGAATGTAAATTCACTCTGGCAGATAAAACTGGTGTGAAAAACTTCACCGGGCTTACTTGGAACTGGCAAGCTTCCAAAAAGACCAGAGAAAGTTTGTCCTCCTGCCTTCAGCGGGAAAGGGCTGAGCCCTGGCCATGGATGGTTATGGACCCTGCTAAACTATACTAAACTGCATATTGATCAAGTGATTTGATTGCTCCCTGAGAAAACTAAGAGTAAACAATATAATGTCCAGAAAGAGAGCATGTGGAATCCAGTATGAGGCCCAGGACAGACGGAAGAAAATTTTAGCTGTGCTATACATTGCTTGGAGTTGTTTAATTTGACCGATGTAGGAGACACGCCCCAGCCAGCTGTGCTCAGACTTAGATAAACTAAGGGACTGGAGCTGCTTCCTCAGCCTGCAGCTTTTCTGGCTGTCTCAGTGGTCTGCTAAACATCTGGAGATTTTGGCATGGCCAAAGAACGCTATAAGCATTCCATTAATAAATTGGAAGATAGGCACGGTTCCCACCAGCCCCTGCTTTGTTTTTCAAGATATCATGCGTGCGTGTTGTGGATCCCAGCATCAGCACATATCCCAGTGGGATCACACAGTGGGCCTCCTGCTTGAAGAGGTTGGGAATCATGACACATGGAGCTTCCCACAAGATTCATTCAGATGATCTACATTATTTGCTGCTCAAATTCAAAACTGCTGCAAGACCCCAAACACCTGAATCTTCTTTTTGCCTTCTGCCAGTAGAGAGAGCTCAGAGTTTTCAGTATCTCCTGCTTCACCATTCCACTCCATGTTTCCAGCTGGAAAAGCAGAGACTTTTTACTTTGTTTCCACAGCTTGCAATGAGCAGCTATGTCTCCCGAGTGTGGAATTACAAGGGAAGGCTGTGTACCAAGGAGCTGAACAAGAAAAGCAAAGTTTCCACAGTGTTGACATATTCCCTTTTATTACACTGGTTTTACAGTCATTAATAAAGTTTACACTCATAAATAAAACCTTAAGATGAAGTATTATTACAGTATTGCATAAATTCTGTAATAGCATGAAATATTTTCTGAAACATATACATGTATATCCTCATAAGAAATTCTGAAAGCAAGAATGCATGGCTGGTTAGTTCTCTGGAACAGATCAGAGCATGAAAAATGTTACGTGCTGGCCTCTCAAGAGGGCACTTGCAGAATCTGACTGCAGAATCTGCAGATGTGGAAGGCCTGATTATGGGGCATGGTCTCCATCCCCACTGGACTCTCAGGAAGCTCTCTAAAGACCAGAGTGTCCTGGATGCCTGGCTGCATCATCCAAACTTCCTGATGGCTTCTCATGCGCTCCTTCTGTTCTGTTCAATCCTCTGTTCTGTTAGCAATGCCCAGCCAGTGATCAGAGTCTTCTCTGGTGGCAGCAAGAAACTTATCAAGGCTGCAGAAGAAAAGACAGCCAGGGACTGGCTTTTCTGGTCTTATATTGATGCACAAACTGAGCTTGAAAGCATGGTGGTGATGCTCATTAGCACTCAGTTTGACAGAAGTGGAGGAAGCCCCTACGAGGAAGAAAAAAAACCAAAAAATGTTAAAAATTAGATACCAAAAGCTTAAGCTGTTTCTTCAGCATGATAATTTGAAAATAAAGCATCTGCTCTAGGAGATTACTCTGATCCTCCTTCATCATGCTAGATAATCTCCCTCAGCATACATTTTTTCCAGACAACAGGGTAGCACCTCATAATTTACTATGCCATGTATGCCATTCCTAGAAATATAGACCATTTAGAAAGAGAAGCATTTAAAAGGTGGCAACTTGCATAGCTGGATGCAGGGGAAGTGGAGTTGGATCCTGTGGAAAGGCAGATTTCTGGAGGGGTTAGAAAGGCCCCCACAGAGGTTTCTAGTACCACACCATGTTTGCAGCATGGCTAACTCCAAGGCTGGATCTGGCAGCTCAGAGGAAAGTTCTCAGTGTCTTCAGGGATGGAGGTGACAGCCTCTCTGGGCTCCAGTACAGCACCATTGCCAGGAGGGACTTTTTCCTTCTATCCTGTTGGAATTTCCCTCATTGCAGCTTGTGTGTATTACCTTGTTTTCTCTCTGTGCATCATTAAGGAGAGTTTGGCTCAGTATGTAGTGGAAAACTGCATTTGCCCTTTATGTAGTGGAAAACTGCAGCTGGACCCCACTTTGCCACCTTCTCTATAGGTCTAGGAAAGCCTGTTTGCTCAGCCTCTCCTCGTAGGGCAAGTGCCCCAGCCCTTTGCAGTGGTAATCCAGCAAATCCCCTCTGGTTCTGCTGTGTCTTTCTTCTGCCAGAGAGGCCAGGGCTTGATGCAACAGTGTGTATTTCTCTGGAGCACTTGCCTGCAACCTACTCACCTCATTACACCTCCGCGTAATTAGTAAAACAGGGTAGGATGTTCAAACAGGTTGAGCACAAAGACATTCCCATTCCTTGGGGCTGGTAGTTAGTTAGAACTATTGATGATGGGCCCTATTCACCTTCATTTGAGGGGTGTCTTGTGTTTAGCTGAGACAGCAGAGCAGTTGAGCAAGTGCCTGACTTCTAGCAGGCTTTCCAGCCAGCACGACCCTGCAGAAATCATCAATCCCTGGTTGGGACAGGCAATTTGTTAGCTGGCTCTTTAAAACCAAGACCTGAAGGGCAGATTCCCCTTGTACTGCTGTACAGGGAGCCGTGCTGAGTCAGCAGCAGTCTGTCAGCACTCACAGGCATTCAGCAGACAGCTCTGCTCAGCTCCCGGCAGGCATCGCACCCTGCACTTGATTGTGTGCAAGCTGCTAAATTATTTAATCATCTCAAGCATTAGGAGACTCAGAAAGGCTGAAAGCCAAGGGGAAGATGTCTCCTAAACCATTACAGTGCATAAAGTACCTTGTTAGATCAGCTGATTGACTGGATATTGCTACTGACTGTGTATCCTGTCACCTGAATATTTTACTCAGACAAGAAATGGAAAGGTCAGGTCTTGAGGTACTGAAAGTCCTATGTAAGGTTAGGGGTGGATGGAACTGAAATTAAGTGTAATGTGTACCCTTTCCTCAGCCAGAAATAAAACAAGGTATTCATAGTATCCTACAAAGACATTAGTTTCGTGTCTGTGACTCAAAAAGAGTTCCTGCCAGCAGTTTTGTGCATCCCTTCCTCCACCTCCTGCCATCCATTCTGCACAGAAGGACTGCTTAAGCAAGAACTGGCTTGCCCCACAAAGGGTGGCTGAGCCCTGCAGTTAACTCCAGTTTTAGTCTTCTCTCCTGTTTAGTAGACCACTTCCTCTTTCTGATTAGGATATCAGTACAAATAACTTCTACAGTTGTATGGATTGCAGGAAAAAGGGAAAGCACATCTTTGTCTGCTTTCTTATTTTATCTTATATTATCATATATTGATACTCTTATCTGTAAAATCTGATCCTGAAGGTAAATCCACCCATCTGGACTTTTGAATTTGCTCACTTAAGACACTTAACTAAAATCCATGGCCCTGTCCTGAGAGGCAAAAAAATATTTTTTCATGATTACATGATTTTTCATGATTACAAAATCATGATTACAGAGCTGAAGGAGATTTTGGGGTCAAACAGCTCTGGTAAGCTGCAAGCTAATGAACTGGTAGCTGATTCATGCAAAGGGTGAAAATAATGTTCCCTTTCCTTACTTAAAATCTGAGAGTATGCTGAATCTCTTCTCTTCTCTGCCCCTGGCCACAAAGGCACAATGTAGCAGCATGGTCCTTGGCAATCTCTTGCCTGCTTGGCTCTCTGCTTATGCAGCTTTGAACCCATGCTTATTTTTCCTACAATCATTTCTGCTAACACCATTGCTGGGATCATCCAAACCTCCTTTTCCTTGGATTTTTTGCATTTATTTTCAGTCTTGGTGTTTTCTTCAGGTGTCTACTAACCAAAAAGATATGAAAGAGCTCTATGTTACTCAGAAAGAAGTAGATGTGATGTTCAGTGATGTTCTGGGGCTCATAATATTCTTCTCCAGGTAGGTATGCAACAAAATTTCTCCAGCAGTAACTGTAATCTAAGAAGAGAGATACCCAGTCACCCTTGATGAAATGATGCCCAGTTCTTCATTAACATGTCAGTGAGTCATTTGTTTCTCAGTAAGAATACAATAAAGGACAAAGATATTCATACAAGGGGTACACAAATAACTAAACAAATAAGTTAGTGGAAAGGGGAACCAAAACTCTACAGAGTAGCAATATGTCTAAAAATGAATTGCCAGAGAGAGAAATTGATCATTCTGGTGGCTTGGGCAGCCCTTATCACAAACGGCACACTGTGGCATAAAGCCAAGAGAGACGGAATCAGCAAGTGGCAGGAGTGAAAAGGGAAGTGGGACATGCAGTCAGAGCTGGTCAGGCTCTCCTTTTGGCAGCCTTGTGCTTGAGAGCACAGTTTGGTATGACAAGTTACTTCAATCACGAATCTGTCTGACCTATCCCAATGATCAGGGAAAACATGGAGTGAACACTCTAACATTTAGCAGTTTCATATTGATCTGAGTGTTGACAGGATGGCCAGAGCTTCTGTCAATGCTCTGGTGCTATAACCCCAGAGACAGTACCCCCAATATAAGCCATGTCCTTTAAGATTACATTTGACCTGGTGGGTTTTGTAGCTCCACACTCCAGTGGTAAGCATCGACACAGCTGTGTGAGGTTTGTCTCTTCAAATATACATTCCTTTTTGTGAGCTGCTTATCTGGACTGCTTTTACAGCCAAACATTACCAGGGAAGCAAGATACACACACAAAAAGGCACACATGCAAGACACGTCTTCTGTGATAAATCATCTGAAAGTCTCCTTCTTTCCTTCTCTGTTGCAGCTACCAAGGGAAACCAATTACTTGATGCAGCTGGCAAGCTGACCTGTGTATTCTAGGAGGGACAGGTTCTGTCTTGCCCAGGATTTTACAATGCATATAAACAAGGTGTGGATATCTAGAGAAACCTCCAACCCTCCATGTTTGGATTTGGCAAGAGGAAATGACCATGCTGGTCTTGCTGCTGGGGGAGAAATAAGGCAGAAGAGAGTGACATTTTTGCACTCATTAGTCCTCCCCAAAGCCTGTCATCACCTATGTTACACACTAAGAGTGCACATAATCCCAGAACTTTCAATCCACACTAAGACAAAGAGTAGCTGGGTTACCTCCAAGATCCATGATACGTATAGAAACTCCATTCATCATCAGGTTGCGGAGACCTTGGCGGTTCCGGACATCGAGGTGCCTGAACAGCTTGGCGGCATGTATTTCCAAGGTCACCTTAGGGTGTGACCTCAGGAACTCCAGAATCCTTTCGGAGCAGTTTCCACAGGGACTAGTTGAAAGGAACCAGGTGATGGAGCAAGGAGCTTGTGGCCTGTCATTGAAAGGATTTTCCAAGAAGTTGACTTCAGCGTGTCGTTCACGATTGTTCGAGCACCAGTTCCTCCAGATGGAACCATTTCTCCACCTGATTTCATACAGCAGGTACACCGCCCCTCCATTTCGGGTAGGCGAATAATTTGTTTGGAAGTCTCTTGGCTGAATCATCCACCTGCAGAAGAGTACCAGCAGCACTGTGATCCCAGCATTTCAATGATGTTTGGTCCCATTGTGCCTACTCTCAACATCAGGCAGGACTCCCACTCCCAGATTTGCCCATCAGAAACGAGCAGCTTGAAGAATGTTGCAATTTAGCAATCTAAATCTGGAATTTGATGAAAACTTCAGAACACCCCCAGCACCTCCTTGAGAACTGTTGGGTGGGTAAGCAACCCCATTACCACTCAGAGATCAGCAGCTGTCAAAGCAGTAAGGCAACTGGAAAGGAAGATTGAGGAAAGGGATAGTAAGAATAAAACAAGGCACAAGGCTGTCTCTGGAAATTGCCACGTAGCTCAGACAGCAGTGAGCAACAGAGCTACATCTCTTACCCTTGGTTGTTTCCTCTGGATAAGGGACCTGTGTAGACAAAGATTTGTGAGTCACTGAGGATAGCAGGTCAGAAAACAAAATTTCTTGTATACTTTCTGTCCAGACCCCTTTCAGTCTATACACCCCCTGCCAAATCTCTTTTCTCTGAAATGACTCAAGAAGTAATTACTGCACAGCAGGATAGGCTCTCTGGGATGCAGGAGGTGTGGACTCCTACCTGGAAGTTGAACTTGATGGTTATTTAAACTATGTTGCACATGAACCCTTGCTCAGTTTAGCACATTATGATTGATTGTGTAAACACTCAAGTTTAAATTCCCTGATTTCAGCAGTACTGCATCTGTCTTTCTCTGACTAATCAAAGAGCAGAATCAAATGGCTTATGCCTTTAAAACTTCCAAGCCACTTCTACAAGACAGGCAAAGCTTGAGCCATTTTCTCATTGGTACTCATAATCTAGACAAAAACATTTCCACAAGTGACTTCCCATCTGTAACTTTCTAAAAAACCTAAAAAAAAAATCAGTGCCAAGGAAAAAAATACCAGTACAGAAAAGAGGGCAACAAATACAAACAGGGTGGCAATGCAGACCTGCCTGATTATACATAATTTATCTTCCACAGTGGCAAGCAACTTTGACCCCGTGACTTATTCATGTCTCTAAACCCTTCCCAGCTGAGGGTCTAGAGAAAAACAATTGCAGCTGATCAAGGTTACTTATTTATTTTGTAAAAATCCACCAACAGAAAATTTAAGGATCTAGGAACCGTCATTTTACTTCAAAAAATAATCAATTTAATTTTTTAAAATTTTAAGTGTATATAAAAAAAATAATTAATTTTATTTTTAGTTTTTACGTATTATACATCATAAAGATTTCTTTTAAAATTTACTTAGAATTAAGATACTAAAGGTATTTTATTGCAGCTTATCTCTTGAAGATGAGAAATTATTAATTATACAGAGTAAAATTACATTTTAACAGGAAGAAAATAGTTTTCTGCATCAACAGAGACATGATCAACTCTTTGCACAGCCTTATTACCCTGATTCTTTAAGAAGAATATTCTAGTTGTATTCCACAATGAAAATAAAATAGATGAATAAGCTGACTAAATTGCTCCATTCTTAAATGCCTTTGAGATCTCTTTTCACAGTAGAAGTTCTTTTGGATTTTGAATTCTTCCTGCCATACCAAGGTTAACATAATTATATTAATATTTTGAAGCTGGACCTAAGACTCAAGATACGGTGATGTATTCAAAGACATAACACACATACCCACGTCTGCCACCTGTGCATCCACTTGCCAGCAAAACACATTTGTGTCTACACTCCAGTCCTTTAGATACAATTACAGTAAATATCTATACTTGAATATGGAGAAATAGGCCTGCCTTTCACATAAATGTACTTACGTCTGCCAGCAGCCATGGGTATTTCTGGATTTGTGTGTTGCTTCCTGGGAGATGAGTGTGCCTTTATAAATCTTATATTAGTTTCAGTTTCTATTCCTGAATCAGAATACTATCAGATCTTCCGGACTTATTCATGTTGCTCAGCATTTCCTTATGCTTTCTTCACGCTTACTTGCACTATCCAACTGGCTGAAACTGAAAGCAAGACCCTGGCAGCAAAGAACTGCAGATGGGGGTGATCCCACACAGAAATAGAGTACAAGGTTGCCTTCCAGAGGCTGGACTTAACAGGTGAGCCACTTTTTGCAGTGCAGACAAAAATTACATTTCTTTTTAAACTCTGTCTTCAGAACAGAAAAGCAAATCTTCTCTAGTCACCCGAATGCAACAAGAGGGAAAATCATCTACAAAAATGGCATCAAGCCACATAGCTGTGGCATAGCATGTCACTTTTGTGACGCCCACATGCCACAAGGAAGTTGAACAGTGCCCAATGGAAAGAGGGAAACAGAAGATACTACATGCAAAACCTGTGAGTCTGTGGAACTCCAGCAGGTGGTGGTGGTTCCTGCCATTTCCCTTCATGGACTTCTGTGGCGTTCCAAGGACAACTCACACTCCCTTGAGCCTGAGTCCTCACATAATCAAGGAAGACACTCCATGTGTGTGAGCACTGAGCTGTGGTCAGTGACTGGGCAGCTGCTCTCAGACTAACTCTAAGTAAGCTTCCCAGCATCCAGGAGAGCTTTGGCAGTGGACACCTTGTTGTGAGGGAGCATCCAGGTATTTTTGAAATACCACAGCTGAGAAGAGCTCTGTACTCATGTGGACACTCTGAGAGCAAGACCTGAGCCACCTGCCGAGTATCTGCAGAAGCTATTGGTCATGGTGTCAGTTCACTGACGTAAATAGACATTTTCCAGTGCCCTGATAAATCTGCTCAGCATTATGGATTTGGCATCACCTTATTGTGATCAGCTCTGTCACTCTCACAAGTGAGATGCAGCAAAAGAATATTTCCCATTTAACCTGAAAAATTACTGAAACAATGCCAGTTTCTAGTGAGAAGCTCTCCTCTGACTGACACACCCTAAACTGGCTCTCAGGGAATAGGGGTTACAAAAGAATTCTTCACATGGCTTAGGTAAAATCAGTCTCTATCACTCACAGTTTTTTCTGGTTTTGTGACACAATTATTTTTTGCCTCATGCACGATGTAGAGATTGCCTTCCTTGGTGCCAAGCCGGATGTGGGATTTTAAAGCTAAGGGAGTGATTTATTTGTATTCTCTGCAGCAAGCTCTCAGTATTCTATTGTCAAAAAGTATTCACTTTCCTGCCAGGGCAGAAAAAACCCTAGAAGTGTACATGAATGGTGGAGTGCAGAGGGAGTAGGGATTCAGGCAGGGCTCTGCCAAGGATAAGACTGCTTGTGGCAGGTCATCAGGCAGTGCCAACACAGAGTCTGCCCTCGGGGCCTCCTCTGCTGCAAGGTCACTCCCCACTTCTCAGCGCAGAATGGTTCCCTCGTGGTTGCATTGTTTCCTGCCACAGAAGGGTGAAAGAGAGCAACTCAGACACTCAGAGGTTGTTGAAAGAAAAACGTGATTGACTAAGGTGGTTTTGAGTTCCTGGGCGTGATTCTCGGTGAGACCAGGAATGCTTTGGTGCTGCAGTACTCCTTTCACTGCCCTGTCCTTACAGTATATATTTGCAAATAAGCAGGTGTGAATTAGGCTTAGAGATGATTAGCCTGATCTGCAAGGAATGGCTTGATTAGCAGCAGTAGTTCCTGACAGAAAACCAGCAATGTGCCACAGAAAGCGGAGAAAGAAAAATGTCCAAGCAAGGAATCAGCAATGCAACCTTTTCAAGTGTCTTCAGGAAGCTAAATGTGCTGTATGAGGTGCTGGAAAGCCAAAATAAAAAAAATTTTAAAAATAAAATAAAAAAAAAAATTAGAACTATTGCTCTGTTAACCTAATGTGAAAAGACTAATCCCTTCCAAATTCGGTAGTTGCTTTAACCCTAATCAGGAAGACAAGGTTGCCACACAAGTGAATTTTCATACTTCTAGAAGAATTTGCACATTCTGTTTGTGGGAACCATGTTCTTCAGTCAGGAGGAGGACCTCCATAAGGATCACACAGCTGGGTGGGAAACCTGTTCCTTGGTTTTTATGAGCAACCAGCAGTAATCCAGTATCCCTTTAAATTGCTATGTGTCTGTAGCAAGGATTATCTATATAGGTGGAGTCTTGTATTATTCAAACAACTGTGGCAAAAATTTTTATTCCACTTCTCATGCAGTCAGTTATGTCCCCTTACAGAAACTGCTTAAGGTAATGTAAGAGATAAATGTGGAGGTGCTTCATGATGCAGAGCTATTGGTAACATCTGAATATATCTCAGCCACTCCAACAAAAAAAAAATTTAATAACCACCACCCTCACATGCATTCCCTCATGAACCTGCATGTGTTTTGGAGAAACATACACAGCAAAGAGTACATAGAATGGTGGACAGACACTTACTTATGGCTCCTTAGACCTTCATGAGAATATTCCCTGTGGTGGTAGTAGAGCCATGCTGTATACATACGACCAGGTTCACCAGGAAAAATAATCTAGAAGCTCCACAGTTTCTTCAGATCATTTTACAAAGGGCCTCCAGGATGCACACTAAGTGATAGAGAGGTGGACAGAGCATCAGGGAGCTAGGTCCCTTCAGAGCCTCCCAGGAAAGAGGTTGCAGCAAAACAGGTCTGCAGCATCACTATTAGAGAAGTGTTGTCTGCTGAGGTACCACTCCCTTTTCTCGAGCATCTTTTAGTTTATCTGACACTCGAAACACAAGATGTGCATCTAGTAACAAATCTGGACGGAGACAGAGTCCTAGAAATATATGGAAGAAATTAGGAAAGATGGACAGGTTAGAGAAGAAAGAGAAGCACAGAAGGAAAGTTAAATCAGACATCAAAGAAGACAAAAAGGGACAAGGTTTGAATCAGATAAGATCCCAATTTACAAATCTCTGAGGATTTTACAGATACTGAACTTTTTATTCTCTGGCTGAATGATCTATTGCAAAGAGGTGAGAATCACCAAGTGGAAGTCTGGAAGCAAAGAGAAAGGTTAAATTTAAATGTGACAAAAGCCTGGGGCTTATGCCACAGATGCTTAAGTCTCAACCTCCACTTACAGGCTGCCTCCTGGACTTAATTTGAAATGGTAAATCCGGTGTTAGTTCAAGTGTTCTGCTGCTGACACATTTGACAGTAAATGGAAAATCCACTGAATGTGTACTTAGATTTAATGGAGTTTTCTCAGTAGGTATCTATATTTGTATGGAAAAAAAAAGCACACAGAGCCTTCTGAGATTTATTCTGTGACCTCCACATTTAAAAAAGGCTAAAACATGCTTATGTATGAACCTCTATGTATGAATTCACACTCACGAAGATATTTACGGATACATATATGTGTATGCACAAGAATGCAATAATACATACAAAACCAAGCTTGTAGATACACAAATACATCTCCTTGGCAGCATATTACTTTGCAACTCTGCTAAGCACACCGACCCGTGTCTCTTTTATCTCTCCCAGTACCTTTACTTTTATTTTCTCTGCAGGCTGCACAGCGGTACCATACTTTACCGAGACTCTTATTCAGCCTCCATATGTGGAAACCGAAGCATAAGAGACTAAGATAACTGGTGGCACCCTGCCACTGCTGGGTGAGCTTTATGGGGCTGACTCTGAACAGTGAAGTGGAATGGCAGCCAGCCACAAGGACATGCAGGCAGAGCTCTGATCCACAAAGTGAAAAATAATTGGCTAGTGGGAAGAACTTATCTGTGTACTTACTTTGGTAACAAAACATCCTGATATCCTTGTAATATAATTCTTTCACATTAACTGGTGAGGTTGTAGAAATCAAAGAATTTCCCAGCTCACTAATAATACTTCGTGAGTGTGAAAAGAAAAAGCTTCAAGTGAACATATCTGTATTTTGGAACATGTTTTTCTACTCTAAGCAGTCCGTCTACGTTATTCTCACTCTACTTTGAGTCACAGAAGTTCTATATATT
The DNA here is from genome assembly GCF_030490865.1 of Poecile atricapillus. NCBI lineage: Eukaryota > Metazoa > Chordata > Aves > Passeriformes > Paridae > Poecile > Poecile atricapillus. The sequence goes on from NC_081249.1 coordinate 86,947,851, forward strand.
TATCTTTCTGATTTGGCTTCATTTCTATGTCTTTGTTTCAATGCACAGGTTTTGTCAAAGCACAAAGCAGAAAAGTAAGTACCCCAAACCCTGTGGGCATTAGTGTCCATGCTCTGCTGGAGAGCCTGAGTCAGTCATCACACAACCAGCAGAGCTTTAAATATGAAGGGGACCACATAACCAGGTTGGTCTGACACCAGCGGATGCATGGAAGTTCCAGGATGGACTTGCAAATGAAAATAATTACTTATTTCTTTTATCTGAGTGGAGGTGCTGAAATACAATACCATGGGTACTGTAATTATCATTCCACAATCACACCTCCTGATAGATGATTTGCTTCTGTTGAACGGAGCATGCATGGGTTTTTGAAGCTGCGTTTTAAAATTGAGTGCTGCTGTCAGTTACATGTTAGAGCTCCCACGGAAACAGTGGAAAATCCTCTAGGTTAGCACAGTCTTTCTAATGCATACTAGTGTTTCAGTGATTAATGATGAGACATGATTATAGCAAGAACTGACATTTACTGTGATTAATTGATCAGTTTGAAACAGAGACAAGTGCTTATTTACATGACTAACTATAAGCTTCTGGAATTTTCTGCTCCAGTAAACCGTGGACACAGATAGCAGGACAAGGTGAAACGAGGTCCATATACAGACGTCTTGGGTTGCAAGGGAAGATGAAACTAAAAGTACATATTCTATCTGTTGAAACCAGGTGGGGCAGTTTTCTTTATCTCTTTCATGACCCATCCCTCATAACTGGAGGATATCTTCTGTTAATGGGCCATTGAGTGCCACTGCATGGCTGATAAAATTACATCATCCCATTGTGAGATGCTCCATCCAGGGGGAGGAGCCAAGCATCTAAACCTGTATATCTTTAGCAGCTTGGAACACCACAGCAACCTTGCTCCACTGAATTCCCAGAGGAGAGAGACCAGACCCATCTACACCACCAGATCTTCAGAGGAAACCTACACCCTTCTATGGGATCATTACTTCAACAGAACCACATCTGTCAGTCCAGGAGGAGTGCAGCCACCATTTAATTGGACTGTTGCCAACACTCTGACCAACAGGAACAGGGTGTCAGATTATATTCTGATTATGTCACTGGGCTGTGGGTGGTTTTTTTTGTTTCTTTGGTACTACTGCATTTTTATTTTTATTTTCATTTTCCTAGTAAAGAACTGTATATTCCCGTATCTTTGCCTGAGAGCCCCTTGATTTCAAGATTATAATAATTTGGGGGGAGGGGGTGGTTTACATTTTTCCATTTCAAGGGAGTTTTCTGCCTTCTGTAGCAGACAACTGTCTTTTCAAACCAAGACAACAGACAGTAGAAGGGAGATGCAGGGCTCCCAAATGAAGTCATTGTAGGTATTGTAATAAATTATGTGTAAATAAAAATTCGTAAAGATATATAAATAAGATGTATATGTTAAAATAATAAAAACCAAAGATGTGTATGTAAAAAGAAAGAAACCTTCCTCCCAAACCTGGCTGGGAGCTCTTCTCCGAAAGAAAAAGGATTGTAGCCAACACCCAGATAAGAAACATTAACTCGGAAAATAGACAGGATGGGAGCCATCAAGAATAACAAAAGGACTAGCTCGGAGGAGGAACCCAACTCCGGACCTGACCAACGTCTCTGCAGACCTCAGTTGTGAAACAAAGTCGACAAAGACAAGCCCCAGAAAAGTATCCACTGCTAGTCCTGAATCGCCCACCTGTCAGACCAGTGTTGAAAAGCAATCATTGGAACACAAAGGGGAAGGCTCCGTCGAGATTTCCATCAGCACCAACCCTGGATCACATTGATAACTCAGAATTAAAATACATACAGAGTCTCTTTGCATATGAGGAGACTCTGCCCGGACTCAAGTCAGGTCTATTCTTCCAAGCCAGGAAATCTATTCACCGAACAATCACGAATACTCGGTGAATGGAGCCTGCTCGGAATTTTAGCCTGAGGACTTAAAAATCCTATAAAACCCCAGGCCTGAGAGCGCTCAAACGTGGACTTGGGAAACCTACACCTCGGGTGTAGGTCCTGTCCACCCAGCGCTGCGCTGATCATTTTTATTGTGGTTTTTTCTCTCTGTTTTTTTTTCTATGTTGTTTATTAATAAATTTCTCTTTGATTTTATACCAAAATTGCCTTTGCATTTATAACAGTATTGAGGTAGTAGGACAGGATCATGACAAACCAAAACTAGTGGCCAGGATTGTCTGCTCTCTGTAAAAAACAACCCCTCTGTCACTGCTAGATACAGTGTCTGGACTATGCTTTCTGCCCTGAGGGAGCATTTTCTGTGGTTTTAAGTTCACTTCTGTTCCTCTTGAATCATGAGGTAGGAAACAAGACTATCTGAGAGGACAGCAAGTCTCCAGAGATGTTCCTTTTGGCATCCTGACCATCTCTCTCCAGATGATGGGCCCTGGGACCCCAGGAGCCCTGTGCTGGAAGACCAAAACTGAGAGGATGATAAATCCAGAGACAACCCCAGGCTGCTCCAGGTGGATGCACACAAATCTATGGGGCCTGATGGGATTCATCCCAAGGTACTGAAAGAGCTGACCAGTATCATCACAGGACCTGGCATTATTTTTCAATGGTCTTGGGAGTCTTGAAAGGTTTCAGGTCAAGTGGAAGGTGACAATGTTGTTCCAATGTTTCAAAAATGGTAAGAAGGAAAACCCTGGTAATTACAGGCCTGCCGGTCTCTCTTCAGTGCCTGGTAAAGTTATGGAGAAGGTTATTCTCAGAGACAATTATCAGGTCCTGAGAGGGATATCCTGGACCACCTTCTCTGAGGAAGCCAACATCTGGGATAACCTCGGGCTAAATTAAGGCAAAACAACACCAAGCGATCAATTAGAAAGTTTTATTTATATAGGCCACAGCAATTTACGCCATATGATAGATTCAGCAGCCTGTAGCAGCAACAGTTGATACATTTCTGAACAGATTCCAGATTAAACCTTTCTGAACAACATGTGGCAACAGTGATCTTTGAGCAGCCTGCTAGAGCAGTAAGTTAAACTTTTAAGAAGAGGGAGAAAGGAAGAAAGAAAGAGAAAAATGGAGGTAGAGCAAAAAAGACTTGGTCTTGTCCAGTTTCTAAATACAGAAAGGTAAATACATCTCTTGCCAAGGAAAAGATGCATGTATCATTTGCTAATAACACTTTGTTATGAGCAGATGGAAATACAAACTTTGGTTGGAAGGTTCATCTAGAGGTCAACTTTGGCTCATGGCCTCAGTCAGGGCCTGTTGTTCACGCCTCTGTACTTCACCTTCAGGATAAAATGTCCAGCACACAGCTAGAGAAATCCATAGGGCTCTGGGTGAGCAGTTGTCTGATGGCTCAAGAAGTTACAGTCAATGGGTTTACATCAGGCTGGTGACCAGTCACCACTGGGGTTCCTTGGGGCTCATTTTTACAGCCAGCGATCTTCAACCTTCTTATAAATCATCTGTATGGAGGAATCAGATGTAGGAACCAAAATTAAGGAATCTTGCCAATGAGACTTGTAGGAGTAAAACAGGCTTGCAGTGGGAGACTTCTCTAAGCCAGGCTGCTCTTGGGATAAGCAGTTTATTATTTAGGTAGAGGGTGGAAGAGATCCTTTTATGCTGCCAGCCACAGCATAAACATGCTCAAAGAGGGAGAAAGAGAGAGGAAAGAGGAGGCTGAGAGCATGAGGGCAGAAAGTAATTAAGGGGGTAGAGAGAGAGGGGCAAGAGAACGTAAGAGGGTAAGAGCCTAAGAGGTAAAAAACTCATAAGTTAAGAGAGGTTAAGAGGGAGCTTAAGAGAGTAAGAGGTTAAGGAGGTAAAGAGAAGAAAGTAAGAGAGTAAGAAGTAAAAGTACTTAAGAGAGTGAAGTTCTTATTACAATGCATTATATATTTTTCTATAGTGAATATTCTAATTCACAGTAACCAACCAGTACATGGCACACGTTCTATAGAATTTACATACAGCCTATAAGAACTACTACATTACCATAGTGTTACATTTTAAAAGCTAGTCTTCAAATTCTTCTCTTGCTACTTTGACCTTTGGATTCACTAATTAGGGTATTGTTCAATCAACAGGGATTCTCCTTCAGCTGGCTAGGCTATTGTTCTTTGGTTATATAGTAATTAACAGTCAGTATCCTATAGCTCAAAGCCAGTTTTAATTTCTATTTCAATTCTAGGTTTCATATTTTCAGAATATTTTGCTAAGCAATCATATTCATAAGGTTTCCCTGTTTCATCTTCCCCAACAAGACTAAACTAGGAGGATGTGTGGATTCCCTTGAGGGTATAGAGGCCCAGCAGAGAGATATGGACACTGAAGAGCTGAGCAGCCACCAACTGCATGAAATATTACAAGAGCAAGTGCTGGATTCTCCAGTTGGGACCGGGTAATCCTGAAATTTGGGCAATCCTGAAATTTATGTAGTCCTGGAACCGCTGACCAGTGATAGGACTAGTGTAAATGGAATGAAACTGCATTTGTGGATGTTCAGCTTGGACATTAGAAAAATTTTGGGCTTGTTGACTACAATCTTGCTTCAGATTTTTGCAGCGTTTGCACAATTCAATAGCTGGAGATGTCAGCAGTCTAGGGTGGTCTTCTGATGGTCTTCTGATGCCATTTTAAGCTTGGTTTCTTCCTTTATGGTCTTCTGCTCTTCACTTATGCTACCTTGGATATACATTTTGTAATAGCAAGCATATCTTAAAACACACCTTTTGCAAGCCTTGTGAAACACACCTTGTGAAAGCCTTTATTCCCCTTTTTACGTTGTCTAAAAGTAATTTAAAAATTTACCATACTTAAAAGCAATATAAGACTTACTCTATCTACAAACAGTTACAATTTTACAATTAAAACAAACAAATTATAGCAAAAGCCAACTACTACAACTGTTTATAACATGGATGATGCTTTTAGCCATGTTGCTCAGTTTTAGGTAGAGTGAGTAGAAGGGAGTTAGACTTGATGATCATTTTGGATGTCTTTCAACTTGAGATATTCTGTGATTCTTTGGTTCTAGTAATGAAGATCCTGAAATGGAAATAGAAGTATGACATTTAGATCCTCCAATTGCACTTTGATCCTGCTGTGATTTGAAACAGACATGGCAGAAGCAGTCTATTAGTTGTAGTAGCCCAAGATGTTACTTTTCCACATATGCCATATAAAATGGATTTCCCAAATTACCAATAACCCACACAGCCATAGATTTCTTTCACACTCTCATTTACTAGAAATACCATTTGTCAGAAAATTCTAATACATTGAAATCAAATGCTGAAGCACTTATATTAGTTTTGATAGATATTTTTTTTTAATACAATCCTTCCCAGCCAAGGACGTGGACCTATTCATCCAAGCAAAGTCTCTTGGTTCTAGGGACAAAAGCTTTCAGCACTGTTGTTAAACACACTCTTCTATCTCCTGCCTTTCAGGAGGTCTGGCACAAAACAAAAACAAAAGCAAAGGCTGAATTTTCCCAGGGTACAGACATTCTGTTTCGAACAGCTTTTCTCATCTCACAAAAACTGCACCCTCCCAACCAGTCACAGAAGTTACTGAATGGAATCTAGAAGAGACTTTAGTGATATATGCAGGGGCACAGTGACTGGGGGGTCTAAGACCACTGCAGATGTTGAGAGAAAGGGGCTGAGTAGCATCATTTGGCAAACTGAAACTCATGCTCAAATCCAGGTTAAAAAGGAATCTGGTGGACGGTTTCCACCAGAGATGAGACTGGAGTTCAAGGTAAAAATCAAGGAATTTCCCACCCTGGAACCCAAAGGAGAAAAACTGCACTCATAGCTTTTCCTTCATAATATTGTCACCTTTTTCAACCTAGAAATGAAAACTGAGATTATTTTAGTATAGGAGGTAATATAAAAATGGATTTTTATTTGGAGGCCTCCAGGGGCAGTTATGGAGAATGTTCACAAAAGCCCCCCCACACGGGGTGAATATAGTTTTGATTTGATTTAGGAAATTAGCATAATTGATAAAAAGCACCAATTAGGACGACAAGTGGTAATGCAACCCCCCCCCCCCAAAGTCAAGCTCCTCTGGAGCCCCCCCTTGGTATTAGCTGTATTTGTATTTCTTTATGAAAATGTGTCTCAAAGACCTTGTTCTCAACCGTGGTTCCCAGGAAGAACCAAGATAGGATAGGGGCCTTGTAACCTGGGGCTTGGAGCTCTGGAATTTGTTTTGTCTTCCTGCCCAGGGAAAGGGCACAGAAAAGTACTGAGAAAAATATCTAGAATATAATAATAGGCTACAGAGCCCCAAATATATGTGCGAAGAATACAGAGAACATATAGAAGAAGAAAAGGCAAAAACCAAAACAGCATCAATGTGATAGAAAAATACCCACAGTTCTTCTCTTCCAGTGGGACAGGATAGTTCCCGTGATTTTAGCACATTATTTTTTCCAAAAGCCTGCTGCAGTACTCTTTAAAGTCCAACTAGAGCTACATGTGAACAAGGGCTTCTTTCCCACTCTTTACGGCTCAGTTGCCCTAGACTGCAAATACTTCAATGTGATTCCCTCTGTCTCTCAGACTGCACTGACCGTAAGGATAGTTCTGAGCCTTAAACGATTCCTCCAGATCTCCAGTTGGTAGTCCACGGGTGTGAAATCATAACTGACATCGCCTGCTATAAAGGTCTCCCAGCAGTATTCATAGTCTGGACAAACAGAAGATAATTAACCTGAGTTTATTCAGATACCAAAGAAGCTCAAGGAACAAGACTTTTTAAGCTCTTCCTTGTGTCCATATCACAGAGATATCTTGGCCATGGACAGATCAGCTGATGGATGCTGTCTGCTCCATATTTGCAACCAATGCCATCCACTCTGAGCAATTTTTTTCCCTCCCTCAACTGCAGAGGAGCTCTTCAGCCAGCCTTATCCCAGCAACTGCATTTATTCCCTTAGGACAAGGGAGAAGGACAATATCTTCCATTCCCTCAGGAGTGCCATAAGGATGGTATATCTAAACAAGGGAGAACTTTCATACAAATCTGGTTGCTAAGGGTCCTGCCGCTCTTCTCCTGTGCTATATAAACATCGTTTTTCTGGATGTGACTCGCATTCACTGCATGGTGTCGGCTGTGCCCCCAAAGAAGCTGAGTGGGACACAGGGCACCACAGAGGCAAGCCTATGCCCAATTCACCCAGGCACAAAGTTCACCAGCTCACCCCTCCCCAGTCCCACAAAGCATGAGAAACCTTGCCTTCTTCTTTCATGACATCAATGGTTACTCCCTGCGAGCTGTGAAGTTCCCTCAGGCCTTGGCGGTTCCTTGCAGTGTCTGAGTAGTAGAGCCGTGCTACTCGGATGTCTATGTTCACATTGCGATGCATCTCCAGGAAATCCTGTATTACCTGGCAGCACTCTGGGCAGGGGCTCCAGGACAGGTACCAGGTGATGTTACAAAAATTGTTGTTTCTTGGCTCGAAGATTTTCTCCAGGAAGTACTCTTCTGCATGGCAATCGTTATCGTTGTCATTTCTGACCCAATGCTGCCAAAAGTTGCTGCTCCTACCCCACTCCAGCTCACATAGTAGGTACGTCTCCCGTGAATAAATGCGGGGATCAAAGTGTTCTCTTAATGCCCACCTAGATATATACATGCTGAAACAAAAGAAAAACTTCAAGGAATCACTGGTTCCAACTTTGTTTTCTCTAGTACTCCAGCACATTAAAAAGGGGGAGGGCGGAGGAAATCAGAGGAGAACTGAGAAGGGCAAAGCACGAGACAGCAGCACAAGGAAAACGGAGAGGCAGGCACCAGGCAGGATAAAGCAACTAAAGGAACCAAACCTGAACTGCTAATCCTCCCCTTATCTACAGCTGCATGTAGAACTTTCACTGCCTCCCCCCTCCCTATGCTTGTTCTCTTCCCCATCAGTGGGAGTATTTCTAAAAGCTCTCTATATTTTTTCATGTGTCAGACATTTTTACAACGTAGTTTTCCTATGTAGCCCTTTTTTTAATGTAGGGAGAGCTGCTGTAAATTTTGTAAAAACTAATACAAAAAAAAAAAAAAGAATGAAAATAAATGCACTGACACACAATGAAGCTGAGTAATTTCCTTATTGGATTCTCTTGCTGTTTGTACTTTCGTAAGGATTAGCACAGTCAGCACCATCCTACATGAGAGTAGGAGAAAGAGGAGCTCTATAGAAAAAGATGCAACTCCCAGGATGGATATTTTCTGACTTCAGAAAGGACCTCTAAATATTGTCAGTTAAGGATCTACACAAAGACTGCTGGTAGTCTTGAATATATCTTTTATACTCAGTAATTATCCATAATGCATAAATAATGAAGTCTCCAGAGGCACTTTGTGGCCTTAGTACAATTGCCTTATATAGTGATTTATATGAGAATGCACTTCAGATATATGTTTTTCCCCATTAGAATAATTCAGAGTAAATCTAGTAGACAACTGATCAGATTCTGAAGAGAGAAGCAATAAGCCTCTGAATTGTTTTATAGATTAGTACTCATTAGTAATAAAAAACAAACCAACAAACAAAACCCCAAACCAAACCAACAAACAAAAAGCACAACAAAAACCACAAATAAACCAAAAAAAAAAGTCACAAAACCCCCCCACTCTCGATCAGGGGCAAATGAAATCTCGCAGAAAAAGTAACATATTCTCTATGTGCAGGACTTATCACCTATGTAAAAAAGCATCTGATTTATCTGAGTCAGTCAGAAGGCTTTGTCTTCTTACCCTGTCTCCTTCCTCATCCCAGCCTCCTACATACTAAAATACATACGCACACAAACCAGTTTATAAACCACAGAGTGTGTCTCTCTTTATCTTCCCCGTATAAACTCCACTTATATAAACCATGCAGATTTATCAGACCTTCTATTAAATTTATGTAACTGTAATAACAAATGTTAATGTCACCTAATTTAATTCTAGTTTAATTCTGGTACAGGAATAACTATTATACATAATTCTTTTAGTAGGTTGTAAAAAAAAAAACACTAAGAGAGACAAAATTGAAGCACAGAATCAATTTTTATGCTTTCTCATTTGAGGTGTTAAAAGAGGTGCACATTTTCTATTTATACTAAGCTATTTGGAAGTTGTCTATTAGCTTAAATTTCTGTAAAACTCAATTTTTAGGGAACATATATATAATAATACATTAAAATAATATGTTCACAATAAATATACAAAATACATATATATATATACACCTATAAATAAATATATAAAATAAATATATAAAATATGTGACTGGTTGAAGTTCACCAAAGAAAATTCATTAAACTCCCAATATTCAAGCCAAGTCAGTTCACCTAATTTTTACAGAAGGCACCTTTAAGGTTTTGGAAAGCAATGTCACAACAGATTACAGAGATATGATTGGTTCAAAGGTATCTGTAGATATTCCCATCTGATCATAACACACAAGTTAAAACTTCAAAGTCCTGCTTGAACAGGTTTTAAGCACCCTCTTGCCTGTGTTTTAACCATAAAATATTGCACTCTGGACAAGCCATTGCAATGGGTGTCCTGTGCATATTTTCAGGGACATAAATCTATTTCTTTAGAACAATCTTGAAATACACTGATCTTCAAGATATAGACACCTTAGGGATGTGCTAAGCCGAGTGAAATTTACAGTGTAATCAACTTAATGCAATATGACCAAAATTCTGTATTCTTATTAATATTTGCTACAGCTGTAACTTGCTATTTTTAAATAGTAAATTAATGAAAATTTAAACACTACTAGAAGGACAAATGAGAAATTTTAAAACTGATAAAACATTCACACACTATAGAATATATACAGAAAGGCAGTGTTCATTTTTCTCCCCAAGTCAGGTAAGACAATACTTCAAGTAAATTGTGAGTTTACAGACACATTACCCAAATCCATGCAATCAACTCAACTATTTTTTAAAATTTTTATAGTTATCACCATCCTTCCTGTTCAGCATTGTTAGGCATGGTACATGTATGCACACAGAGCCTAATAAAAAAAAAAAATTAATCACATAACAGCTGTTTATACAAATATTCATAGTTAGCAAATAATTAAAGATATAATGAAAAAAAAATATTATTTTTCTATCCAAATTTGGTTCATCAATCTCATACTTGTAATCCTTTCAGAATCTGAGAGCTGCAGAGAAATTTTGTAAAGTGTGACAAATAATTTGAAAGGTGGATTGTACCCCAAAATGTTTAGAGGTATTTGGGCAGAAAAGGCAGAGGGATGACAGCCAACGTAACCAAGCCTGTCTCCTAGGCTTTATTTTATTTTTTATTAATATGCAGCTGCTACGTAAACCTGCATTAAACCTTGAAGATGTATTGACTGATTACAAAATACATTTTAAAATGTGTTATTTATGTATTTCCTACTGTATGGTCCCATCATCCACAACCTGAACAGGAATGCAATGAGATGATTTTAAAATGTACCAATTTTACAAGAACACCTCCTAATACGAAAATCTCTCACTAAAACTGTGTAATAAACTGCATCATCACAGGCATTTAATAATTTACCTTCCTCTAACACTTTTTATTAGAAACTATTTAAAACTCTTCTCATTGCAAGATAATAATAGTAATAATGATAATGTCTAAAAATACGTGAGCGTAGATTTGTCAAAACTTCTTCAATCCGCATTTTTTGTCCCTTGCTAATGCTTCACACAACCAAGGCACTTCTTTACTGAACTTTGCTTTAAAACTTCCTCCTCCCTCCCCAGCCCACTGAAAGGAACAATGGTCTGAGACACTTTATTCTCCACTGAAGAGAACTATGGTCTGAGACACTTTATTCTCCACTGATGAGAACTATGGTCTGAGACACTTTATTTTGGGTGATAACAGCTGTCTCAAGACCTCGAAACTGCCGAGCAAGGAAGAGGCATTTTCAGCTCCTCTTGCCAGCCAGTTCCCGCCTCAGCCCTTCCCAACACCCACCATCTTTCCTGTGCTTTTACCATGTCCCTCGATGGTTTTTGGCTCCCGGGAGAGCTTCTAAACCAGTGGGAACTTCCCCAAGAGGCTCAGGCTGCAGTGCAGTGACACTGGGGACAAAGGTCCCACTCGGGCTCCCACCAGCATCGCCCTTCCCCGAGCAAGGCCGAGACCCTGCACCCACAGAGAGCCCCCCCACCACCCCCGGGGCTGCAAAGCGAGGGATGCCCTGGCGTTGGAGCAGCAGCAACAACACAGAGCTGAAGCTGGGGTGCTTTTTTTTTTTACCCTCTAAAACCTCTCCTGGGCATGACTTCTCCTTTCCCGGTGGACGCTCCTGGTGCTGTCCTGCTCCCTGTCCCTGCAGCCGGGGCTCCACGCTCGCCCAGACGGCAGCACACCCCCAGGCTCCGCTGGCACAGGGCGATGAAAGACGGAACAGGAAAACTTGGCCTGACCACAGTCGGTGCCTCTTAATGACGTGTCCAAACATGCCTGCCCCCAGCTGGGCTCTCTCCTCTTTCCTCTCGCCTTATCTGAGCTGCCGGGGGCTGACACACGTTTCCAGTTAAAAAGCTTATTAATTGAACCATCTCTCCGAAGCTGCTAAGTTTCAAAGGGATGATAATGCTCCCTTAGCAGAAAAACGTGATGATTCTTCGCAGGGTCGCAGCTGTTCTCTGTGGTGTACAGACCTTCCCTGAAGCACCTGAAGCTCAGCTCGGTGCAAAGCGTGGTGGCTCTGCCTTGTGTGTCGCCGCGTCTTTCCACGCTTGTCACGACTTTGTCAAAGATGAAGTGCTCACAGACACAAAACACAACGTGAGAGACTTCACTCACAAAGCGTCAGCAAAGCTTCATCACCTTCCCTACCAAACCCAGCAGGATTTCCCCTCTGGTCTTGAACAATGCTGCCTGAACACAGGGTGCCCAGCATCTGAGGGGGGTTATGATAAATGGGAATGATTCGTGCTAACTAAATTGTAACTGTTTGGAAAGTTAGTATTATAAAGCAGGAGAGGGAATTAGTGTTATAAGGCAGATGAACCCCTTTACAGATGTTACATGTTAAAAATAGGATACAGGATGCAGTTTTAAGATAAGTAATGTCTCAAGAGAAAATCGACCTTGAAATGGACAAAGCTGGAACGAATTCAAGCATAGGGCCTGAAATTATAAAATGTAAGACTAATTAGTGGAATATAATGCTTAGTTGCATAACACAATGCTTAATACACACATGCAACCTGTAAGGTTATCCAGAGGACAACAAGGATGAGCGTAAGCCTTCACCCAAAGACCACCAAAAGAAGACTGAAGACCCCCTAGCAACAAGTGAAGCATGCGCCATGAAGTATAGGGACATAGAATTTAAGAATTGAAAGTGGGAGGAAACTTACAGGAAACATAAATTAATATGTATAAGCATATAGTATATAAATTTAGTTTGAATTGCTTTGATTTGTACGTGAGGTAGGGTGAGAAGCCCTCTCCATACCCCAGTCAGTTTTGCTTATGTTTTAATAATATTTAATTACTGTCAAATTACATACATAAATTGCATTCTTTTATTAAATTGTATTCTTTTATACCAAATTGCTATTCAATTCACTAAATTGTATTAATTTTCAATTAAACTGCTGTTAATTCAATACACCTAGCTGTCAAATTTCATTTATAACAGGGGTCTTAGATTTACTTGTTGTCTATACTCCTCTTCCTATTGTATTTTATTAAAACTGGTGTTCTTTAACTCCTGTCTTGTCTGGCCAGGCCTCTAAGATGCACACATCTTGGAATTGGATTTTGATTTGATCCTTGTGTGTCCCCATCAACTCAGAATATTCTGTTCTGCTGATGAATATATGAACAAGAGTGAAAAGGGGAAAAATCCATCTATTTTGAGATTTGTAAAAAACCAGGACATTTGCATGATCCATTCCAGTGACTCTGCTCTGACAGCAATAGACTTGAAGTTTATGACATGGGATGAAGTCAAAACATGGGATAAGTATTTTCCTAAACTGCAAAAGCTCTGTTCCCTACAATGTGCCTGTCAACAGCTTTCTCCAATGATCTATGCAGTATGCGATGGGCTGACACTAATGCCTGTATCTCTTCTCCAGAAGCCATTTCCCATTCATCCCCTCTAGCTCCACAAACCATATGGCTTTTGTCTGTGACCTCCGCAAGTTCAGACACACACACTCTCATATTGTTACGAATATTTTGATCAAATAATTGATTATATCAAAATAAAGGGTTAGCTATGATTACAAGTAGAAAATTGCATAGTATAAGGTATAGAAATATCACTAGTCTATGTTTGGAATGTTTAATCTCACAAACCTCACCAAGAAGATACTGGGCCCTTATGTTTTGGTCAAGAAGCTATGGAGGACATCATGCTCACCAGTTATGCTAATGAAAAGGTTAATTTTAATCAGTACAGGAGCAACTTATTTGGTATTGAGTAAGTGTAGAGAAAAACTTAGTTTGGAACCTGTAAACATTGTGGGTGCAAAAGGGAGGGAAGAGAACAGGTTGTTTCTTGTTATTTTTTTTTTTTTTACAAGCATTACTATTTAAGTTATGAAAACAGTGGGAGACACACTGGTGTATATGTGCCTGAATTAACAATGCCCTTGCTGGAAAGAGATTTATTGGGAAAATTGGACGCTTAAATAACTTTCTGTGATGAAGAAATATAAATTCAAATATCAGAATTAAAAGATGTTGAGGCAAAGGTTTTTATGTTACAGGAATAAAAAAAGAGCTGGAAGAAATCCCATAAGAGGTAGAAAATTAAGGCCATTGTTACATACGACTGAGATGCCTGAATGATCAAAGGTGGCCAAACCAGAAAGGATTACTTTCACACCTGAAGCCAAATTGGTAAAGCAAAAATATCCTTTTATGTGGGAGGCAACTAAAGAGGTGGAAAAACATATTGAAAAAATGCTAGAATATGGGTATTGAAAGAGTGTAAATTAGAATATAACATTCTGGTATTACTAGTTATAGATTGGTGCAAGGTTTAAGGGCTATTAATAAAAAGTACCTGATATTTATCTAGCAGTAGCTAGCCTGTACACACTCTTGACAGCACTGGAAGGGGAATATAAATGGTTTATGATGCTCAATCTTCAGGAGGTTTTCTCTGCAATACCTCTTGACACAGATAGTTATAAATTGTTTGCTTTTGAGTGGGGAAGTCCAAACACCAGGTGGAAGGTGCAGGTGATGTGGACTGTGCTCACAGTTAAAAAAAAAATTTAAAAAAAAAAAATTGGAAAGCTGGAAAAACAAATTCTGAACAGAACTCTACTACAATGTGTGGATGATATTTTACCAGCAATCAAGACTGAAAGTAAGTGCCTCAGTGCTAGTGTAAGTCTACTAAATTTCTTGGGGGTATTTGGATACAGAGTGTAAAAGAAAATGGCACAAATAGACAAAGAAGCAGTAATATATTTTAGTTTTGAGATCTCGCAGGAAAAAAGAAGCTTGGGAAGCAGCTGAAAAGAAGCCACTTGCCAGACTCCAGAGCCAAGGAATACAAGCCTTCTTAGGTACAGCCAGATGCTATCGGTTATGGATTGCCAGTTATGGGGTATTGGCAAAACCCTTGCACCACCCTCCACCAAAAATACTTGGTATAAACTCCTGAGAGTCTTTGAAGGGGTCTTTGAAGCCCTAAAGGGACCTTAATGCCAAGCCCTGCATTGGGCCTCGCACACTTAAACCAAACCATTTGAGTTATTTGTGCAGGAAAGGATGCACCTGGCACCAGGGATACTGGTGCAGCATTTGGGTCATGAAAGTATCCTGTCCAAACAATTGGACAGTGGAAGTGAAGATGGATACCTGAGAGAGGTGGCAGCTGCAGAGAAGCACAAAAGCTCCTGTGTGCCCCACATGGGCACAGCTGTCTTGGAACAGAAAGGAGGACACTGGATGTTGCCAGCAGGATGTTGCAATACGAGGTTGCTCTATTGGAGCTGGATAATGTTGAGCTTAAGGTAAACACTGTTTTAAACCCAGCTATGTTTCTCCAGGCTTTAAAAAAAAAAGCCCAGAGAGCTTTGGATCATGACTGCCTACTGAAAGGAATGAGAGGGAGGTGTTTTTGCAAACGAATTGTGGGCCTGCTTGTAGATAAAGCCAGATACTGATAGGTAAAAGAAGCAATGGGAGGAAGCATAAATTCCAGAGGAATTCCACTAATTGACAGAGACTGTTGCTGACTCAAGGTCGTGCTAAATTCCTGAACTGAGAGAAAAGGAACGGAGATACGGGGGGGGGGGCGGGGGGGGGGGGGGGGGTTGTACGCATTAGAAGTGGGTCTGTACCTCTCAAGTACCTCAGCCAAAGAGGAAATAGAGAGGGAAAGTGGGAAATGAGACTGGGAAATTAGGATAACAAGGAGGCTGTGCCCTCTAGCAATTTGAGAGACCCCGTGGGAAATGTTCCACGGTCCTTAGTATTATTTGAATAAAGTTACAGGACTCCTCTGTCTCCTTTTTGGACATAAACCTCTGGCATCTTGAATTAATTTTCCTAACACTGGTAACCACTGAACAAGTGTGTTTTGGCAGACCTGATCTCAAGAGTGATCCCATCCCGGACCCAGAACTGGACCTGCACTCCAGTGGGAGCAGCGTGGTACAAAACAGAAAACAGGCAGCTGCTTATGCAGTAGGAACCTTGACTCAGGTAATAGAAGCCCAGGCTGTACCTTTTAACACATCAGCACAAAAAGCAGAATTAGTGACCTTACACTGAGTGCTAGAAATCACCAAAGGAAAAAGGGTAAACATATGGACTGATTTAAAATATGGGTTTGGAGTAATACACTGTGAAACCACATGGAAAAAAGGGAACTGTTATTGGCATAGGGGGCTCCTATTAAATACAGAGAATAAATTAGTCCACTGCTGCAGAGTGTGCAAAAGCTGAAAGAAGTGGCCGTGATGCCCTTGTAAAGCTCATCTGTTTGGAGACTCCCCAGTTAATACAGGGTGTCAATTCACTGACAAAATAGCTAAAGAGGTTGCTGAAAAGGGTATCTTTGCACTAATACCTAGCAAAAAGTTGAATGTCTGGGAACAAAAACCAAATTATAGCAATCAGGATAGCAAATTAGCCCTATCATAAGAAGCTACAAAAAATCTCAGCAAATGATTGGTAAACTTATGTGGGCAGGTAGCTGTACCTCCACAATTAATGTATAAGATAGATAACAGAACTAAAATATGAGGAAACACATTAGGAAAGAGAGAATATGGTAACTACTTTATAAAGGAATATAGTAAGCACAAAGATGGCAGAAATTAATAGATCAGTTGTTGAAAAACTAGTGATTTGTTTTGTAAAATAATCCCAAGGAGGGAGGAAGGCCACCTCCAGGGCTAGTAAAACACAGGAATTTACATGCAGATTATTGGCAAATTCATTTTGTAGAATTGCCCAGGCAAAATGGGGACTGGTATATTTTTGGTATTGGTTGATACTTTTTTTGGATGGCTAGAAACTTCCCCATGTCACACCAACAAGACAGGAGAAGTCTCAAAGGTTTTGCTGAAATTAATATTTAATAGCACTGAAACTAATTTTTTCAAGTCTTAAAAGATACATCACAGATGTAGTAGGATCAGTAGGATCAGTAGGACTAGACTTGCCTGTACATCTTTTCCGAGCAGGAGATTTGGTGTGCATCAGAACCTGGAATTTTGGACCAATCCATGAGAAGTGGAAGGGACCAGATCAAGTTCTCCTGGTAACCCACGCTGCACTCAAGGTGGAAGGAATTGAGCATTGGGTTCATCACACACTGGTAAAACCAGCAGCCACACATTAAATTCAGCAGAGACAAGACTGACTCTTGACAAGACATGGAGTTTATATATATATATATATATAAATCCTATTGTTTTAGGTATGGAATATTATTTTCTAGGGGGATACTATTTATTCGATTTAGATGAAGATGATAAATAATTGCATATTTATAATAATAATAATAGAAGCAATGTTTTTAACTTTTGGGAAGGGGGATGTGGTTTTAAAGATAGTGCAAAAATTTGGCAGGTTATAGAATGTAACTTCTATAATATTTTGCCAATGAAAATATCTGCAGAAAATCCAGTTTTGTGGGGCTTTATTCATCAGTTTAACAAAAATTTGGAAACTAATGTTAGTGGGAGCCTGGGGCAAGGTAAAAACTGAGCAACAGGAAGTATCAATAAGAGATGGAGATCCACTGAAATTGAAGCACGATTTTATTCTGATTCCAAACTTTAATCCTGGTAAATTGAAAGTGAGTTGAGAAAAAGAGATATAAAAGAATTGTTCTTAAAATTAAATGCATAGATAAATGGCACATTGGCACACCTTATCATCCTGAAGGATGGCAGTCAGTAACTTGTTGAGTGAAGGTGATTTTCGTTGCCAGCCCATTGAAAACAAGGAACAAAGAGGCCCAAGATTTGACATAGCGTTACAAAGTCCAAAACAAGAACTGGTTTGCAGGGAATACCAAACTTTAAAGCAAGGAATGTTGTTGACTTGGAAAGAGACCAAGGAAATTTGATTTGCCAACTCAGTAATCTGGAAAGAAGTGCACTCACCCAGATCATGAAGAAAGGCAAAATGAGAATTAAAAGTCAAACAAAAATAGAGCAATTAATCCTCTTTCTGAGAAAAACTGCAGAGGAGAATTTGATGTTCGGATTAATCAAGGAGTTTGCCAATTTGCAGAAAGTATCACAGCTTACCGCTTGTTTACCAGTACCAAGAGCAATAGGTGAGCCCATTCCATGGGGAATTTTAACCATGAATTTGACTATTGAAGAACATAAAAATGAAACCACACATTGTAAACAGAAACCTGTAATTGGATGGAAGGAGCAGGTAGAGAAAATTAGGAAACAATGGAAGTCTCCCAGGAACAGAGATGATTTGAGAAATTTCCAAATTACATGTTCACCAAAATAGGTAGATTTCAGACAGTAGGATATGTTCTTATGATGAACAAATAAAGAAAAATGTGAGCCAAATGTTTATGGAATGGACATGTGGCAAAACTAATCAAACAAAAGAAAAGGAGGCATACTGGGATTCCATTTGGTCTATGGCATTATTTTTGCAATTTCAGTATATGACAAAGGCCCCTTGGCATTTTACTTGGGATGGCTCAGTTTTTGCAAACTGGCCATTTATGCAAGAAAGGGGATCCTGATATCATGTGAAGCAAAAGCCAGTGTCATGGTGGAAATGTGAGAGGATATATAATTGTAGTCCTGTTGATAAGGTAATTAATATAGGCTATTCCTTCTTTAACTGCTGCTTTAAGTATGTATGTTCTGAGGCCTCAGAAATAATCTCTAATTGACTGATAGGAGGGGAATCTTATTTAGCTGCAGTAGAGCTAAAGTTAGGAACCTTGGGCATTTAGTGTGGGCAATGAGTGATGTGACTTGGACAACTCCTTTACCTTGAGATGGTAAAGTATAGCAAATTTCATTAGGTATGCCAACTTTATGTCCCATTGGGAAGAAAGCTCCTTTTAGGGGAACAGTAGAAAACCTGCAGTTGGAACAGGTGAGAAAGTCAAAAATGGATGAAAGATGGAATGAACCTTCATCTGGAGTGAAAGTTAGTTGGGCCTCAGAGTGCTTACTGACTCCTTTAGTAATATACAGGAATAAAGAATGGATATCAACTCACAGGACACACAGAAAGGCTGGGAAATGCAACCAGGAAAGGATTTATGGATTTAAACATGCTGTTATAAGCAACCTCCAGGATGGCTTTGTAAAATGGAATGGCTTTAGATATGCTTCTGCTCAAAGAACATGGGGTTTGTGGATACTTTAAAGACAGAATGGATCCCTGCTGCATACACATTCTGAATGTGACACTAGATGTAGAGCATGACCTGGACTTATTAGAAAATGTAGAAGAAAATATTCATGAGCTTCTACATAAGACAATTGGATAGATAAAATTTTTAGTGGATTAGGGTGGAATATAAGTTCACGGGTAAAATCACTGATTAACACATAGTCTTCACAGCAATTATGTTGATCTACTATTTTTTAAAGAAGCAAATTAACAAGAAGACTGTAGGGAATTGGATGATTATCCTAGCAGTAGCTAGACAACCAGATGCAAAGGAATCACTTCCAAATCTCCCACCATTGTGTAGTGAATAAGATTTGGATTAAATAATTGAAATAATTTTCAAAATTTTCAAATTATTTTGATCAAATAATCTATTAAATTATATTATAGGGTTAGCTATGATTATAAGTAGAAAATTGCAAAGTGTAAAGTATAGAAATATCACGAGTCTTGTCTTTGGAATATGTAACCTTAAAAACCTCACCAAGAAGTTACTGGACCCTTATGTTTCAGTCAAGAAGCTATGGAGACCATCATGCTCACCAGTTATGCTGCTTAGAAACACACTCCAACTTCCCACCTTGATTTTAACATTAAGGATTCCAACCAGTAGCCCTCAGGAGAGACGACCAGTGATTGTTTTAGCCTAAGAATATTGGTGAAGTTATTAACAACTGAAACCAACCAATGCAAATGTTATCTTTAAGAACATGCATAGTACACATAGTATGTAAAATAAGCCATGTACTGATGATTCAGCAGAAAAAGTATATAAAATGGATGGGTTTGGTTGGTTAAGTGGAACATGTTTACAGTGGAGCTATTCCCCATATTCCTGGTGCCTGAATAAAGAAGTGTCTGCTTATTCACATCAAACTGGTGTTGGATAAGTTTCTTTCATCCCATTTGGTGATGATACAATGTACAACATCTGTAATTTCTTAGATTAGTAAATTTACCTGATTGATTCTCACTCACATGCTCTCCATCATGCAAACAACATCAGCAAATGACACAAGGGTGTAAAATTAACACAGCTTGAGATGCAAGAACATATCACGTCCTAGGTCAGGTTCTCTTTCAGTCTTTCAGACTGCATCATCTCCTGTGTACTGCAACAGCAGCATGACATGCTGACCTGGATTTCCCACATCTTAGGGAAGGGGATGCTTTTGCTGTTCTGTGACAGCTTCATGTCATATTGTCAAGCTACAGGCCAAGATTCTCGGAGTGAGCTGGCAGCAAAAGGCTGGATGCTGAGGGCTTTCAGTTTCCAAACACCTGGGGCTGGAACTGCCTCCTCCTGCTGCTGTAGTGTCCTAAGACTGGATGAAAATCACACGCTGGACTGTTGAGATAACATTTAACCCTCCCACCATGGAATGGGATGTCTTTACTTAAGGTTCTGTCATGGGATGGTGGCTGCCCTCAGAAAGAGCCAGTCCCTCCCTGGGAAGCTGCCCAGACACCTGCTATATGCAGCAGGAGTGGATCATTGCAACGCACATCATGAGCCACGCTCAGTGGCACCTGGAACACCAGCTCCTCACATGCAAGGCATGGCACAAAAATGTGCTAGCACAAAATCTCAGCTGGGAGGAGTCAGCAGCACCCTGTCAGAATGTGGCGGTGGGTCACACCTGAACTAGAAGAAATCCCCAGCACGTACCAGGGACCAACAGCACTGCAGGGGTCTGGCATTAAGGAGGTCCAGCTCAGGAGTCTGCTGGGTAAACAAAAAGCATTATTAGTTACAGGGATCTGATAAGGCTATAAATAAAGGAGGTTAGATAAGTAGATTTGTTGACAGCCAACAGAGAAATGATGAAAACTGATGAGTGATCAGTGTGCCCTCAGCTGTTTTCCTCTTAGGCGCTCTGGTCATATTTGTTATTTCACTGAAAGCTTGAATATGGCAGTGAAAAAAATCATGTGACATCATCAGCATGTAGATAACTCAACCAGAAATACAAAACATCTTGTTCTGACAATTTAGTGATGGGACATATGAGTCATAATGTTTTAGTTCCATTTATAACATTCAATATGCTGCTCTTTATTACTCAATGAAATAAAAATCAAAACATAACTGCAATTTTGTAATTTATTTTCCTCTTTTAAAAATTTGCAGAGTATCAGGAAATATTTCCTATACACATATTAGATGTTGGCCCCCAACAGCTAAACTTTTCTGACCCCACATCTATTATAAATCCTGTTAAGGAGGCTTTATCACCTCACAGAGTTGGATAGTACAGGAGAATCTGTACAAGCCAGGAGCTTTGAAGACAATTGTCACCAAAATCAGTGTATCAAAAAACTACAGCACTCCCCAGAACATGTCTCTGTAGCCTCTTGGATGTTGTTGACCTTTGCTGTCAGATTCTGAAGGCTTTTCCTACATCTCAGCCCCTCTAGCTTTAGGCCTGCGTCACAGCCGCTCATCTGACATTAAATATTTGTTCAGGCCTGTGGGACAAAGAACAGGAAGGACAGTTCAGAGCTCAAAAAACAAAAGGCAAATAAATATCCCAGAAAAAAATTACTGATCCCTGTTTTTAAGCTTGTTTTATCCTTTTATGAAGCATATGCTTCCCTAGTGACTTTCAAAAGGTTTTGATGATGGGGAAAGACAGTGAAATAGCTTCTGTTTTGAAAGCTGGTGTTTGAAAAAAAGAAAGATTGGGAAAGTCTGCCTGAGCAGTACAATAGTGTAAAGTATTTCCCCTCTCTCTTTAAAGGAGGTCTCTCTTTTCTGCATCATTCCTGTGCTACCCAGACACTTCTCACTGCCAAGAGATTGTCCTAAAAGGTGATACTTCCCCTTGGTTGCTCCAGCTGATCAAGGAAACTCTTCCCCTAAGGAGGGAACATGAGTGAGACAGGCAAAGAAAGCCAGGCTGGGATACAACACACCTCCATGCAGCTCTACTTGTCCATTTGCAGGGCCCTTCCACAACTAGAGGAATTTCTTGGAGTGGTAGCAGAAGTCAGGCCACCTCTCAGCACTACCTAGATCCCATGCTGCCCCAGAGGCCTACACATCCTCAGCAGTGGGAGGAATGAGCCGGCAGAGCTGGGGAGGCTTGGGCAGGGCTGGCCCCTCTTGTTGCCTTGGGCACAGCCCACAGCAGGCACAGGCAGTGGGACGCTTGTCTCCGGGGGCTGCAGCCACCGCTGCTCCTCTTGCCAGCCTGAAAATGCCCCATCTCCTTCCAGCAGCAGCACCAACAGCTCTGGGGAAACCCCTGCCTGCCCTGTGGTCAGAGCCTAATGAGTGCAGGCTTCTCTGCAAGTACAAATGCATGAGCACGAGCATTGCAGAGGCAATTTATCTAGGCAGTGGAATTCGTCTCTGATCTCTGTCCCCAAGTCACCCTGTGTCATCTCCTCTCTTGAATCTGTGCAACTCCAAAGGGAAAGCCCGAGCTGCAGCAGTGGGTAGTGGTGAGTGAAAGGAGACTCAGGGATAAAGAGTTTCTCTAAGGGCATAGTGGCTGTGCAGGAGACGGTAGGGCAAAGGGTTTGGGCAAAAGCACGAGGCAAGGAAAAAAAAAAAACCCAATTCAGATGAAGACTTCTGTAAGACAAGGAATAAGGAAACTTCATTTTCTTCTCTCTGGCCCCAGTTCACCCTGGTCTTTAGCCTTAGAAAGATAGATGAGCCAGTACCGCTCTATCTTGACTTCAAGCAACAGTCTGTCTGTACAGGGATTCTGTAGCAGTACCTAAAGAAGAAGGAACAGGGTGAGCTGTGAAACGGGCTCAAGTCCAAATCCCAAAACAACAGTCCAAGTTATTAGGCTTGCATCATATCTTTGCAGATGTTTTGAAGCAGGATAGTTCCACATACTATCACACAAATTATTCACAGGACCACAGCAGGACTATCCCTGGCTATTTGTTGCTGCTGTTCTGGTGCCAGTTGCCACCCTTGCAGTTCTGTTACCAGGAGGGACAGGGTAAATGGTCTCCTCCATAGGTTTTTATAACATTTAATTCTAATCCAGTCAGTTCTACAGAAGGTGGTAAAATAGGCTGGAGAGCAGCTCTGCAAAGTAACAGATGGGTTTTGGCAAAAAACAACCTGGCAATGCAAGCAAACCAAAATGTGATATGAAACATGGTATCACACACCTGGGAAGTTCCATTTTCCCAGAAATACCTTCCCTGGCTCACTTCAGCCAAGCTCAAGGACAGTTGGCCATAAATCAACAGCTCTGTTTCCTGAAAAGCCTCACTCTAATGAGATAATTTTATTCTGACTCACAGCACAAACAGGGTCCCTCCTTCCCTCCCACTCTCACTGGCTTCTGCCCCACACCCTGTGTTGTCCTATAAAACATCCGATAGCCTGTGGCATGCAGCAGGGATGCCACAGAGCCAGGTTTAAAAGGAGATATGAACCCAAGTCTCACACAGGATAGACTACGCAGCTAATCTCTTCTTTTCCACAGAAACCTTTTGGTTCTGTCCAAGCAACTTTTCCCTGTGAAAGCCAAACGATCCTGGCCAGCTCAGCTATCATTCCGACACAGTGTCTCCAGGATAGAAACCAACTCAAAGGCCTGCAGAAACAGATTGCCTTTATCTGAGAAGAACAAAAGCTGGGACTAAGCACACCTGGATGGAATTTACATTTTGACAGCTCCATCAGAAAGCTGAGGCTTATCATAAACATACAGACATTGATTCTGCAGCAAGTACAGCTCACACCTTTTCTTCTGCTGTCCCCACACCTGTCTGTTACTGCCACTGGGGCAGGACAGTTCCCCAAGGGAAGTCTCTGAGTTTTAAATAAGAAGTGAGCACTGTCATAGCCAAAGGGACTGCTGAGCTGGTTAGTGTCCACAATACATTGAAAATAGTACGGATATTAAACATCATAGGGTGGGAAAGTCCTCCTACCCCCTGACTATGAACTCTTAAATTTCACTGTGCTACAGCCGCAGAACCTTCCAGGGATCCTGTCATCCTTACTGTTAGGCAGGAAAGGACTACCTATGAGGCTTTCTTCTAAGACACAACATATTCTGACACCAAAAAAAAAAAAGGATCAGCACACAGGAGAGCATAGAAACAGCTGAACGTTGAAGATGAAAAAAACATATTGTTAATTTGGCTCCTGTGAGCACACAAAGAAGCCTGATGCAGTCTGACAGTGATCTAGGAGGCAGAGTTGGAAAGCAGATGAAGCTGCCAGGTCGATACCATTCCCTGGTTTGATTGGACAGATTGTCACCATGCCAGAGAGGCTGTCACAGCAGCATGGGTGGTGGAAAGTTCTCAGCACTGATGTCCTTATTGGAGCCAGCACCATGCATGCTGAGAGCATCTAACTATTCCCAAAATATAAATGGATAACAGTGAAGGAGGACAATAAAACGATGACAATTGTCCTCCATGAAAAAAAATAAAAATAAAAATGGAGCCTGCATCCTTACAGGTGATGGCAACTACAGTTGCAGGTGCAAGCAACTGGTGCTTCCAAATCAGCTCTTTCAGAGATTGTCTTCAAATGAAGCTTGCTTTGGTTAGTGGCATCATACAGCATCAAGGAAATACAACAAGGAGATACAGTCATGAAGGAAAAAAATACAGGGAGATGAGGACTTTAAATGACAGGCCACCTGGAGAAAATGAACGGGAAAAAATGCAGGAGAGAAGTGAAAGCAAATAAGAGAGAGAACAAAAATAAGTGGAAATTCCTGAGGGAATATCAGTGGTGGACCAGAGACAGCCACACTTCCATTCTGACTGTGCAAGGGGAAGAAAATGCTGGATAGTCCACACTACTCAGTCCATGCACAGGGGAGACAGGCCAGAAGATGGTGACAGCTGGTGAAAGGAAAAGAAATCCTTCTCCTAGTGTGACTGAAGCCCTTAATCTTTGCCAGACTGAATTCTGGCATATGCTGCAGTCCTGCTGGGAAATGTTAGCAACATCATCCTAAAGGAGGGGAAGTTCAGCCAGCTTTCATTTAGGCTGCTTGATTCTCAAGCTAATGAGCCCTCCAGGACCTCAGACCACATACCCCCCAGGGTTTATACCCTACAGATTAACATCTTCTGAAACTATTCTAGATTAAGTGCTTATTTGCACAGGAAATTTCTCACAATTGGGGCCTTTACTGTATGGGTATCTGTCCAATGGAAACTCTAGCGCATGAGTCACTTGCCTGCAGCACAGGTAGCAAAAAAAAAAAAAAAAGCACCCACTGAGAATTTGAACGGCCTGAGGCAAAGCCAGGAGCTGGTAATGGCATCATACTGAAAGAAACACAAGAGGAGTGAGTCTCTGCTGCCAGCGAGAACAGAACAGCCAAGACAACACCTCTACAAGATTCCCAGTGTCATATTCTGTATTTCCTGTGCGAGAAGGCAGTTGGAGTCTGGCATGTCATGCTCGAAAGGATGCTGGTCCCTCCCTCTGTGTAAACAGGCAAAGATGTGCATTTTGCAGCAATTAAGCTGGGCCAGCTTGCAGCCAGTTATATTGGTGCCGGTTCAAACGTCGATTTACAGAGGCTGCATCTGGGCTTTGCTGCCAGCAACAGGAAATCATGTCCAAAGCCCAGGGGCAAGCTGTGAGCCTACAGAAGGGAAGTCAAGGAAAAGGGCAGAAAGGCACAAGAAAGGCTGTGATGGGGGAGAAGCCGTGTTTTGTGTAAACGCAAATTCCTGGATTCGGGTGCTGTTGTGGCTGATATCACATCATGGTGGGGCTCACCACGCGCCCTGCATGTCGAGTGACACGTCCTCGGGGCCCGCGGGGCGGCGCGGCGGGCGGGCACCGCTTGTGCTCCGCTGGCCCGCGGCGCCGGAGGGGCGGGAGCCGGGATGCGGGAGCTGGGATGCAGGATGCGGGATACGGGATGTGGGAGCCGGGAGCAGGGATGCGGGATGCAGGATGCGGGAGCCGGGATAGGGGAGCCGGGATGGGGTAGCCGGGATGCGGGAGCCGGAATGTGGGATGCAGGATGCGGGAGCCTCCCGGCACTCCCGGCACGGCTGTCTGCTGCCGCTCGGTGGCCGCCGCACGGTGAAGCACGGCAGGGCCGCGGTGGGGGGATGACCCCCGGCCCTTCTGTTCAGCCTTCTCCCCACCTGTCCCAGAAAGCGGCCGTGCCGTGCCGGGGGACGCTCAGGTTTCCCAGAAGCGACCCGTCTGTGAAAGGCTGAGCTCCTTCAGGGATCCTTCTCCACCTGTTGCTGTGTCCCAGGACCGGCTCTCCCTCACGCCAGGGTCACTCCCGCCCAGCCTGGATGGGGTTCCCGCCGCGGGGTTGGGATGCGGACAGGGGTACCCTTTCTTCTCGTTTTCGGGTGTGGGATGGAGCTGATTGCATAACGCAGAACCCCCTGAGGAGCTGCCTACTCGGGTCACCGCGCTTGCTGGGACTGATGTGAAGTGACTCATTCTCTGCCTGAAATGGCGTTCCCTCCGAGGCTTGGAGGGATTGGAGGGTAAGCGCCAGGATGGCCCCCCTCCCTGGGCAGCAGCACAAGGCAGGAGCACACAATGGAAGCTCCACAACTCCTTGCCGCTGTGTTTTGGGATACGAAGTAGCCAGCTGCCACACTGCCCTCCTGGCAGGGCATATCTGTCCCAGCAAGGGTCTGTGGGAGATGCTGTTGTTATAAATACATATATTATATTATTGGTTTTTCACAAGTATTAAAATGGATGCTATACGTACAATGTTAAAGTAACTTTGTTATAAAGATATAGTTTTTATTTCTATTAACTAAACTTAGACATAGTAGTGAAATGACTGATACAGCTTGTGGTAATTGAATTGCCTGATTGGTTGATAACATGATTGGATAACATCCAATGAACATGTAATGAAGACCCCTGCTAGTTATGATATGCCAACTATCAGCACTACCGTCTGTAGAAAGTATGGACTAAAACCCAAGCTGGAGGTGATAATAAAATCGGACTAAAACCACAGCCAAGAAATGCACATGCTCTAAAAAGGCAGACTTGAGGAGGGGCCATGCTAAGCAGTTTTTGGAACGTTTAAAATAGTTTGGGGAAAAGTTTAAATATGCATAATTGTTTATGAATATGCAATAGGCTGATGCAATGGAAAAGGTATGTAAAGGGTGTCTCCGGAATAGCAGGTGTGCTCTTGGCTGAATGCCAAGCACTCAGCCACTAAACTTTGCGTTATTGTCTTTGTCTCCTATTGTCCTTTATTAAACTTTTAAATTTTACCAAGAGAGTGAACCTCGTTTTTCACACTTGTCATAGCGACTTTGTGACAAACCCAACCAGCTTCCTCTGTGCAGTGCCCAGGGCTGGGGCACAGAAAGCAGTGCTGTCACAAGCCTGGACACTCCTTCCCTAAATACAAACCGCACTCTGGGCAGGGAGCGATGCCATGGCAAATCCTCACTTTAACAGAACATGGATCTTCACTTCTGCTCAGCCTAAGAGTGCAAGCTGTCAGAGACTTGTGAATCGCCTGATGCTTGCTCCTGGCCTGGCAGGAGTGCTGGGCCACCACACAGCCTTGTGCCTCAGTTTCCTGGCATGTGGGTGGGGGAGAAGACAAACAAAAGTAATTGCAATTACACCCTGCTATGTGCACTGCTGAGGGTGGGGAGGTAGGCAGTAGATAGACTTTCTGGGAAGTAATTCATTAAGGCTGTATTTTTCTTTTGTCAGTGATATGGAAGAGTTGATATGTTACTTTCAATCCTTCCCCATACCTGATAATTTGACAATTTAGTTCACACCAGACCAGGCCATGGGTAGATCATTTTGCCACAGAACTACCCAATGTCATCAAATGGCATTTTCTTGCAGTTTTGACTCTTTCAGATCACTGCCAGAGTGTTTAACCAGCATCTCAGCTGGTATTTTTTAGCTTCAAACTGTCCAAATTTCATCATTATCCATAACCAAACCACAGAGTTAAGAGCTGGCTTGGAGATGTACCCTAGAACAGTGGTCCCTGTGGTAAAGTATGGTCTTTGTCTGGAAAGTTGCCTGGAGCTGTCTGCTGGTGAACTTGGGTTTGTGATGGAGCCAGCACAGTGCAACAGCAGACTTCCCTCACTTAGCCTGGACATCTACCGTATGCTAAGTACTCTACATCCTGAAACCCTGGACCAGACCAGCTGGCCACTCCTGCTGACAACTCATATAAAGGGAAACTCTCCTCCCCTCCCAACAACAGCTGGCAAACAGTGTAGGCAAACTCCTAAGTCAGTAGACTTTGGAGAGCACAAGGACAGGACTGGGGAGTGTTTCACCCATCCCTGTTGACCTGTTTTTTCCTTTATCTGAGCTGTGTTTTCTAACTGAGGCTGGCCCCTACTTACCAAGTTCAGCATCTTGATGCACCCAGTGGCCTTAGACCAGTATGTAGAGGCTCCTTTCCAGCTCTGAAGTTGACAGCTGACATCTACTGGTCTCAGCAGTTCCACTGTACTGATAGCAGGGAGCTCTCTAACCCTGTGAAAATCTAGTCTGAGCAGGAAGCAGAGGTGTCTTGGGGTCATAACAAGCCCATGCTACAGCATGCCCTGGTCTCACCACTTCGCTTTCGAGTAAAAGGTGCACGTTTCCAACACACGCCTCAAATACAGACGGCTGCGAGCATGTTATGAACAAGCCCCAAACCCAAGCCTGCTTAGCCAAAGTTAAATCTTCCACAACATGTGCAGCTGTCTCCCTGTGGAGAGGATGAGAAAGAGACAAAAAACCACATGTGGCAGATCTGAGTCAGGCCACTGAATACTCCACCGGAAAATGCTCAGACACCGTAACGATGAAGGCAATCTAGGAACCTGGACCTAATAAAATGGTTTTCTGTTCTCTTTTTCTCTTACCTCCCCTCTACTTATTGGGGCTCAGCTTTTTCTTACTGTGTCTAGCTTTATTTCTTTGTCCTGGAATGCATGTATTGCCACATGTAAATAAAGGGTCAGAGTGTGTGCTCAGGTGCACTGTTACAAACACAGAAAAAATCTCAAGCTTCCGTGCTACCCAAGTCCATGAGTGTCTTTGACTGTCATGGGACAAGAGTCCCTCCCTGCTCCTGGTTACAGAGAGGGAACAGAAATCAGCACCTGTCCCACAGGACTAAATCCCTCCCCTCTGGCCTTGACTTCGGGAGACTGAAACAAGATGTTCATGTGCTTCACCATAAGGGAAGTTTTAAAGCTACAAAGAGGATGTTACATAGAACAGCCTGATTCTGAGAATTTGCTTTTGCTCCTTCTCCCTGGTGCCACAGCAGATTGCTGGCTGCCAGCAGCCCCTGGCACTTCCACGACTGCATCATTCAGGACCTTGAGGACAGGTCCTGGTGCTCCAAGCAGCTCTCTCAAGAAACAAGAAGGTCAGGACATGAAGAAGACAACGCTGGATTCTGTGAGCGGTGTGCATGAATTCTCTGGAGATCAAATCACAGAAAAAGAGTGCCAGCACATTAGTTCACAGAGCAGGTGGATACTGATAGAAACTAAAATCTTCAGTGGATGGCATCAACATGCTGTGAACTGCAGTGGCTGAGGAGAGATGAACTATACCCAACTCAACCATTTCTGCTGGAGAATTGTGTTTGATGGGTGCAGGGAGTGAAGAGAGACATCTGAGGTACTACCACATCAGAGGGCCCTGCTGGATCACGGCTCGACACCTGCATCTCTGCACCAAAGCCATGAAATATTCTGCAAGGTTACTTTGCGCCTGCAAGCACTTTTGACAGTATTATTAGGCTGTTTATAGTTACAGTAAAGCAATATAGTCGTGAGTGGGGTTAAGAGAAGGTGTTCTCAGGCCTGTCTTAACCCCAGAGTTTGCATGAAAGACACAACTGAGGTTAAACAAGGAAATTTTAGCTGAATGTTTTTCTCGATACAGATAGCCATGGCTCTGTCATGACTAAGCTCTGCTGGAGAAGCATGTTTATTTTCTCACAGTAGTCTGGGGGTCTGGAGATCTTTCACTGGATGATTCTGTGGCTTTTGACCTTTCACATGGGGAGAGACGCAGTCCATACTACGGTCTCTTGGCATTTTGTTGCTGCCCCCACAAGATGTGCTTTCACAGACTAATTTGAGCTCCATGGAATTTAAAGAAGATGAAGGTAATTTTAACCTTTACACCGATAACTGATGGCAGCGCTATGTTCCCTTATGCACTTTCCAGCGTTCACTGCATTTAATGCCTAGACAAATTACACCCAGTTAAAAAAACTCCAGCCTCTCACTGTTCGTCTCTTCTTTGTCTCTTTCTCTTTCCACCTCAGCCAAGTTGTCCATCTAAATATTGTCAGACAAAAGCAGGTAAATCTTTTTCTTCCGTCAGGCGGCGCAGACAACATCCACTTGCAGATCCCATTCCACAGCCCTGGGCTTACCCGGCTCTGCCATTCAGATGTAGAGCGGGTGCCAGCCAGGGAGCCTCAGGCTCTAACACTTGCTAATCGCTCATGCATGCATGTGCAAGAGCCCGTCTTGGAGAAAAGCAGAGGGTGTATAGGTGGGAGCAAGGGCCAGGTAATGGGGGGAGCCCTGTCTCAACCCCAATTTGAAAACTGAGCACCCGTTTTTCCTATTCCTAGCCTTCGCTGTAGTTAGACACATCACAGATGATCTGCTCCTTTGGGGACTTCCTGGAACTTATAAAAAAGCCCAGATGGCACAGATTTGGCACAGTGAGCTGCCTGAAAAGTATGTGCTAACTTGAAAGAACTTAGTTGTAGGGTGTGTTAGAAGCACTTCCAGACTGTGTGCCCACTTATGGCCTGCAAGAGTGTGATTACAGCCACCCACTTGGCACATAATCCTCATTAGTTCTGTCTTGATATTAATTTACAATGGGGACTACATGGGATCATCCTCAGATGAGAGATACAGGGGAAAGCAGGTGCCACAATCTGCAGTGAACTCGAGAGAGCACGAGATTTAGCCACCCCTTCGGTGTCCCACTCGAACCGAAGGCTCTGGCAGCACTGGATTTTGTAGGAAAATATCCCTATGAGAACAAGGAAGACAAAGAATTCTCAGGGGAGGGGGAAAAACCCTTTTGTGTAATTTCAAAGTTCATTTGGAGACCGAAACACAGAAAAGTGCTTGATGTAGAGCAGCCTTTTGAGGAGACTGGTGAAGGTGGCTCATGCCATGCACAGGGCCTTGGCACAGTGCAAAACACAGGATTTGTCATTCCCCCCTCAAGGTGGAAACAGCAGAAAGCATGTGAAGACAGCTCTGTCCGTGCTGTTTGCTTTTAGTAAGAGGCCTACTAAGTGAGCCTGTGGGAACAACCACACCAGGGATAGCAGGGAGAGGGGAGGATTTGAGCAGAGAGGATGCTTGGAAGGTTTTTGCCCGATATGCACATCTCTCCGTGTTCCCCAGGACTTCACATAACCCTGGCTCCAAGCTGCTTGCAAGACTGCTCCATATTCCAGCTGACGGGCACTGGTAGGGGACGCTTCTTGAGATGAGAGCTTACAGCTACAGCACTCTGGCATCATGTGCATGGCAGGCATGGGTGAAGGATTGGTGAAGAAAGAACAGACCTATCAAACCCTAGAAATTCCCGTTCTCACTAGCCTGCTTCCCTGCTTTTTGACAGGCAGATTTCTTGCCTTCTCAGGGAGGCACTTGGCTTTGTGCCATGGATGCCTTGTGCCAGTCTGCCCCTGCCCTGCTAACAAAGGACCACATCCGCCAGTAATTCTCAGGGCATTGAGAGACTGGACTGTCAGGGGGAGGGAGAAGATTTGTCCTTTTCTCTACCTGCTCCCCTAAAGAGTCAAGAGAAAGGAAAACTGTATTTCAATATGAATGAGGGCCTAATTTTTGTTATTCTTGCTTGATTCCCTTCCTTCTGCAGTCTGTCATCTTGGATCCAGACTGCAGGCTAGATCGTACTACAGGGGACAGGCTGTCCAGAGCCAAGAGCTGGGCAAGTACTGAGGTCTGCAGGGCAGGAGTGTTTTCATACGCCTAACTTGGGGGGAGTATTCACTTACAACAAAAACAAAATAATAAAATTAAAGGTGCCTGTTTTGGACAAAAGATCAGACAAGCTCGACAGAGCACAAGGTAAAGATTTATTTTTTTGCCTTCCCCAAGCAACACGCATCGCTGTCAGAGGATGGTGGTTCCCAGGAAAACCTCCGAGGGGCAGTGAGGCTCTAGGCATGGTTCCCTGCTCACAAATACCGAGCCAGCACCCTGCTGCCTCGCCCAGCACCACCAACATGAGCAGAATGGCACAGCGACACGCAGTGGCATTTCACATCCTTTACCAAAACACAGGTGAGCCCCATTACAGCCGGCTAAGGCGGGAGCGCACCTAATCTATGTAAAATCTAAGACAATCTCCACCACTATAACATTATCCCGTTGATCAAAATGAGTTTATCAGTGCTCTGAGGTAGGAAACCCCCAGCATTTCCGACCCAGTGGTGTGAGCTCCAGAGCTGGCTTTACAGCGTTAGCCATCTGGTGCTTCCCCAGCCTCCATCTGTGTAAACTGGTGTTTTTGCATCACTTCAGAGAAAGCTTGAGCTCCAGCCCTCTGAAGGTAGGACCCTACTGAGAACAATGGGAGATCCTTGTAGGGGGAATTTCCTGGATGAAACACCTTCCAGCCACAGTCCTATCTCACTGTGCATAGACAAAGAAGCCAAGACTGCTTTTGGACCTGAGTTTTTGTCTCTTCTGCTGAAGCACTACAGAAAGGGTTTGTTAGAGCATGCTACAGCCCAGTGAGTAGCTGTATTGAGTCCCATATACTTGATAAGAAAGACGTGAGCTAACGTCTTTACAACTTCATGGGTGAGGGTATGGGTGTCAAGAATAAGCCAGCTTATTACTCACCTGACTAATGCTCCACAGTACATAATGAGTACATAATGAGCCAAGAACTGAAAAAGAAGGGGGTAGCCGCAGAATGAAGGGAGAGGGGGACACAACCCAGGGTCAAAAATCAAATTGTTCCTGCTATTATCCCTGTTGGGAAAACCAGGATTAGACTAGATCTGACCTGTGTTGCTGTTTCAGCTGAAAACAGTTCCAAAGGAAACATGAGTGGATACTTGCATCTGCTCTGTGAGTCATTCCCAGCAGGTATTTTTAAAAAGCACATCAGCTCTAGAGAGTCGTAGGCAGTATATCCAGTCTGAAGGCTGATAGTGCCACAGGCAGATGTTCCAGACCTGATCACCCTGTGAGCTTTCCAAATGTCCACATCATGTTTCCCACAGCATTCCCTGTGTCTGTATGACTTCTGGATTTAGCTTTGCAATATGTTTCTATGTGTATCATTTATCTGGGGAAAAATAACTGTATTTCTTTTCCTAAATGAATTCTGAGTTTAGATGCTACGGTTTTATACACTTACACAAGTCTTATTTCTCTCACATTAAAAAATATATGGTTTGGTGACCTGATTAGAGGTATTGTTGGGGTGAGGGAGCAAACTATCCTCACTGGAAGGGGTTATGTGGAAAAGAAATTTGGTGGTTAAAGCATAAAACAAAGGGAATGGAGGACAAATGCGATAAGAAAACAAAAATATGAACAAAGAGGAATAAAAAAAGTGGTGGGGGGGAATTAAATCAGCTGCGTGCTCACTCCAAAGCAGGTCTGACTCTGAACATCACTTGGATATTAGCTCGGAGAGAAGCTGATACACACGCAAGAACTGATCTATGTATGAAAATTGCAAACTGTGAGCAGTCCTGCTGCCTTTCCAAGCACACACACACACACAGCTCTCCGAGGGAGGATTTCGCTGCTGGCAGAGGCGGTGTTACTCCGTCTGTAAAACTCTAATCCCTCTGCCGCGGTTGATCCTCCCCAGCCGCGTGTCCTCGGACGACTCGGGGGTTCCCGCAGCACCAGGGCTGTGCCTTGGAACAACCCTGCGGGCTTTTCCCTCTCTGCAAGGCGCTGGTTTTGGCCAGCTCGGAGAACCCCCACGGGGACCACGCGTGTCCCGGGGCAACCCTGCCAGCAGGGGACACGGGGACAGGCGGCCCTCTGCCCCGCAAAGGGCAGCAGGACAGCTTCGCGTCCGAGAAAATCCTTTTCCGTTCGTGCATCTGCTCTGCGAGCGCCGAGCGAGTGACCTGCCCGAAACGCACAGCCCGGCTGCCTCTGCTCGCTTTGGGGCCAGAACCAGGCTCTGGCTCTAGCTCGGTTTTCTCGTCCCTCACACCCGATTATAATCTCTTCCTCCCACATTACTAATAGTCCTGACTAGATCTTGTCAGGATTCTGAGAAACGAAATCATTAATTAGGAGGTGATCAAAAGTAAGCCCGGCAAGGACCCTTCCTTGCTGGCTCAGGGGACCAGCTGGGGCTCATTTCTCATTATGATTCAAGATGGGAGGTGGAGATAAATTGAAATCAAGGGAGGCTTTTCTCCGTCAGGTCCTAAAGACGTTTAACAGTACAGCAGGTTAGTAGCTACACTCCTGCCTGTGTCCTGTTTCCTTGTACTGGAGGAGGTGGGGGAATTTGTTTGATGCATCACATGCCCTCATTTGTGCGTTTTTCAAGGCGGTTTTCCAGATTTTGTAACTCCCGGGCTGTGAAATCCTCCCGACAAGTTTTTAATTTAATAATAGCTGGCAGGGTGGCAAGGGAAACTGTTTATTCTCCCCAAGAAGCCTCTAGGCCCTAACTTCAAATTCTTAAGATCTGTAAGGCTCTTTTACAGCTGCAGTGCTCTTGTCTCATTTTGAATCCGACCCGATGATTCCTATCCCTCCCTGCTGTGTAACAAAATAATTTTTTTTAAATTTTTGTTTTAAGAGACCACTTTTTTTAAAAGTCTTAAACGGTGGGGGGGGAAAAGCTTGGAAAATATGCAGGACAGGACTGCCTGACTCAGCCTTGGGCCAACCTCCGGGAGAAGAAGCCTGGCTTTAGCCCTCTTCCCCGCCACACAGACACTGCTGTGTAGGGCCATCCCCCCTGTCCGCAGTCCGGATTCACTGGCAGGGAAGTGGGGGGTTTATCTGTTTGCAGTGATGGCTGCGATCTGCAATGCAGACGCACAAAGTCTCCGCATGCCCCGCGGTGGGCTCCGCGGCCATTCTTTCTGTTTGGGTGGGGACCTGCGAGGAGGAAAGAAAGGAGTGTGTGAAATGTGGGGGTGGGGGGTGTCTGCCAAGCTCAGTCCAGCTCACCGGGGGACTCTGCTCAGGCCTGATGCCCCGAGGGGTGAGCAAGGACCTCCCTCGCACGCCCCAGCACAGAGGGATGTACTCATCCTCACAGTGGCAGCTACGAGCCAAGTTGGCGAGCGCAGCCCGGTGGCCCAGCCCTCCCCCAGTCCCTGCATACCCTAGAAGTCCATTCCCCCCACCCCAATCAACCAACTTTTAACATGACAATGGCCATGACAATACCCTCCAGTCAAGGCCAAGCTGGGGAGGACTTATATTGGGTGCCTGCCCGCAGGCCGCCAGGAGTTTCGACGGCAACATCGCATCATGCTGGGAGCTGGGGGACCCGGCCCGGCTGTGAGCGCCCACCTGGCCACACTGCCCTACGTGCCGTACCCCGGCTCGGCCAGGTATGGGGACTACTACTGGTTCTCCGCAGGCAGCACGGACAGCGTGCCCACCGAGGAGGCTCCGGCGCCGGACGCGCTGCCCCTGCCCGCGGCTAAGACGCCCAGTCCCTCAGGTATGCGAGCGATCGGGCTGCCCGGAGCGGGGGGTGGCCCCGGGGGGCTGGGAGG
The DNA here is from genome assembly GCF_030490865.1 of Poecile atricapillus. Lineage (NCBI taxonomy): Eukaryota > Metazoa > Chordata > Aves > Passeriformes > Paridae > Poecile > Poecile atricapillus. Next base: position 86,983,493 of record NC_081249.1, read on the forward strand.
AGATGCCCGATGCTGCGGGGGGCCCCGGCGGGGCTGCGGTGGCCGCGGCTCCGCGGGCGGGCAGGGGCTGAGGGAGCCGGCGTGGCCGCTCTGCCCAGACGGGACGGCCCAAAGGGGCGAACAGACGCGCCTCGGTTCTGCGGCCACAAAGCGGCCTCGGCCCACCTCCCCGCGCTGCGCTGCCCACGGCTGTGGAGCCCCTGCGAGTCCTCAGGGAACCCGCAATCTTAAATTCTCCCGAGAGGCCGGATTTTACAGGTTTTTGAGTCTTCCCTGCCTTATTTTGCTCACCGCGCTTCTCTTTTTTGCCCAGTGGACTCCCCAGCTTCTTCCACCTCTGGGACGCTCATCCAGTACTACACCCCCGACTCTGCCACTAGCCCCACTGCAGCAGGGACCACGTCTCCCCACTCCTCTCTGCAGAAGATCAAGGCGCACGGCAAGGGTGTGGTGAAGACGGGCAAGAGCCGCACAGCCTTCTCGCAGGAGCAGCTGAAAGCCCTACACCAGCGCTTCCAGAGCCAGAAGTACCTCAGCCCCCAGCAGATCCGGGAGCTGGCTGCTGCCCTTGAGCTCACCTACAAGCAGGTGAGCATCTTGCTCTGAGCAGCAGCTGAGTTGGGGTCTTTTTTTGTGGTTTTCATTTTTTCTTGGACCCCAGAGATAAGTTTCTTTCATTATCTTGGAAGTGCTGCTGCTTACGTGAGAGACCAAAGGGTGTGAAAATTTCTGATTCAATCTTCTTATGCTTGGTTCCAGCACTATCCACCCACTCCCTGCAGGTGTTTGACAGGGCCTGCGAGAGCAGCAAAGCAGGGCTATGCAGAGTCAGGTTACTGTTCCGTATAGACCTGTGTTGTCTCAGAATGTAGAAAGATACCCGCACTGCTATGCAAGTGGCCTTTCCTTCCTAGTCGGAGTGGCACCCTGGTCTCTCACTAGAGGGTGCTTGTTCTACCAGCTTCTTGTGTCTGACTAAAGGAATGACTCATTCCTGGGGTCCTGAGCCGCGACCTTGGCACAGCAGAGAGATGGTACCATACAACCTGATTTCTGCAGTTGCCTTGGCCGGTGTTTTAGGTAGAGATTTTGAAGTCAGGAAAGATCGGGTGGTGATCTGAGGAGTAGGAATGCTCGTTTTCGTGTCTCAGCTCTGCGATTTCTCAGCCACCTGCATCTGCTGCGCATTCTTAGTTGCTGAAATAGTTTACACTATTAGAAGTCAATCAGAAACCGGATTGTAGCAGAAATAAGGATGTGTAGTAAGCTCTTAAAAATTAATTTCTTATTTCTTATGTCTTTTCTGCATCACTTTTAGGTGAAAACATGGTTTCAGAATCAACGGATGAAATTTAAGCGCTGCCAGAAGGAGAGCCAGTGGGTGGATAACGGGATGTATCTGCCACAGGTGTGTAAAATTCCCCATCACCACCAGTCACGGCTCCCCCAGTCTGTGGGGAGGAGTGTATCATGTCCAACCTACTAATTCAAGCAATGCACAGGACTTGGTATTACCAAGCCAATGTATTTCTTGTAATACAGAGAAATTTGGCTTTCAGTGGTATCTCTTTAAGTTGGTTTTCCCCGCAGCGTGGTGTTCCTGGACTCTCTGAGCTGGAGATCACTAACCGAAGAGCAGCTCATCTCTGCTATTGCTGTTCTATTGGGAGGACAATGGGCATGAAAAAGGCGCTATTGCTCGGCTTGGAGGAGGGGCTGGGGGGAAAAAGGAGGACCCATCCAAAAAAAATGGGCTGTTGGTGTGGTTCCGCACTGCTGAACGACTTTCTTTGTCTCCTAGAATGGGGTTCACCAGGCTGCATACCTGGATGTAGCACCTGCGTTTCACCAGGTCTTCCCTGTCGGCGCCGGCGGGAATTTTCAGGCTGTGCCCAACGTGCACCACGCTTACAGCAGCGGACAGACTTACGGGAATGGGCAGAACCTGTACTCATTTGTGTCTGTGGAGGATGAGGGGCTCTGTGGAAAAGGTGGGTCAAGCTGCAATAGCCAGCAAGCCATGGGTTTATTAAGCCAGCAAATGAACTTGTATCACAGCTACTTTGACAATACAGATGTCAGTGTGGATGCAGAAGACACCTTCAACTTCCAGAGCACCTCTGACACTGTCACACCATTTTCAAGCTTTACACAGAATCAATGCCAGTTACCTTGGCATCCCATGGCGACTCAGAGTGGGTATGAGTCTCAGGTCTGAGTATTTTTTTCTCCTGTCTCTTGTGTCCATGCATGGGATTTCCAGGGTTTTGACTTGGATACGTTTTGTTCGTTTTTCTCGTCCCTCCTCCACTATTGCTGTTTTAACTAGTAGAAGGACTCAGCGCCCTGCTGCCTGGGGTTTGTTAACTGTTTAAATGTCCCTGTCTGTTCATAGCTAACCCTTGGCAAAGATGCTTAGGGTATTAAAGAGATTGAACCTCATTCATTGAGGCCAGTGTGCAATGTTGCAGCTGTGAGCAGCAGAGGTTGTTAAGGTCTGTTTGTTGTACAAGTTTCACCTTCTTTGCTGCTTCTCTAGCAGGTGGTCTCTGATCCTTGCCCGGTGTGTCTTGCAGCACAGCTTCCACTGCAAAGGAGGTGAATACTTGTTGCAGAACAATGTTTCATAAAGTTTGTTTTTTGCAGTGTTAAGAAGCATGTTTCATGTTAGGTCCATGTTGCGTTTTATTGCTTTTTCTGGTTAATGTTCAGTGTTCTTAATGTTAAATGTTCTTACAAAGTTGTTTGCATTGAAAATAAATTACTCTTATTTAAATGTTGTGACTATGTCACCAGCTCGCATTTGAACAACCGGCTATGAGTGGTTATTTTATCTGCCTGGTTTTATTATGCAGGTCTGTAGCCTAGTGCAAGGAGGGTGAGGGAAGATCCAGGGCTAGGCAACTGGACAAGCTGTTGGGTTGAAGTGAGGTGCAGCCCTGTAACGTGCTTATGTTAGCCCTTAAATAGTGCTTTAAAAAAGGTATTGAAGAAGAAGGATGGAGCAAAAGAAAGTGTCCTAGAGATTGTGTGGCCTCCTGGTGCTCCAGCAGGTCACAACTGGAGGTCAGGAATCCCACATAATTAAATATGCAGCTCTGTTGGGATTCTTGTGCTGGCCCCAAACGGCAACAGAGGTCTGCGAATGGGTAACTGCATCTCCTGCCTCCAGCACTGAAACAAAACCAGAACCAAGTAAGTACACTACACCACCCAAGCCCTTCATCTCTCCAAAAGGGCTAATTCAAGGGGTACTCCCACTGGGCACAATTAGCTAAACTGGCAGCAGACTGCTCAGGCTCAAACTGCTACAGGTCTTTTGCTGACCAGAACCTGCTCATGTGGATGCAAAGCTTCTCCCCCTCTTTCCATTTGCACCTCTGCAACCTTCTGCTCTTGAGGCAATGTACAATAGGTACAGGAAGGAGAGAGGACAAAATGAGTCACATAATAAGGTGGGCTGCCAACCTTAAAAGAGCAGAAAAAGGCAGATCTGGCCTGAAAGAGTGGGAAATGCCAAATTCATGTGCTTTTCTGTTCTGTTATTACAGAACAAGAGATCCTTTCTCACCTGGATGGGAGATTTGTATCCCAATAGCAGTGTGTGTGAATTCTGAGTATCTCTCTAGCAATAGTATTAATTTCAAAAATTGCCTTGAAAAAACAAAGCTGAACTATAGAAATCACCTATAGAAGCCATACATACTATGCCTTGTCTTTCAGCTTTAAACTTAGCAGCCTGAGTTTTTGGGGTTCTTTTAAGATGCAGTCTTTAAGAAGTAAGGTATACAGGTCTGCAGAACAATTGCAGAGGAAGCCTGCTGCAGTTTACCTGTGCTACTTGCTATATTTTGTTTCTATGTCTCTGCTGTAAGGGTGAGGAGATAGCCAGAACTCGTGCTGGCAGATGTCCTTCTGCAGAAACAGATATTGTTGCTGAAACAGCCCTGGAGCTGAGAATGATTGCTCTCATGTTGTGGTTAGTGTTACTCCATGTACTAGGGGAGTGTTCTGTGAAAATTTGAGTGTTCCCTCATGGCTGTGTTATTCCCCTGGTTGCTCAGCCCGGGTTGTGTGCAAACATGTGTGCAGGTTTGGCAAGCACATGTAGCTGGAGGGAACATGTGGAGTTGCTCAAGTTATGGAAGATGGGCTGGAAAGGACTTCTAGTTGCTCAGGAAGTGTTTCTAGAGCCTTTGGAATTAAAAACCAGGACTCTGCCTTTCCACAGAGCTGATGATCTCTTCTGTTACCTTCACATGCCTGAATCGCATCACCGTGTGAAACAACTGCACAGGTAAAGTTCTTTCTGCTACACTGAGATTAAATACACCTCTATTAGGACTGCTGCTTTTTGTGACTGGGCTGTGTAACAGTAACTTCTGCCCACCGCAAACATGCTTTGCCTTGCCAGCGTATCTTTTCAGGATCAAGCTGTAAGATGATTTGGAGCTCTTCATAAGTGGGAATACACTCCTTTACAATATCTGCAGTGATGAAAAAGCTGCAGATGAAGTCCCAGTGATGCTGAGAATCCCACCTAAACAGAAGACATTGGTCCAGTACAGATTATGTAGACCAGGATTTTATTCTGTAGCTCACTGGGTTCCAGCTGTCCCACAGCAAAAATACCAAGCAGATAGAGCGGTGCAAGCAACCTCATTCCTTCCTTTCCATGCCAATGTGACCTGCAGGGGTTTTACAAGCTACGTGTTTCTTCTGAGTGATCCATGAGCAAGGGCTCACAGCCCCAGTTGTCCCTCCAGTGCAGATAAAAGTAATGATCTTTGCTTTAATAGGCTCTTCCCTACAGGCAGAGGTAAACATATTTGGTTATCTAACTACACCGCGTGACTTGAAGGCTGAGCTAACAGGGTTTTGGAAATTTTCAGTCAAGCACTGCCACATGTCTCTTGCCTGGCCCGTCATCAGAGGGCAGCAGCATATTTGCTGATACTGAATAGTCATGTGGCGTGAATGACTCTAAATCTTTACATTTTATCATTGAAATAAAAGGAAAAAGAAACTTAAAAAAAAAACCCAACAACAACAATCCAAAAAAACCAAAACAAAAAACCCAAGAAACAACACTCCCAAGTCTTTTCCTACCGAGTTATCTTCATGATGTCCAAAGATTAAAATTAATTTCTCACATTTGACAAAAGTCCATCTGCTGTCTAGCAGCTGCAGAGTGTCTAAACCATTATTTTTTTTTCAAATTACAGCACTGGAACTTCTGCTGTGGGTGAGCCCCAAGATCCAGCTAAGTCACTGCTTAGATACTAGAGAAAGACCACAAAAGAAACCAAAGTCCCCTGTGTCCCTCTGGCTAGCTGGGGCTGAGGGCCTCCAACAGAAGCTGCATTCCTGCTGTTTTTACACAGGACGTTGGGAATGCAGCTCCTGATACAGCATACATCAGTAATCTCCCTTCCCGGAAGCTGCTTACTTGCCTGTTGGAATTGCTGCAGGCTTTTTAACTCCATAATCGCCTGTGGCAGTAAGGTCTGTCTTTGAATGATGACCTCTGAAAAATTGTGTCTGAGGAAACCCTCAGACACAAAAAAGTATTCGCTAGTGTTTGTTAGCACTGCTTTGCTGAAGGTCAAATAGCAGGGAGATCACAGCTGTTGCTCTTGCAGACAGCAGCTTTCTGCAAGCCAGTCCCAGAGCCTCCACAGCAAAATCCTGCCTGTCCTAAAGCATCTCAGAAGGAGCAGGGCATGTCATGTGCCTCCTTTTCCAGGAGTTATTATTAGTGAGGACCAGCTGCAAGCTCAGTTTTTTTCACCTACAGCAGCTTTTGATGGGTTGGCAGGGAAAGGTTTTAGCTTATATTCAGGTAAGTTAACAGAACTTGACTTGAGAGGAACTGAAAAATATCTTAGTTCTGGTGTGAGAGCCCTGATAATTGCCGCTATTGTCCACCTTCCGATGTTAGCCGGCACCTTTTCAGTTGACTTAATTGTTCCCCACCCCTCTAATGGTCTCAAGAACAGTCTTGTCCTTTCTTAGCTACAGCGCTGGTTGTAAGAGGAGAAGGGTGGGGGTTGTGCCAAGATTATGACTCACCATCCAAAAGGCCTTATCTTTCCCCGAATCATACTGGCCAGGTGTTGTGGTTCAATGCCAGGCAGCAAATAAGCACCATGCAGCCACTCAACTTGATCACTCCCCACCAATGGGATGGAGGAGAGAATCAGAAGAGTGAGAAAACTCGTGGATTGAGATAAAAACATCTTAATAGGTAAAGCAAAAGCCGTAAACACAAACAAAGCAAAACAAGGAATTAATTCACCCCTTCCCATAGGCAGGTCACCTCCAGGATAGCAGCGCCTCATCCTGTATAGAAAGACAAACTCCAGGAGTCTGGATATCCCCCTCTTCCCCCTCACCCCAACTTTCTTTCTGACCCCAGTGCCATATGGTATGGAATATCCTTTTGGTCAGTTGGGGTCAGCGGTCCCAGCTGTGTCTCCTCCAAACTCCTTGTGCACCCCCAGCCTTCTTGCTGCCAGGGAGATAACGAGAAGCAGAAAAGGACTTGAGATTGTGCAAGCCCTGCTCAGCAGTAATGAAAACATCTCTGTATTATCAACTCCATTCTCAGCACAAATCCAAAACACAGCCCCATCCCAGATACTTTGAAGAAAATTAACAAACACAGCCAAAGTCAGCACGCCATAGAGTTTACAGTAGAGTCAAAGAGTGTCTGCATGAGGGAGTGAGAGAGGGAACAAACAGCTGTAAGGTACAGGGACATAAATCAGCTTTGCCAAGACCATGCCTCTTACTAGTCCAGTTACAGAAATCACTGTCTTCATTTTATGCTTTTTTTTTTTTTTAACCACAGCAGCTACTTCATTGCATTAAGAGAAATTCATTGTCGTCATCAAAGAGTGATAGAAAAAGTGATAGAAAACCTGTGACTCGGGGAACTGGAGGCCTGTTATTACATATACTTTGCTACACGCATCTGGTTTAGGTACTTAGACACTTACATAATCAAGTTTAGGAATTATAGTACCTCCATGGCAGTCCCCATATTCAATATTGCTGGATAGGGAAAATTCTTAAGGTGGGTGATAGTTACTCACCTGTTTCTTTGACTCGAGATACCTGACATTGCCAAGAACCATGAAGCTGATCTACTAATAACACAGAAAAATTTCTGTTTATGGTTTCAGCATCAAGTAACAATGGCATACAGTTGCTGTGGCTATTTATGTTCCACCTGTTTTTTATATTGCAGTGCTCTATTGCAATGGGAAAAAAGAGATATATAAAAATACATAATGCATCTTAAAAAATACTCTTTTTTATTTGCCAAATTGAATGCAGTTAGATTTTCTCAAGGGGAGGCACAGCAAGATACAGACTAGAAGGAAGGGCTTATAAGATCATCTTACCAGCCTTTCTGCAAGCTACTTGTCACATTTCCCTTCATTAGGCACTTCATCACTTCACCTCATGGCTGATACACTGATGGTTTACACTTCAGATGGGTAACTGGCAGGTGGCAATAACTTCTCCAACTTCACTTAAAGGTACAAGGCCAGCACCTCTCCATACAGCCCCTGGCTTCACGTGTTGTGTACACACAAGTGTACAGTGATACGTAGAAATGAGATCCCAAAAGGAATCTGTGCTTCCCCTTAGCCAAGTTTCAAGATCCATAATTAAGAAGATCCAGGGCATAAGCTGGGTAGCCAGATCCTGGGCTTTGCTGTAAGGGAGCTTGGTTGGTCTGTGACAATCAAGGAAGGAATGTGTGTGTGTGCACACGCGTACAGGCACAGAAATGAAGGGCTCTGTGCGTGTGTACCTGGGCAAGAGGGTCTCTGCACGGCTGCGTGTCTGCAGGCACACATCTGGATGCCAAAACTGGTTCTAGCTACAAGGTGTCCCTGAGGTGGATGGCACGTGAATAACAAAGGGAGAGATGATAATAAGATTTGATTCCTGTCTGCCCAAGTACCCCACATCCACAGTGCTTAGGAATGATAAAGATGATGGCTGGCAGTGGTTGGGAAAGGAGTCCCCATAGTGGCTGAGTGGTGAAAATTACAGCCATCACCAGTCTTTGAGCCTGGATATTCCACACTGCCAGGGTAGCTGTGGTAAAAGTCTACTTTGTGCTGAGCAATGAAGCCCACTGTCTGCTGGACACTGCAGGTGCCCCCACCTTTGCCAAAGACTCCTCCATCCTCGCTGGTCACGATTGTGTAAGCGTTCTGCCCTGCTCCATAGTGCTGACAGGGGGCATGCATGGTTTGGATGTTGCCAGCTGCGGTGATGGGGTAGCCCTGGTGGAATTTGGGGTGCACATCCAGGTAAGTACCAGTCTGGTAGCCACTCTGAAAGGGGAAGGCAAAGAGTCAGAACACATAGCTTCTCCACTGGTGTCCACAGGCCTGACACATACTGGGGTTCTGTCCCTTCACATTTCATATTGTCTACTGACCAGCAGCAATGGCATGGAGGGCAAGAAAAACCATGTCCATTCCCATAGTTCAGGGGTGGATACACAATCATATATATATATATTCATATATACATAGGAGGGAAACAGCTTTTCCCTGAAAACATTTTTGTGGCATAGCCAGCCCACTGCTGGGCTACCTGCAGTACACGGGGTGGTGCCAAGTCTGTGCCTCTGTGCTGAGCAAACCAGGAGGCCGGGTATGCTCACACTTGTATGCTTAAGTTGCCCCCCATGGAGGAAATACGGGACTGATGTGCCCAGACAGAAGAGCCATGATGAGCCATGTGCTGTGCTCTTACCTGTGTGAGGCACTGAGCCCGTTCGCTCCACAGGCTGTGCTTCTGGCACCTTTTCAGCTTCATTCTCCGGTTCTGGAACCAAGTCTTCACCTGTGTGGGGAAGGGAAAACAGAAAAAATGTCAGCGAAAGAGAGGGAAGAACAAATGTTACTAAGTTCACAAGCAGGAAGAACCAGAGGGAGAGTGACCAGATGGCAGAGATACACGGGCAGCAGCAGATAAAAGCCTTTAAGAATTCCTGGGGGGATGTTGCCAAGGGGAGAGGTCTGTCTAGCAGCCTCAGCAGGTGGCTAGTGCAACTGTGTGATGGGGGAGGGGGTGGCTCGGTGTCAAGAGAACAGTGATAGTTGTGACAAATCGACTCATTCCAATCATGGAGGTGAATGACTGGTGTAAATCAGATCCACCGACACCTCTACAAGCCCCCTGCACTACAGGCAAACTTCTAAGATGCTGTTTCTGCATATTTGCAAACAGAGAAGGGACAGACTTGCTCCTTGTACCCAGCAGTTCCCAAATTCAAAGCTCTTTGCTGAGGCGAATTCCAGGGCCATTTCCCCCCCGGGCTGTGTCTGTGCTGTGAAAGCAGCCTTTGCAAGGATGTGGATTGAAGGAAAGAGCAGACCGTCGAACTTGTCTTGCTCCTGACAGAACCAGTTCAGTGTGTGCTGTATGTGTGCACCTCCAATGCACCTGTAACTTTTTGCAGTCCCAGGACATCCAGCCCATCATGCCCAGCTCTGAGATCCAAATTTCAGGCAGATTTTGGATTTGTAACTGCAAGCTCTTGTGGCCCAGCTCCCTTCCCTTGTGTGCCGCATCATTTCACTGCACACAACCTACCTAGAGATCACCAGAGACCCTAAAGGGAAGTGATATGTGAACCTAGCAGCACCCACGGGGAGGAGGGAGCACATGTCAAGCAGCCAGGCAGTACTGAGTGTAAAGCACTATTAGATATTGAACAAGACCTGGAGGACACTAGCAAGAGCTGTCAGCATGTCGAAGCCCCTTGACTCAGGGTACAGACGCATGCCAGGGTTTCTATGAAGTTCACAGCACATGAACAAATCTGTAAAGTGCTGTCAAGCCCAGGGTAGAGACTGTGATGAACAACATATTCATCACTGGGTTTGCAATTCTACTACAAGTGCTGGCAACAGAACCCTTAACTGACCCTGACTTGTAGAGGCCCAAATGAGGTGCCACTGATCCCTTTAGCTGCAAAAGTGCTTCTGATCTCTGGGCATGAATAAGCAGGGAAGCAACTGTTAGCTGGCACCTTTCTCTCAGTCCCTGCTGGGGACTCATCTTTCCATCCAGGCACTTCCTTAAGTGACCACTCAGCCACTGTGAGATCAATAGACTCATAGATTTTGTGGGTCAAAATCTGTGTTCACCTGCTTGTATGTGAGCCCCAGGGCAACAGCCAGCTCCCGGATCTGCTGGGGGCTGAGGTACTTCTGGCTCTGGAAGCGCTGGTGCAGGGTTTGCAGCTGCTCCTTGGAGAAAGCTGTACGGCTCTTGGTCTTCCTCATCCCCTCCACGCCATATTCTCTGCCCTTCTGAGACTTAGCTGTAGGCTGTGGGGATGAGGATGATGAATGTGGACTGGTGGCTGAATCTGGTGTGAATTGGCTGAAATTCCCAGAACTGGATGAAGCTGGGGATACTTCTATAAATAAAAAGACAACGAGAAAAAGGTGTAAGAGACAAAATGTTTAGCTGTAAGGATATGAGCGTGCTTGCCTACCAGACCGGAGCTTTCTTGAAGCAAAGGCTTGTATGACCCCCCTTTCTTCATGGATCTGTGAGCACAGACAAGCACACTGAGAGCGAGCAGCTTCCCAGCTCAGTCCCCTCTGGGATGCCTGTGGTTGGCTCCCTTTTGCCAGGCAGAAAAGTCAGGACAGGGAGTGGTGCAAGCAAAAGTGTGGTGCACATCAGCTCACAGTCAGCTCTCCTCCTCCAGAAGGCCTCAGTAATATCTCAGTCTGATTGTGGTGTAAAAAGGCCTTGTCATGACCTCAAGTATAGCTCTGGCTTGCTGGCTGGGCTCCACGAAGCTGCCTGCCCAGCAATACCAAGGTACTCAATAGTGACAAAACAACCTCTGACCAGGGTGTATGGTGGGGCAGAGCAGCCAGTGCTCACAGTGAGGGCAGCAGGTGGAGAGCATCAGATACTGGATAATGGCTCAGTCCTGTTTGCCTTTGTCTCCCACCACAGACCGTGCCACTGCTGGAGACACTGTAGGTGGAAGGACCTATTTGAGAGGGGCTTTTGGTGAGAGAAGAATGAAGGAGAGAACTTTCACATGGAAGAGGAGAGGGAGAGGAAAGGTAGATGTGTGAAAAAGAAGAAAGGAACAGCAATCCTGTACCAGGGACATACGGGAAAAAATTCAAGAGTGCACAGGAAGGCATTCAAGCCTCTTCTCATTTGTCCTGGTACATGTCTCAAGCGGTCTGTGTTGATGACCTGGTCTGAAGTTGAAATAAAGACCTGAAGGAAAAGCGTCCTGAACAATCTGGGCTCCTAGTGAAGGCAAAACCTGCCAAGATGCAAAGTCATTCAGTCCTCAACCTTCAGAACATATGTCCAGAGCAAAGTACTGATCTTCCCCAGAGGAATGGGCTTCCCACCCATCCTACAAAACCTGTCCTTCTTCTGTCCTAAGCTGAGAGTCTACTAAGCAATCACTCAAAAGCCTTGGAGCACTGTTGGATCTCAGAAAGGTGGCCACATCTGTGGTAGTGTTCCCCTTGTTACTCTCGTTACAGAGGCATGCCTGTCTCTGTGGTGCCTGCTACTCAAGGCTTGCCTGCTCTGGACCATTTTCTATCCCTAGAAGATGACACAAGCCAAGCAGGGGCTGGGTGAACAGCCAGGGGTGTAGTGGGGCAGGTTTCTAGCGCTGGGGAGCAGGTCAGTGAGGATTGCAAAGGGATTCCGTCTACAAGCAGGAAGAAGCTGTCAGCAGAAGTGCAAGGGCCTGTGGTGTTATGTGCATGGAGCTAGATTGCAGAGCCTTGAGGAAGCCGAACATCAGTGACCTGGCTGCATGGGAAGCTAAAACTTCGTATGGTATCTCAGGAAGCTTGGCTCCTGCAGGCTGTGCAGTAAAATCCTTATAGGGAGGAAATGAGTATGCCGGGAACGTGGGCCTGGAAAACAGGAAAGTGCCCTGTTAGACAGGAACCACAGCGAGACAGTGTAGAACTAAAGTTCCCCCAGGTTGCTGCTTGACCGGCCCAAAGCCCCAGTAAATGTATCATGTGCAGCTCAAGCTCAGGACAAAAGTGCTCACTCTCCCATGAGAATAAAGGAGAGAGGAAGCAAGAAACACAAACCACAGTGCAACAGATATGAGCATGAAAGCCTGTGACAGACCCACTCTCACAACCCCTTGACATCTGTAAGCCTTGACTTCCACAACTGGGCTCTCTCTGAGAGAGGTATGAGGGGAGAGTGTTTGAAGATGGGGTTAAAGTCTGTAAACCAAACCCCACGCGGGCACAAAGGAGTCCATCTGCCTGCTGTGGGGCAGGCAGCATGCAGAGAACCTAAGCCTTTCTCCAAACTACGTGGCAGGTAGCCACAGGCCGAGTAGCCATAGGCTGTGCCTGAGCCTGTAGCTTTCCATAGCAACTGACAGCTTGAAAGTGGCACCCCAAAACCTGCCTCTCCTCCCACCCATTTACCTCAGTAGAGTGTTGCCCTGCTGACCATAATGTGGGAATGGCTGAAAACCTGCACTTACCAGCTGTTCTATTGCCACTCACTGGAGTGGGAGAGGAATGGCAGGAACAGAAAATGTCACTGTGTGAGCACTGGGACTTCTAGGTTAAAAAGGGAAATGCAAAGCACCAAGAGTACAGAAGGAAGAGGGAAATAGAGGAAAATGGCAAAATGAAAGAAGCAGTGAGGAACAGTGCTAAAGACGCAGATCTCCCAGCACCCAGTGATTCAGAACAGGCCTTGGCTCATGTTGAATAAGCACATAAAAGGTGCAAGGGGTTTGTAAGAGGATGAGGGATGCCACAAGAAGTATCTCCAGGATTTCGACAGCACACGTGATAGCACTTAACTAAAAGGAGGCCCAGACATTCCTGTACCAAGAACCATGAACTTCCATGAGACCAAGCTGTCACATTGCCCTTCAGCCTGGAGCACAGACGTGGCAGTGCCTCCACTCTTCCAGGCTCTTTTGAGGCTTAGGAAACCGCTTGGCAGTCACCCAAGGAAAGTAGCAGGGAAAAGTGGCGTGATCGGCCGAGGTCACCCCTCCTCCTTGCCTACCACACCGCAATTTGCCGATAGGTCACACGCTAGGAAACCAAGGCAGGGAAAGAGACAAATCCGCTCCAAGTCATTCAGCCTGCCCTGGGAGCAGCGGTATCCCGAGGAGCGGCTGCGGGGTTTAGCTGCCAGGCCTTACCTGCGGTGTGCCTCCTGCCCGCCGCCTCCGGAGAGTGCCGGGCCGCGGCGCTGCCCGCGGGCCCCGCCGCTGTGGGGGCCTGTCCCGCCTGTCCCGCCGCGTTCCAGCAGAGCTCCAGGTAGCCCATGGCACCGCCGGGGTACGCGGGGCACGGCGGCAGCGCCAGCTGTGCGCACATGGCTGCGGACCGCCCGCCCCACGGCAGATGTCACCTGCAGCCGGGGGACAGCTCCTCGCCGCCGAGCTGAGGCAGCCCCGGGGCGCAGACGGGCCTTTATAGCCGGCCATCCCCTGCCCGGCACCGCAATATTCACCGTGGCCCGCTCCTCCGGGCTCTTTGTCATGTTAAAGAGGCCGATCGGTGGGGTGGGGACGGAGCAGGGGGGAGGGAAAGCAGCACATGGCATCAGGGCTGAAATATGTCCCCTCTGAATTCTTCCCATTCTGCAGGTTCCTCACTCACACCTGAGCAGGGTCTGAGCCTCAGGACAACTTCTCCTGCTTGCTTCTTTGGGCTCTGCTGAGCTTGTCCCGGTTCAAAACCCCCTGAGCAAGGCAGCTGTTCACTGGGAGAACGCATCCCGGCCAGTCTCCACCACAGGCAGTGGACAGGAGGGAAATCTGGAGCTGAGCTGCTCCCCACCGTGCCGGCCAAACCCACACCCTGCCCTGCAGAGTCGGGGAGGGTTCTGAGACCTTGACTTTGTGGCTTGTGTCACACTGACAGCGCCCCAAGACCCACAGACACCCCCTACTGACCTGGCAGCGCTTCCCGTACTCTTGGTGCAGATGTCACATATGGGAAAGGGGGGAAATGGAGAAATGAGGAAGAATTTGAGCTGGGGACCAGAACATACTTAACATACTTTTTTTTCTATTTTCTTTTTTTTTTTTTTTTTTTTTAACTGAAGAGGAATTTCTTCCATCCAGGCCTTTGAGGAAGCCAGCTGAAAATGTGTTTGGCCCATCTTCAAGAAGACTGTGCCAGAGCAAACTCAGAAACACGGGACAAGTTGCATCCAATACCACATCTCACTTTGCAAAGCAGGCTCAGAAATCTCAGCTGGCTGGTCTCCCCTCCATATTTTCACTGTGGAGCTAGAAAATGATCTAGTGCATGTAAGGGCTAACAGATTTGCTTGCCCATTGCCTTTCAAAAGCACATCCTTTTATATGTGTAGCTTTGGCTGTGGCCTTTGCCAGGCTGCTGCAGGTTGGTTGGAATAAAGGAGATGAAGAGTTTCCTTTAAGGCAGGGTTAGCTGATATTTCCTGACATATGGCCTACCCAAGGGGGACAGGCACCTGCAGAGCTGTTCATTAAATAACTAAAGGTGAGTGAGCTACAGAATTTAGGGAAATTTTATTAGTTTAATTTCAAAAGACATTGAGAGTCTCTCACTAATGTCCATTTCTCAATAGAGAGATAGAAGACTCAGAGTTAATTAAAACATTTCTTCTTAGAACCAGCCTTGCTTTGGCACCAGGACACGTGCATGCCTTCTGTCAGAAGCTCAGAGCTGAAGGTGCTGATCCACAGAAGTGTAAAATTATTTCAGCCTTTCACCCCTCTGTACCTCATTACTTCACTAATGATTGTTGCTGCTTTCATCCCAAGCCTGTGCTTATCCCAAGCATCCCAGTACCTGGCAGGGGGACAGAGAGGGGCACTTGCTTGCTGTGAGTGAAAAGTATCAGCAGGGAGAAGATACAGACAGGTGGGGGGAAAATACAGAAATAGGAAGTGGCATTTAGATCTGTTTAAAAGGATATAGAACACCACTTCTACCAGGACTCGTGCTGCTGATCTGTGCCCCACGTCAGGTCACTAGTCCTGGCTTCCCTGTCTGTAGAGGCACTTTCCCATGAGGTACAAACTGGAGGGAGCTAGGGATCTGGCTAGAGTCTCTTTAACCTGACACTGAGTTTTATGTTTTCTGTTTGCATGAAACACTTTTTTACTTTACAAACTGCAGGGATCGATACATTTCTCTCAAGAACAGCATGTTTTTATGTTAAATATACTTCAAAACCTTAAAGCAAAAAAAGGGCTTTTGAGCACATCTAACTCAATAGAAACCCAAGAACATCCTGAATATGTCAATTATGCTGCAACAGCCTCTACAATTTGCTTTGGTTCATGTCTCCCTTCTGAATCATTATACATTTCAGAGCTGCAGTGCCACAGGAGCTGAGATCACTGTCCCTCACATCGGACCTCAAGCCCTAGCTAATTAAGCACCAGTTACATGAGTTGTACAGAACTTGGCACCCCACTGGGCAGCCCCGGTGCCACCAGTCAAGGAGAATGTTATGCTCTCCTTCTTACTCATGCCTGGCCTGTTACCATATACTGGTGTTCAAATTTTCATGGCCCCAGGTGCAGTTAGGATGTGAAACCAAGGTAGCAGACCTGGAAGGTATCAGCGTCTCTTTTAGGATATTGTTGAACCTGAAGACCTAGGAGAAAACAGAGTGTGGGTGCTGGTGTGGGTGGCAGTGGTTGTCTGTGCTGGGAGTTTCACTGGCTGAGCACCTCACACATGATCTCATTGATTTCAGCTGCTTTCTGAAGGTGTCTGGGATCTTTCCTACAAAGTGCCCAGAGGCCATAATAAACCAGGGTAGTCACTTACACTACAAAGTCCCTCTGGGCAGCAGCTGGGGAGGAGGGTGGTGTCACCCCTGGCTGGAGCAGTGAGTGGGCAGCAGGGAGGGAGTCACCTCCCTGGGGGCAGGAGGGGGACAGAGGGGCAGAGGGAACATCGGGACCTCGCTCCCTGTGGTTTCAGAGCAGCACCTCTGAGGCAGCAGCTTATGTCTCCCACAAAACACACGACACAGATGTGGCTTGGCATCAAACCAAGGGTTTGGTACTGTTTTGTTCCAGACTGGGCCCAAATACTCCCTGTTATCTGACAATGCTGAATATGGTTTTTGTTAATTATTCAGAGATTGTTAATACAGTTGTTTTAAGAAAAAGGCTTTGATAGCACTGTTTTATAATATTTCTGTTATAAAAAAAAGTTTGAGGCTTTTTTTTTGAAGCCTCAAACTAATGCCCTGCTTTGTTTAAACATTTGTAAGGTTGTTGTGATCACTGTTGATACAAATGGCTTAATCAAAAGACATTTTAAGAGAAAAAAACCTGGAAAACTAATGCAGTTTGAAGGATTAAAGAAGGAAAGTAGATAAACCATTGCAACATTACCACTCTGTTCCCCTTTTAACTATGTTCAGCATGTTAATTCTTAAATTGTAACTTGAATTTGTTCAAAAGTATGATGCTCTATTAAAGCACCATGCTTTTCTCAGAAGACTTTTACTTTGGTGACTTATGATTTTCGACATTTTTTCTTCGCTTTCTGTGGGACTGTTCTGTAATCTACTTAGATCCATGTGCTTGCCTGGTGTCACAATGACCTCAGACTCCTTGTAAATATGTTTAACGAGTCTGCACAAGAAAAGGGTTTTTTTCCCTGCATGGCTTTGCTGAACTGACAGGAAGCAGAGGAAAGGAGAATTTCTTCTGAAAAATCATAACTGTGCTGCTACTTTTGGGGTGTTTTAGGTGTGTCATACTGGGCTGAAAAATTCTGAAAGGGGCAAAATAACTTCCCATCGAGGGAATATAGCCAAACTTCATTTGGGTGATCATAAAAAGAAAAAACAAAGAAAATATTACTTTTCTCTTTTTCCACTGTTCTCAGCCTAAGGCCGGTCAGAACTGGTACTTTGTTGTACATAGCAGCCATCCAGAGCCACAAAAAAAGTAAGTTAAGACCCCTCAGGGCAGAACGTTGTAGGGGCATCTATGGTAACACCTACCTAAAAAGACCGGGGGAGGGTCTAGAAAGCCTGCAAACCTTAAATAACATTCGTAAGTATTTCCTAGCTGCCTTCAATTTTTCCGTCTGTAAATGTAATTTAGGACATAACTTCACATGTTTAAGTAGTTTTGGTTCATGCAGGAAGGGAACAGAGGGCCCCTTCTCTTAAATTTTACTCACAGTAATAAAAGCCCAACTTATTTTACTGTGCAAAATTTTTCAGCAAAATCAGTGAAAGGTAAAAATTAAAATTGGTGTAACACCCATACATATATGTATACATATACATTTAAATCCTCCTCCTCTCTCCCCTCCCCTTTATTTATTTTTTTCTTTTTTCTTTTTATCTGTGTAGTGAAAAAAAATCTAAGAGTCAAGAAAAGAATGGGCTTAGCTTCCAACAAAGCAGTTTAGGACAAGCTGTTGATCATTATTGTGAGACGGATTTTTCTGCTCATACATCCTTCCTGGAGTTCTTCACAAGTCAGGCCCTCAAAATTATAGTTTGACACTTAAGCCAAGAGGAAGATGAAACTGGAAAAAAATGATCTGTCAGTGTTGCCAGCAGTCCCACAGTCTCCTGGGTCTCACTTGTAGGATTTTACTTCCCATTTTGCCAAAAAAAGGTGTGATCAGTGTAGGCAGAAGAGAAGGCCTGGACAATGTTACCACATCTAGACTTTTAGTCTCATTGCAACACCTCTTGGAATGTAGTAGACTCTTCTGCTCTCACACATCCCTCACAAAGCCCAGTCTATCTTCTGTCTCTTGTCTTCAGGTTTAAAAGGCACCTGTGGTTACTAGCCAAAGCAAGTTCTCTGGCTGTATGGCTACAAGGTATGGTAAATACAAGTAATTCTTGTCCAGCCTGATGCTGCTGTGCATTTCCCACTTCCCAAAGTGTCTGTCCGTGCCAGGCATGTGCCACCAACTGAAAGAGATGTGAGAGTCCAGCATCAGAAATGGAAGGTGGAGTTTTCTCCCTATTTTAGTTTTCAATTTGAAGAAATAAGTTTGCATATAAAATTACAGCAAGGCTACACCCTAGCTCAACCATGTCTAAGTCCCCTGCAATAACAGATCCTTAACTGCTGTTAATGTCATCTGTGGTATATTTTCTCCCAGAAAGGAGGGGAGGCTTTTTCTAATGCTTACTTCTATTTTAGTACTTGAACTGTTTCCCCATCTCTTTAACAAAAGCTACAAGGATTTTTTATGGTGGATGATGCCACAGCACCAAGCTGTCTGAAGTCTTGAAATCTCAAATGTTTAAC
This sequence comes from Poecile atricapillus, assembly GCF_030490865.1. NCBI lineage: Eukaryota > Metazoa > Chordata > Aves > Passeriformes > Paridae > Poecile > Poecile atricapillus. The sequence continues at coordinate 87,001,821 of NC_081249.1, forward strand.
CATTTTGTGTCATGCATAGCATTTTAACCTAAATGTGCATATGGAGAAAACACTCCCTCACCACTGGAAAACTCATCTGGTCCTACAGAGATGTGGTCCCTGTGTGACATTCCCCAAACCTGGTCCTAGGCAAATTTTCCAAATAATTCCCACTTAAGTCTAATTTAGAAAACTGCAGGTCCCCATGGCTCCTCTGCCAGCTCAGTTGTCAATACCTGGGAGCACTTTGATATTAAGTTTTGACCATGATATTTGAATTGGATTAGGCTCAAGATGTGTTTTCCATGCTCCTTCCATGGTTTTCACTCATCTTGCTCCACGACCAGTGGCTCAGTGCACAGTCTCATAAAGGAATGGTGAAAGGCTCTTCAGTATCTTGTGAGGATGTGGCAGAGAAGTAGAGGGTGAGCTGGTAGGGAAAGCTGCCCACAGAACAAGTCATAAAGAAACTGTTGGGACACCTCTGCAAGGGTATAAGTTACAGAGAGAGCAGGGGATGGATTTTGGCAGGGGGGAAGAAAGTTAGAGGTTTCTCAATTGCCTTAAATGCAGACAAAAGCTGCCTTAAGGGGGTTATAGGCCTTGGAATATCAAACCTTGGAAGATTCTTTGACATATCTAAGGCTGGAAGAAGAATGTAGTCCTTTTCCAGTCACCGGCTCTGGTATCTGGGATTCCAGCAGCCCAAATGTGCCAGGAATTAAGTCTCCCCAGACAGAGATAACATAGCAGAGCTCTGATCAAGGGACTGATATCAAAGAAGCAAATCTTTCAGCCCCGGGGATGAATCATCAGAGCAGTTTATTCCAACCTTTTCTCCTCCTTTCAAGTATCAGGTTCAATTGCAGCAACGGCAGCACAAAAGGCTTCATCATTCTAGGTGCTGAAAAGGCAGGGAAAACACAACCAGGAGGAATGGAATTCACAGGTGATACAAGGCTGGGAGGGTGTTGCAAATACCACAGAGAACAAAGAAGTGATGCAAAAGGAACCTATCTTGCTTGGGCAGGGAGGAAGAAGAAAAAATGGGGGCTGGTCATGCACCTGAGGAGAAAGGATCCCAAAGGTTAAGTATTGAAAGGGAGATGTCTAGAAAGCACAGCATGGGAAGAAATAAAAACAACAACAAAAAAAAGGTAGGCAAAATAAATGCACGTTTGCCAGCTGAGGTATACCAAATTCAAACAATAGGAATATTATTTTGCAGACATTCAAGCACTTGATAAAAATCCTTATAATCTTATTTTCTTGAATGGGCAGACTGAGGTTGCATTGGGCTCAGGAAAGGGCCTGTAATTGTACAGCACTGGCCGCTCCTTGGCTAAGCGGAAACAGCTTGTCACTGCAGAAAACTTGCACTTAAAGCTAAAGGGCACTATTAGTACTGCCCACAACTACGGTGAGATTACACAAAGAAGGTCACATTCTGTTTTGTATGCCCTGCAAAATGTGGGGATGAGCAGGAAATAAGCCCCAGGGAAGAGTAGCAGGCACGGGAGTGTTATAAACCAGCTTCTCTCTGCCAAGCAAGTATCAAACCAGAACTGCAGCATCTCAGCCTCTCTGCTTCTCAGCAATCTGTGGATCTAATCTCTGTTTACACACAGGGGGAGATCTGTCTTGTCTGAAGGCATTCCCACTCCCTGTTCCACTCAAGTTGCCCTACCTTCTACAAAGCAGGTGAGGACAGGTGGAAAGACCTGAACTGGAAGGCACAATTCTGGGAACTCTGATGAAAGTAGATGAGGTTGTGTGTCACTTCAGCTCCAGTTATTCAGTCATCTCACCTGTACAGAGATGAGCTGGAGGGCCAAGCTAGGTCTGGTCCTCTGCCTCATCAGTGTTGGTTATGTCAGCTGATCCTTCAGCAGGCTTTCCTGGGACATTAGTCATATCATTACTGGATCTTAATAAACTGTTGTCAATGGGTCTGCTTCCCTCACAAAACTGGATTAGCTCTGCAGAGGAAAGAGGAGCCAGACCATTGACTCTGCAGAAAGACCATTTATCTCTGAGGCCTGTAGCTCAGGTGCACACCAGGAGCCACACAATTGCTGCTGAGCTGTAGTCTGGTTTGGGCTGTGGTTTGGTGTTTGGGGGTTTGGGTGGGAAGGAAGGAGATGCATGTTTTGTGGGGTGGTGGCATGGTACTCGTACTTCAGAGTGCCCTGTGCTTCGGTATGTCACGATTTACCCCATGAGTTATCAGCTGCCCTAAAAGATGTTTACTGATAATTACATTGCAGATGAATCTAAGCTTTGCAAGAATTGTGGGTGTGGGAGTGAACATCAGCCATATATATAAATACACACACATCCAGAGCCTCTTTGCAGCTATGAGGTACCTGGGAAACACATGCTGCCAGCATATTGCCACATAACCAGGCACACAGATTCTGTGGGTAACACAGAATCGTCACAACCCAGTGAGGCTGCACTCCGTAGCTTTTGTTTCCCCCAGGGCACTGTGCTGTAGCAGGAATGAGGCACCCCAGGAGCTAGGAAGAAATTCATGGCCCAAAGGTAATCAGCTTGTGGAGATGTAATGTTAAACTCATTGGGAAGACAACATGAGGGGGGAAGCACGGGGGAGGTTGGGGTTGGTGGCCTGTGAAAATCTCAGCATGAAAAGAAAAGCAGGAAAGATTTTTTTTTTATAAAATTATGATATTCTTTTGGGAAACTACCACATAGTAGAAGTAAGGACCAAGTGTGTTCAGGGGCACAAGAAAACTGTTTAGGTATAAGAGAGAACCCAGAGATGGCTGGGTAATGCAAGCCCATCTTCATCTATACTTTCAGCTAACCCATTTCTGTGGCATTTTGGCCCCTTTTTTGTGATAGCTGGGCCACTGGTGTAGACAAATCACCCAAAGACAGTGAGCAAGGAGCATTCAGTCTTTTCAGCTCTAGTAATAGAGGCTTCCTTATGCAAACATTCAGTCTCAGGTCTCTGGCTACTGCTGGAAGAGACCTTAGTGCTGCATTGCACTCTTCCTGCAAGGCACCAAGTACATCAGAGGCAAACCACAGGCTCCATAGGAATTTTGTGTCCAGAGACCACTGAGAGTTTTGTGTAGGGACTAGGTCATTCAGGGGATCTGGGTGAAAAACTTGACTCTGTCTGTTGTGAAGCTGGGCCTGTTGCATAGCCATATGATCAGAGCTTTTGAGAGCTTTTGCCTTTAGGTTTCCGTGCAGAAAAAAGGAATTTGCAGATCTGCAAGCTGTGTTCAAGGCTGTCAGAAGGCCTCCCTAGATGAGGCTGGGTGTGTGGACACTCTGTACCTTTTCATTACATTACTGGCAAGAATCAAGCAGTGTGTGTGCCACCAGAGTGCTCGCACCCACAGCTCACACATCACACATGTGCTCAGCATGGCCATGCTCCAAAACCTTCCTGGAAGCACTCGATTCAGAGAGACTGGGAGCAGTACAATTGCTTTGGCTTCCCAGCACTTCAGTCCTGCAGTCCTTTGCACTGTGCCAGGGAGACTACAACCCCTTCCCCTTGGTCCCTCTTTCACCTTCTTTCCCTTTCATGTCAGGCATGATAAGGAGATGAGGAACTGCAGTCTGTGTGATGCCTCTGCAGTGTCCCTCATGTCAGGGCACTGCACAAGCAAAGGCACCCAGTGTTCTGCACATCCAGTGTGCATCACAGCTTCCCAGGAGCTTTACATTTCCATGGTCTCTGTTTTTAAAGTGTCACTAATGTGTCCTGACCCTGCCTTCAGCAGGACAAAGCATGGTCTCTCAGCTCAGTTTACTTAATAAAAAGGTTGAGTCCCAGTCAAGGGGACTTAAAAAAAATGAAACTATTTTTTCAAGAACCAACACTGTGCACTAAATCTTTGCTAAAGCCTAATTTCTAGTCAACCCTGGTGTTTGTGCTTTGGCTACTCTGCCCTCACACACGCAGTCAGTCAGGAAGTGGATTTTCCATTCACAAAATAAAATGTTTCTCATCCCTTCTACTCTTTTTCTTTCCCATTTTTCTTTTCCATTTTTTTTCCCAATTACATTTGAAAAAAAAAATCAGCCTTGCTTACAGAAAAAGATGGCTCTAAACCATGCATTTGGAAACACTAAAACTTTACACTAATATGACACTTCTAACTTTTTTGTGTGTGTGTGCCCAGAGCATTACAACACCCACCACTACCTATGAACTACATATGATCAGTGTGAATATCACCATTGCATCAGAATGAGAAAAAGGAGGAGCACAAAAGGTGGTGTGATGCTGCTCCACAAAAGTTTTGTCTCTTTCATGCGGTAAGCAAATATACTGGCAAGTATTTCTCCCAACGTTTCTGCATGGATAAGTTTTTCTGAGATGGACAAGCCCCTGCAGGTTTCAGCAGTGGTTTTGGGCTTTGCTGACATTGGCCTTCGCCGGTCCTGTTTGGATCTTGTCTTGCACTACCTAACACAGGTAGGAAGGTACCTCTGCTTTGTGTTTATGGCCAGGCTGCTTCTGATTTGTGACTGTGAGACCTTCAGTCCAGCTAAGCCAGCTGTATCTTGCATGCCCATCGGTTTTACCTGCCTGTGGCACTTAAAAGGTTCTGTGCATTTTATCAGTTCCCACTGAGCCCTTTATGCAGGTTGCCCTGAATGGCAGCTGACAATAAATTCCAACAGCTGATAGTCTATGTGAAATGCATGTTTTGGTCATGTTTCTCTTTGGGTTCATATGAAAAATCTCATTCTGCAGACAATTCTGCATTCTATTTTCTGTTTTGCAGGATGTGAGTAACTTTCTGAAGATGCTGATTGCTCACATCCTGTGGGGCAGTTGCAATCTGGTCTACATGAATCTAAGATACAAATTTAAACGTGTTGCTTTCATAACCCAGAGAAAATATACCTGTGTGGTGTGCTTAATTGAACTTTTCAAAGGCCACCCATTATCTTTCGCCACAGCCAGCTCCCCCGTTGTGGTTGTTACAACTTGACAGTGCTGAATTTACCAAATCAAGTGCAATCTCTGTGTCATTATGATGCAACTCCATGGCTGAAAAAACTGTTGTGATGCAGCTGGAGATAGCACCAGGACAAGTCCCTACTAAAAAAGAAAAAACCCCACAATTAATAAATATGTCACACGTGGGTGTAGAAACTCGGTAAGAAAATTGAGGCAACATTTGTCCTTCCTGCTCTCCTCCAGCAGTGACTGTCAACCCGAGTGTAGCTCTGCACTTTAATTTGGAAGTGTGAGCATCTCACTAAGATGGGCATGAACTTTGCTCACCGCCTTCCCTGGGGCCATCCCTTTGCTAATGAAAACATCCGGGTGCAAGGCAGGGCAGTGTTTTGCCCAAGATCCCCCGGCCGGTCAGCAGGAGAGTGAGATGCGAGCTGCTCCAAGCCCCTGGTCTGCCCAGGAGGTGGCACTGCCAGCTTTGCCGCCTGCAGCTGGCGCTTCTTGCGCAAACACAGCCCGGCCAGCAGTTCCTGCTCGAACCCCGCCTACCAAGCACCACCCCGTGATAAAACCTAAGTCATCTACCCTGTTCTGTTTGCTCAACTTTCACCCTGATTGTCCCTTCTTCCAGCAAGATTGCTCAGGTCAAAAGCCCAGAGAAGACATTGCACACTGGCACAACTTGCTGCACCCAAAATGTCCAGCCACCGTTCCTCTCCTTATCTTGCCATTCCACTCCCTTTCCTGTCTTTCCCTACCTCTCAGCTCTGATCTGTCAGAAGTGAGTAGATGCTCCAAACACGTCCTGTGTCTTGCAGTATTGCTGTCTGCTTTTAACTTGCATATCCAAAATTTTTGCAAGTGCACTGGTGTTTTCCCAGCCTTCTCATGAATGGCTACTGAGCTCTGCTTTCTGCACAGGACAGAGGCCCAGAGCACACCAAGTGCCGTTTCTAGCTGCTGAAACAAGATTAGCCCTCAGCATGCCACTTATTCCAAAGCTGTCAGCATTTTTTGTTCATTCCCACCACCTCAGTGTGCTTGGCAGCCATCTCTGTACCCACAGAACACTCTTGGATGGACATGAAAGAGCTGTTTTGGAGGGAGCATAGTGACAAAAAGACAAAGGCTGCTGGGTGACAGCAAGTGCTGAGCTGCACATTCTTGGTGGATATAGGCTAGGGTTTATTTACCTCCTCTGTCTCATGGCTGCCTGTTCCCAGCTCACCTTGCAGTCATGATGCCAGGACTAAAAACTGGGGTCTCACACCAAGACACCTAAATAGTTAGCTAAAACTACCTTGATGGCCACTCCACCTCACTTCAAACAGCTCCACTCATAGCCACACCACTTTCAAGGATTCTCCTATAAAATGTCTTTTCCACCACCTTTGCCTTCAGAGATCTGACTACTCTTCACTGCATGCTTCTCATCACACACAGCTGCCTCCTGTCTCCTGCTCTAACTGCTAGACATGCTGCCAGCCCAGACCCAATGCTCTGGGTATGTGATAATCCTTCTGGTTGCCTCACCACAGGGACCATTTCCTCACAGCTCTGCGACTCCATTCCAGAGTCACTCACTGTCTCTGCCACGTCTTCTACTGTATTCATCTCTCAGTGCTTCACCCATTCCATCCTTCCTTGGGTTCCTCTTGTTCAGTTCCCTAAACATCACCTTCAGATCAATCTTGCCCTGATCCACCAGTGCCATGCTGACTGCTCTGAGATGGCAGAAAGTTCTCTCTGGGCTCTGGGAATGCAGTGGCCTTCCACATGGACAGCCTTCCTTGTAACATCAGAGTAATTCATGTAATTCATGTAACACCAGAGAAGGAAGGTAGGCAACTATTTCCATGCCAGAAATCCAGAATTCCAGTTGTGCCATGAGTCACTCTTCCACTGATTTGCACCACTGGAGCATTGTAAAAAGACAGTGGCACAACACAACTGTTTGCCCTGGCCAACACTGTGCAAGACAGCATCTTCAAACATTTTTGTAGTTTTTTTTGGGGGGGTTGTTTCTTTGTTTGTTTGTTTGTTTTGTGGAGCAAGTCTGGTAATTTTGCATGAAACCATCCTAACTACAGAAGGAGCTTCACAATGAATTCAAGTGCAAAAAGCAGGTGTGCAAGAGCTGGAAAAAAAGGCCATGGAGAAGGAGGATGGAAGCATTGCTTGGGTACAGAAGGACAAAATCAGAAAGGCTTTAGAGCCTTTCAAGGGGAGAAACTTGCATGAAATAGGATGGGTGACAAATGAGTTGTGCAACTATCCTAGTAACCAGTCCAGGGAAAATACAGGTCTGCTGAGGAATGGGGAGACAAAGTCGTGATGAATGTCTCAGCCTTAGATGAGGCTGAAGCACTCAAAGCTTTCCTTGCTGTAGTCTGTAGAAGCAAAGCCTGCTCCCGTATTTCCAAACATATCATAATGGTTTTTAGAACAGAGGAACAGCAAGGAGTGGGGCAGCAGCAGGCTGATACTACTTAGGGAGGTTGAATATATTACATTGCATGAGATTGAACAGAATATGCTTCAAGGGTGCTAGGACATTTCTGAAGCTGCTGAAAGAATTGCCTGATGTGATTATGAGACCAGAGTCTTTCATGTGTCATCCCTGGCAGCTGGAAAAATGCTAATATTGCACTCAGCTGCACAGACCAGCCAGGATGAGTCAGTGAACCCCAGACCAGCCATCCTTACCTCAGTGCTGTGTCCTCTTGGCACCCAGCACCAAAGACAAGAATGTGGTCTGGAAAGGGTGATGCTGGTTTACCAAGGACAAGCTGACTGCCTTTTGAAATGAAAGGACTGGCGATATGGATTAGGGGAGAGTGGCTGATGTGATGAGATTTGATGGGAGTTACACTGTAGGCACAGCGTATTCCTCTGGAAGGAGGGGGAGGGATAGCAGCAAACCACTACTCAGCACACTGGGAACCGGGAAGATGCAAAATATCCCAGTGATTGTGAATGACACCATCAGCAGCTCCTCTAAACTCCAGGCCGGTGTCCTGTGACATTGCCCAAAGACTGCCTGAGCAACCCTCATGCTCTTCACACCCTGACACAAGGTAGAACACATCAGAAGGAGTAAATGTTGCACCTACACAGACTGGCCCTCCAACAAAACATTCTGTAGCACTGAACGTTGCTCTGGAGACAGAGAAAAAGCTTGACAGACTATACGAAGTCATAATTAATTGACCAAATTTTAGCAAATTTCCCCCACCCTTTTCATGAGCAATATCTGGAAACAAAAGAAGCATCCCCCATCTATTACTACCACACACTTCTGATGTTCTGCTGATGTTCTACATCCACTGAATGTTGCTTTACTTGAACATGTAATTTGTAGAAATGCATTTGCCCATGAAATATTTGGCACCTTCAAGAGGCCGGAGGAGATGTCAATGGAAAATTCATAACCAGAGAGACAGAGTGAGAAAGAAATTCTTCACACTAGTTTCAGCTTATGCATAGTGGTTATGAGCTATTCCTTACAAACTATCCAACAGTGCATCTGTCTAGGCAGACGCTGCTGGGCCCACATGGTCACTGCTCTGGCCATGCTGGGACAGCCAACAGGATGCTTCAGTGCTGAAGGAAAGGGCTAAGAGAGCAGGCCATGCAGGTTGCCTAGCATTTTTCTGTGCACTGGGGTGTGGAACTGGCTAGAGCGATACTGGGAGAGCTGGGTCAGACACTGTGAGGTAGAATGGCAAAGTGCAGCATGCCAGTGTCTGCAGGTTAATATGGATCTGGAGTGGCTGGAGATGAGACCCCACAGGAGCTACTGGTCCATTTTCTGCCCTGTGTGATAGGGTGCTTCAGAGAACAAGGCACTGTTGTCTCCTTACTGCAGAGAAATGCCACATTCCCAGTCCACTGGGAATGAGGAGCTGGCATTACAGGCACAGACAAGAAAGATGGAAAGGAGGAAGCTTATGGCCTCCAGTTCTAGGGTGATCAAGCTAGAATGGGAAACCCCAGGTGGCAGGATTATTTTTGAGGAATATTTGCCTTTTAATAGGCAAATAGAGAGAAGGAAATGGAGTAGGGTCATGACAAACTCTTCTCCAGTGTCAACACCGCCTCATGATTCACTCATAAAACCCCACCACCTGCACCTTGTAAGCTTCCCTTACAGAGACACCACTTCACAATAAGCACAGGCCTAGCTGTTAAGCACTCATGTTCAGTCCCTCATCACCACTCAGACTCCAGAGTTCTGTAAGAAAGGCAATAAAATCTGTTCTGAGGGTTTCACATCTGTCTGTCAAGGTTTCAGTGTAAATCAAGGGGGCAGACATGGGGGATATAATTTCAGATGATGTTTTATAAAATGGGAGTGATAGGAAGTCTAGCTTAATCACAGAAATATCTTCTATCCCAACTGCACTTTTAACACTGTACTACCTTGAGCAAGCAACGCTATCTGTGCAACCAAAGTGCTCGCACCCACAAACCACACATCAGATAAGTTTTTATCTCATAAGAAGGACCTGGACTCCAATATGAATCTCAGCTGGGGTTTGCAGTGTTGCTGGGAAGCCACTTCAAACACATTTTTCATGGCTGTGCTCCAAAAACCTTTCTGGGAGCACCCGGTTCAGAGAGTCCAGGAGCAGCAGCAGTATAACGCCTTTGGATCCATCCAGATCTTCCAGTCACCTGGCACTAGATCTTCCAGTCCTGCAGTCCTTTGCATTAGTATCAGGGAGAGATCAGCCCTTTCCTTTGTGTCCCTCTTTCCTCACCTTGCCCTTCCAAGTCAGGCAGGATAAGGAGCTGATGAGCCATGCTAGGCCTCCTCAGTGTCCCTTGTGTCAGGGCCCAGCACAGGCAAAGGCACCTGGGGACTGCGTATCTGGTGCCAAATGAGTGCATTTAGGACCATTCCCGTGTCCCTTTTGGCCTCCAGTCTGGAGAGGGTTGCCAGGGAACTGAGGTGTGTCCAGCCTGCCCAGTTCAAATTGCAGTGGCTGGTTCTGGCTCCTAAAAGCTGTCAGCATTTCCAGGCATGAGTCCCATCCTTCCCTCCCTGTCAACCCTCTCTGCATAATTCACTCCTTTAAGGCTTCCCGTAAGCTTTAGATTTCCTCAGTCTCTATTTTTAAGGTGCCACTAGTTTGTTTTGCCATGCCTTTAGCAGAACAATACCTGTTAATAAAAAGGTTAAGTTCCAGTCGAAGAAAAAAACTGAAAGTATCTTTTCAAGAGCCAACATTGTGCACTAAATCTTTGCTAAGCCTTAATTTCTAGTCAGCCCCGGTGTTTGTTTCTTTGGCTGCTCTGTTATCACATACACAGCCAGTCAGGAAGTGGACTTTCCAGTCACAAAGAAAAATGTTTCTCTCCCTTCACTTCTACTGTTTTCCTCTTTTTTTGGTTTTGCTAGGTTTTATTTTTTTGTATATATTTGGAAACACGAAAACCTTACACTAATACAATGCTCTCAACTTTTTTGCGTATATGTGTGTGCCCAAAGCATTACAACACCATTACCTATGAACTACAAATGACAAATGTGAATGTCAGTCTTGCACCAGAAAAAGTCAGAGCATGGAGGTGGTGTGATGCTGCTCCATCACTCCACAAAAATTTTGTCTCTGGCATGAAATAAGGAAGCTGAAAAGTATTCCTCTCAACATTTCTGTGCAGATAAGGTTTTCTGAGATGGACAAGCCCCTGCAGGTTTCAGCAGTGGTTTTGGGCTTTGCTGACATTGGCCTTCACCGGTCCTGTTTGAATCTTGTCTTGTACTACCTAACAAAGGTAGGAAGGTACCTCTGCTTTGTGTTTATGGCCAGGCTGCTTCTGATTCGTGACTGTGAGACCTTCAGTCCAGCTGAGCTAGCTGTATCTTGCATTGTCCATCAGTTTTACCTGCCTGTTGCTCTCAAGAGGCATTTTTAGTGCCATTTTTTAAGCAAGCAGAACCCAATCTTTGTGGACCAAGAGGTGAGGTGGCACTGCAAGGAACACTGTGACTCTGACATAGCTATTTGTTTCAGCTAAAAAGATACTTGTGGACATGTGGTGGAGGTGACACCTCTATTTCTCTTTTCCTGAAGAATCGATAACCTCTTGCCTGTAATTCGTAAGCAGCTGAAGTCCTATTGGGCATCATTTTATTTTGCACGCAGATCAAGGGCCCATATTTTGGTTGTCTTTGGTCTTTCACTTCCTCAATCTCTCACCTGTTTCTTTTAAAGTTCATATTCCTCTCTTTTATACCCTGTTCCACCTTTTCATACTTATAAACATCTTATCTTCCTTCCAGATCTTGGGTTATTTTTTTTGGTTTTTTCTCTTCCCTCGTTCTCCTGCTGCACTGCTGCATGCCTGTCCCTCCACACCTTCAGCACTGCTCCTGGCTTTCATCCTCTCCTGGTTCTGCATCCTTGTGCCTTCCTCAGTGGAAAATTATTCTGGTGGCTTTCCTCTAAGCCTTGAGGAGTCTTTAAGTCATATACTGGACTCAGAGTTATTAGATTTAAGACTGTCACTGTGGGTTTTCATCCATACCAGAGAAAGTACTTTGCAAGAAATAAGTAGAGCAAAGCGGAGATAAAACTAGTCCAGATGCCAAAGAATTTAATGTAACAAGATAATGTGCAGTCTGAGTGACAATGGCACTTGGTGACAGGAATATAAAGGAAGCAGTAAACGTCTGAGTTTGTAATGGAGAATCAAATTTGTTAATGGAAGGCATGATGAGAAGACTAAGAAACAGAGACCAGAGATGGAAGAACAGGGTAGTGTTTGATGAGGTTGATCATTACATGGGTGAACCAGTTGCTGGTTCAGAACAGGATCTGCAGTGGTCCCACAATGCATGTCAGAGTGACTGGTGCACCAGTTTGACTGTCTTACACAAAGCCATATGACCTCTTGCTAAATAAAAAATGGTTGCACAAGCAGAAAACAGACTCAGCAGGTCAGTCATGTGTCTATCAGGCCTGCTGAAGCTTATAGAAAAGGAAGAGACAGTTCTTGTAAACACTGTATAATTTAGTGAGGTATAGCATAGAAACAAGATTTATCACAGCAAGTGAATTGTTTTAAAAGTTACAGCCTGCCTCCACCAGAAATGGAATACTTTCAAGTAACACCAATTAAGTTGTCATTGCGATATATATTTTAGGAGACAAAACCATTTCTTTCCTTGTCTAAGACAGACTAAGTACTGCCTTTTCCCAGCAGCATATTATGAAGACAACTGTCTCTTGTCTGGTAACTCACATTGTAAAAACAGAGCCAGGCTAAGTGACAGACCAGACCTCAGGTTTTCCAGCAAGTATCTCACATGTCTTCAGAGTCCTTCTAAAAGTGAAGAAAATGTTAGAATTGCGTCCTTTGTCTGATCTGCAGGAAGTCTGGAAAAAAGCCAGAGAGACATAAATTTTCTGAAAACAAAATGTTCATTAGATTTAGGTCCTGCTGGCAGGGCCTTTCTCATTATGTGTATAGTGGAAGAAAAGGTTGTGGTGAGTCACCTCCTGATGCTGCTCCATCGTGGCCCATCACAACAACATTGGCAGTGTGTCCACACCTGCTTTCCTGTCCAATAGAAGCACTGATGGCACAGTCCCCCACCAAACTAGCAAATATTTCTTCTTGGAGTAACCCTCAAAGAAGGGGTTAGTAACTTTGCTTGGAGGTAAGTGCAGTCTCCTGCCTGTGCTCTCACCCACATACCTTTCCAAAGGAGAAGCTACCCCATATCTCCACAGCTACTGAGGTGTCTAAAATGTGTCCTCTTTTCAGAACATAAAATCAAATAAAAAGATTTTTGCACTGGACATGCAGCAAGGAAATCTATCTCTAATAAAATGTTGTTTGCTGGAGGTTTTTTTTCCCACAGTTCTTCTCACAGAAATAAACTGCTGTTCTTGGCTGGCATGCAAAGACATTCATCAGAAATAACATGAGCAGAAAGCAACAAATGTTGGCAGTGATGCTGTGACACTCTATCATGCTCCAGCCTGTAAAAAAGGCAAAAACCTTTGACGTGCCTGGTGCCACTTGGGACCCTTGGAGTTTTTCTCCTGTCCACACAGCAGCAGTTCCATTCTAGAACTCTCCAGTGATTCCTTTCTGTCAGGTACTGTGGTGGCCACATGAACTGCCTACATGCTCCCTTGGATGTGATGAACACTTTCAGCTGAAAACAGCCCATCCTCAAACTATTTAATTGCATTCAAACTAGATAATTGCAAACAGATTTCCTTTTCAAAGCTTCCTTACAATTTTCAGAAGTAACCAGATCTAAACCAAAGCCTTGTTCCCTAATCTGAAGTTTATCACAAAAGCTGCACAAAAGGTTAATTTAGGGGGAAGTGAATCACATGCTCTGACCTCAAATGATTTTATTCTCTGCTCCCACTTTTGACAAAGAAAACTGAAATGTTAAGAGTTAAGTTTGAGCTGGATATGCTTATGGGTTTGGATGGCTGGGCTTTATTTTTATAGTTGAGCTAGAATTGAAAAACAATCCTAGACAGATTAGCCCAGGGCACTTCCCAGCTCCAAGGCTAGTTGCATACCAAGCTTAGCAAAACACAGGATTGAGCTAGGAACACACAGCAGCCAGTAACAGCAGCTTTCAGAAAATCTTCATGGGATGGCTGATCTGCTGAGCTTTTTCAGGCTTTACATTGTTCCCTACTCTTTCCTTGTTTTAGGCTTCCAGCAGCCTGTGGACTCTGGAGTTGTATTAGAGCAGGAATATGGCTAAGGTACTCTGGCATCTGCCATTTTTCCTGCCTTTCATTTCATTCCATCCTCTGTCACTGAAGGATATTTTGTTCACATATTTTTGCAAGCAGCCCAGAGACCTGAGAGTGGTCCAAGGAATGCTGCAGTCCCTGAGCTATGGGATCAGCTGCTGGGGCAGTGGGGTTCTTTCTCCATCCCCCTGCTCCTCTCCACTATCCACTACTGAGTGTGCATAGGCAGGATCTCACAGGAGGACATGAAGGTAACATCCCAAACAGAGGGTGTAAAGCATCAGCTAGAGGAGAAATGGGTCCTTCTCCTTCCTGGCAAAGAAGGTGAAGAATGCACTGGGAACAGAACAGGGGCAAAAGTCTCAGGTTCTTTAGCACTGGGCAGGATTTATAACCTCCAGCCACTTCTCTCCCTTCCTGTTATACTGGGAAAGTATTTGCACTCAAACAAAGAGGATTTGAGCAAACAAGAACCAGAGAAGCACATCTTTTAATTTAAAAATTGCTACATAATAACAGTAAGGGAATAATAGGTGGTTTGTGTAGAGGCTGTGAGAAATAACCACTTACAGTAAGATAAAACAGCAAATCCAGAGTGCTTAGCTACCCAAAAAGGTTGCAGGTGAGAAGGTGGTGACATTTCAGGGTGCAGTCCCTTATAAAAGAATAAAAAAACCTACAGGATAAAGGTAAAATCCAAATCAGATATTTATTTCATGTTTTTTTATTTCAAAACCAGGAAACAACCACATTATTAAGCATATAAAATCCATCTGAAATATTCACAATGCCATTACAGAAAAAGAAAAATAACAAAGATACCATGTGAGAAAGGTCTACACATCTCGGTCCAAGCCAACACACATCTGATGCAACATATGGAAGCTCTTATGCACAGCTGTGGTGGGAATTTCCTAACATACAGATACCCATATAGAAATATCATGTTTGGATGTGCTGGAGGGTCAAAGGAAGGGCACAGAAATCTATGTAACTGAGCCAAAATATCAAAATTGGGAGAGAAGTCATATATAATCCTTCCAAGAATAAATATCTGGCATGTAAGCCTGATAAAAAGCTAGGGAAAAGTGGATGTAGTATGATTATATTGTGCAAAGCTGGGGCATTTTAAATTAATTCACAGGAAGCATTTAACAGAAGCAAATTTAACTGATCTTTGCAACTGTTTCTTATTAGGAAAGGTAAAAATGTCATCACTAGTCACTGAAGATGTCAGACAGACCCCCCAGAATATACATCAATGGGAATTTCTCAAGCCTGCTCTGAAGCATTATGTTGGCAAGAAAGCTCGGGCTATCCATGCTACCAAAGTCTTGCTGTCAATTCCAGCCTTTCTAAGCCTTTCTTCCTTGTGCCACCTTGGAAGCTGTGGGCCTGCCTCTCTTCTAGGATATTCAGTAATGAATTCCAGCAGGTCGACCCGAGTTTGACCATGTGCAAAAACTGCAGCTTGATCTCAGAAGAGCAGGAATTTAAACTGGACCTACCTCTGTGCAACCTTTAGATATTTTGTGCAGGTCTGGACAGGCACGGGCCTGGAGCCTGTCACAGAATGCTGCAGTGAAGTAAAGCTGCCCCTCCTTGGCTGCAAGTGTATCCTACGCGCTACTTTTTTCCTGCCTGACCGGAGCTGTGCTAGCTCGGCAGCAAGGGTGGGGGACAAACAAACTCAGTGGCCCAGAGGAATGACGAGCAAGAAGACTGACATTTACTGATGAACAATTACTGCCTGCCACATCCCTTTGAACAGAGGCACTGTTACAGAGCTGTACACATCTACAAAGCACACTGGTGAGCACCACAACATCATGCAGACCTTCCAGAGAGGATATACGGGGCAAAAAAAACCATCTGGCCTTCAACCAAGCAGGGGACTGAGCACTACAGACCTTTTGCACTGCTAAACTAGCAAGTTTAAACATCAGTAGCTCTGGTGTCTAGTCCTGCATCTCTACCTAGATGAACTTACATGTACCACAACTGACCATGCCTGTGTCCAGAAGGGTCATGCTACATGCCTCTGTAATATTTATAGGAACAACTGCTAAGAAAATACAGCTTTGAAAAATAATTTTTATCCTCGCACTCCTTTAAGTGACAATCTGCAAATTTCAGAATTTATGACGTACTAGACTAGAACAGAGAAGCCAAAAAGAAATAAAATTAAGAGAAAGCAGGAAAAATTACCTTCTGGTTTGCAATCACCACCCTCAATCATCCACAGAATGCTCACAACCATGTCTGAAAATATAATCCAACAACAGCCATTGTAAGATGCAATATCACACTCTCATCAACACTTGAGAACAATTATTTAAAATAGCCACCAAAAATCCCTAATAACAGAGATTTTAGTGCAGAAACATACCTCTTCCCACAAGTTCACAACTCATTGAATTTCTGTCCAGAGGGCACAAATAACTTCAAGGTGATGTGCATTATTGGCTCTGCTGTACATACCACTTAAAATGCTCAATCTCCTTTTTAGTACCACATTTCTCCTTTACAGTCTTATTGCACCTCAAGTCTACAGCATCTTGTTAGAATTATTGTTAGCTATTTCTCTTAAACTTCTCCAATTTCTTTATCTGTACATTTTTGTACACCATTAAAAAAATAAATATTTACAAAGTGACATACAAATAAATAAACTGAAGTAAAAGTATGCTTTCAGTCTGTCTATACAAAAAAATAAAAGCAGGAAAAAATATGCATGTGACTTGGTCCCCTTTTTCCTGAGGCTAAAAAAAGTGCACACTGGATAGGAAAAAGCAAGATTGCTTTTTGGTAAGCTTGCTAAATTCCAGTGTTACACCATACACACGCACACAGAGTAGACTCAAAGGGCTGGGGACTTGTTTAGCGGGTCACTTCAACTCACTACAAAAATAGTAATTAGGTTCAAATACATAATGGTCACTGTGTGCATAAGTATGTTAACCCCAAACCGCAATTTTACGTGAGAAAAGTAAAAATATTGCCAGCTCTTCTCTGTTCTCCTGATGTTTGTGGCAGGGAAGATGAGATTATTTTTGCAAGTGCCAGGTGCTTTCCAGTATGGCAGATCACCCATATCAGATTTGCTTAATGCTGGCAAGCCTGGCAGAATGGGTGAGCATGTGGGTGAAAAGAAGAAAATAGCAGCAATTGAGGAGGGGAAAAACGTCCCAGTTCTCATGGTTTTCTTTGCTCATTCCTTTAATGACTCTTTAAGCATGAACGAGTTAAAGAATGGGTGTGTCACGGATCTTAGGCAGCTGCTTTGCCAGCTTATTTGCTGTTCAGCTCCACCATGGGGGTCTTCTGGGGTGACGAGGCGGCATTTCCTCGTCCTTCAAAGCCCCTGGAGATGTCTTCAAAAGTCCTGCCCTTGGTCTCTGGCACTTTGAAGAAGGTGAAGACAAAGAAGATGACCAGGAAAACAAGGAAGATGAGGAAGACATAGGAGCCACATAGTTTCTGCAGGGAGGACAAACACAAAAGGTTTTATTTTCAAATTGCATGTATGGTCATTTGTGTTGACAGGTTAAAATTCCAACACCTTTCTCCAAAAGTGCCCTTACGTACATTTTCTCATCCCACCATTTTTAAAATTGCAATCATGTTCCTATGGTATTCTAAAGGTTTTAATCTTCCTGAGGGTGACCAAAATTGATGCTTTTAAAGCAAAAGCCCTGATGTGCTAATATCGCCCTTCCAAATATCTGTAAGCTGCAACCAGTTAAGACAGCATGGAAGCAACAGCCTCCAGTAACAATCATAACACTGACTCAGAGACCTCTGGAAGACTCACCAGCCCTCTTCTCAAAGCAGGGACAATTTCCAGGAGGGGTTGGGTTATTAAAGGTCACATAGTCACATGTCAAAGTCTTCAAAGATGCAGATTCTACCACCTTTCTGGACACTATTCCACTGCTGCACTGCCCTCACAGTGCTTTATAGACCAGGACTTACCTCTGCATAGGGGAAGAGCATTCCCACCAAGAAATTAGAGGTCCAATTGGAACAACCAGCCACTGCCATGGCTGCAGGTCGTGGGCCCTGGCTGAAGAGTTCTGCCACAATGAACCAAGGGATAGGGCCAGGGCCAATCTCAAAGAGAGCCACAAAGCCAAAAGTGGCAACAATGCTGATGTATCTGATCCAGTCCACAATGTCCTGCAGAGGAACAAAATGGGATCAGCACAACGCCATCTCCAGTGTCACAACTTTCTCAGCTGCAGTATGACCACTATAGAAGTTCCCAGAGTTATAAAATTGCTCTCTCCACTGCACACTTGGCTGTAGCCCCAGCCCTACCCATCTATAGGGTGGCACTGCAGAGCAAAGCAGATGTATTTTCTTTTCTTATAGGTTCCTGCTGGGGTCAGCCTGGGCAAGAACACTGATCACTCACCTTTAGAGCCAAAGCTACAGTCATAATAGCAGCACACACAGCCATGCCAGCCAAACCAATTAAATGGAGAGTCCGGCGCCCGGCACGCTCCACCAGGAACAGCTGGAAAGGAGAAGGCAGAGGGAAAAAAAAAGTCCATTACTTTGGCAGCAAAAGCAGGACAGACTTCCTTGCTCAGTATCTCCTGCACCTCTTATCTGCTTATAAACCTCAGAGACCATAGTGATCTCAGGGCAGGTCACCAGGCTGCTCCATTGTCAGCACAAGTTCTTCCACTGTTTCTTGCTACTGCTTTCTCTCATCACTCTTTTCCTCACATACACTCCTTTTCCACCTTCTCTTTCATCTAGGATAACAACACCGCTTCTTTCTGCCAATCTCTCCTCCCACCATTCCTTTGATGCACTCTCGTCTTTGCTCCTACAGTCAGTGCACAGCCCAGTGCTTTGCCACCGCCTGGCTACTTGTCTGTAGTTCCATCTGCCAGGGACGGGCCCAGGCAGACACACAGCCCGATTCCACTCACCGACACCACAGTGAAGACTGTGTTCACCACGCCGGCTCCAATGGTGGCATAGATAGGCTGTGTGATACCAGCTCTTTCAAAAATCCCTGTAGAATAATAGAATACCTGGGAAGAGAAAAAGTTGGTCACATGTCACAATTCCATGTTGGAGAACGGGTCCCTCATCCTCTGCCTAACAGCCTGCTCAGCCATCAGGAGTTTTCTAAGCAGCACTTCACACTATAGAACAGCATGCTTCCAGTCAATGTTCATTCCCTTGGTGTACAGCTGCAGTGCCTTGCCAGGGAAAGCATGTGGGGGAAAGTGAAAGCCATAATATCCACTTTCCATCACAGCATCTTCACCAGGTGACAAAACAGTGACCTCCAGCCAAGGCACAAAGATGTTTTGGGACTCAGAGGTCTCTCCACACCAGCAGCAAGTGCAACTCTAGCCAGAGGTAAGGGAGGCCCAGAAGACAGGGCAGGAAGATAACTCACAGCATTGATTCCTGAGAGCTGCTGGGAGAGTTGCAGCATGATGGCAATGATAATGGCTTGACGGTAGTTTGGAGAGCGGAAGAGCTCTGGCACAGTTGCCTTCTTTTCCTGGGACATTTTAGCACTTTCTTCTTTCATCTCCTGGATGTCTTGAGACACATCTCGATCTCCACGGAGTTTCTGGAGAACTGGAGGGAGGAATCCAAAGATGTCAGGTACGAGACACACACACTGGGGGGGGACAGGAGGTGTGTGTGTCCCATCCTGCTATCGCAGGGAGGGCACGGGAGGAGGACTGGACACCTCCAGTTGGTGTTGAGGCCTGCTGCATGGGAAAGCCTCTGCTGGCAGCCTTGCTATTCTTTTGAACCCAGAGGTCAGGGTGCTGTGATCAGCACAGAAACCAGGCCACAGAAACCTGTTCACGTTGACTGACCTCCAAGCTTATGTTTGACCCTGAAATTCTGTTCATGCTCCTGCCAGAGCCAACCCCAGCCCTCCAAGCTCCCTGTTAAATGCCAGCCTATTTCCTGCCTTTCAGGAGCTGGCAGAGTAGCAGCTGGTCCTGCTAAATCCCACCAGGCTAGGTGCCACTCCTCACATCTTAACCCCACCTGGCGCCTCTGTTGGGATGCCAGGTTTCTCATGCTTCCTGGCACTGGGGCAACCTAAAGGATGGGAAGGTAGGCCAGACCTGATGCCTTCCGGGAGTCACACCCTAATGCACCACAGGCTCCAGGATCAGTCCTGGCCTCCCACTCAAGTTCAGTGCAGGCTGGGAGCCAGGACACTGCCCTGCCCCTTTGAGATGAGTTCTTACCTGCTTCGGCTTTCTCCTCCTCCATCTTGTTGATCAATAGGAAACGGGGGCTTTCAGGGCAGAATAACAGACCTATACACTGCACGATTGCTGGGAGGACCGTGAACCCCAAAAGCATCGGCCAAAGTCCTTCAGTGCCCATTATTGCCTCCAGTCCAAAGATCTACACCGAGAATAGAAGAGAAATAAGAGCAACTTTAAACACTTCAGTTCCTCACCCCCACTCCAGTATGACAGGATCCACATACTGCACCTGATGGCAAGTAAAACCCCCCTCACCCTTCCCCAGCCCTCGTTCCCCCACCCAGGGCAGGATCAGGTTGTACCAGGCCTACCTGAGCCACCAGGATGCCCACAACAATGCCCAGCTGGTTGAGGGTGCCGAAGGCTCCGCGGACGCTGGTGGGTGAGACCTCACTGATGTACATGGGCACAAAGCCGGTGCAGAGGCCACAGAAGGTACCAATAACAAAGCGGCCGATAATCAACATCTCCACTGCCTTTGCTGCCTTAGAGAAGGCCATGAGAAGGCCACCAGTAAAGGCCAAGACATTCACCAACAGCATGGAGTTCCTCCTGCCAGGGTAAAGATGTCAAGACTGAGCTTAAACTGGCAATACAGCCCAAAAATCATCAGGAGAGGGGTAAAGGTAAACCTGCCCATGATTTGTCATCTCAGGGGTGGGAAGAGAATGGAATAATTCCCATTCAGCTTCTGCCTTGGCCTGCTTCTTGCAGCCCACACATTCTTGCTTCCCCCCCAGACATCTCTTCCCACCTCTTCCCTCTTCATCCCATCGCTCCTTTGTAAAGGGAAAAGTTCTCCAACAGCTGGCATCCCTCTTCCCAACGTACCTGCCAAATCTGTTTACAAACAGGCTGACTGAGAAGGAGCCAATCATGCCTCCTACTGAGAAGATGGCCACAGAAAGTGACCATAGAGAGGTGAGCAGTTCTTGGGAGACGGCACTCCCACTCCTTTCTGACAGGGTTTTGTTGAAAAACTTCCGAATGATCTGCAAGAGGAATCGGGGAGCGAGAGTTACAATCCAGAGGGAGGCATTTTACACTGGGTAGAGGAGAGACTACTGTCTTCCTTCTGCTTCCTGCTGCCATGAAAACAGAGAGAGACACAAAAAGGCCACAACAAGTTCCACAAGGGGAAGATGAGGGCACAGAAGGAGGATCTTTCACTGAAAAGTGGCAGGATGATGAAGGAGGGTACCCCACTGAGTGGAGGGGCAGGCAGGGTACCCAGAGGACAGCAGTGTTTATTAAGGAAAACAGGCTTATCTTCTGAATATTTTGGATGATGTGAGTCACTGGTGGTTCTTGGGAGGAGGCGGGAGACAGTTGGGAATGAAAGGGAACAAGAAAACATGACCAGTGAGTGGATGGGAACATTTCTGGCAATATCAAAACACTGACAGCAGGGATAGGATTTCTGGTATAGAAATAGTTGGAGACACACAAAGCTTCACTGAAATAAGCCTGAAAAAATGTTTATTTTTTACATGATGCCATCCCAGGGGGATGTGACAGGGCCACAGTGCTGATTTCCCAGGCATCCTCTTAGCTAGTGAGGGATATTCTGGCATGGGCTGGGGGGGGACAGAGTGTCTGCCCCCAGCAGATGGCAGCAGGACATTAGCTAGGGAGGACTGACCCCATCCCCCATCCCGCTGAGAACATCTCTTCCCGGAGACAGGGTGGATGTGGTATTCGTGACTCAGTTCTTGACAGAGGAACCATCTTAAAGTTACATGAAAACCACATCTCTCATTTTCTTCACCTCTTGTTTCTTAGGCTAAAGTCATGGGATGATTTGGTCAAATATCCAAGTCACAACCCTTTTACAAGCACTGAATCTATACTTAACACAAGGAATGAATAAACAAGTAAAATAAACTTGAAATTAACTAAATTAGGGCAGCTGTAATTCCTACCAACCCTTAACTGTTTTCTGCACACTGCCCTCTACATTCCTTCTGCCATGGCTGGTTTATTCTGACTCAAAAATGAAGCAGCTCACATTCCTCCACACACCACATATGGCAGATGGAGCAGTCCTGCCCTTCCTGTACTCCTAATTAAGAGAATTAACCTCTGTTTGCTCTCTCTCCTCCACAAAAGTTTGTCCTTCCTGTTCAATGTTGTATTTGAAAGGGGGTTTTAAATGCCTCTAATGTTTCACAAACCAAAAACAAATGATTGGCTGCTAAGCAGGCAGTCCCTCTCATTTCTACTCCATTATCTTCCAGTCAGCCCCTCACTCATCCCACCTCCCCTGCTCATTCTTCTTCTCACCTTCTCAGGAGCATTAATTACACCAGTGTTGTACCCAAACTGGAGAGATCCGATGGCAGCAATGCAAACAGCATAGATAAGAGGTGCTGTGATTTTCTGTGGAAAGAGAGGGAACAAGTATTTTGTTAATTTGGCTTTCTACACAACTCGAGTTTCTCTTCAGCATAAGCAGCAGCTGCAGCTCAAAGGTGCCATGTGCAAGTGCTCTGAGGGCAGGGAATGGGCTTTCATCCAGCAAGTGTGAGAACCAGTAGCATCCCTTGGATCTCCCTCCCTGGAAAGGGAGATGCAACTGTACAGCAGGAAAAGTTCTGTGGCTACAAGTAGGAGGGCTTGTCAGGGCCTCCCCTTTATTATCTCCTGACCTTCAGCAACCATTCTCAGCTCATTAGTAATGAATACACTGGCTGCATTAGTGGCTGTTATTTTGAGTTGATCTGCTTTACAGAAGCTTCTGCTGATCTCTGGCATGTCATGAAAGAAGGGTCTAACTCTTCCCTGAGCCAGCTGACAAGTTCCCATAAATTGAGTCTCGAATCTGCCCACGAGCTACACTGGCACTCACTCATAACAGTTACAACACACACTCTCTTCAGCAACAGGCTTGTTTTTCCCAGACTAGAGCTTCCCAACCCTGCCCCAGGGCACTGGCACAGCAGCCTGCCTCAAGAGGTGGCAGCAGTTGCTACCAAGCTTCCCGTCTATTTTTCTTTAAGTTGTGGCAATAGTTGGTATTTTAAATGAAGCACACTCCCTGAAGTTTCAGTATACCTGAATCTCCATTAAACTAAAATAAAAACTACTGAGCCCTCAGAGCCATAGGGAAAGCTTCAAGGTCCAACCTCAGAAGTCCCACAGATTGAGAAATTTAAGTGTCAGTGAAAAGCATCTGACATTTTATTCATTTTTAAAGCTTGTGGCATTTAAGCCAGCTCTGAGTGAGGGAGGTGTGGGGGAGCAGGTGACTCAGGAGTTGGCACTTAGGCAGCCAGTGCCTGAGTTGGCACAATTTGGAAAGATTGTGTTCCTCCTCGTCTCAGGAGGTTTGGAAGCTTTTCCAAAAATATTAACAGTTCCTTTTCCAAGACTTTCTAATTATTGTACTTAAGCCTGGCAGAGTAAACTACTTGGTGGGGCCTACTGTCACACCTCTTCCAGTCTCTCACTTTCTAGTCCAGCTCCAGGAGTAGTGGCTCTCAAAACTGCCCAAAGTTTTTGACAATAACCTTCTGTCAGTGCTTTCAAGCCAAGCACATATGTGCTTCTGGCCTGCACAACCCTCAGACACAACCAGTTCGGCCTCAATAAACAGAAATTGAGGAAAGAACTCTCAGGCAGTTTCCTCCACCTACATCATGCAAATGTCCTCCTGTCCAGATCAGTGGTGGAAACAAAGTGGACAGAGGGCAGATGAGCACGGAGGTAGCGTTCACACCTGAACATACCCTAGGCAGTCCAGGCATTTTCCCTGGCACCCTGTGACCGTTCTCCTCATTTTTATCTCAAGGAAATTTGGCACAGAACCACAAGGACACAGGTCTTTCAAAGCATGTGGATGCCTGCAGAAATGCATTACAATATCTAAGCAGTTTTAGGACTCCAGGCTAGGTCATTTGTAGCCAGCAGGTAGTGCAAAGCTGCAGACAAACCCCAGCTCTCCACATGGTTCACACAAGAGCACCTTTCCCCCCAGACTTTGCTTTGTCATGGCTTGCAGGGAGCACAGCTGGCCTTTTCCTTTTGGGTGCTATGAGGACCACAAGGTCCCTGCTTTGTGGGCACCCCTCACTTACAGGGTACATAAACAACCTGCAGTTGTTCTATGCTCCTTTATGTTCTATATGTCCAGTTGTTCTATGTTCCTTCTTCTGGCTGTTTCCTGCTATTCATCTCCTACCCAGCCTCCCACCACCTAAACATCACATCACATGGCATGACCCATCCCCTCCAGTGAGCCAGACTGTGATCTAATGTATGGATCATTTGTTAATGCTGCAAGTGCCTCGCTTCCCAAAAGGCAAACAGGGAGCTCAGAAATAGCACAGCTACACCCACTCTATCTAAAGGCTCAAGGCTGAGGTCTGTACACCAGCATGGAATTCAAACCACCACCCCTCCCTCCGACCACAGGCGTCGGCAGCATTCATTTCCCAGGAGATGCTCCTCACCAGCTCCCCTCCTTCACTGCCTCGAACCCCAGAGCTCTACAACTTGTGCCCGGCAGGAGCGGCCTCTCCGCGCTTCTCTGAACGACCTTGACCAGACGCTCTCCTTTCTTCTGCCTCATCCTCTCACACTGCCCTCATCTCCCATCAATATGGCGATGAGAGCCCCGGCCTTCTCCAGCTCTGGCTGTTCCCTTGCAATTCCCCGGCATCCCACACCAGGTCTGGGTGGGTATTTGCTGTCTCCCTCAGTACGCTCAAACACACGCAGTCATGAGCTCACTCGGCTGCCGCACACCTCACTCGCAGCTGCAGACGGGCAGATACCCACAAATATCCCCTGCTCTGCATATGAGAAGGAAGGGAAGGACATGCTCTGCCGCCTTCTTGAAATGTAAAAATGATTTTGTAAGTCACGCTACTGCCACCCAAAAAAACGTCTTTAACATCAATCCCCCGTTTAGCATCCTAAACCCTGGGACAAACCGAGTGCGGCGCCGCCAGCGAAACAAACCTCGTGATCAATATCCTACAACGCGGGCAGCATCATGTGCATCATCAGGCCACGCGCACCAAACCAAAATCAATCTCGCGACCTGCCACAACCTCCCCCGAACTGCGCGGTCCCCCCCCGTCCCCCACCCACCGGCGAGAGGCGAGCAGCGGCCCTGCCGCCACCACCACCGCACCCATCCCCACCGCGACCCGCGGGAGAACGCCGGTCGCGACCGCATCCCTCCCCCGAAGCGCCCGGGGGCACCCGAGCGGCGGCCGCGGCGGGGGCGGGGAGGAGGGAGAGGGAGACAAGGAGGCAGCAGCGATCGCCTCCCTACCTTCTTGGTGTCCATCGCTGGAGGCGCCCGGAGCAGGACTGGCAGCGAACGGCCGCCCGTCCGCACCTAACGGAACCCGCGAGAGGCGGCGGCTCCGCGCCCACCCACGCCCGAGAGTGCCGCGAGCCCGCCCCGCGCACGCCTCCGCCCGCGCGCGCCCGCCCATTTATGGGCTCAGCCATGGGAGGGGAGAGGAGGGCAGAGGCTGCGGAGGGGCGGGGCCGGGCCGGGCCGGGATGCTGCCGAGCGCCAAAACACAGCAATCAGCCGGCGTCCCCCGGAGCTCACGCCCTTCCGTGACGGGGAGCTGCGTGCGGGGCCGCCGGGCGGTGATGGAGCGGCGCGGGCGGAGAGGCGGCTCCGCTCTCCGCTCCGCGGGGACCGCACAAGGAGCCGCCACACCTCGGCTGCCAGGCGCGAAGCGCTGGCTGATGGCACAGTCGGTGCTTTGGGCGGGTTGCGCCGGCAGCGGCTGCGTGGCGTAAAGCGACGTCTTCATTTCTTATTTGTTGTATATAAAAATAAATGTCGTTATTATTCGGCCTGTAAGCAAGGCGAGCAGTGACGGTGCAAAGGCAGCCACACGAACAACACGGGCAGTAGGCTGAAGTCGAGCGCTGTGCTCTGCGGGCGCTCGCAAATCTGTGGACGAAGTACAGTTCTGGGTAGCTGCGTTTTGGGGATTTTTTTGTTTGTCTGGTTGCCAAAAATGTATTTTTCATACGATGCTAGAATCTAAGGGGGCAATGCTGAAGCTGGATCTAGTCCCAGACGTCTTCTTTACAAGGGCATGTAATGACAGGACACGGGGGAATGGCTTCAAAATGACAAGAGGGCAGGTTAGATTAGATAATAGGAAGAAACTCTTTACTGTGAGGGTGGTAGGGCACTGGCAGAGATTGTCCAGAGAAATCTGGGATGTCCCATTCCTGGAAGTGCATAAGGCCAGGCTGGATATGGCTTTGAGAAAAAAGTAGAAACTGTCACAGCCCGTGGCAGGGAGATTGAAGCAAAATTATTTTTAAGGTCCTCTCCAACTCAAACCATTTGATGAGTCTATAATTCAATCAAACGCTACTGTGCTCCACATTTACTGTCCATCCTTGAGGCCAAACAATTGCAAACTCTTCCAGGAGAATAATGAAGAGCTGTGCTTTGAATCAAGCAACACTGCTGTCAAACAATAAAAGTCTTCACTGAATTAAGAATCTGTCAAGGACTTTGACTTCAGAAAACAGCAGCAGCTGGGGGCAAGGACAGTGGGGGAAAAAAGCCGACTTTACCCTGTTTTTTATTTTTAGGAAAAATACCTTGAGACCAGACAACACTTTGCTGTCAAATTGTGGGGAACTGGAACAATCACATTTTAAATTAGATTCTGCTGTTTATCTGTGTTGTCACCTGGCCACACATAACTGGAAATTAACAGGTCAAAGCTTTCCTTCACTCACTCCCAGAAATACCCATTTATTTTATGGCATTTATGAGGGCGAGTGATAAATACCCTCATGGGGTGTTCATGTGTTTTATTTACTTGATAAATATCTCATGGGTATTCTGTGTGTTGTTAAAATATTATTGCCAGCAGAAAAAGTGTGGAAGGGCACGGGATGACTGCACAGTCCTTCTTCTTCGGCTGTGTGACAAAAGGGCCTCTTCACCCGCAGAGAAACACAGAGAGACAATAGCAGAAGGAGGGCCTCAGCTACCCTCCGGCCCCTCAGGAGAGCCATTAACACATCAAAGGGTCCATTTTCATACACCCGGAGGAAAACAGGGACACAATGCCAGGTGACAACCCGGATTAAGGACACCCTGCCTGGGCCAGCAGCTCAGGAGAGCCATCAGACCAGGTGTGAAATTCATCACAAAGGCAAAGCTGGAGCACCTTTCAAACTGTGAAAGAGGGAGGTGCTGTGTACGGGGCCACCGACACCTTACAGGATGCACGGGAAAAGCATTTTGGGATTGCACGAGACTTACTATGGGATGTTTAGGGTAGGAAACAAAGAGGGGAAGGGGAGAGATATGGGGAAAAAAGGGACAGTTTGCATGAAAAATCTTGGCCGACCAGCAAAAATGTCCAGCCTTGTCCCGCACTTGGTTAGCCCAGTTTGCCCGATCTCGTTATGAAATCCTATTTTTAGCTCTGAGGTGCTCTCTGTAGGGGTGAGTACCACTGGTGTCTGCTTGTCTCTAAGGGTGAGGCCATGCCAGGCTGGCTCCTGGGGGGAGCAGGTCTGTCCTGGCCATCCACCACGCACCTCCGTGTGTGTGTATCAGGAACAGGAGCCGGGCTGCAGCCTTGTGCCAGCACCAGAGCCTCTGTCTCTGTGGTCAGACTGTCTGAGCCCAGTTCCTTGGAAGGATCATATCGTATTTATACATATATATCTTATCCTATTTACACGTTTATTCCCTGCTCCTGGAGCTCTGTCCTGCTCCTCCTGGAGGTCACTGGTGCTGTTTGTGTAACTGCACCGTGGGTCTGTGGAGCTCCCTGAGGCAGCCCTGCACCCCTGTGCCTGTGCAGCGTTTGTGTGTGGGTTTATGCACGTGCCTACAGGGAATACAGGGTCATTCCTGCTGCTGGGAGCAAGCAGCGGGGTCAGCCTCACCTCTGTCCAGCCTAATTCCCAAGCACTTCGAGTAATTCTGGCTCACATTTTTCTTTTTCCTAACTTATTTTCCATTTGTTTGCAAGCACAGCAAGCTCCATGTTGAATCTGATCACCCAGCTGTCCCAAACTCTGGCATTAGCTCTGGAAATATTAATTTACTTGTTAGTGTGAGAAGTTGCCATATTTGTGGAGGCTTTAAGCATATTCACATTTCAGAGACAATCTTTGGACTGCATTCTTCTGAAATGTCCTCATTTGTTGTTTATTCTTAGCCCACGTAAGTCTGTTGCAAATGCTGAGCAATCCAAACTTCAAGATTAGATTAAATACATACATAGCTACCGGTCCAATTTAGAAGCAATAAAAGTTTAGCTGAAAATTAAATCTCTAACACATAATGCAGAACATCATGGATAGCATGTCTTCATTTAACAGAGCTGGAGAAGTAAACAATAATAAGAATGACTGTTTGTTTCTCAAGCTCAAAATGCATCACTGAAGCCCAAATTTCCCTACAGAATGTGCGGGAAAGTACCCATTTCAGTGAGTTTCGCCCCTGTGTGCCGATGCTCAAATATTTAGATTTGAAGTTTGCTTCACAGCCTGCTCCTCCTAAATACCAGTTTTGTTTCTGTCCCAGGACACACACCTACCTCCCACATCACGGCAAATTCTTCTGAAGATCTGCTGGTGGAGGAAGTACCTTAACACCTCTTTAGCAGAGCTATCTGATACTGCACCAAAACTATTCATCTGCTCTTTTTGTGAATATAATATTTGTATACTATGCAAAGTGCAGTAGCTGTGCTAGGATGGAGGCCCATGACGTGGGCAGCCAGACCTGAGGTTGCTTGGGGAAGGGCCAGGCAGAACCGGTCCCAGGTAGAATTTGGTGCTGGCTGCCCCACATTAAACACCGGTATCCTAACCACGGAGCTATGGGGATTGGGAAAGGCTCTTCTTTTGCTTAACAAGCTTTTTCCTTTTTAGCTTTGACAACACTTGCATGTCTAAACTAGTGCATGCCAACTAGCATTTCACTTCCAGGGAGCTTACATTTTCTGAGGAAAGCTGGTTTAATCAGAGAATCCCTATCTAACATTAAGCAAGAGCTCCAACAATGGGCAAGCCTGTTCTTATTTTAATTTTTCTCAGGGACTGGAGCTGGCATGTGTCCCCACAGAAGCACCTTGCTGTGGCTTTTTGAGAATGTTAGTGGAGGTCCAGCAGGTACAGTTCTCTGGCAAACACATTCCATATAAACAAGGCCTTGGCTCAAAGCACAAATGAGGAGAAGGTGCCAAAAATTAGGTACTAAAAAAAAACCTAACATTTTTGGTTCTGTACATGCCTCTACAACCTAATGGGAACACAGACTGATCAACAGGGATTGATCAAGCACAGGATCATCACATTGCTGTCCAAACTCCTGGCAAGCTGTATTTCACCAACTTTATTGAATCTGCCCCAAGTTGCAGTTCAGTGGTGCTGCCCCATGTGATGAAGCTCTTTCCAGTCCCTCTTTCGCCTCCAGATCTGGGGAATCCTATCTCTTGTTTCTTCTTATTTTGCCTGGAGAACAAATTCTTCAGAGATAAGAGGAGCAGGGACAAGAAGGATTATTATGCAGTGTTTGCCTTGAGAGCTGATTTTGTGCTTTTCTGTTTGTTGTGTTTATAACAAAAGAGCATTCAGAACAAAGGAGAGAGAATGAGAGCCAGCATGGGCCAGATGCTTCCCCCTCAAGCCATGAGTAACTTTTATTGTTGAGAGGAGGTTAGGAGGAGGGGGAGGAAGAAAAGGAGGAAAGATAAAAGAGAGAAACAAGATGATGGGTGGGATGTAGGTTGGCCTGTAAACAACAGGAGGTTAAGCGAGTGAGAAAAGAACCAATGGAGAGACAGAAGGCAAAACCAAAAAGACATAATGAGGTGAAGGAAGAAAATACTAAAGCAGCTTAGAAGGGCAAGGCAGAGGAATAGAAGAAATAAGGAAGGAAAAGGCAGCAGCAAAATATCAGAGGAAAAAGGATAACTTGTAAATAGTCAGAAAAGATGAACAGACAGAGAGGTAGAGGAGGAAGCTGCAAAATCACCCATCTGAAAAAGCACAGATGTAGCACTGGAGAGATCACGGCAGTAAATCAAAGCCACCTTTAAATTCTGCCCTCAACCACGGTGCAGTGTAGACTGAAGCTACTGTCTGAAAACTTCGGTCATTAAGGTGGCTGGTTAATCTGAAGTAAACTGAAGTTTTAATACTTTCACTATTGCTTTCAAAAGGAGAAGTATCCATTGCAAAAAAAAAAAAAAAAATCAGCGGAAACCAATATTTAATGCATTAACAATGATTCACAAAGAGGAACTAACCTTATTAAAAGAATGAATAGTTCTGTAGAAACCCAGTGCTGGAGAGGAAGCCAGCATCCCCTTGCAAATTCTATCCTGGTGCTATGTGAAAGACGTGACAACTCCCTGAAAGTCCTCTAAGGTTTCCTAGTCCCATTTCCTGTAACACTTCAGGCCTAGTCCTCTTCTTTTGTTGTGACTGGAAAAAGACTCCTGGCCAGCATCTAAGCTACAAGCCTGCTTTTTTTCCTGATTGATGTTGCCTCGTGAAACCAGGCTTTCCAGCAAAGAGAGGAGCTATATATCAGTACATTTGCCTTTTCTTGCACTATTTACTTATTTGATTTTATTCTAACACTGCTTTGTATCTCAGAATAGCAATAATTAAGTATATGCATGTGACTCACAAAGAATATTATAAATATAGTTGGGGGTTTTTTTACCACAAGCAATTGTCTTATGATCTCTCTGTTTTTGACTCCTTTCCTCTGGAATGTACAGGTGAACTACAACTGAAACTGTCCCAAAGCCCATGTCCCAGTCAAGACCTGGGATGCTGCAGCATCTGGGATGGTGGAGACAGCAGCAGAGCTGTGATGGGAGCTCCGGGATGAGCTATCAGGAGGCTGCAGGGCTGCAGGAGCAAGAGGCTTTGGCCAAAATGTACGTGGTATGGGTTTTTTCTGTATCAGCCACTGCATTAAACTGTTTTTCTCCACCCTGATCAAGAAGCTAAATTTGAAGGGTAATGTAAGAAACCAACCTGGCTAAAGAAGCTCACTTAAAACCCATTAGCATAAGCAGAGAAAAAAAAAAAATTGTACCAAGATGTGAAATTACAAAGGGAATTTCCTAGCAAAGTACTATAGGAAGATAAATCCAGTTCAGGAGAGTGGTTGGACTTGGGGTCAGTTCATGAGGAGGTCTGGAGAGGAACAGAAGGTATGGGATAGAGGGAATTAGGGTTGCCACTCATCAGAGCCCCTTTCCTTCCTTCCTTTCCCCAGGGGCTGAGCAGTACATGCATAAGGACTGGGTTGTTTGTGCTAAGTCTTCACAAAACCAATCTTTACTTCATATTGGTCAAGAAATGACTATATTCAGCTGGTAATTTTTTTTTTGTTAAGGAGGGTGGGAAACTTGTTTTTTTTTTCTGGAAGACCTAAGAAATTCTCTTTGGTACGTGCAGGGCACTGTGCCAGCCTGAGGGAAGGATGATGAGAAGTTTGATGAATGCAGCTCAACAATGTGCTCTAGCTGCTTAACCAGCTGCAGTGTTTCGGTCACACAGATACCGATCACAAAGCACAGGCTTCCTCACATTTTATGCCCAGCCTGGTCAATCCAGCACCCAGTGGAATGGGTGCTGGGGAATGCTGCCTGCTGGCCCGCAGAGCCAGTCTGGGCCTGCACCCATGGCACGGAGTGCAGGTGTTTCATCAGTGTGAGCTGCCTTATCTCACGTCCCCATTTAGGCATATTTCTCACACCCCAACATTAGTAAGAGAAAACTACACGCAGGGCCAGCACACAGACACAGAGTGTGCAGAGCTGAACCCACCCACTAGACCTACACACACCCCAGCAAACACACACACTAGTACACTTATCTTGCCACAGCAGCTCCGACATAAAAACACAGACACACCGGGCATGAGCAGAGCTGCGGATTCACAAACACCACTTCTGGAGGCATTTCTCACCAAGCCATGTTCTGCTCCCAGGTACCTGACCCGAATCACACTACATTTTCCAGCAACAGAGGGAAGGATTGTAGCCTCGGGCGGATTGGAACAGAGACTGTGAAAATAGCTAAAATCACAAGTAATTACAGCAGCAGGATTCCCAGGAAAAGAACAAAGCCCCTGGCTAACCCTTCTCTACTCCCCTCACTACTGTAATCTGAAATTAGCTGTAAACACTCAGCGGGACCTGAGCCTCCCCCTATCCCTATGCGGGCTAACAATGGCTAAACCAGACTAGCGCCGGGGTTTATCATTCCTCTCCCAGCAGGAGATGCTCTGAGCTGCCCCGGGGCAGTGCTTCCCTCTCCACACAAGCACAGCACCCCGTGCTTGCTGCTCAGTCACCAGAAGCACAAGGAGCAGCCCATGCAGGTCAAAAAAGGGAGCGATGGGAAATGTGTTCCAAAAGCCTGCACACCACTCCTGTGCTGAGATCCAGGCACACCAGATGAGCTAAAATGAGATTAAACCAGTCTTCAGGGAGAGCTGCTTTATGCAGACAGTCCTGCTCTCTGTTGCCATCAGGGTCAGGGAACCAGAAAGGGATTCCAGCATGCAGCTTCATCATCCCATCCCATCCCATCCCATCCCATCCCATCCCATCCCATCCCATCCCATCCCATCCCATCCCATCCCATCCCATCCCATCCCATCCCATCCCATCCCATCCCATCCGTTCTGTCCCACTCCCCCTCAGAAACAGGTGCCAGCAAACCAGGGTGGCTATCTCCCCTAAACTGTCTGCTCACACTTCTTCCTTTCCAGGGGAATACCACGTTTCCCAATTCATGTTCTCTTGTCTCTTCCCCAGCCTCCTTTCTCACCCTCCAGTGATGCTGCCCTGCTCATGTAAACCCATCTGACTCTCGTCTGGCTCCCTCTGGGTGTCCCACACGCCCTTTGGCCTCCCCCAGCATCATTCCTTCACCCTTTCATGGTTCACTTGCACTCCTACACACGCGTGTGCCTGCTTGCCCGCGGCCCTCCTCACCCCTTTGAAAACCAGAGCAGTTGCATTCAGCCAGCCTAGCTGTGCAAGGATGCTGTGCACAGCTGCCCAGGTGTGGTTTGGTGGGCAGGTGGAGTATTCTCTGGAGCCTGCTGCATTACAGTTGCATTTCTATATAAAATGTTCATATCTGAGTAACTTTATGTTCTGAAACATAAACAGATGCATAATGTGTGGTGTTGCATACATGTACAAACATCACCATGCCTGAGATTACCAGTGCATGAATTCATAATATTAATAATATCACCATATTAAAATGTGTACATATTACTTTATGTCTATATATATATATATGCACATGCTTTTATTTCCAAGCTTACATTTAAATATCTGAAGATATTTGCATACATGCTACTTCATTCATACAAAGGTATGTAGATCCACACGTGATCACAAGTGTATACATAACATATTTGTATTTTTGTTTCTGTTTGCATATCTCTGTTTGCTTGCAATCATATATATGTGTGTATATATATATTAGTTTTTATATATGCATCTCTGTGTACCAGTAGTTACCTGTTCCCTCTTTGAAAGCCTGTATTTTTATTGTTTATTTCTACTGGGCTAAGTTTACCCAAACTCCAACTTTCACATTCATAAAAATAAAAGCAAAATCCTACAGGGGAACTTCTGTAGGCAACAAAGACAGGTTTGGTTTTTTTTTCCTTTGTATTTTGTTTTGCAAAAAATATCACTCCTTACAGTGATAAGGTCTCAAACCCGGAAAAAGGGAGAGCTTGAACAGTAAAGATAAGATTTTGCTGAAAGCATTAAGGAAGTTAATGCTATTGACCAAATCCTCAAAAGAAATCTCTACCTCTCCAACCAGATGTGAAGGGCAATACTTTTAATATTTTACATGAGCATTTGCAGAAGGGTAGGTCACAAGTGCTGCCCTGCACAGCTTTACAGTGAAGTGTAAGGATAGCTCCTTTGTACTCTCCAGTGGCAACTCTCCATAGAGGTTCCTGGGGGACCCACAGAGGAACTGTGGCTGCTCTGGCCCAGGCCTCTCCAGAGAAAGCTCTGGAAACTGGAGAGCTCACAGAAGTGGCTGTATGACCTCCTCCTTCCAATCCAATGTAGCTACAGCAAGTCCTCTTCCCATAATACTTTTTGTTTGCTCTGAAACAGCTCTCGCTGTGGCCCTGTTTCTCAGCAAGGTACAGGCCATCTGCTCAGTGGTCAGGGACCAGGAGTAAGCTTTCACAAACATCTCCAGTACTGAGAAGCTTAGGATTCAAGTTCCCCAGAGACAAGAGAGCCTGTAGGAATCAGTTTCAGCACTACTCCATGGCTTTTGCTCTATGAGAGCAACAGCATTCACGAGAAAGCAATGATACCAGTTGTTCCAGTAGGGGCTTCCTTCAGGCAGGCTGCACAGGTATGCACTGCATGGAAAACACCACCACAGTTGGTTCTGACCCTACTGCAATCTGCCTGAGCAGACTGACAGTGGCCAGGACAGCAGGGATGAGCTGCCCATCCCACAGCTCCAGGTAGGGCTGAGGTGGTGTTCATAGAGGAAATCTCCACACATCTTTCCAGGAGGCAAAGTGCTTGGCCTCAGGTCAGTGCTTCTGCACAGATTTGTTCCAGTTTAATTGACCAGGTGGGAACAGGGTGCACTTTGTTTGAAAGATATTATACTGCTGAATTAGCTCTCCTGCCAAGTGCATTATCGCTCTACAAACAATGTGAGTATGGGGAAATGCACCTGGGAAAGCAGAGACTAGATGCATGAGGAAGAGTGTAGATTCCTCTGTTGATGACACAGATAAGTAGAACTGGCCATTCCCCAGCTCAGCAATTGAACAAAAGAAATGAGATGGCAGCTCTAGGATAGCAAAGAGCCACAAGGCAGGGACTACACACTGGCTAGTCCAATATCCCTGGCTACTGACAGAGCTACAAGAATGGTAACCAGGGAACATATGGGGGAAACCATCCACATGGAAAGACTGAGGAACCCATCTGGCCTTTGAACTTTGTATCTTTAGCCAGTGGTCTTCTCCCCACCATGGACCAATTTTAAACATCAGTAGCTCCCCTTCTACAAAACTCTGCCCCAGCAGATGCCCAGATGTCATGTTTGTACCCACTGGCCAAGTGCCTTGGTTTCAGTACGTCACATAAACCTCCTTTAGCCAGCCCTTAGCTAAAGAAGCAGCTATTCAAAGTGTTAGGTTGTGCTTTACTGAGGTTAAATTTTCTGCTCATTAGAGAACAGGATTATTTTATAGCTACCAGGGAATAACAGTAAAGGTGTCAGGTGCTTCTTCTCCCCTTTGTTCCTCCTGCATTTGTGCCTTCATCCTCTCAGGCTGTCTTCTTTTTTCCTTCTTTATATTTCTTCAAGTCTGCTTCCATCTCTTTGTGGTTTTTCCATCTGTCCTTTTTGTTTTCCCCTACTGCTGTGTCTGTTTCCAAGCAGTTACATTCTTCTATACACTCCCCCCTCAACATGTATTTCCTATTTGGCCCTCACATCAGTGGCTCCTCCTTTCCCCAGCTACACTCCCTCTCATCAGTCCCCCCATCATTTTTCATTGGGTGTGCATTCCTATTCCTCCTCCAGGCTCTGCTGCTGTGATCCTTCACTTGCATCTCAAGGTGAAAAGACATCATGGTCCCCACAGGGTTAAAAACAGCACAAGTGGGGGTGGGAAGCTGTCCTTCTCTGCCCTTGATGAGTGCCATCAGCCTTTTGGGAGGCAGCAGGTGGCCCGAGGGAGCTGGGCTGCATCCTCATGCAGTCTCTCACGTCCTCAGCACTTAGGGGAGTGCAGCAGCCCTGCTATCAGCTGTGCCAGTGCCAGGCTGGAGGGAAGGAGGGAGGCCACGTAAAGCAGAATTTTTGGCAGACACAGCCAGTACCACATGTGGAAACCTCAAACACACGAGGATTGAAGAGGATTCATATGGTGGGTGACTGTACTTTATGCAGCTAGAGGATATTAAGCATCATTTTCCTTGTACCCAGATGCTCTGCAGAGGCCCCTTGGTCCCCCATGCTGCTCTTGTGTTCCTCTGGGATGCAGTGAGGCTCCTTGAGGCCTTCCCACATTATACCACAGAGTCCCTCCTAGTAATCCTCATTCTGACCCATCTATTCATGCATTTGTATGTGCATATCTCAGATCCCCAAGCAGCTGAATTTCTAAAGAAGGGAACACCTCACAGCAGTCAGTCTGACAGACATCCGCCCCAGAAAACCCAATCTCCCTGGCAATGGGAGTGTGAAAAAACACACAAAACAGAATTAGATTTTTCAGAAGAGCAAGGAGCAGGCATCTCTTGTCGAGATGTCCACATACCCTCCACCCTCAGAAATACAGCAGGAGAATTTAGGGGGTAGAAATAAAACATGCCAAAAACAAAGGGGACATGGCTGAGTAGGACTAAGTGTTGAAATTTAGGTGTGATACCAGAGACTATGCCTTTGAGTTACAGTACCCTAACTGAAAGACTGCTGTGTTACTTCTGCTTCTGGTACAGCCATCTGGAACCTGATATGGGATAGGGCAGCATTTTGCCAGATTCTCAGTCTTCAGGGGATCACAGAACAGTATGTCAAGTGCTTCAAAATATGTCACTAATTGTACATCCTCTCCCATCCACAATGCATATACACATTACACCACTCCTGGATCTGGCATCTGACAGTCTTGATTTTTCACAGCACCCCACTGAAAGGAGGAAAGAGCTTTTATCAGATGTAGAGCTGAGACAAAGAAACAAAAAGCAGATCCCATCTGAGATGCCACAATGCTGAGCACTGCAGGACTGGGACTTTCTCAGTCCCTTACATGGAAATCAAAGAGCCCAGGAGAAAAAAAAATACTCTGGAGAGCTATAATACAAAATGACACAGAAGAAAATAGTAAATCCCAGCACTCTCCAGGTTACACTGCAGCAGTCAGAACTGCTGAGAGGTGCCTTCTTTCTGAGGGGCTGGCTGCAGCTTCTGCTTTCCTGAACCTACACTCACCCCTCTCTTAATTTCTAAAAAAAGAGCAGATTCTTTAGTAGTCACTTCTTCTCCACTGACAGGGTAGCTCTATGGTTAGTGCAACTACTTACCCCAGAACAAGAGACCAGTGTTCAGCTTCTCCATTAAGAGACCCATTTTCTACACTCCTAGACACAACACGGTGTTTATGGATCCACAAGTTGCTAGGGAAGGACAAACCCACTCACCACATTGCTCTGAATGCCTGATTAAGTCTCAAAACCACCTATTGTAGTCCTTAGAATATACATATGCTCTGCCTAATCAATTTGAACATGCTCATGGTGAAAAAACACTAGGAGCCAAAATCACCTGCTCTCTGTACCTATGCCAGGTAAAGTAGGAATCAGGCTGCATCCTTAATTATTCTTGTATAGGGATGTGTCCCACTGCCTGACCCAGAATTTGCAATCACTAACTTCTTAGGGTCTCCACCATTCCAGCTGCCTCCAGTGGTGAGACAGGCTTCCTATGGATGCCTTTTTTAATGAAAACACGCTAATCACCATTGCATTTCATGTCATGTCTGATTTCTAGTAGGGATGCAAATGGTATTTTCAGAAATAAAGCAATGACAAAATTTTGCCTCTGGCACATGATAGTCACTGAGTGTAGTTTTTTTGGAACATGATGTTTTAGGTGTTGTTGCCTAAACGCTGCCTCTATCCCCCTTCAGATCCATAAGCCACTGAACTGAGGTCTGCCTTTACTAACAAGCACTGCAGTACCTGTCCAAAGAACAAGCAGTGGTGGAGTGCAGCCTGTTCACACCAAATTCTTAGCTCCAGCCAGTGTCTTGGCACTACAGCCACTGTTACACTTATTTTCTGCAACTTTAACTCGTTTGTTTTTGTAGAACTTGTGGCAGTAGTGACTGAGACAATAAAAGAGAAAAAAAAGAGATTAAGAAGAATTGAAGCAGAAAAAGGGGGAGTATCTGTCTTACAGAAAATG